>NC_058124.1:16435736-17158236 GCF_914725855.1 Thunnus albacares | reverse complement strand
TGGGGGGACTCTGGAGTTCAAACAGTGACTGGTCTGCATTTAAGGAGCGGCCACAAAGGAGTGGGCTTCACAAACACAAAAGAGGACAAACAAGAGGAAAAGTACACAACACTGCCCATCGGTTTTATGACGGAAAGTCAAAAAACATTACAACATGAAGCACAGCAACTGCTTTTGGCTTTTAATTCTTCTCATAACAAAAATATGGATGATTTCATGTTTAAAGTGAGCTCTGGAGTGTCTGGAGTGCTTTTATCACAGTTAAAAGCCGGTTAATTTGTCAAACAAGCGCATTTGTTTGCTGACAACTGAATCAGCAAAAAAAAAAACCTGTCCCACTGCTTTTTTAACATCTACAACACGCCTCCAGCAAGAGTAAACATAACAGACAGTTTCTGGGAAAATTACAGTGACATTTATTTCCTACGAAAAAAAGCTGTAATGTTTGTTTTTGTGTTTTTTTTGGTTTGTTTTCTTTACCTTTGCCTCTTCATTCACGTCCCAGGTGAAGGAGATGGCGTTGTAAGCGATTTCTTCAATGTTGCCGATTGTGTTGAAGCTCTCCTTGTAATCAGCTGCGAACACAAACAGAGAGATGGTTTATTTCTGCGATCACAATAACCTCTCAGATTTAAGTTTTGCTACAAACGCACACTCAAAAGGCGTCCCCAGAGTGAGTATTTTGAGTCAAGGCATCAATAATTTCCTGCAATCTGCTTTTTTTTGTTTATATCTGCTGTTTAAAAAAAAAAATCAGACCTCCCCTCTAAAAAAAACCCTTAATACACAGAACAGATTGGTCAATAAATTACAAAAGCAGGTAGCTGTTGTTTGTTAAGATAAGCAATCAAATGACACGCTTCAAATTTATAAGATAAAACCTTATCTGCTTGGGCAAACATAATCTTTGGATTCAAAGGCAGCGGGAGGAAACACGGGAGGCTATTCGGCTCTCAGGACCTTATTAAAAGCCTTTCAGAGGAGCACATCGGCCGGCTATTGTTAACCTGTGTGACTGCAAACAGGAGGGGCTCTGAAAACACAGGGTCAAGTACACTGGTATGCTGTGGAAAAAGCTTCTAAGTGCCTTGTGTTTTTATTTAGTCTTTCATTTACTTTTCTTCATTTTCAGAAAAAAAAACATGATGACTGTTTGGTTTATGAAAACTTTTCACTCCTGGGATAAACTGAAAAATGCATGATGTTCAAGCAGAAAGCAGGACTGATTATTAAGATTATGGAGATTTCTTTCCTCCAGCTAGACTCTCTGAAGATGTCAAAAGTTTAGGCAAAAACAGCTGAAGGGAACGTAAAATTACAGCTGATTTAGATCAGTGGTCTCCAAATCAGAACCCGAGAGTTTGCAGGTTTTTAAGCCAATTTAAAGAACAAGGCTGGTGGCGTTTTATATTTTTCTGGTGACATTTTATATTTTCCAACACTGACTTGGTCTGAAAACTTTAAAAGATAACTAAAAAATATGAAATTCTACATGTGTGCCCTTATTTTAAAGATTTAGATGTTCGGCTGCAGACATGGTAGGAAAATGGGAAAGTATTGATAGTTTTGGTTTTTTCATGGCATTTTTTTGGACAATATTGACAAGAAAAACATAAAATAACACCAGTTTTACCATCTAACTGATGACGACTACTGGTGAAACTATTCATGAAATCACATGCTGTAGTTTCCAACTGAAATAAAATCTGTATAAGTCTGTCTGGAGAAGCAGCTCAACCAACACCGATTCTGCTGTTCTCGTCTCAGAGCATCGCCCCTCTCCTTCTGTGACCTTCGACCTCCTTCGTCATCCTAACCGCCATCACAGCGACACTTCCTGGATTCTCAGCAGGTGCACAAAGCAGCAGGGCAGGAAGAAACATGCCTCTCTGCTAGTATCCCCCATTAAATAACCCCCATTCAAATGATCCATTCAGCGATGTGGCCCAGGGGCATGATGCCCCCCCACCCCTCCCCCCGACACACACAGACCCTCCTCCACCGCTATTCAAATCAGCGCTCTGAGCAGCTTCAGGTTACAGGCTGCATCCAGCTACAGGCCGATCCGACCCAGGAGATGAGAGGAGGCCAGTCTGTCATTTGACCCTCAGAGTATCCCCCACTTTAATCTACAGTCTTACTGTACATACACATAAAGTAGAGCTGAAAGGTCGATTAATTGTTTAGTCGAAGCATTTAAGTCACTTTAAAAATTCTGTTTTATGGCCTCAAATGTAAATTAGGGCTGCCACTAACGATTATTTTCTTTGACATACTAATTTATGCCCCCTCCATCGACTCTTCTAAGTCCAGGCTCTTAACTTTGATTCACTAGCGTTTGAATCCTCCTGATTTTTGTGCCTATGAGCTGTGTGTCTTGTTGTTTATGTCAATGTTTCTCGTATTTGTGATTTTAGCTACCTGCTCTGGTCTGTACAGCACTTTGGTCAATGTGGGTTGTTTTTAAATGTGCTTTATAAATAAATTTGACTTGACTTGACTATCATTTAACAGATTAATCAATAATCCAAATCATCATACATTGCAGCTCTAATATAAATCATAAATACATAAAACAAGTAGAACTAACTAGTAGAACTATGAGGATGAAATAAGTGATTTTTGTTATACTTTATATATGATATGTATACAGTATATAGTAGTTTTTAGCACCCATCCTGGACAGTGTTTGTAGGATTGTGTGTGTATATACTGTATGTATGTTTTGATATGTATCAGTGAGATGGAAAAATATTTCAGCCCTGCGGGTTGAGCTATACAGTAGATGCATCTGTATGTATCTGTGGTTCATACACACAAACACATTCATTACAGATGCAAATGCCAAAGGGAATCGTGCTAAAAAAGATAGCACACTTCCTCTTAACAGGATTATCTGGCAGCTACATGGAACAAGCTGTCCAAAAACGACTTATAACCTTCAAATCACGTCAGTATCGAGATGCTATTTGACAGCAAAACAACAGAAATTATTTGATTTTCTAGCAAAGTAGTTCCCAACATTTTTTTGGGAATAGTTCAACATTTTGATAAAATTAATACCTCTCTGATATCTGTCCATTCAATATGAAGCTACAGCTATGAGATGGTTAGCTTAGCTTGGCTTAGCTTAGCAGTAACATGTTAGTTTAATTCGTACAAAAACCGAAGTTTAATAAAGCAATCTGTGGCTTTATGGGGGATTATATGCTGGACTACTTCTTGTTAATGTGTGAATTAGTGAGTTTTAGAGGTGCTGGTAGGCAACTTTGTTATTATCTTTGGACAGAGCCAGGCTAGCTGGTTTCCTGGCTGCAGCTACAGGGAGCGCGTCTATGTTCCCTCAGATCAGTACCTCTGCCAATGAGGTAATGTTTTCTGTCTGATTATCTGTTTGTTTGTTTGTCTGTCTGTCTGTCTGATCCTAACCCCTAACCCTAACATCCGCCCTTCAGGGGATCCCAACAGTGTGTTATGTAAGAGATAGCTCTAATGCGGAGGGAGCATCTGCTGACCCCCAGCTACGTATTTAGCGTACGGTATCAGTCTTCTCATCTGACTCTCCGCAAGAACGCTAATAAGCATATTTCTCAATGTCTACTAGTGACCCTTAATTGTAAGTTGTGAGTCGTTCAATCAAAGAGATTTTCAGTGTATAGCATTTGAAAATAAATAAAGGAAAGATCAGAGAAAAATCCAAAAAATAAACATAATTCCGTCTTGCTCAATTTTAATGAGCTTATTGACAACGTCACAGCAAGTATTAAGGTGTGTGTGAGAGTTGTAGGCTGGTCATGGTTTGTTTTGATGAATTTAAATATAAGAATTAAGATGAAGATCTAAATTGGGCAAGAATGACTTTCAACAGACCAATAAGACCAACCGAGGTAACAGTGTGTCTGGCATTCCTTTCCCTGTCCCAACAGGCTGTGTACAGGTGTGCTGCTATGTGTGTGTGTGTGTGTGTGTGTGTGTGTGTGTGTGTGTGTGTATCCCATCATCCACCCTGAGTCTCCCACATACCTCTGACTCTTTGCCTGGTTAGCAGGCCCGAGCTTGTCAAACACAAACCGCCTACAAACTTCTCACACACTCACATTCAACAAGGCGTAGAAAAAGCTCCATTCAAATTCAAATTCATCCACCAAAAAAAAAAAAGAAAAACGAAAAAAAAAAACAACAACAACGGCACACAAAAGGTCAAAAGTTTTGAGAAACAATATGAGGCAGCGTGAGAAATGCAGCGAGAGAGAAAGTTTGCCGGATTGACGCCAATTTTTTTTTCCCATATCAGTGTTTTGCTCAATCTCTCAGGTAATGTTGCGGAGATTTAGAGGGTTTAAGTGGTGTGTCCCAGCAACACCTAGATATTAAGAGATTCAGGTGTGTGTATTACAGCCTCCTCTCTGAAGGTGGATGGCGGTGGGCAGCTGAACAGCCTCAGGCAGGCAGTTGGGTGGGGGCTTGTTTGCTCTCGGTTTGGTCATGCCTTGTTTGTTAGCTAAGTGCATTCCAGCATTTGCAGCAATACCATAAATCTACTGTTGCCTTTAAGTTCACGTGTTGTGATTCATTCATTAAGTTCTTCAAGAATTTCACCTGTAAACATGGACGTTTTTGAAAAGAAGGAGGAGGGCAGCTACAGTCTTACCGATGTCTAGGACTCTCTGTTTAGCCGTGTGCTGCCGAGAGTGCCAGTACTTCCAGTATTTAAGCTGCTCGTCTCGGTTCTTATCTTCACTGAACACCACCATGATAACGCTCTGAGAAGGGGAACAAGACAGGACAAAAGTAAAGCTGAGTCTCGACCAAATGATGGTCAAGTTTCAGATCAAGGCTGTGTAATTATTAAGCTAGTTCCTGGGTTTAAGACCAAGTATTTTAGCATCATATCCGCACCAGATTCTTGTTTCCTGCATCGTTCTTTCAGTTCCAGTTTATTACAACTCTGGTCTTATTTCTGTACTTTTTGGCATCATTCCTATCAGTGATAAAAACACTGAACTTACCAAGTTAATTGCTGGGATCTGGTAAAATTATCACCCAAACAAACCGACTTCGTCCTACCGTTCTCGGCGTAGTTGTGCACAGAGTTTTCCTGTTCTATTACAGATTATCACGAACATTTCAGGTGTGCTAACATTAATATTCAATTCAGTTTTACCTCCAAATAAAGTGATTTAGATAATCTGGCTAATACTAATGATTTGTGTTGATTGTGTGACAGCTCATTTCTTGTGCTGTCGTATGTTGTTGTAGTGATGTCACCATGTTCCCAGATCTAAGCAATTACATTAGTGAATAAAACTTTTATTCAGTTGAGAGAAATGTGCCAAAACTTTAAAAATAAGATCCAAATTATAATACTTGGCCACTTTACGGTCTTAATTAAGATAAAGAGACGGCAGCCTTTTACTTTAATCTGCATTAACAGCCAATTAATCAAGTCAAAAAACAAGCTGTAAGCACATATTGACATATTATCACCTCACAAAGCTGAAATGACAAATGTGTTGGCAAACATTTGCTTATTTACACATCCAGCAGATATTAGCAGCACATCAGCTTTGTCGTCTGCCATAATGAACAGTAGGTTTATCAGAGCTTTTTATTGCTGAAAACAGCTGCCTGCTGCATGAAACAATGTTAATGAGAGCAAACCAAAAAGTTGTTGGCTGCAAAAACCAAAAAAAAGAGCTAAATGACGCTAAAAGGCTTCATAGATCTGAGAGGACCTGCAGGACACATTACACATAGTCATTTAATCCATTGTTAATATAAAAATATTGATTATTGCAGCTTTGGAAAACATGCAGTCTTAAGGTTTAATTATAGGTAGATTTAAATTACATACATCAAAACCATATCTTGGTATTTTCTGTGTATAATATATAGAGCTGAAACAATTAATCAATTAGTTGATTGTCAGACAATTGATCAGCAACTATTCTGCTAATTGAATAATCATTTCAGTCATTTTTCTGGCAAAAATGCCAAAATTTCACAGTCAATGCTCTTGTCTGTCATCTATGACAATAAACATGTTTGTTTTGGACTTTTGGTCAATAAAACCTTTGAATATGTTAACTGGGTTTTGGAAAATTGTGACGGCATTTTTCACTATTTTCTGACATTTTATAGAGATATTACATAATATACATGCGAGATTAATCTTTTAATCGTGGAAATAATTAGCAGATTAGCTGATAATGAAAATAATCATTGGTTACAGCCGTACATATATATATAAACTACAGCTAAATCAAAATCAGCTGAACTAAAATGAATAAAAAGTCATGAAGAGACTGAACGGATCCGCTCACCCGGACTTTGCTGATGGGGTGACGGAGGCGTTTGTTGGCGCTGAGCTCGTTGAGCGTCACGGCATAGAACTGGCCCTTGTTCAGGTAGGTCATCGGCCCCTCACCTTGCTTCTGACGCAGCGAGCGAGTGGCGTCCAGCGTGTACTGGAAGCTGTCACTGTCCACACACACACACACAAACACACACGTAAAGAATATGTGATTAGATATAACAAGGTAGGATGGAGGTACAACAACACAGTGTAATTTCTTATACTTTTTCATTCCTTTCTGGATCATTTCGGATCAGTGTTTTGACTTCAAAATGGCACTAATTTGAATATTTACAGTTTAACATATAGGGATGATTGTGCTGTAATAACAAGTAAGCTAAGTAATTGTATTGTGAGTGGGATGGCAGTTACTTACACTCCCTCCTGGTGAAATAAGAAGTCATCTGTAGCCAGAGAGGAAGGTGTGTGGTACTTCTATTGAGAATGCAAAAATAAACACAGAGAAAGAGGAAATTATTTAGGCACATTGACAAGTATATTTAGAGTGAGAGGAACTGGTTAAACAATGCTGTAAGTGAGAAAAAAAAAAGGCTATAACAATGACAACATGGAGATCTCAGACTAGCGGGAAACGAACTCAATAACCACTTGTAGATTCCTGTTAGGGTGAGGAACCTTTGGACTCTTAGTGAATCATATTTAAACATCTCTCTGTCTTCACGTCCCATTAAACAAAAAAACTCCACCCAGCATATACTGTTACAGGTCATCCGCCTGTGACATTCAGTGCATTTTCAGCAGTCATAACGTGTTAATATAAAGATGTTTTCTCTCCAGGTGTTCCTTACATCTGCATTCTTTTCTTTTACGTCTTGTGCCTTCCTACATTTCCCAGAGTGTCTTTCAACGACGCCCACATTGTACCAGATCGTTCATTCAACTGTGGCTTCTACGTGTCGATGTAGAAGACGATAGCGACAAAACGATAACAGCAAGAGAGTTTTTTTTTTCCAGGTGAAAAAAAAGTGAAAGCTGAGCCCTTTTCTCTAAGTAAAACATATCTTGTGACTGCATTGCATTCTGGTCTATTGAGGATTTTGCAAAGTTGTTATTGTTGCATCTCTTTATAACTGCTGAACATTTTTTTCAAAATGAGTCTTAACAGAAACATTTGATCTTTGAGAGGACTCACACCAAAATAGACTTAAACTAAAATATTTATTGTAATCTTATGGATGTTTCAACATTTATCTGTAGGAATGAAAGAGAATTTTAAAAAACTGGGCCCAGAAGTTCAAAGAAAACCAGTTATTGTAAGTTATAGTGTGTTTTAGGGCAATATTTTGGGCTTGTGTCCACTTAAAACGAGACCACTTGTGTTAGATTTTATGTCTAAGAGTCAAAAAAGACCCTTCTTGAATTGCTTCAGCTGCATAATTTTTTGGAAAAAGGGGAAATTAATTATTAGAGAAATGTCAGAAAACAGTTTTAGAGTTTATTTTTTCCTCATAACACTTCACGGACCCTGGCGTCTCTCCTCACCCCGTCTCTCTCCTCTTCATACGGGCTGTCAGGCGGACTCTGCTGGTCTTCTTTCACGTAGGAGCTGTGACTGACGGTGGTTACCTCATACGGACTCTGCTCGTAGATCACCCTCGCTGATTCCTCCCCCTCCACCCTGTAGTGAAGCCCGCTTCCCGCCATGAAGACGGGTGCGTACACCTCAGCCTTCACCACGGCCACGGCTGGCGAGCCTCCGTCCCCCGAACCCGCCCCCGCCGTGCTGCTGAACTGCTCCCGTTTGGTGTCTGGGTGCTCCGTGTTGAGCGACAGGTTGACGGGGACGGACTTGAGGACCTGAACACGGTTGTCCACTGTCTCCACCTCGCTTTGGCTGCTGGGGTTGCTAGGCAACGTGGACCTGAAGAAACACATTGATTTAACAGGATCTGAGATGCATTTCTGCTCTTTTGAATTTTCTTTTTGCTCTTACTGTATTGCTTTACTGTATTTTATTGTATTTTTAATGTATTTTATAATCATTTATTACTGAGAAAAGAGATGTGAACTTCTAAGTAGTGAAATACTTCAAAGAACTACGTCTGGAAGTAAAATATATGCTGTTACTGGCCAAGGACTGACAGCTATCAAAGCTTTCTCTCCCACCTCTACATCAAAATGATCATGGATGAAAATATCCACAGATCAACAGACAGCTGTAAAAGGCAACACTAGAATCAGTGGAATATTATTTTTTGGCGATTTGAGAATTGCAGAACCAAGACTTTTTTTTTAACTTTCTAATTGTTTCCACCCAGTTTTAACAACGAAACCTGAGAGATTGTCCTCAGTCTCTAGTTGAGTGAAGAGTTCAGAGACTGACTTGTGTTTCTAACGCTGAACTGATCCCAACAAGTATTGTTTACTTAGTTTTATCTTGATATATTGTAGCTAACTCCTCTGTGGCATGGAGCCGCATTGTTGTCAAAAAAAACAAACTATTAAAACACATAAACAAGCTCCACAAGACATTTTCCTTCATTTCAATGAGCACAGGCACTTTATGTTATTTTGACTCAGTCCTACATAAACCGTCCTGCTGCCATAAATACTGTAAATATTTATAAATCCACAGTTGAAAATAGTCCCCAACAAATGCTCTGTTTCCTCCTGTTTGCATAATGTTTGCTAAAAACTACATTGCCCAGCTGTCTTAAGGAAATTATTACTACTCCTGTAACTACTACTACAAATACTGGTCATGTGACTTTAAAAACGTAAGTCTTCAGCAGGAACAAACAGCCTTGGGGCCGAGTGCTACAGACAGGACAGGGAAGTCAGAACTAACACACTTTCTGTTTTGTTTTGTTTTTTTTAATATTTGTTGTTGATGAGAAAAATAAAGAATAACACCAGCGTTGCTTTTGTGTAAAGATCCTCTCAATATCTTATCATATACTATCAGTGTATCACTCAGCTAAAGGAGGTGAGAAAATGTTGGCTACAGGTAATATGACTTAACTTTTTTGTAGATGAAGTTTTATCACATAACATCAGAGAAACATTAAACCATGAAATCGTTTGTGCTTTCTCTTTTTCTGAAGCGATCGGGAGCTTTTTATTGGCTCCATTCCAGTTTCTTTCATTCATTATCAGCGCTTCAAGTGAAACAACACTCACTCATCTGTGATATTTACCCGCATGCATACTTGTAGTGCTTGTCTCATATCACTATTATCTTAGGTACACAGTTCTTTATCGTGTTATGGAAATTGCATTTAGAAAAATCTGAAAGCTTTTCATTTTAAACCGTTTTTAACGTGTAAACCTTTTAACCGCAGGACTAACATGTCAAATACTAAAGTTACTGAGGATTTAACTGCTGAGAAGTGTCTGCCAGCGACTACATGTTTAGCATTTTTTTCTCGGTCTTTCTGTCTGTACATGTGCATCCTTGACTGAGACACTGAAAGACCCAAATTCACTGACCTTTTCTCCTGCTCCTCTGT
The DNA here is from genome assembly GCF_914725855.1 of Thunnus albacares. NCBI lineage: Eukaryota > Metazoa > Chordata > Actinopteri > Scombriformes > Scombridae > Thunnus > Thunnus albacares. Next base: position 17,148,411 of record NC_058124.1, on the reverse strand, counting down.
AATCTCAACAACTTTGGGAACTGGCAGAAGCCGCTTTTCTTTAGGCACCTGGAACGAAATAAGGAGCACATGTTAACACTTGAGCAATTTTCTCTTTATTCCCGAAGAGGTTCTCGTAAAAAAAACAGTGATCACCTTTTTATGTTCAGCCTCTGCACCATATATTTTTAGCTGTGGTGCAGTTAAATATGTGGTTAAATAGGATAATAATCACTGTGTTGTGCAATCATTTGTTCAATTTACACTGACAATTATAATCCTGTAAGCAGATTAAGTTAGACTTCTACTATTTTCCTTTGGAGCTCTGAACTTCTGTGCTTCTCTTTTACATTTGCCTCTAAAAACAGAAAACTGCTCAGCCGAGTAATTATAGTTGTAAAGACCTATTTGATCTAGTCCTGGAGGATTTCTGTTGAACACGCAGTTTATGTCTGAGGTAATTCTGGGCTCTCAGCCCCAAAACAGACACTGTGAAACTGCACCTTTTCTGCCAGATACAGCGCTTTTAAAGTCAATTGTATCTGAGAACATGTTTTACTAGCAATTTATTTGATGTAAAATCCTTCTTAAGTCACTAAAAACCATCTTGCATCACAAAATAAGTGCTGTACGTCTCTGCACCTTGTAGTAGTCGTAGAGCAGGCCCAGGGCGTTGGCGCTGTCCTCGTCCCCGTTGATGCTCATCATGGCCTTGGTGGCGGCTGTCAGCGGGTTCTCCAGGTACGACCTCCACGCCTCATCCTCGCTGGTGTACGCCCGCCGCACTGCGGGGAAGGAGCTGTCGTTGGGGACCACCACCACCAGACGTTTACTGACAGATACACAGGAACAAACGCAAAAACATTTGAATTCACAAGTGAACACTGATTAGATTAATCCTGGTTTCACATTCACAATTTAGGGCTGCAACTAATTTATTATCAATTAATTGTTTAGACTATGAATTGGTGGAAAATAGAGGAAACTATAATAATTTCCCACAGCTAAAGGAGATGAATTCAAAAGTCTTGTTCTGTCTGACCAACAGTCCAAATATGACGTTTAAAAGAAGCAAATCTTCACTTTTAAACACTTTTAAACACTTTTTGCTTGAAACTTTGTGCTCTCAGATATTGTGATTGTAATGTTTCATTGTTTTCTGATGTTTTAAACACCAATCAATTAATTGAGAAAATAATCAACAGATTTATGAATAATGAAAATAATCATTAGTTGCAGCCCTATTACAAACAAAAGCAGGAATATTGAAGTCAAAACTTTAAGATCTGACCATTTGTCATTATTTTGGACATTTTCTATATTAAATAACTGATAAAAAATAATGAATAAATATACTGAAAAATTACTGCTGTAGCATTTTGTGTTTGTGTGTACGTGCATGGGTTTGTCTCTCCACTCCGTAGGGCCACTTAAGATCACAGACCAGCTAAACACACAGTGTTGTCAAAACATCTCTTTGGACTCAGCCAATCACAAGAAAAGGCTCTGAATGTGTCAACTTGCACTTAGAAAATGTTTTACGTTGAGCAGCATCAGCGACACCTTTACGACAGCAAAACCGCCGCACAGACTTCTTACAGTGCAAGACGTCAGCGATGATGTCGCAGATTCAAGTTCATTGTCCTCTTTTCTTTATTTGCGTGGAGAGCTTGAATCACACCATTTAATCAGCGTCAACAGGAAATATTCATGGAGGTTATTTCCTTTTACTAACTGTGGCTGTTCAAATAACAGATTTATGACATGAAATAACCAACTTTGTACTAGTGTGGTTTCTTTAATTGACATTAATTATTGTGTGTCAGATCTACCTGCCAGGAAAAACAAACCTATTCGCCGCGCCCCTTATCGGTGATGTCATACTGATGCAAAGAAGTCATAGAAAAGCAGGAAAGAAGCAGAAACACGCAGCATACAAGGCGAAGCTGCTTTAACATGACTGGCTTACGTCATCAATACCCACATCACACATTTAAATCCACACTTTTTCTATTTTTTTGCAGGATGTCGTCTATAGCTGCTAATCAAACTTCTATCTTTTATTGATCTTCTATCTGCTCCTAACTTTTTGGGAAACTTCTCCATATCATCTGCACCATGAGCTGATATTCAGAGAGGAAAAACACAGCAGGTGATGTTGATGAACTCCACTCTGGTTGGATTTGACTAAATATTACCACGGTGAGTCATAATAGTGGTAGTGGGTACCCGCTGCTTCCTCTGCAGCTCTGATGCACGAAACTCCAGAGCTGCAGAGTAGAAAATCCACCACATTTATACGCTTAGAGTTAGTGGCTTCATATTTAAATACATGCAACTGTTTTCATGCCACAATTACTACTTCTTTTACTACAACTAATAATATAATAACTTCATATATTATATACTATTTCATCAAAAATTAGATCACAGCACATCAGAATCTAGATCATTATTTATGAGAGAATACATATTACCTAATAATAATAATAATATTATTATTAAATAAAAAGTTAAAGGTGTGATTTTCTCAAACTAAAACCCATCACATACAAATTTAAATGATTTCAATCAGCAAAGCCATACTATTTTTTTGATATTTAATAAGATATTGTACACAAAAAATGTAAGTTATAATATGATTATTTTCAAGAGCACGACCTTTCTTAGACAATCAAATTGGTAAAAAAAAAGCTCTCCTCTCTGTTTCAGAAGCAGCTATGACTTAAGTCCAAAGGTTGTAATGTCTTCTGTAATATGAATAAAGAAGTTTTCTAGTGTTACAAAACAACACAAGAGGCCCAAACTGTCCCCATTCACAAGCGGATCCATCGCTCACTGCGGGCCTTACATATGAAAAAATACAATGCAATGCAAAAGCAAGACCTAAAACTATTTTATCATTCAGAGAAATAAAAGTAAAGAAAATCCAGGTGTTGCACTTTGCAGCCTTTTTCCCCCATCAGTCAAAAAAATGGCGAATTCAGCTCTAACGAAATCCACGGCGCCAATAAGTTTGTCAACTTTTTTTTTCCCTCCAGGCCTAAAAGTCTCATATCTGTCAGAAATTATCCAAAAGTAACACAACCATAACATGAAACACTTCCCACCCACCCCCTAAACAATTCCGATTTTATAGCAGCTTTTCCTTTAATTACAGCCTCTAAAGAAAACACTTGCAAAAAGTTTTTCCCCCCTTCATTCAAGTAGAAATCATCATCAAAGATCCTCTCCGCTGGCTCGACCACTTACTTGTCTGTCTCCTGTGACATATTTTGCTTCCTCTACGGTTCTTCCTTGTGAAACTGGACTTTCAAGTCGGAGCAGGTAATAGAGTGAGCGAGTTGCCAGAAGTTGGTCTACAGGTAAGTCGACTTTTTCTCGCCCCGCTTCTTTTTCTCCCCTGCCCGTCTCTCTTGTCTCTCCTCCTCTCCACCTGGCACAGGTAAAGCCGCTTGTGCCCCCCCACCCCCCCAACCCCCACGACAGCCAATCACAATGCCCGCCTGCTGATCAATTTGTAGAGGTTATTACAAATATTAACGCATCCTGCTGCCATGTATTGTAATATTTGTCTTGGCTTGCTTAATGGCAGCGGGTCAACTTTTAGCTGGAAATTCTTTCACTGTGAAAGAGTTGAAGGTGAGGGCGAGCCTGCCGCTGATTGGCTGCTTCGACGCGGAGCTGGGCGCTGATTGGCTGTCCGGTGAGAGAGGCAGGTAATGACCCTCCTCACCTGCAAGCAAACCAAAAGACAGCGTTAAAGACTCAACAGTGACATAGAAAACAGGGAAACTCAAGGCAAGGCTTTCAGAAAAATTGACTAATGAGGTTTTAGATTGCATTTTATTTAAAAATGAATTAAAAAAAAGAAAAACAATGAAGGAGAGAAGTTAAATGGAGGAATGAGAGGATGAGATGCATGACTGCACAGCCTCATAGAGGGCCTCAGACTGACCATGCACTCCCACATCCTTTGATTTAACCTTTCTCCCTCTGATTTTAATAATGACTTGTCTGTGTGTGTGTGTGTGTGTGTGTGTGTGTGTGTGTGTGTGTGTGTGTGTGTGTGTGTGTGTGTGTTGCAGGTGATCGCAGAGCAGACAGAAGGCAGGGAGGAGCCCTGTCATTAGCTGACACAATGCCATTGTCCCCTTAATGAAGCCATTGTAAGAGGAGATCCCAGTGTTTGGGATTACCCCACTGGAGCAAACAATGATGAGTGTGTAGGAGTGTGTGTGTGTGTGTGTGTGTGAGTGTGTGTCTCCTAAAATGCTGTGGCACCGCTGAGGTAATTTATGACCACTGACCCTAATTACTCCTTTTTTTCTGTTTCTGTTTTATTCCTTGTTATTGTTGTAGATAGAAACAGGTAAGTATGAATCCCAATGGGAGGTTCTAGTGTAGAGCTGCAACTAATGATTAATTGATGTTATATGGCCTGTATAACATCGGAAAACAGTACAAAATAAATAAATAAATAAAATAAAAAGTTGCAATTTCCTGGAGCCCAAAGTGATGTCATCACGTCTTGTTTTGTCTAACCAGCAATTTAAAACATAAAATATTAATTTACTACAATGTTAAAAGCAGAAAATTTTCACACTTGAGAACCTTAAACAAGAGATTGTTTGAATTTTTTACTTCGATTGTCAAAATAGTTGCAGATTAATTAACTGTCGATTGACTCATTGATTAATCGACTAATTGTTGCAGCTCTAGCAATGACACATAAATCATAAAACAGATTAAATAAGGACACTGTAACTTGTAGCTAAGATATAAAAGGATTAAAAAAAACATTTAAAAAACTGAAATCTGAATTAGACACAGAAGTAAAATTAAAGGCTACGATACTATAAATATATACAGTAATAGTGCCTGAATACATGATTAGAGCAAGTCTATCAGATAATGTATAATGTCTTGTGTTGGAGTGAGAGGTTATTTCCTCTGAATGACACAGATGAGTAGATGGATGTGGATTTGAATAATGTTCAAATGTGCTTGTTTATTCATAAAGAAACAATTCATTCAATCATTCAGTTCAGTTTAGCAACTGATCAGAAACAATGGAGTTTAAATACTAGATTAAAAAAAAAAAAACATTTCCAGTGGTGGAAAGTAAACAAGTACATTTACTCAACTTACTGTACTTGAGTTTATCCTTTTAACGCTACATTTCAGAGTCACTACTTTCTACTTTTTTAACTCCACTACATTTATTTGACAGCTGTAGTCAGGAGTTGCTTCCCAGATTAAGATTTCACATAAATAACGTAAGATTATGAAATATAATACATTGTTAAAGCAGTGTTTATGAGCTTTTTTTTGACTTGTGACCCCTTAAAAAAAGTAGTTGGAGGTTCTCGTCATGTTACAGATGTCTGTGAGCAGTTTCACCAAAGGGAGAATAGTTTTATTTAAATTATTGTACAGTCCAGTCAAGTCAGTTTTATTTGTAGAGCCAATACAACATCCTCCATCCTTAGACCCTCGATTCAGATGAGGAAAAACTGCCCCAAAAGAACCTTTTAATGGGGAAATAATGGAAGAAATCTCAGGAAGAGCAACAAAGGAAGGATCTCTCCTCCAGGACGGACAGACGTGAAAACAATAAGAACTCTGTGATCTAATAAATATTTCAGCAGTAAGCGAGACAGTGTGCAGGAGTTCTTCTCATGGTTTTCAAGTTGCACCTTCCTTTGATGCACCTGTCACATATTCAGGTGTGCAGAGATTTTTTTTTTTTTCAAAACATTTTTTAGGATGGACAGATGTGCAATAGATGTTGTGTGAACAGAATAGACCAAGGATCTATAGATTAGAGAAAAGTCCTAAAAATTAATCCAAATTTATGTAGCAGAACATTAATTAACCATCTCACCACCCCCTAAATTTATCTTGTGACCCTCTGCAGGAACCACTTACTGTATATAAAGTAGTTAAACTAGCTGCACATCAACAATAATCTAATAATGTAATATATGATAAATATATCACGCACAGGAACGAGTCTATTGAAACTGAGTATATTCAGCTGATCATTTGTACTTTTACTGAAGTAGGAGAGACATTGTAGTATTGGGATTTATGTAAAATGTCTTAGTACGTCTTCCATCACTGAGAAAATATAAACCCCCCCTCAGTTTTTCATCTGGATGCATTTTCGAAAACTGGTCTGATGTCTGATGTTTGCATGACAAAATGTGGGAATTTGCTTATGAGTGCCTTGGGGCACTCTTGTATGGAAATCCAAAAATTACGTTTCAGATTCAGTTTAACCGTCAGTAGTGTTGCCTGTGTGTGTTTTTGTGTGTGTGTTTGTGTGTGTGTGTTTGTGTGTGTGTGTGCGTGTGTGTGTGTGTGTGTGTGTGTTTGTGTGCCCTTCAGATGATCACTACTGTCCTCCCTGGTCTAATTTGTTTTACAGATCACCTGGGCTGAGCTCTCTCTATCTGTCTCTGTCTCTGTCTCTGTGTGTGACTGCTAGATAAATACAGGTGGGGTCCTTTTCTCAGCACACAGACACAAACAAAAGAGAAAGAGGAGACAAAAAAAAAACCTAATTCAGTTGTAGAAGATAACAAAAAAGATGAATAAGTGATGAATTCCAAGCATATTTTCATTTCTTTTCAACTTTATTGCAGCGTTTTCACCCCCCAAAAACTCATGAACTCTACTAAGAAAACAGTGGAAAACCAAAAAAGTGGTTGACTTGGTGAAAATAATAGTTGCATATAAGTGTTTCTCTTATCTGTACCTTTCCCTACATGACTTCTCCCTGCAGGAATGTCTGCCATGTGGCGGTATGACAGCTGAAATAGTGCGAGGGCTACCGTACATGCTGCCACAAGCAGGCATGGGCAAGACTGGAAAGTTAAGGGCCAATAGCCACAGAATACCTTCCTCTGTTTGTGTGTATGTGTGTGTGTGTGTGTGTGTGTGTGTGTGTGTGTGTGTGTGCCAGTGTGTGACAGAGGTGAAAGGTGTATCCTACATACCAGGAGTTTTTTCGCAGGGAGAAGCAGCTTGTCTGGACTTGGCCAGGATTAGATGTCTGCGTCTACCTGTTTGGCAGCTTAAAGACCACGAGTGAGTGCAAGAAAACACGCAGCTGAGGAAGAGACAGAGAGGTGAGAGAGGAGGTGTTGTCCTTCAGATGGACACAGATGTGAGGAGAACAGGAGGTTGGGATGGAGGAAGACAAGGAGGAGGAGGAAGTAATGACACTTGGGGATAGATTAGTGGTAATTGGGTAGATTTTCAGGTGCATGAAAATGAAAATCTTTTAAAAAAGATAAACAACAGGTTATAGTCTGTTTATATATCATTAGATTTGTGTCAAATCCAAAGAAAAGTCAGCATTAAGTGTCTTAGTTTAGTATAGTTTGGTGCAAAGACTCGACAATTCTGTAATCTGCTCACCGTTCTTCCAAAATATATTCACTTGTTTGCTGTTTTGAGCAAAGAAAGTGGTGATTTGAGAAATTTAGAAGAGAGGTAGCCAAGGTATCCAAACACTAGGAAGATAAAAATGTGTATAATTATGAAAAAAATGACTAAAAGTACTAAATATATCACTCAAATGAACAAGATTATGATTTAAATAGTACATTAATATCAGTGACGGAAATTAAATCAAACAGAAGAAGAAACAAAGGGAGATTAAAACAATAACATTAAACAAAAGGAACTTATCAATTAGATGCAGATTAATTTTCTTTCAGTCTACTGATTGATTAATTATTTAATCTCTATTATAGCACTCGTGTGTATGTGTTTATATAAACCTTTGACACCCACTCTTTTATATAATAGTTTCTCTGTTTAAATGCACGTTAAGGGGCACGACTATGAAGGGAAGGCAAGTGTTAAGTATTTGTATTACTATTAGTACTAGTAATATAGTTGTATGTATATTTCTAATTCCGAGAGACTTTACTTCAGTTGTGAAATTAGTCTTAACTTTAGTATAAGAATTGATATAAATGTCCGTGTGAGCATTAACTTTAATGTTTGTTTTGAGAGAAAGTTCATTCTTGAACTTGGAAACAGTAGTTTGAAAACTTACTCAATGTCCACTCCAGAGCTTTCAATCACACTTTGCAGTCTTCCTCAACAGGCGGAGTTTGCTCAGTCAGTTGTCATGGAGATAGCTCAGTTGTCATCACATGTCGAACTGTAAGTAAGAAACTTTGGTCTCATGATGGAGTAACTACTACTTAGAAGTTACTTAAGTTAGTAACTTACAGTCACTCAACTTACTGTAAAAACTATAGTATTGGAAGCCCATTTGTTTTAGTATTTGTGTATTACTCCCTAAAAATTGTATATAAACCTTTTGAACACTGTTTTCAGGTGGCTTTGAGCTTATACTTGCTGCAAAATTTTAACTACATGTACTAAAAGTATCTTAATTCCTATAATGTACAAACCATAACTTTCAACCAAAACAATGCTCAAAACTAACTGTAACCAAACTTCAGTCACAGCAACTTCATTGTTCTTACAAACTGTCAGATTTGTCATAACCATCCCATGAAAAATTATGTGTTTTATAGTTGTGTCACACAGGCTAACATGAGTATATTTTATTTTTGCAGTCTATTGAGCTGATTTAAACCTCAAATCACCACATAACCAGTTTAAAAATATCTGCTGTCCAGGCGCTACAGCAGCTAAATGGTTAAAAACCTCCATTACGTGTGTTAAAACTGACATTTGATCCAACGTTGTTGACTCCGCTCGCTAACAGTCACAGTTGGCCCAAATATCAGAGAGCTGCTGCTGTTAGCGGGCTGTCACCACCTTCACAATCAGCCTCTGTCTGAGTGGCTCAGGTCTGCTCGACCCCAGACCTCACCTCTCCTTCAGTTGCACTCTGTGTGTGCAAGTGTGTGTCTAGGTAAGAAATTAACTTTTTTCCCCCCCTGGAGGCATCGTTTACACTCTTGATGTGGTTTCTAGGGGCATCTCAGGGTCAGGTTTTCATTAAACAATGATGCATTATAGCAAATAAACACTCAGGCTTTACCATTAGGCTTTTTTTTCCTCAGAGAAGAGGTCTACTGCAGAGATCTTTATAACGTTTTCTTTTTCTTTTCTAAAAGACACTGTAAAAATGTTAAATGCTCCAACAAACCCTGCTTGAGTGTGCTATATACGTCAATCAAGTCACATGACACGAGGCCTCCGAAGGCAGCAGTGAAAGTTACCAGCATGTGGATGTGTTGTGACTGTGTCACGGTTTGTGTACAGCCCGACTGGTCTGGCAACATTGTGGCACGTCACGGTGGTGCAGCAGCAACAGCAATAACAGCAGGCAAGACCTGTTGGTTCGGGAAAAAAAAGGGAAAGCGGGAGGGGGGGGGGGGAGCAGGGAGAGGAAGTGACTGATGGGGAAGATGAAATCCAACTTCCTCTTCTCTCAACAGCCTCCACAGAAACGAGGTCACGCTTGCCCCTGTCTGTCGCTCCGTTCAGTCGCTCAGACAGGTTTCAGGGGCCTTTCTCTACCCTTTAGAAATCTTTCTTGACCCTGGCTTGGAAACTAGCTGACCCCAGATACTATGTGGTCAAACGTTGAGGAATACAAACCAGAAACTGCAGTGTGACAGCTACAAGATCATTTACAACAAAAGGATCCTTCAGAAACAGCTCAGCTGTAGCCGAAAGTAAACCTGAAAGGGCCCAAAACGAGAATAAAATCTCAGTCCGTCTGCGGCAAACCCCTGCTTATTCATACACACAATGAACAGCCAGATAATATTCTCCTCTACTATTGAATAGCTGACACCTGGAAGATTTGCTTTCACACAAGGCCCTAAGGCTGGACAACCCCACCCCAAACTTAAGCTAGCAAGTCCCTGCACAACAACCTCCAGGGTGGGGGAACTTGAGCAATGTGTGGCTTTTGTCATAAGGTCGTTCCCCCCCCTCCTCTTTTCTTTACTTTTTGCCCCCTTCTGAAAGCATAATCACATCCTTCTCTCTTGAGAGATATTTCCCCCCTTTTCACAAAAGACCGAAGGGATTGTCTCTCTTTTTTTATGATGAGAGAAAAAAAAAGCAGGAAGGTGAGGAGGACACAGTGACTGGCTGGGGACTTTTCTCACAACGATAAGATTTCTTTAAAAAAAAAAAAAATAAAAAAAAAGTCATGACACGATTGCTGTCAGGAGGATTTCCAGCAGTGGGTGAGTGAATAAAAATAGACACACATATACTGCTCTCTCACAACTAGTCAAATAAAAATTATGATTTCATTTTGTCCTTCACAGACTGATTGATATTTTAGTGTCATTGGGAGAGCTTGTGAGTGTGTGTTTCCATCATGAGATAACTGGAGTTGCGGGTCATTTACATATTAGCTGAATTTAGTCAAATGCCGAGTGGAGGTGAACAGCTCTACTGTTCCCTCCCGACGAGAAAACCACAGTTACAGATCAGATAAAAAGATAAATGGGATCTAATACTGTCCCATGACCCACATTAGGGTGTGAACAGACCTCGCTGCTGTAGTATTTATATAGCTGAGATTAAAAATAAATGTAAACGAATGCTAAAAATGTGAGAACAGGCCTTAGTAAGTCTTTAGTTTGAGTTTTCAGCTTTTTAAAAAAATTACAAGCATTATTAGTATGAGGATTATATCAGTATCAGTGTTGCAGATCTGAAGCGGTGAACATAATTTGGATGCTGGTGGCACAGTAGCACTCACAGCATGATTTCACCCTGATGTGTGACTGATTTTCTCCCTCACAATGCTGTACAGTAGTCCTCCATACCTGCCCCCTAGTGTTACTGGGAGGGAACAGCTGTTTCATCGTTTATTTCTCAAAATTAATGTAGGATGAAAGAGTTTTGGTCCTGTGCAAAGACATAATATCAATAGATTGGAGGTGTTTAGCTGAAAAAACAAAACAAGTTAACACAGAATGAGGTGCAAAAAGCTCAACAAATAGCAAATAATCTGAAAAACAGTATAATTAAAAATTGTTAATGAAAATATCTCATTAGGAGTTGCACAATTTTGTCATAATTTGGGTAAATTCATACAAAGATAATGTTATAAAGTGCTTTCCAATGAGGAGAAACTAGCAGAACAACTTATATAGATCTGTTAATCACATGTACAATTAGATAATAAAAATAGTAATAAAATATTTGTATATGCTTGAGTGTAAATATTCAGATATACTGCAATAGCTATTTACCTTAATATATAATCATCATCAAATAGAAAAAGGAATTACGTTTGTACATCTTTCTTTTAAGTTCAAGTAAACTGTTCCAGTCCTGCTGTATTTTTACACAACTAAAATAAACATATACATAAACATATAGTTTTTCATCTGCTGATTCCAAAGAAATTATAAAACATCAGCTCTGTGAGACAGATATCATATCACCAATAGGCACAACAGCAAACTCTGAATATAGTATAGTATAGTAGGGTATAATATAGTATAGTATAGTATAGTATAGTATAATAGGGTATAATATAGTATAGTATAGTATAGTATAGTATAGTATAGTATAGTATAGTATAGTATAGTATAGTATAATATAGTATAGTATAGTATAGTATGGTATGGTATAATATAGTATAGTATAGTAGGGTATAATATAGTAGGGTAGTATAGTATAGTATAGTATAACTACTATGACTTCTGATCATTATAAAACATACAATAAAAAATTCAGTGGTTGAATTTAAAGAATTACATTTACTCAAGTACTGTACTTAAGTACAAATTTATGGTTCTTATACTCTACTTGAGTATTTCCATTTTATTCTACTTTGTACTTCTACTCCAATATATTTCTGAGGGAAATATTGTATTTTTTACTCTGCTACATTTATTTGCTACTTAAAGTTACTTTTCAGATTAGGATTTTATATAAAATAATATATTTTCATATTGTGTCTGCTCTTCTCTTTTTAAAAAACGTGCTAAGCACTTTGAGCTGCATTTGTGTGTGAAAGGTGCTATATAAGTAAAGTGTATAATAATAAATTATATTAAAAAAAATATGATACTCTCATATAATATAATGTAGTACTATTACTATTAATATACCTAAAGTATCTCAAAATGGCTCCACATTGATGAATTACAACATTAAAATGTTCTTACATGTATTTACTAGTGATAAAAACGAACAACATAATATACTATAACAATATAACTGTAAAAGAGGTCAGTCTGCATAATGAGAACTTTTACTTTTGATATTTTAAGTACATTTAGCTGATAATACTTCTTCTTTGTAACATTTTGAAATTTGAATTTAGGACTTTTACTTGTACTGGAGTATTTTAGACTACAGTGTTACTAACTTAAGTAAAAGATCTGATTACTTCTTCCACCACCGCATAAATGTCTGATAATTTGTAGTTTGTGAGTCTAAAGTAGCTGCTTGTGCTAGTTTGTTTATGTGAGTATGTACTAACCAGATTCTGCCACGTGGAGGCGACATTTCCAACATCATGTGTCTCTGCAGCATGGTGACGGTGCATTCAAGAACCCTCCTAGAGTCGTAAAATACCAATTTCCTGACGTATTTCTTTTGTCAGTTCCGCAAACCAGTTACGTTAGTCTATACAACTATAAACGGCAGTGCCTCGCCTATAACAATAAAAAAAGAAAACAGCCATTATTATTGATGTCCAATCTGGTTACTAAATCACTGTTGTTATCCTCTTATTCAGTTAAGTCAAACAAGCGTAATTGTTCGGTATTGATATCTACATCTATAATTCAACATTTATTTACCTTTTGATTCGCTCAACTTAGAAAAATATAAGGCTTGGTTGCAGTGGTGGAAAGTAACTGAATACATTTACTCAAGTATTGTACTAAAGTACAACTTTAAGATACTTGTACTTTACTTTTGTATTTCCATTTGATGCTACTTTATACTTCCACTCCACTACATTTCAGAGTGAAATATTGTACTTTCTACTCTAATACATTTATTTGACAGCTTTAGTTACTTTTCAGATGAAGATTTGACAAAATGGATAATATAACAAGCTTTTAAAATGCAACACATTGTTAAAGATGAAACCAGTGGTTTCCGACCTTTTTGGCTTTTGATGTCTTACAAAAAGCAATGTGTATCGGGGTCACATTTCAGATGTCTATTTGTCTATATTTGTGGATCAGGTACTGGTACTTTTATTTAGGTAAAGAATCTGAATACTTCTTCCACCTCTGCTCACTGTACTGTACTGCACTGAACTGTATAAATACTATGAAAAACAGAGTTTACAGACAGTCATTGAACGCTGCTTTGACGTTCACTTGTCAGTGGGAACCGAGCAGCTGTCACAACTTGTGTGTGCGCGCTTCCAGCTAACGACACGTACTCCTAGTGTTAAAAGGTGAGAGTTGTTGTCTTTTTAAAGTCGTTATTAGGTATAACATATGATAGAGTATAACATAACACAGTTAGCCACAAGTTGGAGCAAATATCCGCCATGGAGATAGCCGGTTTGAACCGAGGCTAGCGTGTAATGCTAACCCACGTTACAGCTGATTGTAGCTTCATGTAACGTTAACAGTTGGATTTGTGGAGGGGTAAAACAAACTTAAGTCACTTCGAGGACTTGTATTCGCTAGATGGGAAGTTTAGGAACTTCACGCTTTTGTATTTGGACTTCTGGTGTTTGTCTTTACAGTAAAAGCGAGGAGACGACGCCAGATCAAAACAGTAGCTGCTAAGCTAACTATCTTGCTAACTGCTAATTCTCTTCTGTTTCTCGTTGTTCCCACGTTTGGAGAATAATAGCGATCACCGGAAACTACTGAAATGACCTACTTGTGTTTCTTCTATGCCCCAAAAACTCATGAAACAACGAAACCAGCTTTTTAATCAGCTAGCTAAAATATGGTGTTGACTGAAATTAGCATATCAAGTGCTTATCAGGCTAACCAGGCTTTTCTGAAGTAAACCAAACACTTGTTAACACTGAGTATATTGCTGACTGACACCAGGCTATTTATAGCAGTTATAAGCAAGGCTGAGTTTACCTTTAGGGGCCTTGAGAGCCCCAGTTTCACAGTGTTAATCAGAGGGTGGTTATTTGATTAATTGCTCATTTGTGTGGGAATATGCAACATTAAAGACCAATAAAAGCTGAAGTGATAACTGCTGTAAGAGGGGTGCTGCGTTATTACATAATCTTGGGTCCCTGAGTCCAAATCTAGAGGGCCACAGCTCCCCCTCCCCTCCCACCTATACACTCTAACCCAGTGGTGGACTCATGAAATGAAAAATTCATCCATACACATGTTTCAATTGCCAAAAAAAAAGCCTTGCTTTTTGACCCATGTCACAATTTTATATGATCAAGGTTACAGCTCAGACTGCACTGACCCAAACAATCTAAGGGGGGTGTGACTGAGCAAACTAGTGAAAAATACTGTACTAAGATTAACTGAATGGAATAATGTCAGCTGCAACAACTACATTATTTTCCAATTGTCAGCCTACATAAAGCATACATTCATTTCTGCCATAACAGGCAGTCCACTCAATCGTAGGGCATCTTACAAGGCAACGTATCTCATGTTCTTCACTGGAAGGGCACTTCACCATGTTTTCCTCCCATACAGTGCACCCTATAGGGCACTTTTTTTTTCATTAAAAAGGCACCCAGTTCTGCCCTTCAATATGTTAGACTTAGGGGAACCCTAAATTGCACTTTTTCCTTCTTGTTTTTTGTTCACTAGAAAGGCACCCATACAGAACCTCTAGCTTATATCCTCCTAATTTAAAGGGTACAGCATGTTTTCTCACTTTTGGGGGTACCGTCACATTTTATCATACTATGGCGGCACTTTTAGATGGCACTTTGGTGATATTCCATCTCCCATAACCTTAAACACAAAAAAACCTTAACCTGAATCCTTCTGAGCTTTTATCAAGGCAGGGTCTTATTGAAAGTGCCCTCCATAGAGTAAATCCTAGACAGGAGAAACTAATGCTTATTATTAGACCACACAGCAAAATCTAATTTCAAATGGCTGTGAGTGCAAGAGAGAACTTGTCTCCCTGATATCATGCTCTCAAAAATGCCAATTGCAGATAAATCTGTAGCAAAACCTGCCAAACAGTCTGTGTGTCAGATTTGTGGTGGTTGCAGGTTTAATTCAGCAGAATTATCCCTTGTTCTGAGTGCCTTTCATGAGATTACGTTACCTTTATGTAAATCAAGGTTTTATTGGCCTGCCTGCTGGCTGTGTTTCACTTGAAGTACCTTTCAGTTGAGGTCGAACTGGAGCTTTATCTTGTTTACTCTGCCCAACCTTGTATGACTGGCACTTATTACTTCTTTACTTCCTTTTGTATGGTGTTAATAGCCATTTAACATTTATCTGCATGTAACTGTAGGGACACAACTGCCTGTCTCATAAACTGGCACTTTACCTTTGGTATCACAATAAACATGATATGATTCAGCCCTTATCAGCAGGCATTAAAATAACTATTATTAGGCTATTATTACGTGTGTATCAACAGTAATAAAAAGTTAAGAACACTGATGTTTCTCAGTAAATGTTATAAGTCCTTTTGTCCCTACGTCCGCCTCACCAGACGTCGCCAGCATGGCACGTGGGCATCAGAAGATTCAGTCTCAGCAGAAGAATGCCAAGAAACAGGCCGAGATGAAGAAGGCGAAGGGTCACGATCAAAAGACGGCAGCCAAGGCAGCGCTAGTGTTCACCTGCGCTGTGTGCAGGGTGAGTATCAAGCCTCGACTCTGACAACCCAGAGACAAAACCCCGTCTCAAGATGAGAAAAGGCTTTGTTTTTCATTTTAATTGGATAACTCAACTGATATTAGGTCCTTTTTCATGTTTGTATAAAGCCCTTTGACTGCTGAGAAGTCGTATTTTCAACCAAATACAAGGCTTGTGCCACTAAATTCTAACATTTGTTGGATGTGTTGTCTCTTCCCGCAGTCCCAGATGCCCGACCCAAAAACTTTCAAGCAACACTTTGAGAGCAAGCACCCCAAATCCCCTCTGCCCCCCGAGTTAGAGGGAGTGGAGGCATAAAAGGTCCCCCCTGGATAACAAAACCGATTTCCTCAAGGCCCTGCACCAACTCTGCACTTGTCTCAGTCTGACAGCATTGGATTGATGTAACCAACATGAAGGCGTTTTCCCTAATTTAGGCTTCTAACAGGCCCGGTTGCCTTTGACACAATGCTTCCTCCCATCCAGTCCTGGCGCTCGTGTGTTGTAAATAAACCCTAAAGGCCTGTTTTTGATTTCAAGGCCACTAAAGACCTGTATGATCCATGAACAATCCACGTGGTGAATGAAAAAGACTCCTCACTGCCCTGATGTGTTGTGCACATAGGAATAATTCTTGCTACTATCACTTACACGCCTTCATCTGAAGCTCTGATGGATTGATTGTCTGATTAAATCTTTATAACACAACAATGCGTCCTTTTACAAAGCAGGGATTCGGCATGGGTGGGAGAAAAAAATGTTTTCATCCTAATTTTTTTAGTTTTTTTTTTTTTTTTGCAATCAGGGCAATGACAAATGTGACCTCATCTATCTTTATTAGTAATTAAATTTCATTTTTCTTTGAATGCTGAGCGTTGAATCAAAAGGAGTCTGTGACATTTTTCTTTTTTTTTTTTTTTTGTCATATCAGTCGTTCAGAATGAAATTCCTCCACAGTGCTGTCTGCCTTGTTTGTACTGTAATCTTTCATCTAGTTAATCATAATTTCATGTTGGGGTCATCTAAATGTGAAATTTTTGCCAGCCATTTCCAAGCTGCTACATTGAAATGCAAGTTAATAAAATTTTACGGGAGCTTGACAGAAACATGAATGTATGCTCCAATGATGTATTATAGCATTTTATTAAACTTTACTTTGTGGTATGTCTGCTTTTTTTTTTTCTCTGAAGTGTTGATGGACTAAGATTTCCTGCCCAAATATACTTCTCATCACTTCTCTGCTCACATAATGTAAGTGTAAATCCTCCCGTAGACATCAGCTATTACCTGGCTTTGTAAATGTGTAACAATTAATGAATAATAACGACTATTTTTACACACACAGTATTACGTTTTGCCGCTCGGAAGCTTGAATATGTGGCTGAAGGGGAGATGGGAAGATTCACAGAGTAATTGACAGCTGACTTTGACATCATCCCAGGAGGCCACGTTAATAATCTCTGACATTTTGATATGAATAAATAAGTCTCCAGCCACTTTGATCAAGCTAACTATACACACACAGCCCATATCAGCTTGTACATTTGCTGCACTTAAAGGTTTAAACACCTGATGTCAGCTGGTCTTTTTTAGGTAAGGCTTTATTTTACACTAATTTTAGATGAATTTTCTGGACATTTTTTGAGTAATTTGAAGATATTAATGGTTCATTTTTAGGATGGTTCACAGAAAGGGTGGTGCATATTATAAGAAAAAACAGAAGTGTTAGATTGGTAAGTGCCTACTCAATATTTTTGGTAATTAAATTGCAAAAATCCTGACAATTCTTTAATTGACAGAATATACGAAGTTTTCAGTGTGTAGTTTTGTATGCCGGACGATATATTAGCATATTAGGTTTTTTCAATTATTTCCTAAAAGCAGCTTCTGTGTAACTGTTACATTTCTTTGAAATGGTCACGTAATTTGATAGTACACTGGAAATGTGCTCATGATGATGATCGTTAGTTTTTGAGAAACAATTTAATAAGCTAATATGTAGTTTGACACACAAAACTACACACTGAAAACTTACTCACTAAACCAATCTAACAGTTTTTGTACCAAATTGCACCACCCTCTTTGTACAGTGTCCTAAAATTAACTGTTACATACCTGCAACTTGCTCATAAAATTTACAGGAAATTAGTATAAAATTAAAGAATCTGTAAAATAAAGCATTACCCTTTTTTTTGTAACTGTTTTTTTGCTTTTTTTAATTAATCAAGGTTAAACCAAGGCTGAATGGGGAAAAGATCGTTTAAAAGTACCAACAATGTTCCACATTTAAAAAACAAACTTCAAATTATTTTGCAGATCATAATTTCAAGGCTCTGATTTTTGCACAAGTGTGTTGTTGCTTTGCGTACTTCTCACACACACCCGTAAAGAATTAAAATGGAAAATGATTGCAAGTGGAAAATTAGACTTGAAGCAAACAACAAAAAGAATACCAGTGCCGAATGTGAAACGGATATTCAAATTGTAATGAAACAAATATATCACTTGAATCTGATACCAACTTTAACAGAAAGCCTTGTATTCATCTGCCGACAACAGGAAATGACTCAAGCTGCAGTCACTCATCTAAAACAATTAATCCTGTCTGAACCCATTTTCTCCAGCTGTGACAGAGATGCATCAGCTCAGTTCAGATTCAATAAAAGACAAGATGAGCACTGCATTTACTGATGTTATGAGCTTTCCCTGTCTTCAGCGGTTCTGAAGGTCACAAAATGTGTCATAATTGAGGAGGAATAAGGAAGGACAGAAATAACAGCCACTGCCATGCTGCTTGTTTTTTTTTTGTTTGTAATTGTTTCAAGAGGCTCAGCTATGAATGAGTCATAGCCGAGCCTGTTGTTCCTCTTTCTCCTCACACAGAATCCACCTCCTTCCTTCCCATGTGTGAACTTGTGAATGAAAAACCACAAGACATATTCATTCATTCATACTAACACATACACACACATCTCCTAGACCTCCTTTGTTTGAATTCAAGCACATGACTGACAGGAAAAAGAGGAGCAATAGCAAAAAAAAAGAAAAAAGAAATTAGTCGTCTTAATTAGGTGAAGGAATTAATTGACTCCCTCCAGCTATAGATCATCTATTTCCAGACTCACATCTCAGCTTGAAGAGATGGAAATAACTCAGCTCTCATCAACATCAAAGATTAATTTAAACCAAAATACAAAGAAACACAAGGTTTTGTTCACATTGACAGCTAAAATCTACATTTTTTTCACCAATAAACCCCCCCCATTAATTTCAACAAAAACTATTTAGGGTTATATACCATACTGGTCACTATGGTAACAGCATTGCTGTATAATCTTTTATCTCTGTCTGGTGTCAAAACTGGCTGTTTTTTCAGTCAGTACAGAAGTCCGTTGCCATCTGCTGGCTGACTTCTGAACAACTTAAAACCCCACCCAGAAGTCACTGGCATCAAGACACACCCTGTTGAAAACATGATTACTGAGCACATTTTCTCCAACATGTTGTAGCTAATTATTCAAATTGTGTCTTTAAAATCTTGTCATTTCATTTCTTGATGGTGTTTTTAAAGGTAGATGCTTGGTGGAGCCTTCAGGGCCTATGCAACCCCCAACCCCTGTGGTATCAAACATTTGGGCACATGAGTCATGTTCCTTGACCTGCCTTACATAAGGAAAAGAGCAAAACTGTTTCACAATAAAGCACAGTTAAAGTGTAAGAGACATCCTAACAATAACTGGTGTGCTGTTGGATCAAGCCCATGACACAGAGAAGGCTCAATGGTGTGTTGTTTCATGTGTGGAAAGGTTTATGATACCAGAGGGGTTGCTAATTAGTGGCTATCTGTAAGACCGGGCCACGGCATTCAGGTGAAACTGCCTATCAAGCCACTGTAAGACCTGCTTAAGCAACCTAATGTCTTCTCTTTGTCTGGGTTGGATTCAAAGGCAGTTTAAAGGAACATTAGATCAGATAATTGGTGTCTGATACTATTGGGTTTGCTAAATAGTGGCTATTTGTAAGACTAGTGGAACTCGATAAACAGGGATGGCGACTGGACAACTGAAGGGCCCATCAAACCAGTGAGGCTGGCCAGTGTAATGCAGCCTAAGCAGATACAATGTTGACATAAAGCCTGATTAAGTAGCTGAGTATCAGACAGTTTAAAGGTCTAATGAGCCCTGTTGGAGGGATCATTAGATTTATGATAGCACAGACACTGAAAGGCCTGACAGTGGATATAAACATAATTTAATATTAGCAGTGGTGGAATGTAACATAGTACGTTTACTCAAGTACTGCACTTAGGTACAATTTAAAGGTACTTGTACTTTACTTGAGTATTTCAATTTTATGCTACTTTCTACTTTACTACATTTCAGAGGGAGATATTATACTTTTTAGTCCACTACATTAATTTGACAGGTGAAATTTTTACATAAAATTACACATATAAATTACACTGCATTGTTAAAGATTAAACCAGTAGTTCCCAAACTTTTGGCTTGTGAGCTCTTCTGTAAAATTAGTGTGTAGCTGTAGCTCATGTTTCAGATGTTTATGAGTTGTTAGCTTTCCCACCAAAGAGACGTTTTCCCTCTAAACATCTCACATGGTTTAATTTAATTAACTGTTTGAGGCCCAAAGAGTAAAACTCTACAATATTTCCCCCAAAAAATAAAGATTCGAGAAAAGTCGTGAATCACTGGACTAAACTAGCTAACTGTATATAAAGTAATTCAAACTAGCTCCACATCCAGCAGCTACAACAGTTAAATGCTGCTTACACATGCTCAGTATTAATTATTAACTTTATTAAATATATTTAATATATCAGTCACTGTGGCTGATTTTCTACAAAACTAGTACTTTTAATACTTTAAGTAAATTTAGCGGATAATACTTCTGTACTTTTATTTAAGTAGGATTTTAAGTGCAGGGCTTTTACTTGTATTGGAGTATTTTGGCATTGCTACTATTAAATAAGTAAAGCATCTGAGTACATCTTCCACCACTTAACATTAGTAATGTTCAATACATTTATTGCATGTCAGTTTGTGTAGGAAAATATAGAGTTGGGCCATTGATCTCTCCAGCAGTATCCCTGTTATATAAGCCTACAAGTGCAATTAAATTGACTGAATCTGAATACTAACGAACTACTGCATTACAGTGTTACCAATTAAGACCTGAGGCACGACACAGTAACGGTTTGTTTTTAAGGTAGTGTCACATATTGAGAGAAAAAAACTCAATTATTATGGTCAAATTCATTAATTGGGATTATTAATTCATGTTGTCTCATCAATATGTAGATAAACTGTATATTGCTGTGTGTGCACGTGTGTGTATGGGGCTCTCACTGAAAACAAAATAATGGCCTTTTTTAAAAAAATTTATTCTACCCTCTCCAAGTCTACCCCCTCCAAGAAATATAGTTTCCATAGCAACCATAAACTACTAGCCTATTCAACTTGTAGATTAGTTGTACAGTAGGTAAACATAGACATAATTTTTTGTTTGCCTACCCTACAAGTAGATAAAACATAGTTATGAAGTAACTAGTGGTACTATGTATGTACAAGTAGGTAAACACACTTTACCTACTGTACAAGTAACATAATTACATGTATAGTAGGTGAACATAAAAAAGAAAGAAAATGATCATTCACGCCCCACTTCTTGGTTAATTTATGTTTTCCTTGATTACATAATTTAAAAAATAATGATAATAAAAAGCTAAAACGTGTGATGTGGTTTCATGACCACATTTTAACAGAAATTAGTATCTATTTTTTTAACCCCTCGTCATACCGAAGATAGAACTCAATAACTACATCTCCCATAAGTCTTTGCGGGCGAAGTTTCACAAACGGTCGTGGGATGTGCATTGTTTTACATTCATACGAAAGTAAAACTTTGTATTTTTACGGTTAGAATATTTCAGAAAAGTGACATTAAAGAAATAGTTCTGTACGCACTATTTTCTTCCTTTCGAATAAAAAAAAATAGATAAACATTTTAAATTGGTTATGAAGTATTCTGTTTCAACACGGGGAAGCTCTTTAAAACTTGAGTTAAGTCGCCTTTTAAAAAAAAATTTGCCTCTAAATTTAGTTACCCTAGCAACCCGATTCTGACGTCACCCGTCCCGGTGCGACCCTGCTGCTGTGTCTTTGATTGGAGGGAAACCCCGTGGATGAGCGGGAGAGATCATCAGCTGTGCGGCCGGGAATCAGGAACAACATCGTTTTACGACGCACACAGGTTAGTTCGCATTTATTTACCACCGATGCTCGGTGATATTTTCGATGGGAAATCGTTAAATTGCTCCGTGTGCTTCGTGGACGCTTTTAATCCTGCGCGAATCGCTGCTACCGGGGACTGTGGAGGTGGAAACCAGTGATGCTCCGCTGCTCAGTCATTGTTCGCGGCTCGCTGAATGGGGAAGCGCTGCTGCACTTTAGCGTTTACCCGTCTTATTTCTTTCACTCGCTGTGTTTGAAGGGCAGCTTTCGGGTGTACAAAATCAACATTTGTAAAAGGAGCAACCTGAAATTAATACTAAATGCTCACAAAAACCGACATCTCTGGTTAGTTTTCCGGGAAGCGAAAAAGGGCGTTCACTGTGGACTGAACTAAGCTAGGCTCCTTTCATTCCAGCTTAACTGACTCTATTATCAGCTATTATCTGTACTTATGCGGGGTTATTAAAGCGTTTCCACATTAAACACTTTTAAACATTTAAGCCAAATCATCCAGAAAGGCTATTTTCGGGCGGTTTGTGTCCTTGCCTGTGTACGGGCAGGTGTGTGTGTGACGTGAAACTGGGTGGCCGACATTCCTCAGAAGGGTGCAGGTGTCTGCTGCTGGTAGATCGGACTCACTGATCGTGGGATTTTTTTTTTTTTGTAATGCGGGTCTAATAGATTTGGTGTTTCTGGTGTTTAAACAATGCAGCCGGTAAGCCACGATCTGCAAATGAGTTTTATGGTGTTATTGTTCATGCACTGCAATTATCCTCGGATGAAGCAAGGAAAATGTAAAATGTATTTGATAGCTATAGCCTGCAGGGGTCTGATCAGAGAATATCAATACTATACTGATTTGTGTTGCTTATATCAGTCTAAACACAGCAGACTTTCTGTCCTGCCATTTAAAATCAGTTTGTCTTGAATAGAGCTGCAACGATTAGTCGATTTAATCCATTAGCTATTAAATTAATCCCCAACTAGTCTGATAATCGATTAATCGTTTGGTCTTTAGTCTTCTATGACAGTAAGCTTGAATATCTTTACGTTGTGAACAAAAGATATTTGAGGATGTCCTCTCAACAACAGCGATCGACATTTTTCACCATTTTTTGACATTTTATGGACCAAACAATTAATCGAGAAAATAATCAGCAGATTAATTGATAAATTCATCTTTGGCCTAGTATCAAGCCAGTTATTTTTGTTTTTTTTTAATTGCGTAACATACAGCTGTCATGATAACTGCAGTGGATCACCTTTGTTTATCATGCTAAAATGCTAAATTCAAAATTGAGGTATAGTAGAGGTAAAGTAGCTGAAATAATATGTTGATTAATCCATAAACAGAAGATTATTTAGAAATAATTAATCAGTAGCAGTATTCAAGCATTCACTGGTTCTAAATGCTCAGATGTATGAATTTCCTGCTATTCTCTGTCATACATGATGGTTCACTGAATTGGACAGTTCGTCATAAAAAACAAACAATTGGAGGATGTCACCTTGGGAAATTGTGATTTATATTCTTTTGATTGATTTTTATGACGTTGACGTTCTGACTTTCAGATTTGAATATCTTTGGGTTTTGGACTGGATTTTGGTTGGACAAATCAAATGTTTTTAACAAATCCCCTTGGATATCATTCATTATTTCACTGCATTTTATGAACAGAACAACTAATTGAGAATATAATTAGCATATCAATCAATAATTAAAAGGATCATTAATTGCATCCCTAATGTAACTTCCTTATTTTAATATTGTGGCCCTAAAGTGGCTAGAGCAATCAGTCTTCTACAACCACACTCAGTGTTTAATTCATCACGCTATTTCCATTATAGTATGATTTCTGAAGTAAGACTTCTCTGCACATACAACCACTTTCTCTCATATTTCTAATGACTTAGATTCCAAGTGAATAAAATCATTAGTATAAATCAAGTCTGTGCCAGAGTTCAGATGAGCCAACTTGGTTGAAATCCAAAAAACACTTCAAAGAAGCATCTGTATACACACCTAAGACAGGCTTACTACTGAAAAATGTTCCCAAGCCTTATGAGAGACCAAAACACTGCTAGAATTACAGCAGAAAATAATGAAACTGATCGAGTAATGCACCAAATGTTTTATGTGGCATGGGATTTTTGTCCATTTACTCAAATTTTCTCCCTGCTGACTCACTGATTTCAGTATATAATGGAGAGTTTTTGAGAGTCAGTACATGCACATGAGAAACCACTTCAGAGATTTCACGTTGCACAGGAAGGACAGGGCGTTTACATGCATTGTAGTTCGTCCTTCGTCCAAGTGAAATAATCATATCCCTCCCCCCTTCCCCATCATGTTGCTCCTCTCTCCTTGTTCCTGCCCTCCCCCAACTCTCTTACTCTCTCTCTCTCCTCTGTCTTCCTAATCCGTCTCCTGTCCCCTTTGTTTTGTCCTTCCTTGGCTCCCTCTCTTCTGTCCTTCCTTCCCTCCTTCCCTCCTTCCTTCCTTCCTTCCTTCCTTCCTTCCTTCCGCAGCCCACACAGGAGCCATGGCAGACAAGGAGGAGCAGGTACAGAAAGCCAAACTGGCCGAGCAGGCTGAGCGCTATGATGACATGGCTGCAGCCATGAAGGCCGTCACGGAGGAGGGCTCGGAGCTCAGCAACGAGGAGCGCAACCTGCTCTCTGTTGCCTACAAGAACGTGGTGGGGGCCAGGAGGTCCTCCTGGAGGGTGGTGTCCAGCATGGAGCAGAAGTCCGATGACAGTGGGAAGACCACACTGGCCAAGGAGTACAGAGAGAAGATCGAGAAGGAGCTGAACGACATCTGCAAGGAAGTGCTGGTAAGGAGCAGAGACAGTAGAGAAGGCTGGATTGGTGGAAGGAAATGCTTGAATCAAGATAGATGGATGGAAAAAAGAATGAGAGGTGCAACACTTAGAGCTGAAACGATTAGTCAACTAATCAATTAGTCGATCAAAAGAAAAATAATCAGCAACAATATTAATAATCAATTAATTTTGTCTGTGGTTTTTCAAGCAAAAGACACCAAATATCCTCTTGTTCCTGCTTTTCAAATGGGAGGATTTTCTGATTATCTCTGTTTTATATCATCATAAACTGAACATTTTGGGGATTTGGACTGTTGGTCGTACAAAAAATGATATTTGAAGACATTATCTTTGGCTCTGGGAAATGAATGGACAGTTTTTCATTACTTTTTGGCATTTTATAGACTTAGCAATTAATTAATTAATGGAAAAAATAATTGGAAGATTGCGTGAGAATGAAAATAATTGTTAGTTGCAGCTTTAGCAACAATAAAGGGAGAAAAATCAGGTGGTGTAGAGGATGTAGCTGCTTTTCTAGTGAGAACTTGAACATCACAACTGAAATAATCTCTAGTTGAGACAGGAGGTGGGAAGCATGAATTCAAAGAAGATACTCCACTTAGTTATTAAAATGTCAAATGTTTTTATGTGGAAATCCACACAGACAACTATAGTTACAGGGATATCTATACATAGTTATACAGTAGAACCAAGAAGTGATTCTTATTTGAAACCACTTTCAAATATCTTTGCTTGCTGAGTTTTTTTTTTTTTTCTCTCAATGCCATGTGGCAAAGAAGAAAAATACAGAGCACCACTGCGGCAACTTGTGTTCAGTCCCTGACTGCAGTGCCTCTGGCCTGGCAGAGGATGTATTAAGAGAGCTGGATATGTTGTGGCCACTGGCCAGTCAGCATTGCTGGCTATTTGCCTCAGTGGCAAACCGCAATACTGCAGCAACAAAAAAAACCCCCATGTGGCCCAAAAAGAATTTTTCCTATAGACCGAGATGTCTCTAAATCTGTTGAAAGGGCTTCTCGAACTGTAGACGAGGTCATTTATTACTTTCTGTTATGAATTTTTAAACTATGAAGGTTTTATGTTTGTTAAACTATTCAGAACCTATAAAAGCTATTTTCATGTGCATGATGTCATCCCAGTGTAAAGTCTCTGGGACAAGCTGAGAAACGCTAATGCACATGTGCAAAAATAAACCAGAAAGATAGATGAATAATATTTGCTGGATGAGTAATTTTTTTTTTTTTCTTCAAATGAATGGTTGCCATCTTTTGGAGTCTGGTTTCCAGTACTTAAATCAATGGGCCGGGCTAGTGGGAAGCCAGTGAGGGATCATGACATCTACTGGTTGGTTGTGCGGCCAACATGAACGGGGTTAGGGTTTTGAGGGGGAACAGCGTAAACCTTCATCCTTCTGTCTCAGCTCCTCATACAGGTGAAAAGAAGCAGCGGTGTATCAGGGGAGACATATGGCCGTCTACACCCCTCTAACAAAGCAAGAGGGGGGCTAATAGACCAGGACTGTAGCATGCGGTGTATCGGACAGCTTAAAAAAATGGAGGAAGAATAAATTTAAGAGTTCAATTCAAATGTGTTAGTCACATCATGAAACTGCTTGTCTAGCTGAATGTTTGGCTTACGTCACAGTTCATTCAACTCACTGTGAAAATCCATCATCTGTGCCGTTGATAATAACTGATATTAAAATGTCTGAGACTAAAGCCTCGTGTCTGAAATCATCATGCAAATGAAGGCTCACTGACCCAACAGATGTTTGAATATTCTGCAGATAGACGTTAGTTGATAACTTGGATACATCCTGACTGTATTCACACATTTACCGCCACCCAAAGAAGGAAACTGGTGCCCTTAAATTACAACTAAGTGATTTTTTTTTTTTTGCCTTCTTTTTGCTCCACTATCAAGGTTAATCTGTTGAGCTCATTCACTCCCATTCAGAGACAAATTTATGAACAAGAGGCCGTTTGTTCTGCTGACTGTTTCATATTAATTTGTACATGATAGATCTTTAAAAAAAAAAAAAAAAAAAGCTTAAACTCTGATGCTCTCTGAAATTACACTGCGACACACTCTGTCACTCTGTCAAGAACAGCGAAAATGGCGTTGTCCTAAAAGTATGCTGGCTATTTTGTCACAGGGCTCAGGTTGCACTCTCAGCAGACTGTTGTCAGTGTTGTGTAATTCATAGCTGCAACTATCGGCGCGGTCGAGTTCCACACATTTCAACCCTCGTGTCGCACATCCTTACTTGCAGGACCTGCTCGACAAACATCTGATTCCCAACGCTACGCCTGCTGACAGCAAAGTCTTCTACCTGAAGATGAAGGGAGACTACTTCCGCTACCTGGCTGAAGTGGCCACCGGAGAGGACAAGGAAGGTGAGTGAAACAGACCTCTTTTGTTTCCTGTGACAGTTTTTTTTTTTTTTTTTGGTCGTCCTACATCGCTAATAGCCTCTCCATCCATCTCTTGTGCAATCGCTCTCGCAAATCAGAACACACAAGAGGATTATTATACCCAGGATTCATGAGCAGAACGCGAGACACTTCAAACGCATGTAAAAGATGCCTCCCACTGCTAAAAAACACATGCTGCTGATGCTGTGTGATCGGTCCCTTCGTTTCTATGGCAATAGTCTTATTGCACATCTGCTGGAGGATGGGATGAATGTGCGCTGATTAATGGTCCTTAAAACCCTCTTTAGGATGAGGAGACCAGGCTCGCTTCAGGTGTTTGTTTGTGGCCAGAATACTGACACCCAACCGGTCCTTGACCTACAACTGTCAGCCTAAATGCAGGCTAGGGCTGCTGCCACGTTGTCATGGCAACAGGAGCAGCACCAGGGTGTTGGCTGCTGTTGGTTGCCGGGAGGCATTTTTTGAGTATTTCTTCAGTGGCTGTGGCAACCCGAACTGTCTGGATGATGTTTTTTTTTTTTCTTTCTTTTTCTTTTTCTCTTTAATTGCTGGTTATCTTGTAGGTCATGTTGTGACTTTCAGCATATTTGCTGTAAAAAAAAAAAAAAATCTCATAGAATTTTTAGAGAAAAGGTTTTTATTCCCACAGGAAATTCATAATAACCTCCTTTTTAATGTTTTTTTTTTTTTTTTTCACGTTTGCTTGGCCTGTTTGTGAGATATTAGTTCTCCAGTCTGACTTTTGGCTGTTAATAGACACAAAAGTAAAAATCAAATGAGACACTCAAAAGGTTTATCTGAACAAACACCTTTTGGTTTTGAGGATAATTTTTTAAAATTAAATCCTGTTTTTGTTCCAACTATTTATTAAAAACCTTAAGTAATTGTGGTTTTATTGTCCTTGCTGTCTGTGGATCACGTTGTTGGAAGAACTTGCTTCAAAGCCTTTTTTATGATGTTTTGTAACATCTTGGTCCAAGCCTAAAATGAGTCTTGGTACACAACTTGTTTAGACTGTTTTAAACTAACTCTACTAGATGGTTTGTGCACAGTCAGGCAGGGCTTGGACACATGCTTTTTTTTATCTTTTAATATGTGTAAATCTTGGCATGAGTGCTTGTAATTGTTGTCCTACTCAAAGCAATTACAAAGTTGTGAACAAACCTCATGAAATCTTACTGCTCCCGCTTGAAATGTCTGCCTCCCACTCGGTCTGTCTTCCTATGTGTAGCCATCATCAACAACTCACAAGAAGCCTACCAGAAGGCCTTGGAAATCAGCTACAACGAAATGCAGCCTACTCATCCCATCCGCCTCGGCCTCGCTCTCAACTTCTCTGTCTTCTACTACGAGATCGTCAACTCGCCTGAGAAGGCCTGCCAACTGGCCAAGACGGTAAGAACACTTCCTCTTCTCACGTCTGGGCTTCTCTTTGAATCGATTTCTCACTGACTCACTTTGCTTCATTCTGGTTTGGTTTGTCTGTTTTTTGTCCTTTTTTTTTTTTTTTTTTTTTTTTTTTTAAAGGTACTGAAACTCGTGAAAACTATATGTGGTTAAGTTGGTTGTGGTGGTTTGTCAAATGAATATGGAGAAATCCTTCAGTTTTTTATGACATACTGCACACTGACCACGCTACTACATTTATACCCAAATCTACGCCTGTCAAGAACAGCACAAATGTACCCTTTTACCCTAAACCATATCAAGGGCTCCTTGCTGTTGTTTTTTTTTTAAATTTATGACAGTATTTATTTAAATCCATCTCATATTGGTGATTTTGCTTTTGGAAACCCTCACACTGGTTTTTAAAAGTAACGATGACTGTCTCTATCTCCTCCAGGCCTTTGACGAAGCCATCGCCATGCTGGACTCCCTCAACAGTGACTCCTACAAAGACAGCACCTTGATCATGCAGCTGCTCCGTGACAATCTGACAGTGAGTGTTTTACCTTCGTCTTCCTGCATGTCAGCTGTAACTCATACTCTCACTATCTGCTTCATTTCTGGTTTCACTGAGATTCACATTACATGTTAAAGTTAACCGAAGCCCCTTTCAGACACGCACCTCGTTGCATAAAGTATGTCAGCCTAATAAGGCCATCTTACTAGGTCGGACCTTTCTTCCATCACGGCACAAGTCTGAATTATCATAAATACCACAGCAGCACAAGATTAAATATGCACTAATAGAAACGAAAAGCGCGTCTTATTTTCCTTATTACGAGGACTTTTATTACCCCTCACAGTGGGGCAGAGGAGGTAAACTCCTCTTACAACTGCAATAGTAATCAGACCTGCATTCCCTCTCTATATTTTCAACTTTCAATCATGCCAACACCATGGATGAATTGATAAATCTCCAGAAATGCATGTAAGCAGATAGGAATTAAACAAGAGTTCCAACTTAACAGCTCGTCAATTGACGTTTGTTCACTGTCGAACATTAAATCGGCAAAAGAATGTGCTATCTAATCATGTTAAGTGATGAAATTGATGAGAAAATCTATTATGTATGTAAATGTATATTAGTGCATTCACTGTGAGGGAGCGCACAAGCATTACTTTTCATCTAAGCACTGTTCTCTAGTGTTGCTACTGCTCCCCCTTGTGTACCAGGTGCCAAATAAAAAGGATTATGGCTCTTAATGTAAAAGTCCTGTTATGACTCAGTCAGACATAAGGAATATTTATGTAACACCACCTATGTCTGTCAAAATGTCATCACTATAAAATGACTTGACTGATTTTGCAATCCTATAACATTGTTGGACTCACAATGGACAGTTTTCTAAAAAGAAGAATCTAAACCATAGCAGCAGAACCAGAGATATGACTTTATTATGCTATACATTGTTCTTCCTTTTCAACTCACTTGCCAATAGTTAGGTCAGATTCATGCTAGTATCTGCTAGTGCAGCCTCGAGCTGCTAGCCTCAAGCAGAGATGAGAAGCGAGGCCACAAAAAGCTTTATAGAGCTTTTTACACATATGCAGTAGCACTCCCTGAGGCTTGTAACCAGACTTTGAAGTGTAACATCAGTGTAGTTTCCATTTTAACAGATAAATGTAGCTAGCAATGTTATGTATTCCATGTCTGACAAGGGCTTAAATATTTGAGATGGAAAGTTCCCCCCCCCTCCTTTGCTTCTGAGTGTGCACTAATACCAGTATCCTGTGCTTTGTCGCAGCTGTGGATGTCAGAAGCCCAGGGTGAGGGCGAGGGAGAGGGAGAGGAGACGGAGCAGGCAGCCGAGAAGAACTGAACTTCAGAGAAAAAAAAAAAAAACAGAACAAAACAAAAAAAAACACACATTTTTTACCTCTCACCAGCCTAAGTTGTGTGCGTGGTTGTGTGTGCACATACATGCACAGATATGTATGTTTACACTCCACTCACAATGTGTAAAGTACAGTATGTGTGTGCAGATACATTGAAGTGTGTGTGTTAATTGTATGAGCACCTCCACAGAGAAAAGAATGGAATAGATCTGTCTTTTTTTGTTTGTTTTTTTTTTTTTATTGAACATTACTCATTGTGTGAACCAGTGGATTTTTTTTTGTTTGTTTGTTTTTTGTCCATCGTTTAGTCCTGATGAAATCCCTCCTTTAGATCCAAATCAGCCCCCATGCTCTTTAACCTTGTTCACTGTAGCGAACTGCGGCGGTTGCAGGAAGAAAAAAAAAAAACAAAAAAACCTCTAACTGTATTTTGATGATTTGTATGTTTTTACTTGAACTGAACATTTACAACCTTTGTGACACTTGGGTCCACAAAACACCTTTGAAGCACGTAAACTGTAAAAGAAAAAAGGTCACAGCAGTCTGAATCCGAGGCTGTCTCTCACAAAATTTTTAGGTTTCATCTGACAATAGCAGTGATCATATAGACGGCAGAATTTTACCTTGGTAAAGATCTATTAACATATTGCTTGTATCCATCCTGCCTTGTCGGTGTCCAGTGTAGCAGGTAGTGTTTTTATGGATGGTACACGTGTCATGGCTCAGTGGGTTCTATGTGCATTCGGGGCGTAGGAAAGGTTTTCTGTATGAATAGCCACTTGCGAAAACTGTAGTCAAACTTTTTTGGTTGATAGTTTTGTTGAGGGGATTACATTCCATTTTAACGACATCTTTTCACTCTCTGTGAAATGTGTGTACAATATGATTTCCTGCAATTTTTCCATACCATACGACAAAGGTATAGACAGCCTAAGAAAAAGTGAACAACTTGATAAAACGGCTCGATACTGTAACTTTTGATATTTTATCTTTTCAGCAGTGCAGAGGATACTTTTTGCCATGTGCTTTTATGTGGCTTTCTACTCTTTTTCTATTCAGGTGTTTTTTGTATTTTCTTTTGTGTATTTTATTCCCTTTGACTCTTGATTTTTGACTCCTGGAATGTATGTGGTTCTCAGTAGTATGGTGTGAGGGTTAGGCGTGCTTCGAAACTGGCAGTTTTTGCTTAGGATTTAGCTTGAACCAGGTGGTTTACAGTAACATTACCTTCCTTGAAAGTACATTGTGAAAAGATGAGCTAAAACAATGCTAAATATAAACTGATTATAAAAGTAACTTGGTAGAGAGCTGCGTTATGACCACTTAGTAGACACAAAGTAGTGCCAGTTTCATATAATTACAGAATCTTGGTTTTAAAGAAAAAAAAAAAAAAGATGGGATGCAGGATTCAGAATTTGCAAGTTACACTCTGAGTACGTTATTTGGTTATGTGCTTTCATGTAAGTGGAATTAAAACATTAAAATCAAGTGTGCTGTGCTTAATGTGTGTGTTTATTCTCTGTACATGTGCAATGACATTTTGATATGTTAAATATATATAAAGTGGGACAGCTGCTGTCACTGAGAATGTGAAGAAAGGCCATTGTGGACCCCAGCAATGACCAGTTTAAAGCTACAACTTTGTATAATCTATCACATCTAGACTGGTATATGGGACTCAACCTTTGATTTATAACAGAAAGGAAAGTTGTTTACATTGATGTATTGTTACTGAAGCATGACTTCTAAATCTTTTCTGAAACAAAAACTATCTTAACAGCAGTCCTGAGGTGAAATTGACTTCCATCAGCTGAAGAGATGCTTTTATGTTATTTTACTACACTGCTGAAAGACTAGGGGAATGATAAAATACTATAGCTATATATAAATTGTTATTTCCATTACATCCCTTAATACTGGTGAATTAAAAATGTCAGCACTGCGTAGCAGATCAGATGAGAACCATCTTTTTCACTGACAACACTGCCCTCTGCAGATGGTGATGGCTGTGAAAGGCCATGATGTGTTGCAACTGAATTTATAGTGAGACATTACCAAAAAAAAAAATCATTCCAGATAATTTAACCTTTAATGTGCATTAGTGGACCAATAAAGATGATCTTGTGCTTCACAGATAACTGTCTCTACATAAACATACAAATTATTTGTCCTACTTTTGGCTGATGAGACCAAATCTAACTATAAACCAAGTCTAACTCATATGAGCAATGACAAGGCACAAATCCTAATCTGTTCCTCAGCCATGCAGATCATGAGCACACTGTTAGCCTAATATTTATGAGCAACAGTAAGTCCCATCACATTACACTGCAGTTTTATGTCAAGGGGTCTGTCTGCAATCATTTGCCGATTTCAGAGGCACTTAAAGCTTTGATCAGTGGTCCTTGAGGAGTGAGTAATGTGGCTCTGTCTTTCATTCTCTCTATGATAGCAGCTGATGAGGCCCTTTAGAGTTAATCAACATAAAGGCTAAGCATTACACTTTGAAAAAATATGGGAAAATTCAATGAGTGCTGTCTTTGTATGTGATGCAATACTGCTGAATGGCCCTACCCTCATCAAATGAGAAATGTCACACGTGTTACAGTAAATGTCAAGGCATGACAAGCCCATGACAGCACTGTAGGCTATATAGTAGTTTGGATGGTTGTCTGATTATTGGCTCATGCTAACAGACATGAAGACGCTAACCAACGCTATACATGACTAATCCAAGTCGTTCCCGTACAGCACCGCTAAACAATTTAGTATTGTTGTCAATACAGTAAGTCAATTTCAGGCTTTAACAATACGTTCTTACAGGATTTCATCATCATGGGGTACAGTGGTGGTTAACGCCCCTTTGTTGACGTTTTTTCAACTATCCTCGAAGATGATTGGTCCATTTCGGTGACGCGCCCACTAGTATATATACCACAGCCTCCCGATGCTTCCTCCCCCTCAACCCCGGCTGTTAGTGCTGTGTGAGTGCGCGTGTGCTCCTGAGCTCGCTCGGCACACATTCTATAAAAAAATAAAAATACAAAAAAAATTTCAAAATATATAAAAAACCAAAAAATCATTTTTTTCTTTTTTGTAACAAGTCGGTGAAGCTGGAGTAGACATTCGAGGACTGGACGGGTAACGTACAAGAACGGGCTGCCTAACGTTAAATTCAACGACACATTTTCAGTCGACGTGTTTTACCGGTTCTGAAGCGAGGCCAAGTAACGTCAGTTTTTCTTTTATCCTTGCGTTGTCACATTTGAATGACAGTTTTAATCACACTAGAAGTCGACATTGTGTCATTTTAATATAGTCATCCTCTAAATTATAGCCGAAATCATTGTAACTGACAAGCCCAACGGTTGCTAACGTTTAACATCAGCATTCTGCCCCGAGCTGACGTGACGCCAGCGGCCGTTAGAGAACCCAGCGTTTGTACAGCAGTAGAAAACTTTTTTTCGTTGAGAACATTCAGCGTCGTCCCAGTACTTTGCTAGCCTCCACAGCCGACGAAAAATGAACCCCAGTGCTCCCAGTTACCCCATGGCCTCCCTGTACGTCGGAGACCTGCATCAAGATGTGACCGAGGCCATGCTGTACGAGAAATTCAGCCCAGCCGGAGCTATCTTGTCGATCCGGGTCTGTAGGGACATGATCACCCGGCGTTCCCTTGGATACGCCTATGTCAACTTCCAACAGCCAGCGGACGGTAAGTAATTTTGTGAAAATACCGGCTTTAAAGGATAAAAAAAACACATGTCTACATTAAAATGACAGTCGGTGACAACAAGTGTGAGTTAGCCTTTTTCCACTACACGTGACTGCGGCCGACATATTGTCGGTAGGGTCTCCTCATTTGAACCTCCCAGCGGTGGCGTAGCGTTAGCTGAAAAAGCACCACGTCCGCCCAGCCCAGCCCTGCCCACCCCAGTAATGTAGCAGTGGACACTCAATACTCAATGCATCTTTATCTCTGCTCTGTCAAGACAACACCCCAACTGTTCAGCCTAGCCAAGTATTGTCAAAAAAGTTAAATTAAACGCCCCCCCTCCCCAGAGTGTTTACCAGTCAGCTTTGTTGTGACATGAACATCAATTTATTTCCTTTACTGTTAGGAAATAACTTGTCAGTTATTGATTGTATGTGTCAGGTTTCCAAACCCCAGAAGCCACATATTCCACCCTCTGCAAAAAAAAAAAAAATGTTCTGCATTCCAGTGATAAGAGCACAGGTCTGCATTTTGCTTTGGGTGTGTGTCAGTGTTTTTACTGAGATATATTCTGTTGAGGCTTTCCCACTAATAGCCTCTTATATGTCCGTTATAAGGGGTGGTATTGGTATATAACATGATAACATTTCCCAAAACTCAATTCAGAAATGGTTTATGAAATATAACTAGGCAGGGTCTGGGTTAATGTCTTTTATCAAGGGAGCTTAATGAAAAAACTTCATCGCATTGATGTACAGAAATCCAGTAATACCATAAAGCAATGGTGGCCTAACATTACCAGAGATATTAAAGAGATAGCTTCCATGGTTTAAACAGTATGGCAAAATCTCTAATGGGGGACACATTTCTATTGTCTCACATATACAAATATTAATATTTTATAGTTTTCTTAGTCCTCTATGGTAGTAAACTTAATAATTTGGGTATGTTATAAGAAAAACAAGAGATATGAATCATCAACTTTGATTCTGGGAATTTGTGATGGACATTTTCTGACATTTTATCGACTCACTTGTGAAGGAAAATAATTACCTGATTAATTGGTAATGAAAAAAGTGTATAATGTTGCCCTAGGTAATACATTTAAAGTAAGGTTATCTCCAATTTATCTATAGTACAATGATGTTTTAGCTTCATAAAACTGCCACTATGAAAGGCCCTATTGTAAAGTGCTCAAATTGTTGGTCTGAATCGGTACTTTTGACTAGAAGGTCCTCTTTAGAAACTTAAGACCAGGGGAAGTAGATAATGCAGTATCACCTACTGTCAAACTGCCCAGGAGCAAAGAGATGAAAGAAAATTGACACCTGGAGGACTAACAGATGTAAATATGCTTAACCACCACGACAGCATGGACAGTGGATCTTCTTTTTCATTATAAATGGCCTGGGGGGAAAACCTGAAGATCCAGTTCAGTTTCCCATCAGCCCTCTAACACTAGAAACCCCCTGAAGACTAATGACCCCACCTTTAACACTGCTGTCTTATCAACAGCTCACACACACACTCACACACACACAATAGATGTCTAATCCACCAAACAGCACTTTAACTTAAATAAATAACCCTAACCCCTGCTCCTGTTTTCCTCCACTCAGCCGAGCGCGCTCTGGACACCATGAACTTTGACGTGATCAAGGGGCGGCCTGTGCGCATCATGTGGTCACAGCGGGATCCCTCACTGAGAAAGAGCGGCGTGGGAAATATCTTCATCAAGAACCTTGACAAGTCCATCGACAACAAGGCCCTGTACGACACTTTCTCTGCTTTTGGCAACATCCTGTCATGCAAGGTAAAAGACTTGTGGTCATCTCCACCTTGTTTTATCTCACCTCAGCCATCAGTAGCCCCTTTTAGACAGAGACTCTGCAATATCGCCGTAAAGAAGACCCGTCAGCATGCCGGCTTTGCTTTTTTACACTGAACCAAACAAAGCTGGCATAATGCCGCCCCAGTGTGTGATTATTAGATAGCATGCCGGCGCTCTGGAATTAGAGGCGTGACATGTAACACAACAGCGTCAGCATAATGTGTGTCGTCCCACCATGCCGTCTGCCCCTTTCACACAGACGTTGATCTGACAATGTGACTACCTCCGCTGCCGGCTTAATGGTGGAAAAGCAATGTCGCCTCATTCCGTGTTCATACATTTTACACCGGACGGTGAGGCGGAATAATGGTGCTGCCTTGAACAAACTGTGTAAAAGAGGCTACTGTTGAGTTGGAGTATTGCATTGTGAGTGTAGGCATAATTTGCATACGTGTGCCTTGTAAATGTCTTCCTATCGTTTGAACTATAGAGATGTGCAAGACCTGCTCCCCAACTAACAAAGACACTAGATGAAATAAGTAACAGATCAGAGATTGGCTTTGTTGCTGCAGACATTACATCTGGAATAAACGTGGGAATGTACAAATAAGTGGAAGGATGTTGGGGGAAGGGTGGGGGGGAAGGTCCCTACTACAGAAGAAGGATTTGTGCCCTTAAACCAAACAATTAATTTGTGTTCAAATTAAATTAGGAATATCAACCTTAAACTACAGTGTGTTACAGAGCAATTCTGAAACAGATTATATTCATGGGCAGAAATGGGGTTTTGGATTTTTAACTGAAGCACAGTCCCAACCAAAGTAACAAAAACATGATCTAACACACAGTTCAGGTTTCTGTACTGCTGCTGCATGTGTATGTGTGTGTGTGTGTGTGTGTGGTTTAAGTGCAGCATGGGTTTTCTTTCCTCTAAGGTGGTTTGTGACGAGAATGGCTCTAAGGGCTACGGCTTTGTGCATTTTGAGACTCAAGAAGCAGCCGAGCGAGCCATTGAGAAAATGAATGGCATGCTGCTCAATGACCGAAAAGTGTAAGTGAATGTTTTAAATGGCTTTAAATTGTTGAAGTGCTACTAATCTGTGAAATTAAAAAAAAAACTCAAATGACTGATTGTCCTTGTTCAAATAATTTTGCAATGATACTTTCAGCAGATTCAGTCACTTTGAAATGATCATCTGTTGCAATTTAAGATCATCTTATTGTGTGCATAACTAATTTATTCCACAGTATGAATTAATTAATTAACAATTGGTTTTCCAGTTATGATAAACAAAGTTGTGATGAGCAAAAACATTTTTTTAGTTTTTCTTTTATTTGCAGTTTAGGTGTAATGATAAAATTTTGCTTAATGTCCATTTCAATGCAGATTTGTGGGTCGCTTCAAATCTCGCAAAGAGCGCGAGGCTGAGCTGGGTGCCCGAGCCAAGGAGTTTACAAATGTCTACATTAAAAACTTTGGTGATGACATGGATGATGAGAAGCTGCGGGAACTCTTCAGTAAATACGGTCAGTCCGGGTTTCTGTATTTCAATATTTCTTTCAAATGACCCGATTCTCAATCTGCACCTGTGCTTGTTTATATAGTGATTTGATCCTCTGAAGTAAAACATTATGCTGCAAAATATATTCACTCAAGGATATATCTCTCTGTTGCCTAGGAAACGCCATGAGTATCCGTGTCATGACAGATGACAGCGGAAAGTCTCGAGGCTTCGGTTTTGTCAGCTTTGAGAGGCACGAGGACGCTCAGAAGGTGAAGGCTGAACCAGCAAGATCTAATCATTTACCAGTGACCACAGGGAAATGTCCACCATTTCCTGCCTCTGAGCTTACTTTTGTTGTTTTTTTTTTTTTTTTTTTTTTTTTTTTTACAGGCAGTGGATGAGATGAATGGGAAGGAGATGAACGGTAAGCTGATCTATGTCGGCCGTGCCCAGAAGAAGGTGGAGCGACAGACAGAGCTCAAGCGCAAATTTGAGCAAATGAAACAAGACCGCATGACTCGCTACCAGGTCCATTCTAGCACAAATTCACAAAAACTCCACAAATAATAATAATAATAATAATACAACATAGTACAATATCAAAATACTACAACTTACAGTATATTGACAGTTCAGAAGTCTTGTGCTGTTTTTAGGCTGCAGTGCCTTGTAGTGAAACATTATAGTTTGACTACCCTTTTCACAAAGTTCCTGATCACTCTCAGTCTAATGAGCAACGTCTGGTCAGGCATATTGAATGAATGCAGCTTTGTCAAATTCAGTGCTCCCTCCTTAGTAGGTTGCACTGGCCAAAATGGCTGCAACAGTGACTCTGTAGTTCATGGGCCTCACATTTCTTCACCATGGAGTCTGGGGATAAATATGTACTACAGACAAATCCATTAAATTAACAATAAAGGGACATTTTTATGTGATATTTTCAAATGAAAACCCAGAAGTTTACATTACTTTTGTCTTTTTATTTATTTTCAGGGTGTCAATTTGTACGTGAAGAACCTTGATGATGGAATTGACGATGAACGCCTGAGAAAGGAGTTCTCGCCATTCGGCACCATAACCAGTGCGAAGGTAGTACCTCAACTGTTTACTTACCTTACTGTAATTAATTAATAAATGGCTAATAAACTGCATTCATTTACTGGTACTGATGCTCTTTAGCTGTATATATACTCTGCACTATAGTACTTGTAGTATTATTAATTAATTTAATTAATTCATTCAGTCATTTGACTCTCTCTCGCTCAGGTGATGATGGAAGGCGGGCGCAGCAAAGGCTTTGGCTTCGTCTGCTTCTCGTCACCAGAAGAGGCCACCAAAGCGGTGACAGAAATGAATGGACGCATTGTAGCCACCAAGCCATTGTATGTGGCCCTGG
Source organism: Thunnus albacares (assembly GCF_914725855.1). Classification (NCBI taxonomy): domain Eukaryota; kingdom Metazoa; phylum Chordata; class Actinopteri; order Scombriformes; family Scombridae; genus Thunnus; species Thunnus albacares. The sequence goes on along the minus strand of NC_058124.1, from coordinate 17,109,419 downwards.
CCCAGAGAAAGGAAGAGCGTCAAGCCCACCTGACCAACCAGTACATGCAGCGTATGGCCAGTGTGCGTGCAGTACCGAACCCTGTCATCAATCCTTACCAGCCAGCGCCGCCCTCTGGCTACTTCATGGCAGCCATTCCTCAGGCCCAGAACCGTGCTGCTTACTACCCAGCTGCTGGCCAGATGGCTCAGCTTCGCCCGAGCCCACGCTGGACCACAGGAGGTGTGCGGCCACAACGTGAGTATCTCACCTCTCTCAAATATTTACTTTAATTGATTTAATTCAATATTTACTTTTAAAAGCACATTAAGACACAGTGGAAACAACTTGTTTATACATGAAACTGTTATGTTTGTGTGTGTGTGTGTGTGTGTGTGTGTGTGTGTGTGTGTGTGTGCAGACTTCCAGAACATGCCAGGTGCCATGCGTCCCTCAGCACCACGCCCTCAGACCTTCGGTGCCATGCGGCCCGCCTCCCAGGTGCCCCGCATGATGTCCACCCAGCGTGTCGGTCAGTCATCTTCACACAATTAATAGTCAGTCTAAGTGCACAGAAAATACAGTCAAACTGTGTGACTGCTACTTATGTGTCTTGATGTTTCCGTCCTACTGTTGTCTCATCTTGCAGCTGCTCAGACTATGGGCCCCCGACCAGCCTCCGCAGCCGCCGCCGCAGCCGCTCCAGTGCGCGGAGTCCCTCAGTACAAATATGCCGCAGGAGTCCGCAACCCCCAGCAGCACATGAACACTCAGCCACAGGTCAACATGCAGCAGGTAGGAGTGTCACACATCTGTTCAGCCAAAACATGCTGACCTCATCTGGGGGGGAAAAAAAAAGTTTTGACAATGACTTTTCTTTTATTGTTTCCTCTCTCTCAGCCTGCTGTCCATGTTCAGGGACAAGAGCCTCTGACTGCTTCCATGCTGGCCGCAGCTCCACCACAGGAACAGAAGCAGATGCTGGGTAAGGTTCAGCAACAGCTCTGCGTTACCACATTCACTGTGTTGACAATAGCATTTCAACTTGAGACTTTTTCTGGTGGGAGTGATAACACAACTATCAACTGTACCTTGCGTATACTGTATATGACATTGGGTATTTAAATGCTTGATTTACCCAGCAAATATAGTTTTAGCATTTGACCTTTTGGGAGTGTTAATAACATCCTCTCATAAAACATCTGTTTCTGTCCATCCGCTAGGTGAGCGTCTGTTTCCACTAATCCAGAACATGCACCCGAGCCTGGCAGGGAAGATCACCGGCATGCTGCTGGAGATTGACAACTCAGAGTTGCTCCACATGCTGGAGTCCCCCGAGTCTCTCCGCTCGAAGGTCAGTACCTGAGTACATTAATATTGACAAAGTCCCCTCGGTTTTCTCTGAAGAGTTCACCAGGACTTCATATAAAAAGAACAGAGAGAGGAAAAACATTTCTATCATCAACAGCGGAGGATGTGAATGTAAAGGATGTGATTTATTTTTAAGACCGGAAAGGTGGTAGTGTGGCTAACATTGAACTATTTTCTTTGTAGGTGGATGAGGCGGTGGCTGTGCTTCAGGCCCACCAGGCCAAGGAGGCCGCCCAGAAGACTGTGACAAATTCAGCTGGTGTCCCAAGTGTCTGAATCCAAGGTATGACTAGTTCTTTAGAGCTGCTTTAACAAGGAGAAGACAGTGTTGAGCTCACAGTAGAGATCTTCATGATGACCTTTCTTTGTACTTTTGAACGCCACAGTCAACTTGTGCAGCAAACTCATTCACATCCCTCATCTTTCCGATTGTGGTCTCAGTTTACAATAAGGCTGGTGTTTCGGAGCAGAAGTGCTGGTTTTGGTTGATGGTGGAATGTGAATTTTATATCGCTTGCAAATTGCGCAGAAAATCATATGACTGATCATATTTTTATGTTGTTTTTGCAGGAAGGGGGAACCTTGTGACTAGCTTCACCGATGGAGAAAAAGAATTTAACAGTGAAAAAGTGAAAATACACAAAACAAAGTAAAAAGAAGTCAAATAATATATTAAAAAAAAAACAAAACAATGGAAACAAGTCTCCAGCCAGGCTTTTAATGAACAGAAACACCGGGCCTGGTTTGCTGAGTTAAAAAGAGAAAACCCACAAAAAAAGAGAAAAAGTTAAAATAAAAAATGATCCATTTATGAGGGGTTTTAGAGGAGAATTCTGTGACAAAATACGATTGAAAGCATTCCTTTCTGCCATTTTATCCCTTTTAATGTTTGAATGTTTGGGCTGTAAAAGTACAGGGACAGCCTGCTATTGTGAAATTTCCCTTGACCTTTGCTTGCTTGAATAAAACTTATAAAATAACTATGTGTCTGTTGTTGGCTGGTAGAGAAATGACAAGATTTTTCCTATCACTCTCATACCAATTTGATTGTGGTAAGAATTATAATTTCCCTTTTTAAAAAACACTTTTCTCCACTGCATGTAAGGAAAAAACACAACTTTATGAGACCAAACTGGCTCCTCAACAGACACAGAGGCATCAGTTATAACACTAAATATGTTCTAAATTTGTCCAAAATGAAATGATGCACATAATACACACACAAGAAATGAAATTGACACTGTAAAGTTGTGTTTCAAGTTTTTATTTGTGCTTTGGTGCAGAGATAATAAATATCCATGTTAACCAGCACTGAAACACATCTTAGGCTGTTGTACTTCTGCCTGCACCTTCAGGCCAGCCGTCAGATGCAAAGTCCGTTAACTCCATTACGGAGATGATGGTGATGGAAACATTTTGCATCGTTCGGAAGGACGAACGGTTTTATTGGCCGATGGCCTTGGCCTGCTCGGTCAGACGCAGGAGGATGGCCTCCATCTGCCTCTGGAAGTCCTGAACCATGGGCTGGACCTGGGCCTGCACGCTGGCAGCCAGGGGCTTGATCTGCTCCTCGACGGTGGTGGCGACGGACCTCAGCTGATCCTGGATCTGAGCGGTCAGGGGCTCCAGCTGGGTTTTCTTGTCCTCCAGGAAGGTCCTGTAGGGTAGAACATGATGAACCACCTCGTACAAATTGACAACACGCCACATCTGACCTGCACGTTACTGTACAGTCTCTTTTTATTATCATGTGTTCCAGGTTACTGAAAGTTTTTATGATGCTTTCAAAGACTGATAGTCAAAGTGAATCCAGGACACACCAACGAAAAAGAGGAGATAAATTTCAGTATCACCTTCCCTCATCTACATTTACTCACTGATGGAGAAAATATTCAGATAATTTACTTAAAGACATGCTCCAGACATGTTTTAGGACATACAAATATTAATTTTAAGTTTAACTGCTGGACACAAGACGTCTCCTACGTCTCACAGAAAAGTCCATTCTCCATTTATATTCAAGTTTCTATATCACACTTAAATGTAAATTGCATACTAGACCACAACGGGCCCCAAACTACTAGTTGTTATGTTACTGATCCTGATCCTTGGTACAGATCTTAAAGTGAAATTTAAGGTGAGAAACTTTCCTCCTTCAGAAGATAAATGTGGAAACAAACATTCATTCTGCACAGTGAAGTTCACACATTAAACTGAAGTAACAAATAGAAAAACATGTTTTTTAAATGGGGGTGATTTAAAGTAAAAGTAGCAAGACTGCAATTTATTCATATTTCATAACAGGTAACTACTTGAAAATGGCACTTAGTGGAAAGAATAATAAGCAAAATGTACATTAAAGTATCAAAAGTATGCATAACGCAGAAAATAATAATTAATTATTATTATTACTTTATACTGTATATATATCTTTATACTGTAATAACTAGTAAGTAAAGCTGTAAAATGTAGTGCAGTATTGGTATAAAGTGGCATAAAATGTAAATACTCAAGTACCAGCACCTCAAATGTGCACATAACTACAGTACTTGACTACATTTTAAAAAGCATTCAGTGCTGATGCTGTGTAGTATTTAAAGAGGTTTTTCTGTGTGGGTCTGTGGCTGCTTCACTTGATTACTGGGAGATGGTTGGTGGGAACAACAGACCAGCGTGGTCAGTGGCGAGTAGACGTTAATCATCCTGAACACGAATCATGACTAAACCTTCTGAGTGGATGAGAGGAATCAAGAAAAAGTCTTCACTACTCACTGAGCCTGGCTGGTCAGGTCTTGGGTGCGGATCATCTCAGTCAGCTCCATGGTCATTTTGGTCTTCATCTCCTCGAAGTACTGACCGAGTTTCTCAAGATCGGGCATGTCTTGGGCAAAGCTTCCTGTGGGATTCAAAAAACAAAACAGAAAAAAGTCAATAAGTATGTAATATACAGCATAATAGACAAAATGCTTTCATTTGGAGAACTTAAAGTGGTTGTGTGAAGGTCGTACCTTGTGCCAGAGCGAGCACGACAAGGGTGGCGATGAGGGTGAACTTCATGGCTGCTGACTGGGAGAGGACCTGCCAAAAAAAGCATTATTTAATTATTCTGTAATGTCCAGGATGATATTATTAATAATAATAGTAATGAGTTTGATTTAAACATTCAGTTTTTGGACAGCAGAGCAATGAATAAATACAATTTGAACTGTGTTAAAGCAACACGACATGCTGTGAGTCAAGCTATGACGAAGCTTTATGATGTTTGTTTTTCAGATGTTGGACGGAGGAAGGACTCCTGTTACTCAACCCGATGACTCACTGATAAAAGGTGTCACATTTCTATGAATGCCAGCCAGGCCTTTTTCCCAAGAAGTAATAAAACAAATATTTTTTGTCACCGTGTGTTTGTCCAAACCACATACCTGAACTTGTAAACTTTATCTGACTTATCAGAGAAATCATGTCAACATCTCCTGTACATATAAGCTCAGAAAAGTGAAGGTCAAATGTATCTTCATGCTCAAACATACAGCAGGTGATGTTTAATTGCTTTTATTCAAGAGCAGCAAACTTAATTTGATTTAAGCTGCTAAACTCAAATGATTGTTATATATCTCTTGTGAATTTAGAGAGAATTCAGAAGATATTTTGTAATTTACTAATAAAATCAAACAGAAGGAAGTATAGTAACAAAAAGAGGAACTTTGGCACTAAAAAGACTGTAATGTTGAAAGATATCTACTTTATTTGACTAATTTGGATGGCTGAAGCTTCATATTAGCTTCAAATAAACTTTTAAATACATTTTTACACAGAAGGAGGACTGTGGACTTTGGCCCCCATCACTTACATTATAAATACATTATGAAGGGATCTTCTAATGTCCAGTATGAACAGGAGAAATGATTATGGCAAGAAAAACCCATTTCAATTACATTTGGGCAACTGACTGTTTTAAGACAGACTTAAAAACCTGTGAACTCGTCTTTTAAAAGCAAATCATACCAATAACAGTATATTAGGCTGTTTTGAAGTGTTTTTCTGTACTATAACGGGACTTCAGTGCCCTCCGTAAATACACATAGAATTTAACTGTTCAGAATAAGAGTAATTTTGTTATTACAGTGTTTAAACACAATGTGCTGCCTTCACTCGCTGGCTGAAGACTGACGTACATTTTACATTTTAAATTCCTGAGACTGAAAGCTCTGGAAAAAGTATGTAAGTGGACATTGAGTCAAGACTACAGGTTATCGGTTGATAAGAAAGAACTTTTACAGACCCATGGTTAAATTTCAGTGCAAGTTGAGTATAAACAGTTACATTCAAGAAGCAAATTAAAAAACCCCACAAGAAAAAGAGACAAACAGAGTGAGACTCACCTGTACCGCAGGAGAATTTGGACCGGATGGTGCCTACCTGTTGGGCTCTCACTCTTCTTATAGTCCAGTACGGTGCTGCAGCCCTGTTGTAACGTGACTCTGATTGGACAAGATAAAATGGCAAAGCATTATTGGATGTTTGAGAATTAAAGTGCTGACCCTTGCTGTTCTGTTTGCCACCTGGACAAACTAAACCAAAGTCCAATAGTCTCTCTGCTGACTGCATGTGAGTGTGCATCTTATCATATTGATTAAATGAAACACTTAATCACTAGTATCTGCATCTGCTTTATGTCACTGAGGCCACACTTGATAATGCCACATCAGCTTCAAGAGACATGATAACAGATAAGATAATCAGCAGGAAGCCTTGTTTGATTTTGTATTGTTTAATTGTATCATTGAAGTTGTCTGTTTAGGCTTCATGTTCTAAAGTAGTTTGTAATTTTGTTCAGAAAAATAGTCTATAAATAAAGTTTATTATAATTATTAGACTCCAACGTTAAGTAGGTGCCTTTTAGTTATTTCCCTTTCTGTTTTTACAAAGGGATAAATCATGAACTTTTTGCTGTTGCTCTGCTCTGTTTTTATGGTATTTTTATTGCACTGATGAGCTCATTGATCAATGGATGTACTCTGTGACATTTGTATGTTCTGTTTTTGTTCAAAGGTCCATCTGGAAATCGCAAATACAGCAACTCTATATAAAGGCTATAAATTCTGATGTATGTTGCATCAGCCTATGCTACTTCTTTTAATAAAAATGAACATTGAATAAAAAAAAAAATGAAATTGATGTTAACCAAAATTTTATGTTAAATGAATCTATGACAACCCATCAACGTTCATTATAAGACATTATAGCAGCATTAAAGCATTAAAAGACAAACTGAAAATCGATTATATTCTCAGAAGAGAGTTCTGTCTTATTTTCTAAGACTATGATGCATGTGGTGAAGTTTCATTATGAAGATTTATATCAGTCTCAACAGATATTAAGAGAGTAGATATACAAAAGTAAATACAAAAGCTTTTCCTCTGAGTTTTAAACTAATACACAGCTCTTGTTACAGGAAATTACAGGCAAGGGAGCAATAAATTCTGAGGAGAAATATAGTTTTTAAAACGAAATACTCCCTAGAAATGTTTCTTTTGGCTGTCCTTTATGTAAAACTTCTACCTTTGGTTTACATCCAACAAGGTGTTGTTGATAACTGTCTATCTTTATGGTTGTTGTAAAGTAATTAATTGTCAACCACACTTCACCCAAGTTAGTAATAAACAATTCAACACAGAGAATAACACATATTTTGGGTCAGAATACAGTATGTGAGCCAGTGGACATGAACAGCATGACTGCTTGAATGACAGTGCTATGTGTCTCTAGTAAGAAAACCCTACACTAGAGTTTTAAAAGTCAGATTTCGACTATAAAGCTTTGATTAAAACCAGATGTGGGAATGTGGACCGTATTTTTAACCAGAGATTGTTCTTGCTGTCCGGCGTCTGCTCGCCACTGGCCTGAACTCCCCTGTCGGAAACAGCTTAGGTTAGATGTCTTTCGAACTCATCCTCTAAAAAATGAAAAAAAAAAAAAAGAAGGTTCCATACATGGGATCATCTTTGCTGTGGTATGCACGGCATGCGAGGATAACACAAACCTGAGTACTATATAAATGTGCTGTGGCAGAAATGAGTGGTAAGAACATTTTAGCAGAACAAAATGAGAAAACATAAAGCTAAGAGATGTATAATAATATCTTTATTTATATAGCACCTTTAAAAACAGAGTTTACAAAGTGCTTTGACAGACAAAGCAAAGGCAGCACAACACAAAAGCAAAGATACATGACACAGAAAGCAGTAACAAGTCCGACAATGAAAAACAATAGAGAGATGATAAAAGGATTAAAAGATGATAAAAAGACAACATCACATAAAAGCAAGTACGTAGTTGTGCTGAACATTAGTTGAGACCTTTATTGCAAAAAGGGAAGTACAAAAACTTGAAAAACTTTCAAAAGGACATTCAGTATTTAGGTCAGAGGAAGCCTTTTAGCAGATTTGTTTGGATTTGTATGTAGAAGTTGTATCTATGAAGGAGCTTGGTCCATAAACACTGAGGAGCTTAAACAAACTAGACATTAAAAAAAAAAACAGCTGAACAACATCACTGTACAAATATCAGAGGACCTGAACATAAGCCATTAAGCTGCATAGCTGAGGTTATTAACTGATGTAATGAAATGAGAGCACGCCCTCCAGTGAGCCAAACACTCATTACAATTGTGATATATGACTGTTGATTTTCGCCCCTTCTGATAAGTGCGCAGTAAACAGTGTCAACAGGCTGCATCTTTATGTCCGACATTATTTCTTGGCTTTAGTGAGATCTGCAGAGTCTCTCAGTGGAACCAGGCTGAATCTTTATTCAAATGCAGACTCAGTTTTTTAAAAAGATGCTCCCTAGTTTCTCCTCTGAACCTCCCTGGCCTCTTCTCAGACCACAGAAAGAATGAAAAATTATTCAAGGCCCAGAAAGTCATAAAAACCCTCTAGGAAGCACAAGAGGAGGTCCCATTTCCTCTTTGACTCTTTGTTCTGCACAAAGTTGGTGGTCCAGTAACTCAAGGTTAAACCCAGTATCTTTAAACTGGCATTAAGGATATCTGTTTGGCTGTCTCAGAGACGTAACGTCATTTTTCTTTCACCCTCTTATCGAGTAAAACTGAGTTACTCTGCTTCCAAGTTTTAACCACATGCTCCATGCTGCAGAGTTGGAGCTGTGAGCCCACACTGTAGTTGTGCTCTGTTTGTGCCAGAGAACAGAGGAGGCTCAGATTTCTTGGCTTGATATTTCTCTGACTTTCCAGTGGTGCCTTCAAGTCCTGTAGAAAATATTGTAATTATGACAACAGCTTGTGTAGAGCTGTACAAACTCTATACTTAATATCAGACAGAGAAAGAGTTGAAATTTTTGATGCTTAAGTTACTGAAATGTGACATTTAGGGTTGTATTAAAGCATTATAAAATCATTTTTTCCACCTCTTCTTGTTCAGTGTTCAATTTGACTATTTTGAAAGTGCACAGACTAAACGACATTGTCAGTTTCTAGCAACGAGTAAATTCTAACAGAATTTAAATGCCTTCAGTGAAGTTTACAAATGACAAAGTCTCAGTTTTACAAATGAAATTAACATATTAGCAGGACAAACAAGCATCCAGCAGAAATCAGAAACCTCAGTCATTTTTTTGTAACATTTCATCTTCCATCACTAGTCAGTGAGTATATTTGATATCCTGTCAGCATCATGTATGTAAATAGTAGTGCACAAACATGAGACATCTCACAATATACTGTAATTCAAGCTGACACAACACTGCTGCCATTATATGACCTCAAAAATGACTAATGTCTCAAGAATCATCATTTCTCTGACTCTGCAAAACTGAATATTTAAAGATAGATAGATAGATAGATAGATAGATAGATAGATAGATAGATAGATAGATAGATACTTAATTAATCCAAAAGGGAAATTAAAATGTTACAACAGCCACCTGACACAAATCAAAATACAAAAACAATGAGGTAAAAAAGGTAAAAAATCCAAATGCAGTTAAAGGCTAAATTATATACAATAACTAAATAAACTAACTATAAAAAGAATATTTAAAAAAATAGACTTAAAATAGTGGATCAGTGTCATCAATGTCAAGGTTAAGTTCAAGGTTACTTTTATTGCTTCCCATGAGAGAAAATAGTTTTGGATTATAAGAATTTCTGCATAAATAGCATTGAATGTCATAATAAAGAAACACTTTATAAATAAAACAGCACAGAAGTATTGTTCACAGAAATTCATTCATTCATTACTGTATATACTGTAAATAACCACTAACTATATTCTTTGCACTGTTTGTATCTCAGTTGCAGTTCACAGACATGGTTTCACCTGTATATAGACATCACTTGTGTATCTTTCTGAAGATTGTAGTGTTGTTATTTTGTACAATTGAGTGCCACTAAACCGGAGTCAAATCCCTTCTATTTGTATACATACTCAGCCAATAAAGATGATTCTGATTCCAAAAAAAAAATCCACAAAAACATATCAACCTTATTAACTATAAGCACACAAACACACATCTCGCTTTACATGTCTACAACCTGGGCATGGTGGATACAGTTTCTTGGTAGTTAATAGACCAAAAACATGCACAAACATTGGTGTGTTGGTCCTTTAACTCCGGAGGAGCAGATTACGAGGTGTCCGTGAAGGCAGCAGTTGACTGACGATCCCGCAGCCTAATCCAGAGAGTGAGGATGCATAGCAGCACTGTGATGTGTCGACCGAACAACGGGTAACTACTTCTTTCGGCTGTGATTGACAAAAACCTGCAAGACTTTGTTTGGTCAGCCCCGAAAACCCGTTTTTTGAGCCTGAAACCGTCGGCTTGGTCGGCACAGATTTCACCCAGAAGCCGGACTTCACAGACGTGACGTTGGGACAATGGAGTCTAACGTTATCCCGGACAGTATCCGCCCTCAGAGGCTACAGCCGGGGATTGGATTCGGTTCAGGACCGACCGGGACCCTCCGCTCCTCCTCTCTCCGACCCGGGGTGACTGTCCCCATCGCGCCGCTGCTGCCCTCCCCGGCCTCCCTGGCCGCCTCCTCCGGGCCTCCTCCGCCGCCGCCACCGCTGCAGCTCCACAGCCTGTACGGCGGCATCGGCGCCGGGCTGGGGCAGGGGGCCAGCGGCCACTGCAACCCGGGGAACCCGGCGGTGCTGAAGGAGGCGGTGGAGGCTGTGGTCCGCAGCTTCGCCAAGCACACGCAAGGTTATGGCAGAGGTAACGTCCAGTGGGGATAATTTTCAGTTTAATGTGGAGATAACGGTCTAAATATGTGTCACACTGCCTCAGTTTATACTCTGGGAGGAGGAGGAGGGGAGTTTTGAGGAGCAGAAAGACACTTTTAGCTGCGCCATTTGTTTGGAAGTGGATTAGCAACGGAAAAAAACGAGCCACATTCCTGTAATATTCATGTGTAGCTGCACAATGTCAAATACACCGACTTTACTTTGACTTTACAGTTTACTATGCACGTTTTTAAGTGATGTAATAACACTACAATGTTTCTGTCTGGAGCTAAAAGTTTTCCTTTGATATTTACACACTTAAAGTAACGTTATCTTCAATCACAATTCATTATGGGATTAACTACTACAACTCAAGGGGATTATTTACGAACAATACGGTATTATACCTCCTAATTAGCAATGTTAAAGCTGTTTTACATGGGACAAAGTATAATACTGGTCCTGGGGCTGGGCAATATATTGATATTATATTGATATCATGATATGAGTCTAGATATCGTCTTAGATTTTGGATATCTTGATATTGTGATATGGCATAAGTGTTGCCTTTTCCTGGTTTTAAAGGCTGCATTACAGTAACGTGATGTATTTTTCTGAATTTACCAGACTTTTCTAGCTGTTCTATTATTTGCCTTTACACACTTAGTCATTATATCCACATAACTGATGATTATTCATCAAAAATCTCATTATAGTCGTCCCTACAATATGTTGCAATATCGATATCGAGGTATTTGATCAAAAGATATTGTGATATTTGATTTTGTCCATATTGCCCAGCCCTATAAAACTGTGAAAAACATTAATAACATTGACTAACAAAAGCTATTTGTACTATTGTCAACAATAGCAGATATAGTGAGTAAAATTTGAGTGATTTTATCCATCTTTCCAGAGTTGATCACAAATATTTGTTAAATCTAAACTACACATCATATTACAGTAAGCAGCACCAGGTGGATATACTGTACAATGACAGGAAATGTATACAGAACAAGACATGAATTATAGATTTGCTGAACATATAATTGATTTGTGCTCATACTGAATGCTGATTGCCTTCTGATGGTCACCTACTATAGATGTTCACCTTGTTATTTTTCACTACAACATACTGGCAAAGGCCACGCTCATAACATTACACCAAAAGCCGTAGTAATGTCGGCAGTTGGAGCTAATACAAGTGTTCCTGTCTGGTGGTAATAGGATTTATTTCCAAAAGATTGTCCCCCTGTGCTCTGAATAACAGCCTCTTTACTCATTTATCCCAATTAGGCTACTTAACACCAACATTGGCACCATCAAGACTGTTTTATCAGGGCTGTATTTTTGTTTTTAATGTTGCTCCAATTTTGCGACTTACTCTCGTGAAGAAAGAGGGTGTTATGTGAATATCGCAGAATTACAGAACAATTACGGGAAAATGTGTTATATTTTGGCATTCTGCGATAATCATTTTTCCAACATTTTTGGGTCCTTTCTACATTTTTTCCTTTGATATAAATGTCATTATGCCATTACCAGGGAATTCTAGATAAGTCATTCTTAGTACAAAACACTACTAAGAAAGAAAGACCCTTTTTGTCTCCCTCAAGAGAAGCAATAAAATCAAACTATTTACTCAGTTATAATTTAAATAGACCTAATTTCTGCACTATTTTATATAATATTCAATATCCAAAAATGTTCAATTTAAAGTATTGCCATGTGCATCATAGATACAGTAGAGTCCTTTTGATCACACAACACGATGATTCTGTATATTATTATTAAAAGTTTGTACTTTTGATTTGAGACAAATGTTTATAAGGATAATTTGGAAGCAGGGTGTTCCTGGTGCATCATAGACTAAGTCATAAGCCATGAAACTGTCACATCGTGGGTTTGAGATCAGTGCCAAGGTCACATATTTCCAGTCTTTCCCAATATTCTCTCAATAGTCTCTTTTCACTTTTGTCTTTTAGGAAACTGATGAAAACAGACCAAACATATTACATTCCCACTGTGCTGAATCCTTTATTCTTTCTGGTTTTTCAAAAACAACTTTGTCAGGGTCTGAATTTGGTTTGTTGGATGTACTTGTTCTCGGGGAAACTACTGCACATATCAGCAAAATGAACATGAAATTATTTACAATACATCTACTACCATTGAAAGAATATTTAAGATAAAAAATCAAGTGTGTAATGATTTAGATGGACAAATGCACAGTATATATCTTATGAGAATGCAACTTTCACATCAGATATTGATGAGTAGTTCTTCAATAACACATCAGTTATGTTTTAATCATAGGCTAACAATAACAACAAAGTCAATAGAAAGAGTTTTACTTTCACACAGGTAGAGTAATAACAAAATGATTTAGATTTGCAGTTTATGTTTACAGTATCTATCCGATGTCAGTATAAACCTCCGACCTTGTTTACAGAAGCCTCAATAGTGGGCGAAGCTGCACCTCTAAAACGCACTGATCAGACTCCAGACTGTGTGCGTGAGCCAGAAGCAGGCTGTCTGTGCTCATATCAAACAGCGAGAGCACAGCAGGAAAAAAGCTGTGAGGTAGCAGAAGTCAAAGAGCCTCAAATAATGTTGGCTGCACTCACACCTCCCCGCAGAACCAAAGAACGAAGGAATCATTTATGACTCAGTTGCAAATTTTACTGGTTTTCTTTGTTGTTTTTCCTTTATGGAGGACAGGAATTTAACTTCCCATCATGAGCGCACAAAGCGTAGAGTTGAGTGAGTGTTTCTTTAAGCAGCTTCTGTGAGGTGATGTAGTTTCCTCTAAGCAGCCACCAGCAGGAAAAACCCCTTGGCATCCTTGTGATAACCTTCCCCCCCAACCCTTTCAATTTTTTGTTTTGTTTAGAGAGGATGTTGCAGAGCGCAGCCAGCAACTAATCAACAACCAGTGAATTTAAATGCAAACTAACCACAAAAAGTATTTAGATTCCTGGAAAACCCCAGTATTTTTAATGTCAGTGATAAAAGACAGAGTTGATATACAGTACCACAATGTGATTACACTTCTTTTATGTGTTTGCCCTCCAGTAAACGTGGTGGAAGCTTTACAGGAGTTTTGGCAGATGAAGCTGACCAGAGGGGCCGACTTGCGGAACGGGGCTCTCGTTGTTTATGAAATGGTCCCATCCAACAGCCCGCCGTATGTTTGCTATGTTAGTCTTCCGGGAGGCAGCTGTTTTGGAAGTTTCCAGGTACAGCATCTGCAGTTTGTTAGCGTGACTGCTGCTTACTGTACTCACTTGGCTTTATATATATATATATATATATATATATATATATATATATGTGTGTGTGTGTGTGTGTGTGTGTGTGTGTGTGTGTGTGTGTCTGATTGCACTTGAAAGCTAACTCATGAATTCTTCACTGTTTGACAGTTCTGTCCCACCAAGGCGGAGGCGAGACGCAGCGCTGCCAAGATTGCTCTGATGAACTCTGTTTTCAATGAGCATCCCTCTCGTCGCATCACAGACGACTTCATTGAGAAGAGCGTCAGTGAGGCTCTGGCCTCCTTCAATGTAAGTCATGGGCTATAAATTGCTGGAGGTTGTACTAGTAAGAAGCAACGCAGCAGCAGTTTATCTGCAGTATATTAGCACACTGAATAAAACTGAAAAATAGAGCTGCTACTAATGATTATTTTCATTATCGATTAGTTGATTAATTGTTCTGACTATAAAATTTCAGAAAAGTTTAAAAAAAACGCCCATTATAATTTACCTAAGTTGCCTTCAAATGTCTTGTTTTGCTTGAGCAACAGTCAAAAACACAAAGATATTAAGTAAACCATCATGTATGACAAAGAAAAGCATCTAATCGTCACATTGTAGAAGCTGAAAGCAGTAAATATTTGTTATTTTTGCTTAGAAATGACTTGAATGATTATTCAATTGTCAAAATAGTTGTTGATTAATTTCTGTTGTTCAGCGAACCTATTAATCGACTAATCGTTGCAGCTCTACTGAAAAAAGGACAGAAAAAGGTACATACCTCATATGTGAGGTACATATGGAAGTACAGTATATAATTTATATGTACTGTATGTATGTGTAATGCAGTTGGCAACATGTGTTTTTGGAGAACAGTAGATGTTTTGAAAGTGTGCACAATGAATACCTACTACTGATGCTTTGAAAAGGAAATTGAGGAAAATCGTTTTTACCTTGAACTGGCTCCTAAAATCATACTTTTGCTGAGATGGCTGCTATTCAAAATGTATTGAAACCCATTACACCATTTCTCTGGAGAAACTTATGTCAAATATGTCAGATATTATTATTTCAGTGAACCCCACCCAGCGAAAAATGTGGACTATGCATCACATATTTCAGTTTTCCTCCTCGTTGTTTTCTCTTGATTGTATTTACCCCAAAATCCAGTTCATGTCAAGCTGTAATCTCTTAACTGCTTGCTGTCGTTCACAGGGAAACAGAGAAGAAGCGGACAATCCGAACACAGGGATTGGGGCGTTTCGCTTCATGCTTGAGTCCAACAAAGGAAAATCAATGCTGGAGTTTCAGGTGCATAAAAATCAGGAATGTGTTGTGTCAAGTAGCTTTTTATGCTACTTTATGCTTTATGCATGAGGGTAGTGTGAAAATAGCACTTGTGATGTTTGGGCACTGATTACATGTGAGGACAGGGAGATATTGCACTTCTCATCTTTGAATGTTTTACATATGTTTAGTCTGAATGTGAATACATACAATTTACCGGGGTTCAGTCTCTCATTCCTACTGCGTTGGTTGTGTTTTGTTCCAGGAGCTGATGACTGTTTTCCAGCTCCTGCACTGGAACGGAAGCCTCAAAGCAATGAGAGAACGACAGTGTTCCCGACAGGTACTGTTTGATATTCAAGCCCGTCTCACAGATGGGCTCAATTATCTAAAGCACGGTAGTGGTTTTCATCTTTCGCATGGAAGTATTTCCTACACAAAACAAATCCTTCTTTTACACAACATTACTCTTCAAGATGTATTAGACTTTTTTTTTTTGAAGTCTTTTTTTTCGTCCTGTGTCAGAATGTTAGAGAGCAGTGGCAAGCTGGAAAATAAGGACACCATAGAAGAAGAGCAAAAAGCAAGAGATGAAGTTTAGTTAGTTTGTTAGTTATTTACTTATATATACAGGAATTCTCATTGAGATCATGATTCATTTTACAAGAGAGACCTGGGAATAAATTACATACAGTAAATACAACAGCACCACTAGACATAACAATACAGACACGCACTATTGCTGTATGTCGTAGTCATCTCTCTCCCCTTGTTTCCTGTCTGCCATTTCACTGCCAACTATCTAATAAAGGCAAAAATGCCACAAAATGATCTAATAAGGTTCATAGTACTGAAAAACTTATTATATTATATGTATTTTCTTTTTGTCTGACAATTTCTCTTAGTTGGCTGGCTTGAAACATCTAGACACACCTTCAAAAGGAAGATTTGATGCTTTATACTCTTTTATCTGACACTGTTGCCACTTTTATTGCCACTAGAGCCTTGGCTGAAGAATTACAGAAATCTTAATGGCTTCTTAGTTATCATCGAGTGCAGAAATCTGACAACATTTAATGAAAGAAAGGGGATTTACACGATCAAACACTTAGCCGTGACTGTTATTTTCCTCACAGGAGGTGCTGGCTCACTATTCCCACCGGGCTCTGGATGATGACATGCGCACTCAGATGGCTGCCGACTGGGTGAACCGAGAACAGAGCGTCGCGGGTGCTATCGGCCAGGAGCTGGCCTCGACGGAGCGAGAACTGGAGGAGGCCAGACTGGCGGGCAGAGAACTGCGTTTTTACAAGGAGAAGAAAGACATCCTGATGTTAGCTGTGGGCCAACTCAACGCAGCCAACACTGCCACTCTGCCCTCACACTAAACACGCCGTCCGTTGCGGAAACATGCCTTCACACTCCGTAGGATTCCTGGTAACAGTATTGATCACGTCATAGATATAAAGGTGATTCTTCTGAACTTCTAAATTTTATATCTCGTGTGTTGTTATGAGGTCCAGGTAATCAGGCCTTGATTTTACAGTATGCACATCCGTCCATAAAACAAACACCTGCCGCCATAGCCGTTACCTCTTTGTGCCTACAGGATAACAGTGCTTCTTTCAAATTACCTGTAAACATGCTTGGCATACCAGCTGACTGAGGTTTACGTGTCTTTTTTTTTTTTTCATGATTTCATATCTGTATTTACTCGAAGTAGACCTACAGAAACAAAACCTGCCTTTCATCGGTGAATGTACGGGACATATGACCCATCAAACCAAACACATTTGAGGTATGAATCATTCTGAAGTCAGATAAGTGTGTTTCGTTAATGTTTTGTTTGTGTTTATACTTACATATAGTATTCTGTACTCAAGATGGTGAAACGTATGGACCCTGTGTCTATTAATAAAAAAAAAAATCTCTAAAGATAATACAACTGAAACTGCAAAAGGGATAAAAGATCCCACCGAATATCAGCACAACTCAATCACTTTTCTATAAAAACAACAGCGATGTTATGCCTGTTGTACAAAGAATATTGTATACGCATTTGGAAATTGAAGCATCTAATAATAGATACATACTTATTGGCTTATGTAATAATTTGTGGGTACTTGGCACAGATGTCAGCAGGTGACTGACAGCTCTGACAACAGCTCAGGTATCTCAAAAACCCGACAGTGAACCATCACTATGTTTTTCTTTTGTGTGTGAAGGCTTATGAAAACTATCTCAGCATGACACCTGCAGAATGTATATTTTTTTTCAGTGTGCTCTCAACTTAAGGACCTACAAAGCGACGCTGTTTAAACATTTAGACTGTTGAAATTACTCCTGTGATACTGATTGTGTTTGTCATGTGCTTCAGCTAGATGAGTTTGAAAGAGTTGGTAGTCTAAAAAAAGTAGACGGGCATCTCAACAGAAAAATCCAAGCTGCACAGTTGTGAGGTTTTTTTTTTTTTTTGTTAAAGGAAGTTGATTCATCGTGTGTGAGTCATTGTAGTCGATACACAGCAGCACTTGTGGTTTATGTGTTTTTGAGATACTAGAAGCAGACTTTGGTTGTGAGCAGTGCTAGTGTACATTCATGGGCTAAAAACAATAGTATGTAAGTTGCACTTAACACCTTCCAAATATGTTTATGTTGAAGGACCTGATTTCATTCATACTGTAAATGTGATATCTTTATATTTCTGTCTATCTAAAATGTATTTTAATACATTATAACGATGAAGGCATTTCAGCAGGTAGCTTTTAAATGACCCCGTGCAATGAAGGTGAGAGTTTAAATCGTAATGTGTGGCTCTGGGTGGAAGGAGTAGTGGGGCGGCATTCATGCAAGTTAAACAGCAGGATGGCTCGTGCTGCTGCTGAACGCTGGATTGTCAACAGCAGAAACTGATTACACAAAATATGAGGAGACAGCAAATAAAAAACAAAGAATCCGGGATGAAGTATGATTAAAGCCAGACCAGTTTTATTATTTTATTGCTGTATCTATTCCTCTGGATCATCGTGCCTTTATGAAATTGGTAGCATGCGATGTTAAGACATGTAAAATAAACCTCAAAGGTTACATTTCATTTAATGGGGTCTGTAAAGGACAGTTCTGCTCAATTTTACATAGTCTTTTGTCATTTTATGTAAAGGTAATGTTATAGATCACATGTTATATTACTGTTACAGTACCTTAATATGTTACACGACATTAGATTATGAAGGATTTAATAAATCTTACTACCTTTGGTATACATTTATAATCTTTATATATCGTTGGTTTGGTACTTGGCTTGCAAGATGTGTGTGCAGCACCTGTAGAAAAATGTTTGCAAGTAATTAAAAAACCCTGCACCTATCAGTAAATACTGAAATGTTACAATTGCCCCGTGAATAACAACATTTAAGTGATTTAATGCACACTTTGACCTCACTAATCTGCAAATCACGATTTCCTTTTAACTTGTGTTTACTTCCTTTTACGTTTTGAACAATGTAGCTCCCAGAATCTCAACTGCAGACATGTTTTCTGACTGTATTGTCCCTTGAACCAATTTCATGTCCAACTTGGGAACTTACTGTACTGCCAGTACAGTTGTGCTAAAGCTGAAATGTGTTCATTGAGAAAAACTGAGAAAAAAGTATTTCAATGCGCTTGTTATAGGAATGAGGCCGGAGATCTTGAATTTTGTGTATTTTGTGTTTTTCTTCTAATTTAGATGCTTATTATGTGATTTTTGACCACAAGCCATTAATCTCTGAGCTCTCCTCTTATAAATGCCTTTGACTTTTCTTTGTGATCATTATCAATGAAGGCTTTTTTTTTAACAATATTTTTTTGCTATCCATTTTATATATATATATATAAAAAAAACTTGGGCTTTTCCTCTTTTGGCTTTGATGCATGATGTGTTGATTAAGTTCTGTTTTTATATGTTTCATATTCTATACAGTATTGTTTTATGAAAGTGTTCCTCGAGGCCCATATTGTATGTATTTTCTATGAACATTTTGTATTCCATGTTTATACTTTTAGTAGATTTATATGATGTGATAAATTGGCTGATGCAAATGTTTATTCATTTGTCACTTGTTTCACTTTTACATACAAGGGGGAAAAACCGAACCTACAAAAGGACCAAATAAATAGATACTACATGGCTGTCATTGGTAAATAACACAATATTAGAGGTATTAGAAAGAAAGCACATTGTATGCAGCAAATATAATGATAGTATTATTTAAGTATAGCACATTTGGACTAAAGTAGACCTTTGTGTCTGTGACGGTACCTGCACATAGCTGACAGAAGTAAAAAAAAAAAAAAGAGAAAATATCAGTAGTATCCCTGGTATGTACTGTCATATGAATGTTAAGCATGAATTCATTTTAAAGGCTTAATTTTTAAAGAATGGAAAGCAAAGCTAACAAAGCTAACTTTGTACCCACTTAAATTTGTCACTTTTGTAGCGGAGATGACAAAGTTATCTTTGCTCTTTTTCAGGTAGTAGTATATTGAGTAAGAAATGTAATGTAGCTTTTTTATGGATGTGCACATGAAGTCTGTTCATTTCTATTTTAAATTCAAAATCATGAAGAATCTTTGGTATGACTTACAATTTTATCTCTCGGCTCACCAGTTCTATCAAAATATACTCCTTTAGCCAAATGGGCAGTAGCCTAATTGTTATTGTAATGCAGAATATGACTACCAAGCCCCTGAAATGTGTTGCCACTGTCTTCATGTGGTAACTTGTGTGACCAGACACAAATAGACATCTCTTTTATTTGAAATAAACTAATTTCTCCAGTCGCTTAATGTAAGAAAATTAGGCCTGCAACATATGATTACTTTCATTATTGACTAATGTGTAGATTATTTTCTCGATTAACTGATTAGTTCTTTGGTCCATAAATTGTCAAAGAAGAGCCCAAGGTAACTTCTTCAAATGCCTTGTTTTGTCCACAACCCAAAGATATTCAGTTTACTGTCATAGAGGACTAAAGAAACAAGAAAATATTCACATTTGAGAAGCTGGAATTGGAGAATTTTGACTTTTTTCTTAAAAAATTACAAGCAATTCATTAATTATCAAAATAGTTAGTGATTAATTTAATAGTTGACAACTAATCTATTACATAAACCTATAGAATTTTGAAACAAATAAGTAAATATTTTCAGGATATTCCAGATGTTTTATTTTATTTTATTGTATTTTATTTTGTTACTTCCGTCTGTGAGCGCAGGAAGAGGCGGGGCTTCTGTTTGGGACGCTTGCCCTCCGTTGTTCATTCAACATGGCAGCGGGACCAATTTCAGAAAGAAACCAAGGTAACTACATCATTGTAACACCAGCTTCAGCCGTTTCGTTTCAGTCATTTATAAATCTGCACTTCAAACTGTTCATCCTTCTCTGCTGAGCGCCGCTGGCCGCCTGGTTAACTAATAGTTTGTGGTAAACAGCCGGTCGATCACATGGAAGTGTGCAGTTATCGTTAGCTTGGCTTGCTGCTAATTTAACCACTAAAGTCCAGTTATGTTTACTTTAACTTCTTTTTACCTGCTTGCTGCATAAGAACACAGGCGTAGCGTTGATTCTTAATTGATTTAATTAGTGTGGCGACTGTTGTTAGTGTATTAGGAGGAGGTACATCCTGTTAGCTAACAGCTAAAGCTAGCCTAGCAAGCTACAGAGCTAACAGGGAGTCTGCGGCAGAAATGAGTTAACTTATGTGACAATACGGATTCAGGATGTTTTACATAGTTGTTATTCAAGTCAAGAGAAGAAGATATGGTCTCTGAGAATGCATAAATACATTTAAACATCAAGAGCTGTCTAAATGGTCCAACATGTTTATCATTTAGCTCTAATACCGCCTTATAAAACGAGGAAAGCCACTATTTTAGCTACATGATATGCAAAATGTTTCGGGCAACATTGTGTCAGACGACCTATAAGTTAGTAAGATATTACACTGCTATTATTTTGATATTTTAAATGATATTGATGTCATATCTATGTAAACTCAGCAGTATGTAAATGTCTAAAATGTCAAAAGCTTTCATTCATAATCAGTCGATTTGTTGTAATTGCAGAGTAAGGCCTAAGGGATAGGTGCTCAATTTTTCAAGTCTGTCTTAAAACAACAGCCAGGTGCTCAAATGAGCGACGAAAGAGGTTTTCCTCACTGTTATCATTCCTTCTGTTCATACTGGCTATTAGAAGGTCCTGTGCTTTTGATGGGGGCCAAAATCCACAGTGTGTCCACACTGTCATTTTGTGCAAAAATGCATTTAAAAGTTTATCTGAAGCTTATATGAGGCTTCAGCAGTCTGAGTTAGCCATATCAAGTGGATATCTGCCACATTCACAGTCTTTTTAGCATCAAATTCCCTCTTTGTGTTTCCTTGGACAGTGTTTCCCTGTTGAGCTGCGGAGGAAGTTCAGTAACACAAAGAGGGACTTTGGCACTAAAAAGCCTTAAACATTGAAAGATATCTACTTGATTTGACTAATTTGGATGGCTGAAGCTTCATGCTAGTTTCAGATAAACTTAAAGGTACATTTTTTCACAGAATGAGGCTTGTGTATTTTGTCTCCCATCACTTACATTGTAAGTGCATTATGAAAGGATCTAATGGCCTGTATGAACAGAAGGAATGATTATGGCAAGAAAAACCTATTTCATTTGGGCTCCTGACTATTGTTTTAAAATTGCAATTGTGCACTGTCAATGTACATCTACTAAAAGTGCTTGTTTTTGCCACTGACAGGCTCAGATTGTTATTGTTAGTGTCTGACAACAATGTGGAAAGGACCCTACAGAGAAATAGAACGTTTTTCTTTGACCTGTCATATTACATTGCAGACCGTTTTGTGGCTGTCGGCTGCAGCGCTCTCGCTCAATACTGGACCAATTTAAAAAATTGTTGTCCCCATTAGTCACTTGGACACAAAAAGATGGGAAAATAGGGTCCAGGTTGAAAAATACAGAAGTTTGCCTTTGAGACAGACTTGACAAATTGTGAACCCGTCCTCTAATATATGTAACTATAACCATAACTGCTGCTGCTGGAGTGCAGCTGTTATTCTCACTGAGCAAAGATTGTCTTGGGGTGTTCAGGTCAACAACTTAAATGTACAGTAATAAGATAATCAATGGGCAATGCGTCCTGAAGCGAAAGATTTCTCACGATTCTACCCTGTCACTTATATTTAAATGGTCTCTTAATGATTAACTCTATAAAATGTCAAAAACAGGGCTGCAACTAACGATTGTTTTCATTGTTGATTAATCTGTCAGCTAATTTGGCTATTCTGTTGGCTTGATTAATCGATTAGTTGTTGGGTCTATAAAATGTCAGAAAATGGTGAAATATGTCAATCACTGTTTCTCAAGGCCTAAGGTGACGTCCTGAAATGTCTTCGTTTGTCCCGACCAAAGAAGACAAAACCCCAAAATATTTAGTTTACTATCATAAAAGACCAAATAAATTAGAAAATATTCATATTTGATAAGCTGGAATCAGAATTTCATCTGAAAAAATGACTCTAAACAATTAATACATTTTGAAAATAGCTGGTGATTAATTTTCTGTCGATCAACTAATCATTGCAGCAGTAGTCAAAAATAATGAATAAGCTCCATGACAGGTTACAAGAGTTCAAAGTGACGCTTTGCTCAGAACTCAGAGTATTTCATCTGAAAAACAAGCAACCTGCGTCTGTAATAAGCAAATATTTGGCATTCATATGTGATTAATGGTAAATCTGCAGCAACCAGACATTAAGCATCTTCATTCCCTTGTATTTTGACTTCACCTCAATCCATCCCATGTTTGGTCTCATCTCTGAGAACTCAAGTTTATTTTCATTTCTTTTTTCAGATGCCACTGTGTATGTTGGCGGCTTAGATGAGAAGGTGTCAGAGCCGTTGCTATGGGAGCTTTTTTTGCAGGCTGGTCCTGTGGTCAACACACATATGCCCAAAGACAGGGTCACGGGCCAACATCAAGGTAAGTGACAGCTAATATAAATGTCACTCATGGGAGAAAAACACCTTTGAGAATCTCTATGGCGACATAAATAACAAGCTAACTTCTGCACTCTTCAACAGGATATGGGTTTGTAGAGTTCCTCAGTGAAGAGGATGCTGACTACGCCATCAAAATCATGAATATGATAAAGCTCTATGGCAAACCGATTCGAGTTAATAAGGCCTCAGCGCACAACAAAAACCTGGATGTGGGCGCCAACATCTTCATCGGTAACCTTGACCCGGAGATTGATGAGAAATTGCTCTACGACACATTCAGTGCCTTTGGCGTGATCCTCCAGACGCCAAAAATCATGCGAGACCCAGACACCGGCAACTCCAAGGGTTACGCTTTTATCAATTTCGCCAGCTTCGATGCATCAGATGCCGCCATCGAGGCCATGAACGGCCAGTACCTCTGCAACAGGCCCATCACAGTGTCCTACGCCTTCAAGAAGGATTCCAAAGGAGAACGTCACGGCTCGGCCGCAGAGCGACTCCTGGCCGCCCAAAACCCTCTTTCCCAGGCAGACAGGCCGCACCAGCTGTTCGCAGATGCTCCGCCACCACCGACTGCTCCGCCGCCAGTCCTGACCACACTGGGAGCTGGGATGCCCATGCCTGGTACGACTGAAATACGGTTTAAACACAGTAGATGTTGAAGGATTTAGGACGTTCATCTGTTTCTTCTGTTAAATTTCTTTCCATCTTCATACTTGATTCACTCTAAAATATAAAAATTGTCGCTGCAGAGTCGACGCTTTGATGTGAAAATGTTTTACATATAAAAGGATACAACAATAATTCCAGCAAATCTGTATGCCGTGGGTGCAAAGACCCTAGTTAGTGGTGTGGTTGCACATCTGCAATTTTCAAATTAGTCTTTAGTTTCTGTTTCTCTGAGCTACAATTAGTGGTGTTGGTGTGCGTTTTTTTTTTTTCTCTTGAATTTCACAGCCATAATCCATACACAGTAGCTGCCTCTGATTAATGGTTTTACTTTGAGTATTTAAATGTTGTGCGTGCCAAGAGAGTAGTAACAGATTTCATTACTGGCACTGAGACGAAGTAGGATCCTGTTGGATATGTGAGTGCGCTGCTCTGCATATTTTATCAGCTGGGTGAGAATGACACTGATTTGATTTAATCTCGGACAATGTTGTTAGCTTAAAGTCAACATGGCAGCTGAAGATATACTAATACAATTACATAATAATAACATTGTCTATGATAAATGGAATATTATATTAAACCAATTCAACAGCCTGATTTTGTTTACTCGTAGAACATGAAATAATAACTTGTAAATCCAACCTGTCTCTGTGCAGGCCTGCCACCTCCTGGCGCTTTCCCTCCTGTTCCTCCTCCTGGGTCGATGCCTCCAGCAATGCCCCCCAATATGGCCATGCCTCCAAATGCAGGGACACCAGGCCCACAGGGTGGTGGTGGACCTCCACCCGGACCACCGCCTTTCCCTCCTGGCAACATGCATCCAGGTAATGGCTTGTTACGCTTAAAATGTTTCTTCATGGTGAGTGCAAGTGGAAAATTGTGTCACAATATAGTGACCTAGTTTTAAAGTATGTAAAAGACTTTTTTGTTCTTGCAAACTGGAATGATCATGATCAGATCTGGAAAAAATTAGTGACACTAGTTCCTTGCTCGAGCTTGTCTGTATACTTTATTGTTTCTGTCACACAGGTATGCCTCAGATGCCCATGCCCCCTCCTGCTCCCCCTGGCATGGTGCCTCCACCTCCTGCGCCTCCAGGATCAACTCAATCACGGGCACCGCCGCCCCCCGGCATGCCCCCACCCCCGCCTATGGGTATGCCACCCAGAGCACCGTATGGACCGCCCATGGGTAAGAAATATGGCATCACCTCAAGTTGTCAAATAAAAGTCCCTTCAGCTCACAAACACTATCTCTGTCATTTCAGGGGAAAATGCTGTTGTGTTTTTTAAAAAATAATTGACATAATTGAGTATTTTTGGCTATTAAACAACAACTAAAGTGTTCACTTAGTAACCATCGCTACACTTCACTCCCTTCATTTAATCAAGCAGTGCTGAAGTCAGTCTGAACAAAATCCAAAACAGATTTGTAATATTTTTTGTGGCAAACTTTTTATTACTTTTTGATTAATATTACACTGTTCACACAGAACAGCACAAACATGCATTAATAGAACTGACTGAAGAGATAATTGCTGGATAAAAGAATACAGGGAAACAAATGAAAAAGGAAAAAACAGCCTCTTGCTCAGAGTGCTAAAATACTACATCTCCTGAATTTTAAGCACACTAAACTTTGCATATGGTGATTGAACATCATCATAGTTTGAAGTATTTAACACAAGATGACTCCTCTTTGTCTCCCTCAGGTCACCCCGTGCCTCCAGGTATGAGAGGGCCTCCTCCCATGCCTCCACCCGGCTATGGTGCTCCTCGTCCTCCCCCCTTTGGCTTCCAGAGAGGTCCTCTAATGCCACCAAGGCCCCCCGGTGCCCCACCTAGGGTTCCTATGAGGGCCCCAATGCCACCGTAATCTTTCTCAGACTCCAAAAATGGGTTCTCATTTTGCTTTTTTTTTTTTTTTTTTTTAAAGAAACATCTTTAGATCTACTCAAGTTCGTAATTGTGAGACTAATTTAACCACCTGTTTGTATTTTTTTGGGTCACTGTACAGATGAAAGACCTTTTTGACAAATAAACTTTTTAGTACAAGTTTTGGATGTTTTTTTTTTTTTTAATTAATTTTACTTTTTGGCTCATAATGGGTCAGATTTGTCCACTTTGGTATAGAACTGTTAAATATTGTACATTCAACAAAAGCTGACATAGCAGCGATTTAGCCTTTGAATTGAGCTTGAGAGAAGCTATAGAGTCAGTACCAAGACACCAGATATCAGAGTTCATTATCTGTGCAGAATTAAATTACTACGTTAAGTTCATTGCAGTAAGAATTGTTTTTTTGGATTTTTTTAAAACAATTCTGAGATATAATAGGAAAAGTGCAGGTGTGATTAACATTGATAATAACTGCATTTCATTTAGTTGTGTCAGTTGTGTAGCTACAGGCTCATTGATGTTGAACAGAGCCATAAATAATGTTTATTAGATCCATTTATGCCTTTACTATATGCTATACTACCGATGGAAAAGCCATTTGTTGAGAAAAGCCTGTATATTTTGATATTTCTTGTATATAAGTGGTCATTTTGGCTCATTGGTGGTGATAAAGAACGGTCAGGGAGTCACCAAAAGCACTAGCAATCAAGTTCTGAGGACAATATTTATGCCAAATATCATAGCAGTTTGGCTTGTAGCTGTCGTCAGATTTTGTTGTTGCTTTTGCTAAAAATATTCAACAAGCAGATGGACTGACCAGCATCACTGTGCTTTGGTCCTGCTGCTACTGGGTCAACAAAAATGATTTACTTTCATGGGATGGTCAAAATCACACAGTGAAACTATATGTGCGGGTTGGTTGTGTTGCAAGTTACATGAGGTTACTGTACTCCACTTAGAGCAGATGCAACCTTAAAATCCTGCCTATACATGTTCATTAATCAATAATAATAATCCAACATTACAATATATATGAGAATGAGTCATTCTGCATAATGTTTTAAATGTATTTAGCTGATAATACATAAACACAGAAACACTATGAATGAATGGACAGTATTTTTTACACTGTGCATACAACTTTTACTACTATGGAGGACCACAGGTGTCATGAAAATCGTTATAAAACATTTCATTAACTGATATTCAATTGGACAATAAAAACGAATTATTTTACAATGAATTAATTTTTTTAATCATCTGCTTCAACTGTTTCCACCACCGGCCATCAGGTGAAGAATAAGGAGCATGAACAGTTTGTTTTACTCCAGTATAATATACATGAGGCTGTGCTCTCCAAAATGAAATAACACGAGTCCAAAGATTCTACTAAATTAAAAATTCGCTTTATTACCTGCCTCACATGATTACTATCAGCCCACACACTGCAAAAGAGAGATATGGCTTCTTATTATCATGAGTAGAAATAATCGGTGCTGAGTTAAAATGTCTCATCATCATCCTCACAGTTTTCACCATATTCTCCCAAATCGGTGCTTTTTACTCTCCAACAGAGAGGCTGATAATTTGACAAAGACCTCACTGCTGCAGAGCCTCGTGTATCTCAGTTTTTTTTTTGAACACGTGACTTAAAGAAACACCTAAATGTATAATTCAAGTGTAAATAGATCTGTATCGTACAGGTGATGACATCACACTGCCAAGAAAGCTCACGTTTCTTCATAGCGGGTCTTGATGCAGTAAAAAAAAAAAAAAGGAGGGGGGGGGGGGATCAAGGAAGGCAAATGGTTGGCATGGAAACAGGAGTCAGGTGTGCTTGCACGTGTGTGTTGTCTGTGCACACAATATGATAATCATGTGTACAGACAATCATCAACATCATCTGTTAGTAAAAAAAAAAAAGCAGATGGATGGAAATAAGGTGTTAGTGCGCGCATGCGTGTGAGGGTATGGTGTATTTAATATGAGCATTTGATGAATAAACCCATTATTGGCTGAATTGGCTTTAAATGGGGAAAAAACGTAAATTTCACGTGTTTAAAGGCGCAACAGCCTATGCAAAACCGGAGGAGAGGAGGTGCAGATTGTGTGCAGATATGCGCCAAACCCCTCCGGACACGAAGGCGTTAATGTGCTCGTGCGCGCGTGAGGGGCTCGCATGTAGGGGGAGGGGAGGGGGAGGGAGGGGACCCCTGCGCATCACTGGAGTGTGTGTGGATGGATGTGTGGGCTTCTCTTCTCCGAGCCGCGCAGCACAGCACAGCATCATCATCATCACTCGGTTCATAGGCAACAGCCTCGTGCGCCTCCTCATCCTCCTCCTCATCCTCATCCTCATCCTCACCATCTCCGGGGCTGAAGAAGAGGGAATCACATCGCAAAGGAAGGAAGGTGAGTTTGATTTTAACGTGAATAATTGACTGTTAGGGGGCTGATGGCGTCTTTTAATGATGGATTTATTTATTTTATTTTTTTCTTTACAATAAGACATCATGAGGAAGAGACGATGGGCGTGTTTCTCTAACCGTTTGCTTCACACAGCAATTAGGATCGATTTTGTGAATCGAGACGCGGGCCTATAATCTAATCCAAGTCGTGACAAGCTGCTGGCAGTGAGATTTCTGACTGTCAGCGCAGATGTCGGGATGCAAGCGAGGAGACAATCGGCTGGTATTTGTGACAGATTTGTGTTTTAATCCGTCTGTATTTGTAGGCTGTGTAAATTGGCCTGTTAGCGCCTATTAGGCCTTTTTTTAATCTCTTAACATCACAATTAGGATGGACTGGAGGCTTGAATTTACACATATTTAATCAGACTCTTGAATGCACATCTTTTGCTGCTGCCCTTTCACCCAATTGCTGCTTGTGGAAAAATAATCCTGCAAGAAACTGAGATCACAAATGTTTAAAAACCCCTGTTGGAAAGAACGAAATATTACAGACACATGGGAGGATTTTTTTTTTTTTTAGTGATTTCTTTGGCTGGTGGTTGATGTAGTTTAATCTTCAGGTGTTTCAAGATTATTCATCACGACACTGACAAACACTGCTTCATTTCATAAGACTGCATGTGTGCATGTGATGTGATGGCTATCTGCTTTGCTCTGGCCCTGCAAGAAATCTGATGCTGATTGATTTTTAAATGGGGGGATGGAAAGGAAAAAAAAGACATTAAATGAATAAATAAATAAATAAATAAAAGCGTTGCTCAAACCATGCAGGGAGTAGAATATCCTCCTCCTCCTCCTTCTCCTCCTCCTCCTCCTCCTCATCCTTAGGCCTTCCCCTTCTTTCCACTGACAGGGCTGTATGTTGCCGGCTGCATGTAGAGATGATGTCAACTTGACGACAAGGAAAGTGCAGTTTAAAGCTTTTGTTTGAGTCTGACTGCTCTTTGTCTTTTATCTCTTAGTTTATTTTGTGGGAAATAAAGTGGTGCGTTTGTAGCTAATTACCTGTTGCATAAAAGATTCAGATCTGTCTATCTATCTGAAGGTTGATTTGATGAGGTTTATTTCTATAACACTCCTACAAAGACTGTTGTTTTCATGGCATATGTCTGCAGGTGGTTTAACCCTTTCATACTGTTCATATTCTGACCTCATAATTAGTCTCTGTACCAAATTTCTGCACCAGATCTATTTTTTAATTCATAGATACCTCATCATTATTCCTTAATGAAGCTTTCAGAGAGCATTCTGAGAGAGTGTATTCTTTAGGTTTTTGTTTGTTTGTTTATGGAAAAAAAAACATTTTTTGGTCCTGTGTGACCTAAACAGCCATCTTGGATACAATGGATTTTATTGAATGTGAAGAATGCAGCAACAGTTTTGAATGGTGATTTATTATTTTAAGGTGGAACATGTACAAAAATGTGTATCAGCTACACAGAAATTTTAAAAAATTGAAAGATTTCCATTTTTGTAAAAATTTTTTTAGAACAATTCAAGCTAAAAGAAAGGTGTTTACGGTGTTTGTACTGCTCTCAAATGTAAAAATGGGTCAAATTTGACCTGAACAGTATGTAAATTATTCCTGCTAATGAGCCTTTTTTTCATGGAGGACAATGTGACATGTCGCAGCAGGAAAAGCACAGGTGTAAATAATGAAATTAATGATGGTGGAATTTAGCTGCTTCAGTTTCAGCGTCCTGGTATTGTGCATGCTGGCTTACTGACACAGAACAGAGCCATCGTTAATATAATTAGTAACACTTGCGCTTGTCCTATATAACAATTTAAAATGCCGGCTGGTAAAAAGGTTTATTAGACCTCTGCTCAGGTTGATGTTGGATGGAGCTGTGCTGGGGAATTATGGGAATTAAGTGAGGTTAGAGAGGGGAGATCAGTTGGGAATGTATAACAATATTTATTGAGGTGAGCAACAGAGGAAGAATCATGGTGATTAGACTCCATTGATGTCTCTTCATTAAGTGTAAACCCATATGAAGATGGGGGATCGAACCAGCAGGTGGTTGAAACCTCTGGACGATTCTCCCCGGACATCATGGAGAACCGTGGTGGTGATGAAGAGGAGGTGGATGGTGCGATAGTTGGTCTGCGAGACAGAATGACAAGAGTAGCATTTAAAGAACGGCACCCTGGGAATGATTGGCTTGAGGATTGGGGGCAGAAAGATTTACAATGACGTCGGATCTGTGGATGTAGGGATTTTGGCAGTGTGGCAAAACGGAAGTGACAGAGAAAATTTAACAGGAGGAAACAGCAGATATTCACCCATAGAGGTGTGAAGACAGAACGTGAGGGAAGAGATCTTTCTTGCGTTGTCCAACCTGAACAAGTAAAACAAAAAAGGCTATTTTCACAGCAGACATTTTGACTATAAGCTCAGGTGTTACTAATAACATTAATGATGGCTCTGTTCTGTTCAAGAGTCCCAGAGGGCCATCATGCACAATAACAGGACTCTGAAACGGAAGCAGCTAAATTAAATTCAGCATTAATTTCATTATTTACACCTGTGTTTTTCCTACTATGACATGTCACAATATATTGAAATGAAAAGGCGCATTGACAGAAGAGTGAGGGTGCCCGTCACACTGTCATGAGAAGACATCTAATCAGGCAAATTACATGAAAACACCTGAGCAGGTGGACCAGAGGCTTTAAAAGCATCTCTATTGTTTTGTTTTTTCAGCTCTGGCTCCACAGGCTGATGTTATCATTTTATGCAGGCTCGTGTGCTTGTGTTTTGTAGGGGTCCTCAGTGATTACAGGCCTTTAAGTGCTTCAGTCCAAGATATTATTGGGTTAGCATCCCACAGTTTAGCCTGGCTGACCAGGCCTGGTGGGGCTCCTTTGATCCGTGCCAGTAAATATGCTCATCATGCTGACAGTGGAGGATCTGCAGGCTGATGACCGAAGACAATGGATGTTTGGATGAAATTTAACAAACAATAAAGCAATGAACCATGTGTTTTAACCCTGAGCAGCACACAGATACTGGCATATGTCCTCTGCATATCCAGCTGTGAACATAAAGATTCAAGATTCTAGAGACTTTATTGCCATTTGCACAGACGTAAGGTACATACACATTGGAATTCATGTGCGGTTCCCTCAGTCACAATCAATTTCCATAATTTAAGCAAAGGTCTGAGAGAGATTACATCATTTACAACAATTATTTACAGCACTTCTAACGAAGTACTGGAGCAGCAGTTGGAAGGCAATATTGCACCATAGTGTAGCAGCATGTTAAACCAGGATATAAATAGGGATTTTGAATAAATAAGCATACATAAGTAAGCATAAAAATAAGCATGAATAAACAAGCCAGGTGCCAGATTTAGATATTCTGAATAATAAACTAAAACAATATATCTCCAAAAACCTTAATCATACACATTTCCCATTGTAGATGCTTAATATTGTCTAACTTATCTACTTAATATGCTCATCTACAGGAACTAGAGTTTTTTTTTCCAGATAGGAAACATGTACAGTAGCTTCTGTATGCTCAGATCCAAACATATGATTGAGGACACAGAGCTCATGTCCTCACTATTCTTTCTAGGAATTTGGGGATTTTAACAACCTAAAGAGCAATTTACATTCTGTAACTCCACATGTGAAGTAATTTAATTAATATATATTTTTAAATAGACTTTAAATAGACTAAATATATTTGTATTTGGCTGTTTTTAGGCAATTTAATTGTGTTAAAATAAATAAAGATAATGAGGGAGTTTAATATTTCTCCCCCAGAATACCAGCATATTGAACATATTGTAGGAACATCAAATTTACAGAGAGGCACACAAACAATTAGAGAAAACAATATAATCAGAACAGCTTTTTTTTGGTGGTCACGCAGTCAAAAATGTTGTCGTTAGGACTCCTGACCTCAGTATTTGTAAAATCCAGTCTGCAGCCCTCCCTTTACTGTGAACCTGACAAACATTTAAAGCTCTGTTGGTCCGTTATTACCTGTCAGACCTTGTTTTTGAAAAAGGGGTCAAAGTGAGTGTTGCAGTGATGTCTCTCATTCCCTGTCTGTTGTTTCAGCGAGTATACTGCACCGCAAATTCAAAGCGACATGTTGTTTTTATTGCACACTGACACTGAGGCACACAGTCTCTTCATACAGAGGCATATGGATCATTGGGGTATCACCAATGAACAGCATGAGCCAGTGCCTTATAAATGTTATCTTTATGCCAAAGGAGATGTGATACTGCAGCAGAAAGGCAGAACGGACATCAATTTTCTGTCCTTTTTTGCCAATTTCAAGCCTCATTTGTTTTTAACCACAAAGCTCTTCTAAATCAGCAGCTGTTCAGTTTTTCAATTAAGAAACGTTATCATTGATTAATCCCTGAAGTACAATTTATTAGTTTTCCTCAGTATCATTAATGTTTTATTGGCAAACCTGACATTCAATCGCTTTAAGTACAACAAACTATTCAAGAATTTGACATTTTAATACAAAGTTTTGTAAGCAGGGCTGAACTGACATAACGAGGTGGTGTTAATGTGCATTATGGGATGGCCGCATAGACATTGTAGACCTTACAGTGATTCCCACTAAGTGTCTGATCCTTTGGAGCATTATCTCCACACCACATTACATTTGAGTCATGGTCACACACTGTCCCTCTTAACCACGAACTGAGCCATCTAGAGCATTTCCGCACCAAGAAACAACCATTAAAAATCACTCTCACTGTTCGAGGCTCGGCGTCCCACCCTGTAATTACCGCTCGGGTCTGCCTGTGACTCAGCAGAGAGCGCATGCTGGGCAGATAGAGAAATGCAACAGGTTTAGTCTTGAAACACATCCACAAAGGCTGGTTAGGTGGTTTAGTTAGCTAAATGAAAGAAGGATCTGATCAGTTCAAAGAACTGGACAGTAAAAGGTCACCAGAAATATGCACTGATGCTTTTGCAGCTGCCACCAAATGCCTCCCTTGATCACAAAGCGGCTTTTCATGAATCCTACCCCCCACATGCCTCAGTGATTACGAAAGAGAACATAAGATTGGCTAATACAAATGTCCATTTTCTTCCCAGACATAAGAAGAGCCTGTTCTGGAGTCAACTCTTTAAGACTGTGAGGTGTATCCTGAACAAACTGACGCTCCAGCACGTTCAGGTGGCCTCTCTGCTAAATCTTTGACCACTTCTGAACCTCTTTAAAATGGAGGACGGCTATCAAAACCGGACTGCCTTTATAAAAGGTGCCAAAGACATTGCCAAAGAGGTCAAGCGGCAAGCCTCAAAGAAGGTCGGCCGTTCAGTGGATCGGATGAGCGATGAGTACAGCAAGCGCTCCTACAGCCGATTTGAAGAGGATGATGATGATGACTACCCCATGCAGGGAAGCCAGGATGGAGGCTACTACCGCGGAGACAGCCAGGCAGCCAACGACGACGAGGGCGGCCACAGTGACTCCACAGAGGGACACGATGAGGATGATGAGATCTACGAAGGCGAGTACCAAGGAATCCCCAGAGCTGACTCAGGCAAGGGAAGCCTGGCTGGAGGTCCGGGCTCAGTGACGGCCGGTGCTCAGCAGTTCAGAGATATCGGGGTGTCCGAGGCGGAGAGGAGGAAGGACCAGGAAGAGCTGGCTCAACAGTACGAGACCATTTTACAAGAATGTGGCCACGGGAAATTCCAGTGGACCCTGTACTTTGTGCTTGGGTTGGCGCTCATGGCAGATGGCGTGGAGATCTTTGTGGTCGGGTTCGTCCTCCCCAGCGCTGAGAAGGATATGTGCCTGTCTGAACCTAACAAAAGCATGCTTGGTAAGACTCTTCTACAGGTGATTGTGTCTCCTCCCTCTGTTATAGAGGTTCTGGTTTTACTGTGTCACAAAGTTGTGTTATGTGGCTCAAAGGATGAAGCTTTTATATTTTTCTAAACAAATTTCATGAGAAGATCTAAACCAGTGACTTATTGATCCTACTAACAATTATCACCCATAATCTTATTTCTCCATGCAGTACGCCTCCATTGTTGTTCAACAACTATGAAAGGATATGGTTATTTCTGTTGCCATGAAGATTACAGTCATGTCAGTTTGTTCAGAAACGACTCCAAAGACTAATAACAGTAATCACATTTTCAGTCTCCATAGAGTAGTAGGGAGCATGGTTCTGTTTACAGGTCTTTGCTAGCTTGTCGTGCTACATACCACAACCTCTTGCCTTTGTATCATATTGTTAGTTTCTCAAAGAACTTCAGTACAAAGTCAAGAGGTTGTGTTATGTTTGTCCTGTGCATGTGCAGTGCCGTACACAGGACTACTCTCTGGAGACTGAAAACATGATCTCTGTTATTAGTCTATGGAACCGTTTCAAAGCAAACCAATGTGACCGTAATCTTTGGGGTGAAGGAACATGTCACTCAGTGCAGCGGTGTGGCTGACTGATGTGTTTTTAATAGTTTTTGGACAACAATGGAGGTCTACGGCACAGAAGAATATGATTCGTCAGGATTTGGATACATATGCAATA
Source organism: Thunnus albacares (assembly GCF_914725855.1). Taxonomy (NCBI): domain Eukaryota; kingdom Metazoa; phylum Chordata; class Actinopteri; order Scombriformes; family Scombridae; genus Thunnus; species Thunnus albacares. Next base: position 17,074,664 of record NC_058124.1, on the reverse strand, counting down.
CTTGAAAGTCAGATCAATTCATTATTGGTTTGGCTCTGCACATGAGGTTTGTTGATTATAAGAAAAATATAGAAAATCACCAGCCATATCCTTTAAAATATCAGTGAGCCACATTGTAACACTGGGTTACATGTTGCTTCTTTATCCAACAAACACTGTACTGCTGCAGTACTCACCAGAACACAGAGTGTGTATTAATCCGCAGCTGAAAACAGCCACCAACAAATGCACTATTTTTTCCTATATGAGTAATGTCGCTAAATGCTAAAGACTACACCTTTTTAAATGACTATATATTTGTTACCCATTTTTAGGGGGTTTTGTCTCCAGTATGTAATGAGCTTTGGGCCTGAGATCCTCAGACAGGACAGGGAAGTCTAAAAGTATTAAGAGATGGACTAACGTATTGTTGTTTTTAGTGTTTTAATGAAATTTGACGATTAGAAAAATACATAATAATGTCTTATCCTTTGAAATTACTCTTGAAGTATAAAGTATTACTCTTCATATTTAAACTCTCATCTACCCAAAATCTCACAGTAGGAGTATAGCAGACATGGAAAAATAGGACAGACTCACATGTGTAGCAGTAAATGAAAAGTTCTACAGGAAAATTATTTTAAAAATCATTTGTTTTGATAAAAAATTTGCATTTTGCATTCAGATTAATAACAGTTTCACTTAATTTGCTCTTTCCACAGGTCTGATTGTATATTTTGGGATGATGGTCGGGGCGTTCCTCTGGGGAGCTCTGGCTGACCGGATAGGCCGTCGGCAGTCTCTCCTTATCTCTCTCTCCATCAACAGTATCTTCTCCTTCTTCTCCTCCTTCGTCCAGGGCTACAGTACATTTCTGTTTTGCCGGCTCCTCTCAGGTGTTGGGTAATTACAAAAATAACTTTCTTTTTAAATCGGGGCCACTTATCCTGATTTGATTTGTTAGTTCAGTCACTATAGCGCTGGATATGTTTTAGTTTACATAGAGTAATGTTCGGTGTACAATCTGACAAGGACAACACAAAAGGTCAAGAATCTGTTTTAATAGTAATTACATAATCATTTTAATGTAATTTAATAAATAATACTTTTAAAGAATGAAATTTTGTGGAGAAATATTCATTTACTAAAAGTAGAATTCTCCTTTTGCAGTTTAAAATCTTAATATTAATCAACACACTTAAGAAAATGAGTAACTAGAAATAAATGAAAAATGAGTACCTATGTATAAATAAATGAAAAAAATATTTTATATCTGTTTAAAGTGTATATGTCACAAAATCAAATGCACTTACCTTCCAAAAGCTGCAATCTTTAGCTAGTAGCTAGAGATTGAAGAAGTGTTGGTTATAACTACACTGCATTTTACATCTGACTGCACCATTCTGAGTGAAACAGTAGACGGATCATTATTACTGATTATAGATATATTTTGCTATGATCCAATCAGTTTTTTATCCTTTCCAGCATGTAGCAAAGGCACCAGAGTTTACATAATTGAAAACAGCAGTTTCTCTGGTTTAGTGAAGTGGCAAATTGAGATGCTGGAATCATTTCCACTGGTGGTCAAATCTGTCACTTTCCCACTGAGCTCTTAAGAGTTAGTTTCGCACCATGATGAAGGAGTAACAGGAGTATAGAGAGATAGAAAATCCTGTTAAAGCTTTAGTTACCAAACAAAACAACCAGTGCAGTAAATTAAAGGTTGTAGGTCAGAGATTCAACCCGTGGTGCCTTCACTTGCAAACAGTTCAGTCGCTCTAGTTTTAGTTTGAAGTCATTTGCTTTCACTTGTACTGTTTCATCATGCCTGTTACATTAATCGTACAGTTATTCAAAGTAAACAACTGGCACTTAAATACTGTATATCTTGCATTTGAGGATATTTAATGTGAAATAAATAAGTACAAAATATTGTTAATCTCACAGCCTGAACTGGATCTCTGCTATTAAACACAGGGACAGTTCAACTCTGGGCTCAGTTGGTTTCTGATCTTTGCAGGATTGGCGGCTCTATTCCCATCGTGTTTTCCTACTACTCTGAATTTCTGTCCCAAGAGAAGCGCGGTGAGCACCTCAGTTGGCTCTGCATGTTCTGGATGATTGGGGGAATATACGCATCTGCGATGGCCTGGGCTATAATCCCTCATTATGGTGAGTTAACAGCTTCTTAACTGTTCATGCTAATCGGTTATCCTCATTTTGATTTACACTTAAATGTAGATATTTGCAGCAAACAAAGAATGGACACAGATTGAAGACTGGGTTTGTTAGCAGAGTGAGCTGGTTTGTGGAAAAATGCAGGTTCAAGCTTGTTTGCTGGAAAGCATCTTCAGAGACGCTGCAGTGCAGCTGACCTCTGACCTCTGACCCCTGACTTCCCTGGAGGGAAGAAGAAAGAAGAGCATGGTTCATACTCTGTCACATCAAATTAAATATATTCAAAACTCTGCTCTACAAAGATAGATACATACAGAAATGTGGATTATCTGATTAACTTGGTGCACATTTACACGGAAAAGTTAAGAGCTGATAGTAAAAAGGTGTAAGGTGTGAGCTCATTTCCTCCTGTTGTTGTTTTTTTTTGTTCTTGTCTTCTCAGGATGGAGTTTCCAGATGGGCTCGGCGTATCAGTTCCATAGCTGGCGTGTGTTTGTGTTAGTGTGCGCATTTCCTTCTGTTGCAGCCATTGCTGCCCTCAGTGCCATGCCAGAGAGCCCACGCTTCTACCTAGAGGTTAGCAGATGTGCTCGCTGACAGTATTGGCTGGCTTTACTCATCCATGTATATGACTGTGATACTTCTTCTGAACATTAATGGGGATATCACACACAGAGAAAAACAGGAACGTTGTACACAGCATACCCTTTACTCTCTCTCCCTAAACAGAATGGCAAACATGATGAAGGCTGGATGATTCTGAAGCAAGTTCATGACACTAACATGCGAGCAAAGGGATACCCAGAGAAGGTGTTTTCAGTGAGTATCTCTGAGAAAAACACTCACATTGTTACGATCACCTCGGCAGACATTCAAATAGACTCTCATAAGCTCTGTAACGTATTTCCACTAAAATCATTGAGCAATGATGGACCTTCACAGCAAGAAATCCAAACAAAGTTTTATTGTCAGCTGTAAAAGATTTAAAACTTAGACATGAAATCAAAACAGGCTGAACGTTTTAAAACTAGGATCACAAACTTTTCCAACATACTGTGACGCTGTTTTACGGTAGATACTTATGCCTGCCGGCTGGAACCGAACTTATGACTTAGAAAATGTATTTTATGTTAATGTTAAAGTCAGGTGCACAGATAAATTATCTCCAGACAACATTCAAGCAACAAAATGTGCCTCCACATGTCTTGTCTACATTTCATTGTGTTTGCATAAAAACAATTCAAATCCTGAAAAAAACGACAACAACATGCAGTTAAAGGTACCAAATGTAGTAATTTCCAACAGGTTGTGAAAACAGACTCAGGTTAAGCAAACTGTGTCAATAGCTCCCAAATTTGATGAAGAAAATTTCAATCTCCAGAGATCTTTGACAGGTAAATGATGATGCCGTTAAATGATGCTGATACTTTCTGGTATTAAGGAAAAAGTACTGTTGTTATTTCCAAGGACATAAGTTTGGTTTATATATATAGACTTTGTGATAGATACATGTTTTTACTGCCTTTTCTTTTATTGTTCAATTCTAGCATCGTATTAGGAGAACATTGACTATAAATAAAGATATAAATTATTTCTTTAAAATGGAAAAATTATGCAGAGGAGTTATTTTCTCCAGCACTGAGTATTGCCTGCTGTCCTCCTCTATGTGGCCCTCAGGCCAAACTCAGTGTAAAAAAAAAAGCTTGCGAAACACTCTCTGCTGCTTGTAAAGCTTCATTTCAGAATGGTTGCAACATTTTTATCAACTTTTCTTTTCTCTCATTTGAATTTTGGCAGCTGAATAATCAGAAGTCTTTGTTTGAGAGATTTTATTGAGTAAATGAAACGTGAAACTGTAAAACTGTGGGCGACAATAACAGGAGGTGGGCGGGGGTGTCCTTTCAATCCCCAGTAGAATCTCTTAAGAAAAGCAGCACCACCATCAATATTCAGTCCAGGATATCTGGCTGAAGTCACGTCTCTGGATGACTTGCATCTTTTCTATCCAAGGTCACCACAATCAAGACCGTGAAACAGATGGATGAGCTGGTGGACACTGGCACAGACACTCCCGTCTGGCAGCGCTACAGGCTGAAGATTATGAGCCTCTCCCATCAGGTGAGTGAAGCTGAGTGGAAAAACCCTCCTGGTTAAAAATATAATTCACATATATATGATTTATTCAAATTGAGATAATTGGAAGTGGAGTGGCTCTGAGGCCTTCTGTGGGGTTTATTGGAACAACGAGGAGATTTGTTGTTGTGCAAGCACTTCTGGACTAACACTGCAACCAAATGCCTGTAACCAGATTTTAAAAGCGTGAAATAAACCCCCCCCGCCCCCACCCACCCCCGAGATCATATCTGAGATCGCTGCTTCTTTAAAACTGCAGAATGACACTTGTTATACAAGGCTGAGGCCTTTCACAGCTCAGGGCTTGGCTGTGAAAGGCCTCAGTGGGGACGTGGACAGTGTGGATGGAAGCGTAGGCGACATGGTAGCTACAAGGTTTAAAATACCAGCTTTTTACTTATTAATTATTTTGTCCTCTTGACCTCGCTCTGATTTTATGGCTGATTAAACAGAAAATAAACTAACTGCCTCAAGTCTTTTACCCACATGTAGACTTTCTCTGTTGCTTTTTGTCCTCTAAATTTGAATTTGGTGGTCCTTATTTCAAGGATTTGGTGTTTATTTCTGTTTTTTTTGTCGCATTAGTGGCTAAATCATTGAGACAGATTTTATGTTTTGTATTTTACTTTCATGTGTTTTAACTTGTTTCTTATTATGTTGCACATTGTTGCAACACTACTGCTCTGCTTTGTGCCTGATCTCAATTTGCCTTCAGCCTACGTTCTGATTCACATAGACGCCTACATCCTCCATTTTCTTCTGAATCTGTTTCTTCTTAATGCTCACTGAAAGTCTCCCCCCTTGAAATTGAAACACTGCTGTGTTGAGACTGAAGTTGTAGTTTAAAGGATAGTCTATGCATCTCACACCCCACAATGCTTCAGGAAAACCTGCCTGGCTGCTGTCATGTTTCATCTCCTCTACATCTACGCAACGCACATTCAAACTCTTTTACAACGTTCAATGGTTAAAGTTTGAGCATATGCAATGTGTGCCAGAATCCTTTCATTTGATTAGACAGAAATTAACAGACCTTATGATCAGTTTAAATCTGGTCTCCCAAGATTTCTTCATCAAAAGTTGTGTTTTTTCTTGTTCACATGTTGCAGATGCGGAAAAACATTCTCGCCTGCTTCAGCCCAGAATATAAACGGACGACTTTCATGCTCATGGCTGTTTGGTTTACTATGTCTTTCAGGTAAACTAAAGACTCACAAAACCTCCAATATTACTGTAACCGTGAATCATGGTCACTTTAGAGGCTTATCTCATCTGTCCCTGACTTTCACAACTTTGCAGCTATTACGGATTGACTGTGTGGTTCCCTGATATGATCAAGTACATCCAGAAGCAGGAATATGAATCACGCACAAAGACCTTCACCAAGGAACGAGTGGAGCACATCACTTTTAACTTCACCCTGGAAAACCAAGTGCATCGCCAAGGACACTACTTCAATGACAAGTAAGTGTTGTGTGAGCTGCAGTCTTTGAGTAGTTAAATAGAGTAAATAAATATTATATAAATACTGAATAAATACCTCAGAACTGAACAATTTAAAACAAACTGAAACTATACAACCTGTTTACTAGATTCCTCAACCTGAAGATGAAGTCCATGGTGTTTGAAGACTCTGTGTTTGAGGAGTGCTACTTCGAGGACATCACCTCCACACACACCGTCTTCAGAAACTGCACCTTCATTGCAAGTTTGTTCTATAACACAGGTAAATAACATCAGAAATCAACTGTCTGTTCGGTGCTGATGTGTAACATGTGGTCAGTATCATGGTGAGCCTGCAACTAATGATTACTTTAATTATTGATTAATCTTGCAGTTATTTTCGAATTATTTAATGTCAAGATATGGTAAATATCACCAACTCTGAGAGCCCAAGTCTTTGTCTCATAATTGGCCAAAACCCCCAAATTAAACCTGTGTTAATTGACTTTTTGGGTCTCTTGGGGGCAGCTGACATTTTATCACCTTGTGAAGTTGATAATGGTGAACATGTTAGCAAACAGTTACTCATTTACACATCCAGCAGACAAGGAGCAATATTAACAATCATTTGAAGTCGTGTTTCTGGTGAATTGGCAAATGTAAAGTCCAATATTCACTCTCCTTCTAGCTCTGGTTTGAGGGAAATATCTGTCTCTTTAGGTGCTAAATGCTCCACTATGTTCATCCACTAGTCTCTAGTCTCGCAATACCAGACAGTTGGGGATCTCCGCCCACTGAAGTCTGAGGATTTCTAAATGCAAGGTAATTGCTTGAACGGCGGTGAGAACAGCCATAGCTTTTTTGCTGAAAACAGCCCCCAGCTGTGGCTGGAAATGACGCTATGAGAACAATGACACTGAATAAAAACACTGAGAGCTGAAGAGATGCTAAAACGCTCCGTCGAGCTGAGGAAAACCGCAGAGTCGGGTGGTAACTTCTTGCCACGAGTGACTCCTTCACATTACACATATGAGTTTGATCTAATGTTGATATAAAAATATTGATTAGAGCAGTTGTAAAGTGATATAAAACAGAGAAAAGAGCAAATCTCCACCTTTTGAGGAACTGGAACGTGTAAGGGATCTTTAAGAAAAAGCTAAAGACCCAGCTCTTTCACAAACACCCCTGCACCTGATGGACATTCATGAAAAAAAAAACTATTATCCACTTCTATGAACTCTGTGCACTGCCTCTATGGACTGCTGTTGGCACCTTTGTCCTATCAGACCTCAACTTAGCTTTATGGTACTTATTCTCTCCTGACTAGATCCTTGCTTGTGTATTAACTCTCATATGTATGTTGCTTTGGATAAAAGCGTCTGCTCAATGAAATTATAACATTGTAAATTACTTACAATTAATCAATTATCAAAACTGTTGTCCAAATCAACTAATCAAATGATTGTTTCAGTGCTAGTTTTAATCAATATTATACAGCAGCTCAACAAGTTACAAAAACAAAAATAATTTGAGATGAAATCTGAATTTTGGATTATTTGATTGCATAAGAAACAAACAAATAAAAAATAAATAGTATTTTCAGCAGAATTGAAACCATAGAAACATCTGTTGCTAGTATCCCGTGGTTACACTGCAGAAGAACTGTTACCGTAGCAACGTAAACAAATCCAGCGTTCCATCCGGACTGCTTGATGGCAAAGTGACAGCTAGATGTCAAACAGTGTTTTGTGATTAAAGGAAAACAGATTCAAGAATGTGTTTACTTGCTATTCAGAACCAAATATACTGTTTGTCTAACTCATCTGTATGTTGAAATAATTTTAAACTCCATTTGGTTATATGAAAACTGTCCATGGTGGGTTTTTTTTGCTGTAAATGTCTGTGTCTGGTTTTAATTTCTGATCACTGATCCATGTCTGAGAAAACTAGAGAAGCTGCTTCTCTGCGTACATAGTGAACTATTAGATGCTGAGCTGTGTGAGTTAGTTTGAGGTTCATCATCATCATCGCAGCAACTGTGTTGGAAGCTTTTACAGCAGCAACTTCCTCCGAACCCTGAAGCCAATGACACATTCTTTTATCTTTATGTCATTTATGCATTTAAAATTTTATGACCATTCAGCATTTTATGCCTGAGTCCATTTTATAAAGCTGTTATTGGTTATTGGTATGGAAGCAATTTCAGCAGTGTCATCAGAAAATATGATCGTGTTTGTGCAGCTGCAGACAGCAAAGTATAAACACAGAATAAAGTAGCGGGCTTTGTAACCTCGAGGAGATGCAGTCTGAACTCTCCTGACCTCTTCTGTTATTTTACTGTATTTTTTAAGAAGTTTTGCAGGACAAAAATGCTTGTATTGGATTCTGTTTTTATGTTTTAGACTCTGCCTGAAAGGGAATTTTGATCAAAAACAGCCGCTGACAGAGAATTTGGTTTTGTGGTGGCTGCATAAATGTCCTGGCTTCTTTTTCTGAGAGATCATTCAACTCCCTCTTTCCACTTATTTGAGGACATGTAATCATTTATGCGGGGGCGTAGCTTTGGTTTCAGAATTCGAGGGAAATACAATGAAGTCAGAGGTTCATCAATCATGTTTTGTGTCATTGACAGAGATCTGATGTGATAAATAATGTATCTTTACCACAAGATCTTTGATTAATGTTCACTTCTGGCGTCCTTTTAGGAGATTTCCCATAAATAATAACATTATTATTGCTTTTTTTTTTTTGCCGGGAAATCATGCGGAAGAAGTGAGAGTATTTTTCCAGTCACTGAGGAGTGTCTGCAGTCTTCCTCTCAGGCTGTGTAGAGTGTAGAACAACATCCTCCATGAATAAGATGTAGCTGTATGTTGCCTGAGAGGCTAAATCCAGGGCACAAAAGATCTCTACATGAACACCTGAGCTTGATGCACTACCTTGTTGTTATTTATAGTATTTCTTATGTATTTTTCTGCTTTCTACTACCTTCTGTCTAGTCCTCTTCCTCACTATACTTGTACCTGGTCAGCTACTTGAGAATTTCTGCCACGGCTCTTTTGAATCCTCTAATGCTTGATTGTCTTGCCTCGCTTGTAAATCCATTTTGGTAAAAGCGGCTGCCAAATGACTAAATGTAAATCGCCTCACTGCAGCTTGTAAGCTTATTGCTGTGAGCGCACTGTAACAAATGAAGACAATTTAAATGTGTATAGGACATTTTTTTTGACTCTCTTCTCTCACATTGGGATTTTTCTGCCCATAGCTGGACAGGGAACACGATTTATAGAGACTTTAGTGAGGAAATAAATCTGTAAAACTGAGGATGGTACATTCTTCTCATCCCCAGTGAATCCTCAAGGATTCATCAGTTTTCTTACTCTTTTGATTCAACATCACAAAGCATTAACACTTCTTTCTCATTGTTTCTCTCTTCAGATTTGTTCAAATACAGGTTTGTCAACTGTAAACTGGTGAACAGCACGTTCCTCCACAACAAGGAGGGCTGCATGCTGGACTTCAGTGATGACTTCAACAATGCCTACATGATATACTTTGTTAACTTCCTTGGCACGCTGGCCGTGTTGCCTGGCAACATCGTTTCAGCTCTATTAATGGACAAAATTGGGCGTTTGAGGATGCTGGGTAGGTAAATTTAATCAGCGCAGATAATTCACTCGTGACTCTTGAGGCTGTTTTAACTTCATGTGATTCTTAATCCTCTCTGCACACAGCGGGATCCAGTGTCATCTCTTGTGTCAGCTGTTTCTTCCTGATGTTCGGCAACAGTGAGTCAGGGATGATTGCCCTCTTGTGTCTGTTTGGTGGCATCAGCATCGCCTCGTGGAACGCCCTAGATGTGATAACAGTGGAGCTCTACCCCTCGGATAAAAGGTACCATGGGAGGAGCTGTTTTCACTGCTGTGAAGACAGAGAGGCTCTTATTGTTCTTATGTGTGTTTTTGTTTTCTGATGACAGGAGCACAGCTGGCCTCCATGTCATCAACCACCAAATAGCACAACACAGTTAGTCACAGAAATCCATATTACTCAGAGTGATAGATACACTAGCTTGTGACTGACTTTTCTGTTGAGTTGTGAAACGTAACTGCCTGCAGGGATTCTGTTATGACATGTTTTCCTAACAATATATAGATTTCATTTATTATTTTTGTGGAGAGTGGAGGATCTTCCTGTAGGTGTACAGGTACGATTGTTTCTGTTGATTGGAGATCACATGATGCTTCTTTTAAAAAGAGCTTTCTGAAGGCTTCATGGTGAAATGCAAATACATTTACCCGAAAGATCAACACATGAAGTGGTTCTTTTGTTGTTTTTGACCTCTTCAGTTCTACTTTTTTTCCTGACTTTACTGTTTTAGCAAATACAGACAGTACCCAGCTGAATTTCAGTGCAGAAGAAGCACACCTGTTTCGTCTTTCAGATATATATTGCGGGGCAGTTCAAGTGGTTACCCCTCTAAGACTACCTGATACAGATAAGATGGAGTTTAAGATGATTTAAGAGCCATTTAGTAAAATGTTCTTCATCTATGATGACTTCTCTTGGTTGAATTGTTACTAAGATTAACTGTTTTATTTGTGGTAAATTTTATATGTGGAGTCTGTGAAGGGAAACAAAGCCCTTTGTTTGAAACGCAGTGCATGAGTTGTGTTTCGTCACTGCAAAAAAATTTTTGGCATCTCATAGGTTCATGTGGGATGAGCACATGTATGCGCATGAAACAACGAACAAAAACCATTAACACTACAACTAGCAGTGTATTAAATGCACAAATAATAGCAGGTTATAATTCAGTATTACATATTCAAAATAATTGTACAGATTCACGTTTAAATCAACAAATGAAACTATTTTACCTCCTATTTTGACTCATCTTTGGTTAGAATATACACAGAAAAGGTGTTTAAATGTAGTAAATTGCAGATCTGTTTAAAGTTATCTTCATATCAGTTGTTAAAACTCTTGCTAAGTTTGTTTGTTCCTCTCTTCTTGTGTTCAGGACCACAGCGTTCGGCTTCCTGAACGCTCTCTGTAAACTGGCGGCCGTACTGGGCATCAGCATCTTCCAGTCGTTTGTTGGCATCACCAAGGCCCTACCCATCTTATTTGCCGCTGGCGCACTCGCTGCAGGTAGTTTCCTTGCAACGAAATTGCCTGAAACACGAGGCCAAGTGTTGCAGTAAAGCAGATGACCAGCAGTGGGCAGCAGAATACAGCTGGAGTGTGTGTATGACAACTAGAGCCCGAACATCCCTGAGAGCTTCAGCGCTGCCCGTCACACACCGAGACAACAGACTGCCATCCCCATTGTAAGCCCAGAATCCTTTGAAATATGGATTGCATCATTCAAAGTCTTTACAGACCCACAGTGATTAACAGAAGAGCACACAGACGTAGAAATAAATAACACATCTGAATGATAACAGTTTATCTGTGCTGTAAAAAATGGAAATGTGCAGTTAGGATAACTTGTTAAAATGCCCACAGATCCACAGTACAGTGAAAAGACAAGAGTGGTCAAATGAAGAGATGAGACTGGAAAAAAAAAAGCCATGTCTGAGGGAACGTGTGAAAAGATTCAGTCAGTGTTTGTTGTCAGTTTCCAAATATGACTGCAGTGTTTTTCTTTCTCGTCTGACTGGCTTACAGTGCTGCTTTTTCATTTGCTGTGATGTCACTGCGACAATTCAGTGTCTTTTTGAAAAGATCATACAATGATTTTCAGGGTGAATATATTTTTAGTATATAGGCTAATATATTTAGCACCCATGACTGTTGACCACTGCCTACTGAAGGCGAAAGCTGCTGGAGCACGAAAACATTCCAGTAAGGCCGGCTGAATTCATACAGAGAGTTTAACTTTTCCTTTTTCCCTGCATGAAGCCGGTCTGTTCCTCTACTTATCACCTCAAAAACACAGACAGGAGGAGATGCATTTCACAGGATTCTCCGTTGTAAATGGGAATAGTTTGATCCAGTTCCTGAGTGTTCGGTGTTAAACGTCCAACTAATGTTTCTCCCTCCCCTGTTGTTAACCCGTACAGCTGTGGCAGTGTGATGGTGTCTGCAACGCAGGAACTTCTGTGGGACGGATTTTGGTCAAGTGCTAATGTGAGAGCAGATAATATTGTGTAATATTTGCCTAAATTAGCTGTGTGAGTATGTGAGTGTTTGTGTGATTGCTTGTGTACGTGTGCGTCCTTATGCGAGAAAAGAGAACGTGTCTGATTTATTTCTTTAAAAGCCGTTATTTCATGCAAATCAGTGCAGCCATGTAGACCATATTTTTCAGTCATTGGGGATTTTATTGATCCAACAGCAGAATGTATGAAGCAGCAGTCACATTTTAAGACTAATTATTATCACATACATTACTTTAGATCATGCAGTAGCTCAGGCGTGGTGAAATATATTATATTTTAGCACCACCGCACCAAATTATTGCACATACAGAATAATATTCTGGTATTTCTGGTTCAGCGCCATACCAAATGCATATCTACAATAGCCTTAAAATGAAAACAAGTCACAAAACAAGTTGATTATTTTGCCTTTTATTGTTTTGTAATTGCTTTTTCTGTTTGGGTTCTCTTCAGTACTTTCTTCAAGTTGTTTTATGTCCCTTAAAAGTCCCGATATGACTTCATTATACTCATAAGCACAAATCAAACAGGACCAAAAGAAGAAGAGGCAGTGAAAAAAAAGAGACTCCTATTGATTAGGCAGTGTGGCACAAAGTGAAAACAAAGATTACAATTCACTTGTCTGATTTAATTTTAAGGGCTCCTGTTCAGTCATTCCTTCACTGCATCATTTGTACCAGAAAAAATGAAAATTTACTGCTCATTGTTCTCCAGTGTGATGATGCTTTAATGTCTTCAAGGACAACATCAGTAGTTTAAAACAGTTTTACAAAAAAATACCTATTGTGACTTTAATCTAAATTGGACACAAACACCCTAAATGGAATTGATTATTTATACATATCACCACTTAGGTATAATTTCTCCAAAGGTGTACATCAATATGTGTGCGGACAATCAATGAGTGAGTACATGACCACTGCTACTGCTGCTACCCAGTGGTTTAAATGCTGGTTGAGTGTGATGTTTGACCTAAAGACGTCCTCTAAATTGTGTGTGTGTGTGTGCATGTTTAGGATGTTTGAGGCTTTGTTCACACCATCGAGGACTTCGGCGTTGTCAGTGGGTGAGCTTCTACCTTTGAGTTGATGGATAATGTAACTCACAAACTTTAGATGGAAAATGGATACTATCTCAGCTACAGGAGTTTGTCTGACCTCTTTAACTCTGTGTGTGTGTGTGTGTGTGTGTGTGTGTGTGTGTGTGTGTGTGTGTGTGTGAGAGAGAGAGAGAGAGAGAGAGATTCTAAAAAAACAGTTCGACAATTTGGGAAATGCCCTGCTTAGTTTGATACCACTCTCCTGTCTGTGTGTTAAGTATCAATCTAAAGCCTTGGGACAGTTAGCTTAGCTTAGCATACTGGAAGCGGGGGGAAACAGCTAGCTTAGCCTAGCTGGCTTCAAAGTTAAAAAAAAAAAGCCTGCTATCACTTCTAAAACTCACTAATTAAGACATATTGTTTGTGTTGTCTGTTCACAAACAGTAAAATGTAAAAATGGCAGTTTGTGGTTTTAAAAGGAGCACTTCTGTGCAGCATCTTTGCTGGTTGAATGGCAACCTGACCATGACAACGACACTGAGAATTCACTGCTTCCGGCTGTTGACGAAGAAATAGTTCACATGTAACTCCTCATAAAACAAAAGGTTGTTTTTTATTTCCATCTGTGTACAGATTAAACAAACGAAAATGTTTTAAAAGTTGAGTTTTTAGCAACGCTAGCGGCTACTACATCTGTGTGCTTAATACACAGAGAGATGAGAGTGGAATCGATCTTGTCATCAAAATTGCAGCAAGAAAGCAATTAAAATAATTTCCCAAATTGTCAAACTACTCCTTTAATGTTGTCAAATCTAGATTTCATTCTGAGGAACATTTCTCTCCTTTGCTGTTGGCGTACAAAGTCTTATGCATACTTAATGAACAAATTTGTCCCGTTTTGTTCATGTTTGAGAGACTGTTTGGACACGTTGTTCATGAGGACATCTGTGTTTACGTGTGTGTGCGTGTGTGTAAGCTGACTCTAAATGGTCTGTTGTGCAGAAATGTCTGTCACATATTTTTCTACTTTTTTCTGTTGCTTGGTTTTCATCCCTGTGATGAATAAAGCTCAGTTGGGGACCACGAAATATATTTACACTACGAGAAGAGAAAAAAAACAAACAAACAAACATCTAATGCAATATATGCAGTGTAGAATTTAATGTGTTGTTCTTCATAACAGACTCGGGTGCTCTTTTGCTGATACAATTCAGTATATAAATAAAATGCCATCAAAGATTGCCGGTGTCAGAGATAGCGCGGTCTGTTCCTCTGTTTAGAAATACGGGAAAAAGATCACATGCTAAATTCACAAAGACGACTTCACCCCTAATCCTTCTGTATTCAACCGATCGTGACGCATGTTCGTATCTTATTGTCTGACTTCTTGGATGTCCTGTATGCCAGCTGTTTTTGTCTAAAGCAAGAACTAGTGTTTTCATTGTTGTATGATGACATAGATTTGTTGCTTGCAGTGATTGTTCTTAATCAAAGTGGGGTTAAATTGGTGAAACTTGAGTATGTGTCCTGAAAGTAAGTTAGTAGTGACTGTGCTCCTTGTTTACCTTTGACCCAGGTAATTTTTTTTTTTTTAAAATATATATGCCTGAATTTCTGAGGAGGATGCTTGTGAATTGTGCAATTCATCTTGTCACAGAGGTACAAGATATGGCCGGAAAAGGGCAATACACTTGAGGTGAAAGGAGTAGAAAATGTAGATGATTGATGATTTTAGTAACAGTACAATTTGACATTTTGTTCATGTGAGTCTGTTTAAACGGGGGAGGCGTAAGCAATAAAGTGGAGCCTTCCCCCTCTGTGGTTCTCAGCAATTCTGAGGAAAAAACAGAAGTCAGTATTAAATCCAAAAGGACCACAGCTTATGAACTCATCAAAAGAGCGCCCTCTGTCAAATTGAAGCTCCTGTCCAAAATGTAAAAGTTCACTATTTAATGTTGCTATGTGTAGAATTTTCATTCTATATATATATATATATATATATACATATATATATATATACAGTACATATATATATATATATGAGTTTTATGTATGATGATGGCAGTGATATGGTCAAAATAAAGCGAACACCAGCCTGAAGACTTCCTTTGCTGATGGCGGTCTGATAAAGGGATGGAGGGTTTTTATGGCATGGTGTCTGTCCACTCACCTCTCCACTCAGAGCACACTACTGACAGATCAATCCTCAATGAATCCTGAAAAACACGGACCGACCCCATGCCAGAAAACAACTCCTTCATCTGCAAGAATCCTTCACTGTAGTTGTACTGAAGGAGTTTATGTTTGCGTTTCCTTTAGTTTGACTCTAACCTGTTTATTAAAATGATAAAGGTTGTACTCTAAATGTGAGTTCAATTCAAAAATCAATGTACTGTGTGTAGAAACTGTAGATGTTTGTACGTGCAAGTATGGAATTTGTGGAACAAAAGATCAAGGAAATCAATTCCAAAAAAAAAAAAAAAAAGTTCGATATGACACAAAATCTATTGTGTGTTGTCTTTGTGTTTTGTAAATGAAGACTGAAAATCTTGGTAAATTCAGTATTTATTACTTCTGGATATTGAGAATATTTTAGTGATGCTGAAAAGGTGCTGTATTTATTTTATGTGAGAGTTGTTCATTATGCTGGGGTCTGCACTTTTGTGCCATTTATCCAGTTCTATGAAGAAAATTATAAATCATAATGGAAATAAAACTGCAAGAAAGAAATAAACTATGTCATGGATTGCATTGCATAGCATGAGATAAATTTTTACGCTCAATTCAGGGTTTTGTTTCACACTTTGTAGGTTTTACTTTACAATATATTCAGTATGAACCCACTGACCTTCTAATTGCTGCTGTCTTGTTGCCTTTCAGGACAGATCTGCTCAATAGCTGCACATACAGTAATGTAGACTTTTTATTCAGCCATCTTATCTTTATTAGCAGGAAAAGCCCAGTCTACAGAATTTATCTTCCAATTTGTTCATTTAATATTTAGTAGGCTAGAATGATATATAGCATATTGTGAAATGGGAATTTTTGTATACATTTTACCAAGGTAGCCAATATCTCTGGCCATGTTTCACAATGGGCTTTGCTTTACAGAAACACTTGATATACATGATTTAAGCATCACTTTGATTAAAAAAACAAACAAACAAAACAAAAAAAAAAACACAGGCATTTAATTCATTTAACTAGCCAGAACTTGGTTCTACACATTAACTTCAATTAAAGTTGAGTTAAGATATTTGCCATCATTAAAAAAAAAAAAAAAAAAACAAAAAACACTCAAGATTTAAGATTTTGTATTGTCCAACTCCATTTTAGTATGCAGCCATCTGGCTTTCATGTTCACAACTAGAGACCAAATAGACCTTTTTCAGAACAAACATTTGACTTGTAAAAGCAGGAAAAACAGGTGCGGTTAATAAAGGCTGCATTACTTTTAGGTGAGCCATTTCCAGGGCTCTGGTATTGTGTTTACTGGGTCAATTAATAGAATAGAGCAATCATTTATACCTAAATTTCTGCTGTGAAAAGGATCTATTGTTCAAAAACTTAGTTGTTTGATTGCTGTGCCAGTACTGGGGCCCACAGTACCTTTTCTGGAGTTAAGTCATCTTAAGCAGCTGCAGTTATAGTCTGAGATAGCTAAAGCTACTGTAAATGTTGCCAAAAGCTTAAGAAATTCAAGACTTTCATGAAAAAAAAAAAAAAAAAAAAAAAAAAAAAAAAAAAAAAAACAGATAAGACTCTC
The DNA here is from genome assembly GCF_914725855.1 of Thunnus albacares. Classification (NCBI taxonomy): domain Eukaryota; kingdom Metazoa; phylum Chordata; class Actinopteri; order Scombriformes; family Scombridae; genus Thunnus; species Thunnus albacares. The sequence goes on along the minus strand of NC_058124.1, from coordinate 17,057,959 downwards.
AGAACAGCACCTTTCGAGTTATGTGAAAAAAGGAATCCACAAGTCAAGGTCAAAATGTTTATTTTATAAAATAAGATCAAACTATTGTAGATCTTTACATCCAGAACTGGGTCACCTGCTGATCACATGATGGGGTAACAGGCGTAGAGGGCGATGCCACACTGGTTACGTTTGTTCCGAGCCATCTTGATGTAGCCTTCATCTCCGTAATTTACACCCCAACTGCAATTGAAGCATATTTAGGTTATTAAAAAAAACCCATAAACCGTAAAGTCATTAGGATGACTGTTTATATTGACCTGTTTTTGACCAGCCAGTAGTCATGTCCTCTCTCGGTGCCGTAACCCACAGCCAGCACTCCATGGTTCACATAATGAGTGCACGTATGGTCCCTGTACACACCTGTTGGGCCACACAAGTCATGTGTCAAAAGCAAGAGTCATGTTGGCGTGAAACCAGACATTTATAAAGACTGAGAAAACTCACTTCCTCACACCAGCAACTTCAGAGCACATTTAAAGAAACCACAGACCAGTTTCACAGAATCATTTGACAAGGTAAATGGCGTCATAACTACTCACCGTGGCGGTAGAAGCCAAATTTGGGCCTTGAAGCGTCAATTGCTACAGAAATGGGGCCAACTTCAGCTAGGGCAGCCTTCAATGCAAATTCATTCCCCTTTGGTAAGAAGGCATATCCTGAGCAGTTAGCAGCCCGATACAGTGGGTTATACTTGCACTTACCACACTGAAAAGAAAGTGCAGGGGTGTTTACTGGTTTTCCAGGAGTTCTTTGTTATGTTTGACAATCGAGCTCAAATTTTGTTCCATCATTTCAGAAGCTCACCGTGCCTACGTAGGGATAGGCTGCATCTGACTCTATGCCTTTGTTATCGATGACATATTGGAAACCGTTTGTCATGAAGCCACCTCTGCACCCATTGTTGCCGTATTTTAAGGAGCAGTCCACAAGATTTTGAGCACTCAGGGACTTAAGGACACCTGTAGTCTTCTTAAGTTGCCCTTCCAGAGCTCCGGCTGCACTGAAGGCCCAACAAGAGCCGCAATAACCCTACGAATCAGAGATATTATTCATGAATGGACTGGACTGGACTAAAGCTACAAAGACAACTAGTGCAGATGTTGAACCCATGTTAATGTGCGTTGATGGTTTGAGGGATGACTTCACCTGCATCTTGACCTCAGTCACCAGGCCTTTGTCCCTCCAGTCCAGTGATTGTGGTAGAGCAGTACTGACCCTGCTGATGTCAGAGGGACCCCTCTCCAGGTCAGAGGGCACGACAGTACCCGTCAGTGTGCCGGTGATCTCCTTAGAGGTCTAAATGAAGAAACATTACCAGTAAGTTATGTCTGCAGTTTACATCAGTGTGTCAGTTTGTCAGAGTGGGACTAAATGTTTATGGTTTTCAGTCACTTCAGTGCCACTGTAGCTGACTCACCAGGTCTCCCAGGTGGTTCATTGCTAACTCGTAGGTGTGCAAGCCCAGGGAAGCTTCCAGGTTATGAACATTTATCATTTCCAAGTTTTCTTCCCATATCCGCCTGCGACCCAACTCCTCAATCTGGGAACAAATTATTAACCAGATGTGATGCATAGCAGCTGATTAATCCATCATAAAAGACAGTGGTATACAGAGAGGAGACAGTATAATCAAGATTGTTTTAGATAAGAGGAATAAGTTCTTTGAAACGAGATATTTTCACTTACAGAACTCATAGTAAGGAGGAAACAACTTGTCTAGTTCAGTTCAGACAATCTGTTTACAGGCTAATTTAATTCACAATGACTTAGCATCTACAGAAACTAGGTGACTAGGTTGACAAGTTTTAAAAAGGTCCTTGGTTTCACCTGATGAGTATACACTTTATTATGCATCTTCTTCCACAATTCCCAGTGTCGATCCAGATCTGGGGTGATAACGGCCACTGCAAATCCACACAAGAGGGCGAAAAGCAAGCTCCGACACATTTCTGGATCTGGGAAAAAAAACAAAACAAAACTAAGAACTAAGGGGAAGCTTGACTCAACAAGTTTCAGTGATGACAAAAGTTTTAGAAATATCCTGACTCAGACCACAGGTTTGGAAACCTCAGACATTTGTGAGGGTTAAGGAGTTTGAAACCTCCAGCTGATAGCAATTAACAGTTAGAAACAGTGGGGAAATAAAACATGACTTAATTCTTGTAGTAAAAGTGAATGTTAAATGTAGCATTGACTCATTACTAGACATGTCTTGTCTAGTAAAGGATACTCTACCAGGAGGCCCGCTATCAAAGTTTGTCTCATTATTAGTCAAGTTAATACAAACAAACCCCCCCCATAAAGTATTAGTCCTCAGTTTGATGCCAGAGAGACACTGAAGTCTGACCAACCTGAGCAGATGACAAAGGGAAAATCCAAATTGAGTCTGAAAGAGTCTGTATTTATCACCTGAGCTGTCTGCACACCTGGAAATCATTAATGACAGCAGCCAGTTTGATTACAGCTGATCTACCAGTCTGCTGCTTCTACTACTCATACTACTGCAACTACTTCTACCTAACATCTACCTAAGAGAGTTGAAAACAATTAAGTCAGGCTGATGGTGATAAATCATGTGTCAACTACAACTACTAACAATTATGACACTGCTCATTTATCTCCATGTGTTATCTCCTTAAAGGAAGGCTCTCAATTTTTCAGGCTTGTCTTAAAACAATAGTCGGGTGCCCAAATGAATATTTAAAGAGGTTTTTCTCGCCATTAGAAAATCCCTTATATGTAAGTGATTGGGGACAAAATCCACAGTCCTCATTTTGTGCAAAAATTGATTCAAACGTTTATCTGAAGCTTCTGTGAGACTTCAGCCGTCCAAATAAGTCAAATCCAAGCAAATGTAACCTTTAACAGTGAACCTCACAGAACTCATATCAGCAGATAAGAATTATTTCATATCTTTGTTTTATTTCTTCTACTGTCAGAAGTTTTAATGAATCCATTAAGTGCACTTTAGCACACTGAAGGCAAAGCCAGCATTTAAATGTTCATATTTAAATAAATTAATCAAATATATAAACTACAGTGTCGAAACTATAAGATGTACACAATTGCAAAAAACATTTCTAAAGGTTCTAAAGCTTCAGCCTTTAGAAATGTTCCTAAGTATTCATTCAAAAAAACATCAATGAGAAAGGAAATCAAAACGGATACAGTGATTTAAATATTGTTTATTGTATTATATTGTTGAACATATTGCAGCCTTTCTGCACAATATCTACAATGTACTTAATGATGAAAAAAAACTAAACATCTAATCTCAGATATTAAATAAAATAACTTAAACTCTGCTGAGAGATGATTCAGGTGACTGGTCACATGTTCACAGTGTAGGGTAGACAGCAAAGGTGGCAATGCCACAGAGATTATTCTTGTTCCTGGCGATTCGAATGAAGCCTTCTTCTCCCCACTCGGTTCCCCAACTGGATCCACAAACACACTCAGTCACACACTAGAAGTCACACATTTCTTTTCAATGACGTAACACATTTTACAGGTGAACTCTGAATGTACCTGTTTTTCACCAGCCAGAAGTCTTGTCCATTGTCTGTACCGTAGCCAACAACCAGTACTGCGTGATTTATGAACCTTGGGTTACAGCTGGGTTCGTCGTATAAACCTGAAAGACGCTGAATGTTAATTAAGTGTTACAGTGGCTGAGAAAATGAAATGTAAAGTTATAAAATGGCAGAGACCCCCCTTTAGCTTCACAGTGGCTTTACTGCTGCCTGCTGATGTCTAACATTTATGTTGAGTGAATGGGACTGTAGCTTCATAGGACTACATTTAATTTAGAGTTCATCCTGTTTAAGGACCAGTTTGTATGATTTAGTGACATCTAGCGGTGAGGTTGCAGATTGCAAACAACTGAATACCCCTTCCCCCAACCCTCTGCTTCCAACTGTGTAGGAGAACCTTTTCATGGGATTATACACTAATTAAAACACACTTATGAATATTTTTTTCAATTTCTGCCAAGTCTATTCTGCTAGATGCCACTAAATCTTACACACTGCACCTGTGCTGATTTTTTGTTTACTACAGCTTTCAGTCTATAAGATAAAATACAATGAACTCATATATTACATACATCCATCCAATTTGCAAAAAAAACAAAAAAACAATGAAGAATAACTTTGCAAACATTTTAATAAAGACAGAAAATGTGTAGAAATGTGTCAATTCACTATAAAACTCAAAATACAAGTGTACTTTGTACAGTGAATATAAAACCTTCACCCTCACAGTAGTTAAGCCTTAAGCATGTTTAGATTTTAGAAACTTGAGAAAACATGTAGTTTCGTAAACAGTTAAAGTACAGGATAACAATATTTCAACAGAACAAAACATGTTGTAACTACAGGGTGGCGCTCACTTTATAGAAGTTGTAAATAAACGGGAAACGCTGAAGCAAAGGGAAGTCATGCATTTCCCTAAATAACATGATATTTTTAAACACACCAAATGAAAACACCTCCTCTTACCTCCTTTGTAGAGGTGGAAAGATTGCAGCATGGCGTTCACGGCCACAGAGATGGGTCCCACTGTGGCCACCTTCTCCTGCAGAGCCATCTCATCTCCTCGTGGAAGGATGTGGAAGTCTGAGCAGTAGCCGGCTTTTCCCTCGACAGAATAGCGACATTTCCCATTCTACAAGTAGAAATGTCATTTACTAAATTCAGTATTTCATGAAACTGGAAATATATATCAAATCACAATAATCAGCAGATTATATGTATAATGTACATTATTCATGCAATCACACTGTATATGTACAGTGTAAATATTACTGTAGGCTAATATGCAAATTTAAATTCTTTTATCACCTCAGCTTAAAATAGATCTTACATACAAAGAGCTTCATGTGTGTTTATGAAATGACACATTGCATAAACAAGCCAAGTCTTCTAATTTCTTATCAGATATTCTGAAAATACTGTATCCAAACCTTTATGATACTCTCTACCAGACAGAAAGAAAGAAAGAGCTGAGGATGACCTGGTGTTCGTAAGGGTAAAAGCTCTCTGAGTCGACGCCTTTGTTGCGGATGACGTAGCTGAAGGCTTTAGAGATGTAACCTCCTCTGCAGCCTTGGTTTCCATCAAAAGTGCTGCAGTCCACCAGATTCTGTGGGCTCAGGGGCACGAGGACACCTCTCCGCTTCTTCATCTGGCCCTCAAGGGCTCCCATAGAACTGAAGGCCCAGCATGACCCACATAATCCCTTATGAAATAGATCATTATTGTTATTTTGTGGCCCTAGAATTATAAGGTTATATCTAACATTTTTGTCATGCAACAGTACAACATTTGGGTTAACTTTAACTTTAGCAAACTGTTATTTTGACCCAGTGTTTCACACAATAAGCTTTAGCTAAAAACTATCACAGATGTATTGATTCTTGTACAAAATAATGTGCATGTGACATTCAAAAGACAAGTTTTTAACAATAAATAACAAACTGTGACATGTAAGTTTCAAAAGAGTAGAGCAGATTATAACAAGCTTCAGTTTGGTTAAATAACCCAACAGTAAAATTAAAAATAACACTAAAACTGGGTCAAAACAACCCCTTGTCGTGAGTGGCTTTCTGGGTAACATTAACTCAGTACTGTGTTGCTATATTAACTCAGACTGGGTAAAAATCTGACCCAGTGATTTTTAGTTTGTATTCTTAAACAAGTTATTAACATTTTGAGTTGCTTTAATCTTGTTTTATGCATTATTGGCCCTAAATTTTGAAAAAATAAACAGTTATATCTCAAAAATCAGGCTCAAATTTGGTCCTATAAGGTTCCAACTGCAAAGCACCAATCAGTGCTCACAATATAAAATGGGGACCAATCAGGTTCTGCCTGTTTACCATGTGATCTCACTGCTGTGGTCAAAGGAGCTGAAAAGATCATGACATGTTGCTCAATCTTAAGTTTCTGAAACTTCAAAATTGATGATTTTATTGAAATCATCATGAATGACTGACAAACAAACACCAACTGAGTTTAAGTCAGATTTTTATCTGGTCTGAACTTTTCATGGATTTTTACACAGGTAGCACAGTTATAAGCAATAATTAATGTTATTAGTGACTTAAGTTACTCTGACTACTTAAAAAATGAAAGCCAAAATATTAATATGTAAGAATATGGGGTACATTCAAGCCGCTAGCTGCTGCTGCTAACTGGCTTTGTGTCTGTTTAAGGTTAAAACTTGTGCAGCAGACACAGCGATGACAGCGACTACATTCAGAGCTCAGACATTGACCCCAGTGAATCCAGATAAAAAAAGAAGTAAATTCAGGATCAGAAACAGACAAGAAAGTCTCTGAAAAGAAGAACAACAGACAGAGAGACAGCAGCAAATCCAAAACAAAACCACATAGAGCAAGAAGATTTGATATCAGCAAATTAATGGAGAAACATTTTTGACTATTCTTTCTAATTGACTTAAATTTTGTTCTTTGTAAAACATTATGAACTGTATTATCAGTTTAAATCTGTTAATGAAAACCAAACGTAGTCTAGATTTAAAGGATGCAGCTACGTTGTTGTCTGCGCCTAAATGTCTTTTATCATAACTCCCTTCAGTAGTTCATACATTGATTTTGTGTATTAAAACAAAGTTAGACTAATCTGTTTACTTTTTTCAACAAAATCATTCTTTTGTAAAGCCTCAGCAGATATAACGTCATAAATCCAGGGTCACAATTTCCCACTTTTTATTCATTAGATTGTCTCATTTCCTCTTTTATAAATAGCTGATCTGATAGCAGTGCTTACTTGGTTTTGGACGGGACTAACCAGGCCTTCCTCCCTCCAGTCTACCCTCTTAGGTAACGTTAAGCCACTCAGGTCCTTAAAGGTGTCATTTCTTGAACCAACAGGCTCCTCCAACTTCAGGCCATTCAGCTTCTCATTGACCTCCTCAGCTGTCTTCATAGAGAGGAGAGTTGGCAAATATATGAAATACACATGAAGAAAGTATTACATTGTTAAATATCTGTAATGACCTCTGCAGAACAGCACTCTTCTTAAATTTGGACCCATTATGCATCTGTATATAACATATACAGCAGTGTGACGACATGATAAAATACGTGTCAGTGTTTCAGTGAGTCCATCTTGAATTCAAATACCTCCTCTGAAAGTTTCTCTCCAAATTATTGTTTCGGACATGCAGCCATTTATAGGTCCAAAGTCTCCTGGAGGCTTTTACTGTATATACAGGTATTCTCAAATCATTGGCACGTGTTTTTATTTCGCTTTAGTGACACCAAACAATCATAAAAGCAACCACAAGTTCCTCTGATTCTCATCTAGTTTGAACTTCTGCCTTCAGGAGGAAGAGCACAAAATCAACATCATCTTTTTTTTATCTATAATGATGCCACACGAGGTCAAACATCTCACTTGTGTCTTGATTTGACTCTCGCCTTAGTTTTAGTGATGATGACACCCCTGTGAAACCGTCCTCACATTTAGTCTCCTAGGCAACTGTAACACACTCTTCATTCAGGATTTCTGAAGGGAGTCCAAAAGCGTTGATGCCAGGGTCCTGCAGAGAGCGTGTGAACACGGACATGTCACGCCCATCTGAAAATCACGGCTCGGGCTTCCTGTTGTCTTCAGGATCTTAAGAAAAAAAAAAACCCTCGTCTTTCTGGTACCTTCCAGCCTTGCTTTGTAAATGCCCTTCCTACTGAGTTTTTCTAGCTTTTTTATCCCACAAAATCCCCGTTCACACATATGAGTCAGACCTGAACAAAGAAACTATATTGAAACATAATGTCTACCAAAACACCAGACATTTAGTCTGTAATTTACATGTATCACTTCTTCTTTTCATTGCATTGCGTCTGCATGTTATACCATTTTTTCATCTGTTATGAAGTAGCCATTTAACATTTGTTTTTACTGTGTTTCGTACATAAAATGCTTAATTATTGTACATCAGCAGATACTAGTTAGTTAAAAGATCATGTTTTTTTGATCAATCACTCAATTGTTTTTTCCACTTTGAAAGTTTGTGCTTCTTTAAATGCTAGAACTGAACTTTCATGAACAGAATAAAGGAAGTATTTTAGCAACAGATGAAAAAACAAATGTTTGGATACAACTTTATGACCTTTATCAGCCTATCAGCATATAATAGTCCTGATTGTCCAGACAAGCCCAGCCTATAGTGGATTAAATAAATCAGATTATATAAAGGAAGATTAGAGCTGCTCTATCGGTTAGGGTTTAAATTAGGCCTACGGGGTGCAGGTTTAAATGCAGATTAACAGTGTTGGTGAGTGACAACCATTTTGTACCAGCAAAAGGTCAATGAGTGTAAATGTACTTTAGGTTATGATGTCAAACCGGGGTCTGAACGGGTTCTGGGAGAGATTGGTGATAAAGTGAGGACTGGTGTTCAGTGCCAAAGTGTTTGTCATGCAGTTTGTATCCACCAGAGGTCTCTCTGATACATTTATGTCCCAAATAGTGGCATCATCTTGATCTGATTGCTCCAGTTCTGGCTCTGCAGTTTGTAGGATTGCTTCTGTTGAATTATCTTTGATGAGGGGTGTTTCCCCTCTTTTCCCCCCCCTGTATCACCACAAAGGGGTCTTTTATTGGTAGCTTAAGACTACTTTAGCAAACTGTGAGTTGTGGGAAAGCATGCAATACTGCAGCTTTATCCATTTTATTAAAAAACTCTGAATATATGGTATAAATAATAATCCAAAGACTTATGTATTGTTGAGTAATTAGCAGAAGATTCAAAGAGAAAAGAATAAGACTTTGTTGCTCGGAGATGATGCAGATCATATACTAATAGTCTAGTCTGTTAGATGTGTTTTTGTTTGTTTGTTAGTTTTCTTGGTGAATATTTGGAAAAGTGTGTCATGTGTAGGCTGTTTTATGACAGAACAAAACCAAACAAATGAAGGCTCAACTTGAAGCTCAAGATATAGTGGATAAAACACAATAAGATTGCAAATTAAAGGTTGTTCTTTCTTCCACTAAGAGATATAAGTAATGCAGAGATTAGCGTGGAGCCAGTAGAAGACGCTCTTTCTAGGGATAAGAAAAACTGATTATTCCTTGTTTTCTTTCTGACCTACTTGGCTGCCCTGGTTTGAGGTTTGCTCTTGTAAATTCGTCACTGCACACCCACTTGAACATAGCAGAGGAACCTTGCTGGATTATTATTAATCAATTGTAATGTGACACAAACAAATAAGCATTTGAATGAGCCTTCTACATCATTTTTTTTCAATTACTCTTATTACTATATTGGATTCATTTTAGTAATGATTAAGTGATAATAAGCAAATTATCTGCATGTCTAAACCGACATCATGTTTTAAGAAAATTCAGTGCGGTTTCATAATGACTGATACTCCAGATGAAGGTGTAAAACAGGTCTGTGTGCTCCACATGTCTCTGTTTCTCAGCAGGAGACTCAGACTGATGTTGGAGAACAATCCTACCATGTCAGCCAGGTGGTTCATTCCCAGCGTGAAGCTGTGCTTTCCTGCTGAGGCCTCCTGGTTGTGTCTCAGCACTAGTTTCATGTTCTTCTCCCACACTGTTCTCCTGAAGATGATCTCAGTCTGAAACGAAAACAAAGACTGCTTGATCTGAGGCATCTGGGGTGCCTGTATGTGTGTGTGTGTGTCTGTGCATATGATGGCAGAGTGAAATGAAAGTTTTCACAGTCCTACCTGATTAGCATAAACCTTGTGATGTTTGATTTTCCACTCTTCCCACACTTTATTTAAAGCAAACGATGAGTGGCTGTGGACCAGAGAGGCCAAAAGCAACACTGCACAAAGAATGTGCATCTGCAGAAGTAAAAACAGTCACATTAAATGAGGAAACATGACCCCTATTATATTCTTAATTAATTGACTAACCTATTAGTTGTTTGGCAGATTTTCAGTCATTTTACAAGTGTATATACCAAACATTTTCTAGTTCCAGCTTCTCAATTGTGAAGATTTTCTGCTTTTCTTTTTCTTTTGTGAAACCTAACTTAATATTTGTGGGTTTTGTTGATATCACCTTGGATTCTGGGAAATTTATATTATTTTTGAAAACATTTCATAGATTGTACAATCAGGGCTGTGGCCAGGATTTTAGAAAAAGTGAGGTCATGAGTTCCCCTTTACCTAGAAAAGTTTGAACAGATGCTGAAAATAAAGTCTTAACTATGTTTTTCAGTAGTTTGCATTTTTGTTCAACTATTCAACCATATTTTCTGTTAATTATATTTCCCAGCATGATGCTTTAAATGCTGTTTTTAAAGCCTGTCAGGAATAAAATTCAGTTCTGGAGATATTGAATCCATTTTATTGGCCTAAAACTATTCAAATTGAATGATATCATGTCTAAAGAATTGCTTGAGTCAGCCTATAAAATATCAACCAAGTTTTTCTTTTTTAATTTTAGAATGTAAACTTCCCCGGGTTGATAGCATCAGTCCCTGTATCAACAGCTGATCAGCTTCGGCTAAGTCTAAAACCACAACATGGTACACAGCACTGCAAGATTAAACACGATCATGTTTGTCAGTGCAGAACTGTTTTTTTATGCACTGACAATCATGATCGTTTTAAGGCTTTTATCTTTTATCTGTCTAACACTGTAAGATTTCATCATCTCAAGAAGGAGAAGTTCACACCTGTTTAACTGTTATCTCTGAGCACTGATCTCAACAAATCTTTCCTTCTCTCTTTCTCCCGCGTGTTGAATCACACCATATCGTCCTAAACTCAATCACTGGACCTCGACACACAGAATACCAACCTAACAAAATTAAATGCATTTACTACAGAGAAGAAGAAATAGCTTGCGTTTACCTTGTTGCCGTATAATCAGCAAAGTTATTTTATCCCTGAGAAGAAAGTGCAGCTGTTCTTAACGCACCGGAGGATCTTCACACTTAAAAGAGGAAGTAGAGTTTCCTCATGCAAACAGTTTTTTTTTCTATGTGGCTTGTCATGTGAATCTAATTTACAACCAGCTTCAGTGGCCCGAAATACCCTTCCAGTATGAGAGGTGGACATGACGATAGTTAGACGATGCAGGAGAAATAGAAACAAAAACCTGAGTCAGTCGGCTTTTCAGTAAATGACGTGACAAAAATGCTGTGGAAGGAAAAGTTTGGTGACAAATTGAGCAGATGCTGATTCATAGAGACTAAATCTCACTACGTTCTAGTTGAGTTTTCCTTCCTTTTATTATTCAAAACCAGATAAGACAGGACCGAAACACAGTTGTATTTGAGTTGTATTTGACATTGCACCTGGTTAGACTGAACAGAAGACACACGAGCGGAGATCAAACACAATCCACATTTTTACAGCTAATGATGCTGATTTAACAGTGTCAGACTGAATTTGTAATGACAGCAGCAGTTAGTTTGACCTTTCTGAGAAACAGCAGCGTCACATTGTCAAATCCTTTTATAATCAGACAGCTGGTGGATGTTGATGATGTGCTATATGCTTGTGTTTTTGTGGTAGGGATTGCTCGGGGTATGACCCAGTTGTTTGTTTGTTTGTTTGTTTGTTTGAGCTGCGGAGGGGGATGTGTCTTGGTGCTCGACTGGCTTTCTCTTTTGTAACATGTGTTGCTGTAATACATGCGTTCTTGTGAATACTTTCTCAAAATTTCCTGTTTGTGTGAGAGGTTGTTGTGGTGAGAACCTTTCAGTTAAAACACATCACGTCCTTCTTCTTTGGTGTGAACCTCTTCCCCAGTGCCTTGCATTTACTGTGTGTGCATATTTTAACACAGTATACTGTAAAACACACAAATAAACAACAACAAAAAGAGAAATTGCAGCAACCCCATCATATGCAACTTATTAATAAGTATACAATTGTATATGTATAATATTAAAGCCTCCCTCCACTCAAAAATATGTTTTTCTTCTTGTTCCTTCAGTTGAATGTTTGCGCTTCACTGTGCAGAATGATGTATGTGCAGAGTCTGTTTTCACATTCATCTCCTGAAGGAGGAAAGTTTCTCTGACCTCATGGAAAGTCTGAGTTGAAGGTTTGTACCTACAAGCATGATTTGTGACAACACAACTAATTTAGAGTCAATCTTGGTTCAATAAATGGACAGCATGCTATACACATTTCCACTTAAAGGACCAGTGTGTAGGATGTAGTGGCATCTAGTGGTGAGATTGCAATTGCAACCAACTGAATACCCCTCACCCTCCCCTTTCAAGTGTGTAGGAGAACCTACGGTGGCCGTGAAAAACGCGAAAGGCCCTCTCTAGAGCCAATGTTTGGTTTGTCTGTTCTGGGTTACTGTAGAAACATGGCGGTGCAATATGGATGTGTGGTATGGATTATTAAGTATTCATGGATGTATTATAAGAGCTGGATAGGGCGTCGCCACTCAGCCTTCCAACTTTCCAGCCAATTTTTCCCAGTAGTCACTTGCAGTATTGCAGCGAAAAATCCCCCCATTATAAAAGAGACATCTGTAAAACTGTTGTCAGGACACCACAAAATGCAAACAAGGTCAATTACGACTCTTTCTATTATGAATTTTCAATCCATGAAGGTTTTATATTTGTAAAACTTTCCTGGAGTCGAGCAAAGTGATTTAAAAATCTGTGACGTCGCCACAATGTAAAGTCTATGGGCTGAGAGGAAACTTGCGGGGCAAGGCCAGCAGGAGAGACACTACTGCACATATTCAGTGGGCCGCATACCCCTGGAAGTAAACCTGGTAGCTAGAAACTTTTTTGTTGTAAGCGCCAAGTGTGCAATTCTTATTGGACGGAATAGGTGCCATTTTTGGTTCGGTATCCAACTCCACTCCCTATGTAGACATATAGGGCTCATTCAACACAAGGATTTTTATTTTCAGGTGATTATACACTAATTAATTCATTAATTAATTCATAAAATACTTAATTCCATTTCTGCCAAGTCTGTTTTGCTAGATGCCATTAAATTCTACACACTGTACCTTTAAGAAGACGGGAGAAAGATCAATATATGTTTATTGGTGTATTCAAGTCAAGTTAAATTCATTCATGGAGCCCAAATTCACAAATCACAGATTTACACTTTAATGGGTAAAAAAAAGGAGAAACGTCAGGAAGAGCAACAGAGAAGAGACGCCTCTTTCAGGACAGACAGAGAGAAACAACAACAGTGTTGTGACATTAGTGTATCATCTTTTAACAAAATGTAAATGACAAATGCCAGATATTATATTCATGTCCAAGAAGATATAAGTACATCACAAAAAAAGCCTTTCCTTGCTCAATATTTGCTATTATTATATACTTTTTTCATGCTGAATAACTAGTGGTGCTGATGCTACGTGGCTTGTAGAATTACCCAGAAACATCACAGGTGTCACCGCTACAGGGAGGAGTGATGACGAAACAATGTGATGGAAAAACAAAGAAGGCGGGAGGATATTATATAATTTTGAACTTTGGCTGTAATTGGCTTTCATCACTGATCTTTTCTCTCCCTGAATCCGGGTTTGGACAGAGATTCGCTGATGAACGCAGGTTCCCAAAGGTACCAGATGGTAAGCTGTTGACTGACTCAGCACCAGTTCTTCTTCTGTGGTGATCACGCACCTATTGTGTCAACACGCCACGTAAGCCTGCAGCTGAGCAGGGAAGCTGCTCAAGACATCTGATTGCTTTTTTTTTTTTTTTAAATATAAAATCTTTGAATTTTCAGCCATTAAATTTTTGAGGCTCACAGTCAGTTATTCAAGTCTTTTAGAGATGTGAGGTGACATTCAACCACTGAGCGGATAGAAAAGAAAGTCAAACCATTTTTCTTGTCCAAGAGTCATTAAAATCTAAATGCATGAGAGAAAATGTTACTGCCTACTTCTTATTATTGAGATGTGACATAAGACATTAATAACTCCATGGGTACTATTATTATAATTTACAACATGTAATATTTAAGTTGCCCATTCTTGTCACCTCACTTCAGGGTAATTTTAGTTCCTACCTGCTGCTGCTGTGAATGGACATTTTTTAGTGTAACAGCAGAGTTCAGAGTCTGATGTGAACCCCAAGAAAGTGAAGTTGAATGCGTTTACTGTCTTGCCGTGTTGATATTCGTTAAAAAAGATTATTTAAAGAGAAATTAGCCTGTTTATTACTTAGTACACTACACCATCAAGACATCAGGGTTATACGATTATTATTCTACAAAATGCTTCTGTGTAGTTATTTTTTCTTTTCTGAAAATGTTTGCCAATGAGGTAAGATTTAGTAATTGCACCTATTATTAATGCTACCCTTGTTTCAGGACATTTTCATTAATTAGTGTCTGTAACTTAAAGGATGGGTTCACAAATTTTCAAGTGTGTCTTAAAATAACAGTCAGATGTTTTTCTTACCGTAATCATTCCTCCTGTTCATACTGGCCGTTAAGAAATCCCTTCAATATAAGTGCTGGGGGACAAAATCCACAGTCCTCTTTCTGTGCAAAAATGTATTTAAAAGTTTATTTGATGCTAATATGTGGCTTCCGCTGTTCAAATTAGTTAATTCAAGTCAATACCTTTCAAACTTAGTGTCTTTTTAGTGATTTTTGTTATGATCCTTCCACTGCAGCAGAACAGGAAAACACTGTCTGTTGAGACACAAAGAGGGAAATATTTACTAAAAAGAATGTAACTGTGGTAGATATCCACTTTATTTGACTAACTCAGACTGCTGAAGCCTCACATTATCTTCAGGATAACTTTTGAATATTTTCTTCTCAAAACGAGGACTGTAAATTTTGTCCCCCATCATTTACATTGAAAGTGCGTTTGGAGAAGATCTTCCAATGGTCAGTATGGACAGGAGGAATAATTACAGTGAGCAAAACCTGTCTCAATGTTCATTTGGGCTCCTGATTGATGTTTTAAGATAGACTTGAAAAATTGTGAACCCGTCCTTTAAGTCAAGACAGAATTAAGAGAGGACACATCAGGATGTAATACTAAAAGAGAGGTTGGGCTTGAGGTTTTGTTGCTTAATAATACTGAGTAAAAATATTATGATACTAATATTTATACACATGACAGGTTTGACTACACTTCATACAGGTCCAGAATTTACAAACTGAATAGGAAACAAGTGCACATATAGTACAGCTGTCTTTGTCTTAATTAGTTGGCTCTAACAGACCAGAAGGCTGAGCAGGTATTCCTTTATATCTAAGTGTCATTATTAGATTCATTCCCATCTGGTGTTGATCCTAAAATCTCTACATTTGGCTGACCTGTGCCTGCCTACTGTCATCCAGTGCAGTTTGTTGGATGCAGTCCAAGAGCGAGTGCATATAATCCCCCAGCATGCGCTGAGCACCCGCACATCCCAGAGCCAGGTTTTTGTTGCCATGAGGACAGCAAGGCAACAGGGAAACGGAGCTGCAGCATCACACTTCCTCCGGAGCTGAACGTTTCAGAATGAAGCTTTCTTGCCCTAATACATCTGTGTGTTTCTCTCAGATTGCAGGTTTCATTTGGATGTATTTTTGAGGAAGATCTGTGAAACCAAACAATGTTCTTTGTTCTTTTCAAATTCTCTCTACTTGTATCTACAGTTTATCTACAGACAATCTCAGAGAAAGAGACATTATTTGCAAATGCACCACAAAATTGTGAAAACGGAGCGATTACGATGACAAACCCTCCAGACTGAAGAGACGGTGAGTTGCAGTACTTTATTTTTCTTTGCTCTCTCTCTAAGATCACTGTAATTCTGCACCTTATGTATTACCATCCTCAGTATTTGAGATCTTGAAGCTGTCGAGCCAAAGAAAATGACTGCGATTTCACCTTTGTACACTATTTTCACTCTGGCATGTGTGCTCTCAGAGGAGTTCAGGAGGAGTTAGCCTCCATCATTCACTGCTCTGGGGAGCTGTTGTCATCACCATCAGTCAGACTATACAGTATTCCCCAACTGCATATTAATTTAAGTGTGCTGAGACAAAATTACCTCCTGAAAAACATGATTTTAGATACATGAAGAGATCATATCTTTCTGCTTCTGGCATGTTTTTTTGCTGAAATTTTGAATATTAGGTGACTACATGTTTGAAAATAAGATGATTTACTCTAAGTGGAAAATAATTTATGAACTCTCAGAGATTCGAGCACAAAATTGTCTGCTAGATACGAAAAAATATATATTGAACTCACATTTAAAATCACCCTTTTGGCTTTATTGAGCATTATTACTTTCCACTGAAAATGTCACAGATGTATGAAAAAAAATATCAACCCTTCTGTTGTCTTCCTCTGTCTGTCCCTCTTCTCACATGCCGCACAGTGTTGCATCTTTCAGCATGACAACGTGTGAGGAGAGCTGTCAAAACTAAGGGTGGCATCACACATGAAGGTGTTTTGTTTAGGTTTTTTTTTAAAAGATCACTGCTGTGGTAATTCATACAGTGAATTTCAGCAAATCACACATTTTTGATGAGTTTATTCCTTAGTCATTTTACAGGTTTATAGGTGGTTGGCTGCTACCTCAGATTCCTGTTTCTATGTTTAAAGTAAAAATAAAAAAGTCTGTTTACATGTTCACATGAGGAGAATATAAATTGTTGCATGAATAATCTTTGGAATCATGAGCCATTATGTGATGACAGAAAGCAATTTGACTGTAACGTGGTGATTTTTTAAGAGTCACTCTTTATGTAATGTTACAAAACACCTGTGGACAGCATCATCATATTTCTTGAAACTAAAACATAAAAATATTTTTTGATTTTGCCGCCCCCTACTGGTGGATTAGCAACAATTCAAGATCTGCAGTAGCAGCCCCCCTACTCACAGGAACATCTTTGTCATATAATCATCATCATTTTGGATCTGAAAGTCAAGAAAGCACCTGAACATCTTTCTGCCTTTGCTGCAGTAAGATATTGTTATTGTATGATGTTTGGAAGAAAAAGAAAATATGTTTAAAGGTTTAGAAAAGAAGCTGTGAATTATGACCTTTGAAGTTAGACCATTTGAAATAATATTCATATTGGCTGGGTATGAATGTCTCCCTCTCCTGAGCTGAAACTACAAAGTTTCATAAATTTTACATGTTACATCTTACAGGAAATGATGCAAGCTGAGGAAAAATAGACCAAGAGAAAAGCAATATAATCTCTGCCTCACTGCGTCTGAACATGAAGATTTTATTAAAGCATTGACTAATAAAAGAGAATCCGATAAAGTAGAGATATATTGTCCCAAAGTGACTTCTTGCCAGTATGTTGCTGCTACATTTTTTCATATTATCATCCTGTCAAATAGATTCAATAAGCAGAACGTGTCCAATCTGCTTCCACAGTAACCAAAGTATCTAAATAAACAAACAAAATCACAAACAATATGTGTTCCTCTGACATTATAATTAACCCCACATGAGATGATGTTTAGTATAATTGAGGACCCACAGATATCTGAGGGGGTTCAGTTCTCCATGTGATGCCTCATGTGGTGCAGATTAACACTTCAAACTCCAAGAATAAAATTAAAACTCAAGAATAAGACTCATTGTTCTGGTTTCTGATCAAAATGTCTTCATTTTCCAACAGTCCGGTATATATTTTAGCTTTAACCAGACACAGTAGTTGAGAAAGAGAATGAATGAAATCTTAGTCCAGTCAGTCTGTGTTGTGAAGATGCAATTTTTGACACTCAACAGTTGACGGATTGAGGGCTGATCTTTAAAGTTGTATAGAAGGAGATAAGCTCTGCTGATTTAACTGCAATTTCTGTCGGTCTTATAGAGGTCAGAGATTTACTTAATAATGGTTTAAAGTACTTACATCAGAGCACTTCACTCATATGAACCCTGACTGTACAGCCTTAAAAACAGGATCACAAACAAGCTGCTGTACAAAACCAATGCCTTAACCTTAATTGTTTAACATTTTCTTGTGATAGTGCTTGGGAACTGAAGCTAAATCTTCTTGTCCTTTTATACACACCTCCTCTGCAAGTAGATGGTGTGTTGAAATCTTATTAAGATGGGTGTATTTTTTTTAGACATCATGTATGCAATCACTGCAAAAGATAGGAGTTAATTTATGACCTTTTGTGATAACAGTTTGTGTAACAAAGTAATCTAAGCTCGACTGAAGCTGGCTCAGGTGTCAAAATTTATGAGGAGGATGAAAATGAATGAGGATGAAGGAGACAGAATAGATGGATGACACTGTTACCTCTGCAGCTCTGATATTATATTAATAATACTGGAGTAACATAAACAACATAACTCTAAACTGCACATCATTATTTATAGTCTGGCAAAGATGATTCATTATCACCGTCTCACAAAATCTAATGTTTTTTTGCTTTCTGTTTTCAGTGTCTGTAGGTCCTTAGAGAGAGAACTCCTCATCAGCAGCTGTCTGGTTATGAAAAGCTACTTCCTGTTATTCAGAAGGTGAGAAAAGAGCAAATATGTACTTAGAGCACTTGTGCCAAATGTTAAAAACATAAATATTTAATTATGCAGCTTTGTTATACAATAATGATGTTCATATAGCCGACTGTGGATATGATTTGTATTTTAACAATTTAACAATTATTTTCAAGAGCAAAGATTCATGAATGCCACATCTTCACAATGGTTGTCTTCTTGAATTTCTGTGTTACATTAAAAGATATGTTTGACAATTTTCTATATTTTTTTTAAAGTCAACAAATCTGATGTGCAGAGCCAAACCAACTCATTCTACTTACAAGTATTGTGTGTGTATCCAAAGCCTGATATATTACATTCCTCTGTGCCATAGACCTCTGTTGTTATCCAAAAGCTATTAAAAACATGTCAGTCAGCCACACCGCTGCACTGGGTGACATGTTCCTTCACCACAAAGATTACGGTCACGGTAGTTTGTTTAGAAACGGCTCCAAAGACTAATAACAGCGATTACATTTTCAGTCTCTGGAGAATAGTTCTGTGTAAGACTGTTCCGTTTACAGAGCATCAGTAGCTTGTTGCGCTACATATCACAACCTCTTGACTTTGTACTAAAGTTATTTATTATCGACAGTGTAGTAAGTGAGGAGGTTGTATTATGTAGCACAACAAGCTCTGTAAATGGAACCGCGTTCCTCTACATGCTCAGTGGTGTCTGCCATACAAGGAACTTCTCTCCTGAGACTGAAACTGTGATCTTTCTTATTAGCCTTTGGAAGTGTTTCTTAACAAACAGACGTGACCAAACTCTCTGTGGTGAAGGAACATGTCACCCAGTGCAGCGATGTGGCTCACTGACGTGTTTTTAATAGCTTTTGGACAACAGTGGAGGTCTACGGCACAGAAGAATAAGATCAGACACCATTTAAAGTAGATGAATTCATTGTTAGTTTGGCTCTGCACAAGTGATTCGTTGACAGTAACAAAAATATAGAAAATCGCCATCCATATACTTGTTATATAACTTGTTATTCACATTTTTCTCCTGTATGATGTGACATCAGTACATTTTATCACTTTAGCTGTCTCTCTCTCTCTCTCTCTGTCTCTCTTACTTACACTTTCAGGCAGGCCACCAGATGTTTGTGGGGATTGCTGTCCACGAAAGGCTGTGCTGGGGAGCTCTGTACCTGTTGGCAGCAGGGCTGGTATTAACATCCGAAACACGCCGGCCGTGTCCTCACTCCTGTCGCTGCAACACTTCGGTGCTGGAGCTGAACTGCTCTTATGGCCAACTTACCACAGTGCCTGACGGTCTCCCACAAGACACTAAACTACTGAACTTAACTCATAATATAATAAAGACTCTGGTGCGTCAGCAGTTTCAGACTTTAACACACCTCTTGGACTTGGATTTAAGTGATAACATCCTGGTAATAATTGAAGTGGAAGCTTTTTTCGGCTTGCAAAGCCTGCTAACTCTGCGTCTTGCTCGCAATCACCTGAAGATTATTCCTGTAGGAGCGTTTGCTGGGTTGACAAAACTGCAGTTACTTGACATAAGTGACAACAAGATCCTTGTTTTCCTAGATTTCACTTTCCGTGACTTAGCAGCCCTGCAGTTTATAAAAGCAGCAGAAAATGATTTAGTTTTCATCTCTCATCAAGCTTTCACTGGCCTAACCAGCCTACAAGAGCTGCACCTTGATGCCTGCAATCTCACTGCTGTGCCGACAGAGGCACTCACACAACTTAGTGGGCTGAGAAGCCTTCATTTTCACCAGCTTGGCCTCAACTCACTGCCAAACTACTCTTTCCGTCATCTAGCACGTCTAAAGGAACTTTTCATATCTCATTGCCCCTGGCTGGAGACCCTGTCAGGAAACAGTCTCTTTGGCCTAAATCTTACATCCCTCACCATCATCCACTGCAATCTCAGTGATGTCCCCTACATCCCTTTGCACCATCTTGTATATCTCGTATACCTTGACTTGTCTTTTAATCCAATCACCTACATTCATGGAATCCTGCTCGGTGACTTGCTGCGGCTCCAAGAGCTCCATCTAGTTGGAGGATCATTGCTGCGTATTGAACTTGGAGCATTCAAGGGCTTGGCACGCTTCAGACTGCTGAATGTGTCTAGAAACCTTCTCACCACACTCGAGACGGGTGTTTTCCATTCAGTGGACACCCTAGAAAGTCTGGGACTTGACAACAATCCACTTGCATGTGACTGTCGCTTGCTGTGGGTGGTGCACAGGCGCCTGTATCTGGACTTTGGTGGATATCCGCCAACTTGCACTACCTCTGCTCAGTTGCAGGGCTGGGATTTTCTAGACTTCTCTGAAGCTGAGCTCCCAGCTTTGCTCACCTGTCGGCAGCCTCGAATTCTGAACCGCCAACCTCAAGAAGTGAGAGTTGATCAGGGACACACAGTGGTGTTTTACTGCAACACAGAAGGTGACCCTCTGCCATCTGTCACTTGGCTAAACCCACAGCTAAGACCGTTATCACCCATTGGTAGAATACGAGTTCTCTCCAATGGCTCGCTGGAGGTCCGCTACGCTCAGCCTCAAGACAGTGGTAAATATCTCTGTGTGGCATCTAATGCAGCAGGAAATGACAGCGTTCCTGTCAGCCTTCATGTCCGACGCTTTCCATCATCTTCTAAAAACCCCTTTCGTCTTAAAAGTTGGTTTGCCTTTCCGTCTGCCTCTCCAGGTGTGAATGGACCTCAGAAACTCCCATTTGATGTCAAGACGTTACTGATAGCAGCAACCATTGGGTTCACTTCATTTTTCAGCTCTGTGAGCGTATGTTTCATTTTCATGTTATTCTGGAGTAAGAGCAAAGGGCAAATAAAACACACGGCCACAATCGCATATGTGCCACGAAGCACAATGTCCAGTAATGGAGGCACAGGCAACTCTACGGAGACAAGCAGGTTCACCATGAAACTAATATGAGTCAATAAGTGAAAAGTCTTTTTTTCATTTTAAACACCTGGTATGAGTTGGCACAGGAAATGTATAGCACTTGTAAAATGTAAAACCATCTGGTGATTACAGCTACAATTTCTGCACATAAATAAAAGTTTATAATTAGGATTTAATCTCTGAAGCATGTTAGCTTGTGTCCACCAGAGGCTAACTGTTCAAATTTAAATATATATGTGATCATGTAGATTTCAAGTTACATTTTAGGAACGTTGAACATAAACATGGACGTTATTATTCAGCTTTATATTTCATGTCTGTGTCTTTTATAAAACAGAAGCTTCATTACAACAGAGACTGCATGTAAAGTAATCAAAGTATGCAGTATTTAATAGGCATAATGCATGTAAGATGTAAAGATATAAATTATTCAGTTAATTGCTTATTGCTTGATGTTTATATAAAGAAACTATTTAAGAATTCAGTACAGATAATGAATAAGAAATGAGTTTAGGTCTGTCTGATATGACTGATCTTTATGGTTTGTTTATTTTTTGTACATTTGGCTTCTAAAGAGCACATTTGAATAGTACACTTTATCAAAAATAATTATTATGGTCTGCAGATAGCAGCCATGAGATAACCATAATATAGTAACAGGGATCTTAACCTTATATTAAGGTTAATATACACAATACTTGCATCTGGCATGTCATATCTACTTAATTTGATTAGATATTTTTTGCATGTATATACATATTGTCATATTTACTGCTGTACTCACTCTTTAATGGATGTAGGGATTGTAAGTTTTTTAAAATTTCCCCAATAAAGCATTTCATTTGCAGCACAAAATAAAGTTATTGTGCTTTCCAAAATGTTGTAGTAGTTTTTTGTGTGTGTTGACACTGAAAATACCCCATAGCCAAGAAACAGTCACTAACACGCAACTGGTTTGATAATCAAGTAATTGTTTAAGCCTTTTTTTTTTTTTTTTAAAAAAAAAAGCAAAAATGCCAAAATTCACTGCTTTCCTTTCAAATGTAAATATTTGCTGATTTTTCTGACACAAACCACAAAACTAGCAAGTTCTCAAACATGTTACATGTTTTCTTATTGCAGCAAAATGCAGCAATGAAATTTAAATTATGATTTGAAATAAGTGAGAGGCTTATAGAGGGCATATAGTTAAATAAATGACTTATTTTAACTGTAAATAATATTAACTGTTAGTTGTTTAACCATAATCTGAAAGGTCTTTTAGTGAGAGCACAGCAAGAACACTTCGTTTAAAAAAAATGTCTTATTGAAAGTACAAAATAAGTGATTGACAGAACATACAGGGCATTACAAAGTGACACAAGGAGAGACGTACAACAACGAATAAGTAAACGAATCTAAAACGAAATCTAAACGAAAATAACATACAATCACCAGAAATTGAACTGGTAACAAATGTATTACAACATCAACAACGATGATGATGTCTTGCTCTGTATCTTGATAATGAAGACTCACAAATTAAACCGACAGAAGGAGGTTCATCCAAATTATATTGTTTCCATGGTAACAACATATTAGCTCTCTGAGTGTCAGGCACCATCTCAGTAACTGGTTTCCATGACAACATTATAATGATTCACAGGTGATTTAGCAATTCATATTTTCATGTGAACAAAATATTAATAAATACATTTATGTAAAACATATATATATATCAAATTTAAATTGAATAGCCTATTTGATGAGTTGAAAGCGGTCTTTGCGCTGTAGCCCGGAAGTACGTCACCTGCTCCGGATCCCGGATGTGTGGAAAGTAGCGGCTAGTCTAGTTAGCGGTTAGCTCCAGCAAATGTTACTGGAGTGGATTCGAGAATAAAACACATTAGCGTGACTTTAAAACTTAGTTCTAACTTAAATAAATATGGATACCAACAGATAATTCAACACAACACAGCAAGTGACGGAGTTCCCTCCAAAACAGCAAATATTAGGTGTACAACGGTTAGCATTAGCGCTCAATATATACCCAGCCGCTACCATTGTTTAGCTATAACTTAAATTATCACAAACATGACTCTCGCAGTTGACCGAGAACCCCGAAAGACTGCTGGTAATCGCATGTCAAAACTACTGGATGCTGAAGAAGAGGACGAGTTCTACAAGACCACTTACGGAGGCTTCAACGATGTGAGTAACAGTTAGCGTTTATTAAACTGCAAGACATGAGTGAGCTAATAAGTAAGCATCAGCTTGCATTGGTCTCTTGAAAAGCTGGCTGAATCTCTTGTTACTATAGCTTTATATTTACTGAGGCGGAGTCACATTAGATTGCAACTAACTGTGATTTACTTTTAAATTAATCATTCATTAACATTCAATAACAGACGTCTAATAACACGAGTTATCGGAGGTAGACCAGAAAAGCAGTTAGAAAGCCCAAATAATGTGGTATTTATTTTACCATTCACATAAGAAGACAGAAACTAAATGATGAATGAAAGTATAAATTGTATCTCATAATTTTCTTTTGATAAACAACACATATTTTAAAATGTGTATAAAATACTCTACTTTGAATAATAATTTGTGTCTGATATTGTTTGTTCACCAAAAAAGTTAAATTATCATATTAAAACTCTTAAAATGACATCAACTCCTTCTCCCTAATTAAAAATCCCAGAATCAAGAAATATGAAAATATATTTCATCTCAAAAGTTTAACTGCTGGACACAAGATGTCTCCCACTTCACTAAGAAGTCTATTCTCAGTGTTTGTATACTGGAGGCTTCAGGTTTCCACATCACACTTGTGTAAGTTGAATATCGGACCAGAAGTGGCTTCCAAACTATTTTTGAAGTCACAAATCATTCTTGTAGGTCCACTGCTTAAAATTGGATTTTCAGTGATCTCAGAGGAACTTTCCACTTTCAGCAGATGAATGTGAAAACATCCTTCAAGTATCAAACTCTGCATATATATCATTTTGCACAGTGGCGCTCAAACATTCAACTCTAGTAACAAGAAGCAAAACACATTTTTGAGCAGAGGAAAAAGTGTGAAAAAACCTGAGATTAATTGATCTCAGGTCCATATGTTAAATACATTAATAAGAAGAAAACTGAATTTACATTACTCCGTAAAGTAGTAAATAAATAGGTCATTTGGAAATAGGTAAAACATTTAATTTGTTTGAGAGTGAGAGTTCCTGAGAGGTGTTTATAATATTTAGTCTATCCCTTGTTTACATACAGTACATGTTAAAAGTTTGGACACACTTTCTTATTAAAGTGAATGAGGGGTATCCAGACTTTTGACTGGTACTGTAAATGTTGTGGTCCAAGTATTATAAGCATGTTTTTATAATGCAGTACAATCACACAGCATCACAAACTACGGCCTCCAAAATGTCCATAAAATTGAGCCGACTCCTCTTAAAACAATTTAATCAAAAACCTCCATGAAGGTCGAATTCATTACAGGGCTTTTTATTAGACTACATCAGTTTTAGCTGGCAACTCAGTGTATGTTCCCTTACATCTCAAAATCTCTGCAATGCCAAAAGACCCGCTCATGCCTCCATGCCTGCCATTATCAACAAAATAAATAATATTGTGTGAGAAGATCATGTTCAATAGCAGGGTTGGCATAAAATGCTCAGCAGACTGCAGGTTTTGGAGACTGGGACAAAGTCCTGTTAGCTTTGGTTTCTCAAATCTATGAATAGGTCCACAAAAAAAGGAGAAAAATATATGAAGTTCAACCATCCAGTAAAGCTGTCACAGGTGTCCAACATGGAATCAGTCTGCACAATGTACAGTCCATTAAGGCTTGCAGCAGCCCTGGTCATCAAAACCACCATGCCAGGGTGATTCATCCGAAATTGTCACCATGACTCCAAAATATCCTTTCAGTTCATTTTAGAGCCAACAAAGTTATGAAGGCCAGATGAGTGTCAGCCTCTCTTCCGACACTCCCACACACACAGTGAGAAGAAAGACTTAAGCTGTATTGTGTGACAACATTATACACTATCATTTAATAATGTGGTAACTTAATTTCAGGCGTTACGATGCAGATTTGTTTTCTCAATTTACAGTCTAGCTAATTTTCTTCAAACAGCTGCTGGTTCAAGGGTCAACTTGTGTAGGAGGGTTTAGCACCGGCTGCTCTGACGTTCATCTCAGTTTTGAGTTTGATGAAAAATAACTGGATGAAAAATCACAAACAAATCCTGTGACACCTCAGTCATCTGTGATAAAACTGTGTGATCATGCCTGTACACATACTTGGATTTGAAGGCTAATCTGATTAATAATGTCACTCAAATATTTTCAACTTCTGACTGTCAGTTAAGTATTTTAAATATGTTACTCTTAGTCACTGCAGTTTGCATGTGTTTGCATATGTTGTCATGATCTACATGTCACAAATAAATAAATAAATTGCAGGTTTTCTCTTATGTATGCACTTAATATTTAGGGGCAGATTATTCTGCTTCCTCAGAGCTCTTCTAGTTGCTTTGGAAACTCACCAAAAATGCAGATTTCCAGGACTCTTTAAAACTGCTGCTATATGGCATCTAGCTTAAAATTATCAACTTCTTTTGTAGATGTGATGAAGCTTCATCAGAGTTTATGTTCTGGTACGTGAGGTGTTGATATTATTTCGTCTACCCCTTGTAAATACACCCCATGAGCCTGATGCAGCCTGTATTAAATTCTTATAAATTGCTCTCGAGTTTCCTCTCTGTATGTGTTTGTGCTGTAGGAGAGTGAGTGTTAGTAGCTGTATCAGCTGAATTAAAAATAAACATGCTCATTATATGGGAAAGAGTCTCCCTCATAAAATCTCACAGATTTAAATTTAAATTAAATTTTTTTTAACAGCAAACATGCACATTGCAGAACTTAATTTAGCCACACAACGCTACACTACTCTAGCCTGATTAGCTTCTATTTTATTGTATTTGTATTACATTTCAAACTAAATTGTGTGTCCCTTTGCTTTCCCTTCAGGAATCAGGAGATGACGAGTATCATGGAGAACATTCAGACACAGAGGATGAGGTGGACAGTGATTTTGACATTGATGAGGGTGACGAGCCAGACAGCGACCAGGAGGAGGACGCGCCTCGAAGGAAAAGTCGAGTTGTCACGAAAGCATATAAGGTAGTGACAGTAATTTCAGGAACTGTCTGACTTAATTAATTAATTTAATTAACTTCACCTAAATCTTTCCTCTTGTGTATATTTATCCCTGCTTTATCTGGTGAAGAATATTCCTGACCATATATGCTCTTTTTCAGCCTCATTTACATTCATACTATTGCACACATAAACCCTTTTGTAGCTGCTTTTTACCATTATTGCTCTGCAGCAGTTGATGCCAAATACCATCATCTCAACTGCAGCTGAGGGAGCAGTAAGAGTTGTTGATTTAGCTTTGCCACCACAATTTCATTTGTGGTTGTGGAATTAGAATCTGTTATGTTATGGTCATAAGCAGGCATTTCTAACTTTCTTTCAGAAAAGTTTGCTTGTTTGTAATATATTTATTAAATAGATGGCTTTTTGTCTTTGTTTAATCCAAGGAACCTATAAAAGTGGCAAAGCCCAAACCCAAAAGACCCTCTGAGGAAACAAAGAAGACAGAGAAAGCTAAAGTGGAGCTCAAAAGGAGGATTCCTCAAGAATTTCAAGATTTTGGCGAGAGTAAGATTGCTACAGATACCTTTTCATAAATTCAAAATGCTAAAAACACTTAAATTGTTCCATCACATCATAAGCACACCATGATTACATTACAACAGCATCAGAAAAAGCCACCATGTCCGCGGAAACTGGAGTAAAGAGTTTTTGTACACAACAACTCCTTTGTTTGGGTTAATCGGAGTTATTCATCCATCTTTAGCTCGGAAGTCTGTGCGACAGTCCACCAGTGAACACACTCGGAAGACCAATCTGCGCTTGCAAGAGCGACAGGATGCACCTAGGCGACGGAGAGGCGCCCACCGTGACCGGCCCCTAACCCAAGAAGAACTGCTGGCTGAGGCCAAGATAACAGCTGAGATCAACATTCGATCGCTAGGTATTATAATGTTTCAGGCTTAAGGCTGTTGCTACACAGACCTTTATAGTGTTTGGGCCGTCACGTTACTTGATATGTAATGAGAGAATTTGTACAAAAAAATATATTTGTCTTCAGTAGAGCATACATGTGCTAAATCTTCAGTTTATGATACGTTACAGTCAGTAACGTGATCATATATCTGATTTTATCATGGCCAGTTTTGTTTTTTTACATTGCTTTTTGTACAATAACAGTATAACTTTATCAGAGGTTTTTTATTACAAATAAAGCAAGAATCACAGAAATATCATTGCACAAACATAAATAAATGACAATGGAAATAGTAAGTTCACTATATACTAATTTAACTGAATAATTAATTTACCAGTTCATTGCTTTTGAAATGTTACTAAATTAATAATGAATATATGCATATCCATATATCGCCTCAAAATGTTTCACTTGATTACAATACACATTTAAAATAGGAATGCCATTTCATTTTACTTTCTGTTTATAGAAAACTATGAACGTCTGGAGGCGGACAAGAAGAAACAAGTCCATAAGAAGCGGCGTTTCGAAGGACCAACCATCCGTTATCATTCAGTCCTCATGCCCCTTGTGTCTCACTCAGTCCTAAAAGAAGAAAATGTTGATGTTGAAGGGTACGTATAATCTCCAGCTGGACTTATTTGGCTTCAGAAATAATTTGGCGGAGAGAATACTGACCTTTTTGAACCGCTTTATACAGTTTTTGGGTTTGTTTGAAGTAATCTGCTCAGTGGAAAACAATATTTTGCTTCAAATGCTTTGACCATAAACGTATTTCACCCCTTTTTAGATGATCAAATACCAAAACATTGTACGCCCATGATTAGTAGTTATATAAGGAGATTTATTACATTTTCAGTTCTCCTGCTGTGAAAATTGTAGTGCTTCATTTCACTTGAGCTCTTAAAACCCTTGACCAAATATTTCATTTGACTAAAACAAAAAGTTAAGATGAGAAAACAAGAACACATTTAGCAAAAAATGCTAATCTTACACAGATCATCACCATATAAAATGGTTATGGAAAAACGATAATATTTGTAATACCTGTATTTTTTCCAAAGGTTGGATCAGGACGTTCCTCAGACTGCTCCGCCAAATCCCTCCACACCTTCCCAGCAGCCCGCCGGAGGCTTGTGTTCCCGCACCTACATAACGTTCAGTGATGACGAAGCGTTCGAGGCAGGCTTCCCACCCAGCGCACAGTCAAGTCCTCAGCTTCCTGTCCAGGAGGTTTGTCCAGTCACCCATAAGGCCGCACTGTACCGAGACCCAGTAACTGATATCCCTTACGCTAACACACGAGCCTTCCGCATCATCCGAGAGGCGTACCGTAAATACGTGGCTGCTCATGGATTTCCAAACACTTCGGGAGGGGCGACGGGACTTGACTCCACAACAACTAAGGGTGCCCGGCAGAAAATGTTGGTCAAGCAGAGTGCTGTTGCAACATAGATTACTTTCACGCAGAATTTTGGAAATAGACTTGTGTTTCTTTTTTAGATTTCTTAGTTCTGGTAGAGTGACTTGACTGAGTAACATGACGGAAAACTACAACCAGTTGCTGCCTGACACCATGAATACTTTTTCTTTACAAGACAAACAATTGTCTGCATCTACTTCTGACTCCATCTGTACAAAATGTTCCCAGCAACCAGGAAATTACAGGAAAAACAAAACATTTTGGGTTGTGATTTGAGCAGTCAATGTTCACCATACAAAACAGATTTACAAGTACACAACAAACAAACATCAACACAACCAAATCAGGCATTCCCTTTAACTGCAAAGAAGAAAAGTCTTATTTGTGATGTTTCTGTGTATAAGGTTTATTTTGTAGATTAAAGGTGCAGTGTGTTGGATTTAGTGGCGTCTAGTGGTGATCTTGCAGAATGCAACCAACTAAATACCCCCTCCCTCCCCTCTCCTCCTCTTCCAAGCCTGTAGGAGAACCTACAGTAGTTGCGAAGAAAAATGTGAAATTTTCTAGAGCCAGTGTTTGGTTTGTCTGTTCTGGGCTACTGTAGAAACATGGTGGGCTCCGTGGAAGAGGATCTGCGCCCTATGTTGATATAAAGGGCTCATTCTAAGGTAACGAAAACACAACAATTTCAGGTGATTATACAATAATTAAAACATACTTATGAATTTTATATTCCATTTCTGCCAAGTCTGTTCTGCTAGATGCCACTAAATTCTACACATTGCACCTTTAACGCCTTGAATGACAAATCCAGGTTGAGTGGATAAAAAAATCTGACTTGCCTTCACGTTTTTTTTTTGTTTTTATAAAATGCCATTTTTGTTATTGTTAAAACTTTTGCTTTCTACAAATGTACATATTTCTCAAGAAAAAATAAATATTTGACACTTGAAAAAATTTATATTTACTATTTCCATGAAGTCTGGTCTGTAAAACCTTTCATTTACCTCAAACACTGAAGCAACAGCTGCACTGTACTAAGTATTTTGTAAACACACTAAACACAAAAGCGTCAGACTGTCGAGAGGGATTTGTTCATTTAACATCAACATTTTATAATTATGTTTGATAAGAAAAAAATTATTTACCATACGAAATACTTTATTAGTCCCTTAGGGGAGAAACAGTGCCACCATACAAATAAGACAAACATCACGTAGGACAGTAAATAACAAGTAACAATAAACAACAAGTAAAAAGGCAATCACATCTCAAGGCAGTACAATATAGAAAGCACAGCAGCATAATAAATAGTGTAAACATCAATGTGGCTGTATGACACGACATCAACATATTCATGGACCTCAACATTACCACAATCCTCAATACATCCACTAATACAGTCCTCAACATTATCATCATTATCTGATAATCAATAGACCATGTTAATTAAAAAACTTCACTGCAGCAGGTACAAAGGACTTCCTGAATCTCTCAGAGGAACATCTAGGCATTACAAGCCTGCTACTAAAAGAGCTTCATCTGTAACGTCCTCCTTTACTTAAAACCCACCCTGATTCTACCTGTACGGTGGGATCTTTTTTGTCATTAAAGCTAATTTAACCTTAGTTTACTGAGAATGAAAAAATATCACAATATCAAAACTTAATTTCATATACAGTTCAGCCTCATTACTGAATCACATGAGATCATTTTAGGAGAACTGTGCCCAGGAGTTATATTCACTGCCTGTATCTGACAAATTAGTTTGACTGTGTAAATCGATCAAAACATTCAGAGCTATAATTTCTCCCAGCAACTTCCCAGTGCTAAAATTGAGCAGATCAATAAGCATTAAAGTATTTAAGACATTGTATGGTTTGTATTTCCCCCCTTACTTAAAATATCCTCACTCTCTCTTGATCTCTCATCACGGTTAAAAAAAAAAATCAGTCTGATAGATACTCGTTCAGATTTTAGTTTATATTCCCACAAACTGCTCACTGCCTCAGTGTGTAGATATCCGGTGTGATATAACATTTGGCACACAATCAAAAAACATTACAGTATCTAAATGTAGCCTGACAGGAAATTTACCAGCATTTTGAGATAAAGCTGGTTATGAAGCTATTATTATATTTCTGTTCCTGGTTAATAGCAGAAAATTGTTTGAGCTCCAGTGTCGAGTGTCGCAGCGAACAATACTGCCATGTTGATCCCTCCAAGGCCTTAATTAGATTTTCTATATTTGTTCTCTCAGGGTACAATCACAGAGTTACAGAGTTGCCCGTAACACCACTGAGTCCTGGCACCTTTGACCCCTCTCACAGTGAACAAAAATCACCGCGTCCAGTAGCTTGTGGCCATCTCTGCCTGCCTGTTACATAAAATCCCACTGGGAAACAAAAATAACGTTTAGTCACAGATTTCAGTGCCTAAAATAGTCTATGGTAAAAATAACACTCTTGACATACAATACAGTAAGTTCCTAGCACATCATTTATATTATTAGGAAAAATATGTTTTTTTTTTGTAGCTTGAGTTTGGCAGTTTTGTCATTAATACTTCAGCCGGCAACACGATCGATGAGGATGGCGGCGTCACGGCTGACTGGTGAAGGCAACCTTGAATTATTTTTGCAGTTTCAGGTACAAATCCTGCTGAGCTTGCCTCCGAGTCAGTTTAGCCCTCAGCAGATGGTTCATGCACAATTTTTCACTTGTGCAGGAATGCTCCCAAAATTCAGATTTGACATCGCTGCCAAAAGGATCATGTTGCACTCAAGTGGATTTTCTCATGCTGTTCCTGTATTGTCCTGATGTTGTTGAGCAGAGCATCTCGCCAAGCAGTCAACCGCGGCTTTTGTTCTGTCCCTTAAGTAACCTGGCAGTTGATGCAATGAAAGCATAAGAATAATTTACAGTTCTTTACTTGTCAGCTGCTCTTTGATTGTGCAGTAAAGAGAAAATGCATTTAGCACGCTCTCATGTAGAACCAGTATCCCTCATTTGTAAGCTCTACTACTGTACTCACGTCATATGTTCTTTAAACCTAGTCTGTTTGGTGGATTGATGGGAAACAACAGATAGAAAATGGAAAAATAGAAGTTTCCTTTTATAACCTAAAGGATAGGTTCGTATATTTTCAACAGTCAGGTGTCCATATGAACATTGAAGCATTTTTTTTAGCATAACATGAGGCTTCAGCAGTTTGAGTTAGTCAAATAAAGTGGTTATCTTCCAAAGTTAGTCTTTTTATTAAAAATGTGTTTTCCAGTTCAGCCGCAGCGGAAAGACAGTATAAGAGGGATTTTGGAACAAAAATGGAAGATATTGACTTCATTTGACTAATTTGGACATTATTATTATTATTATTATCTTCAAATAAACTTTTAAATTCATTTTTGCACAGAAGGACGACTGTGGAGTTTGTCCCCCATCACTCACATTGAAAGTGCATTATGAAGGGATCTCTGAATGGTTACTATGAACAGGAGGAATGACTACAGCAATAAAAATGTGTCAATGTTCATTTGGGCACCTGACTGTTGTTTAAAAGAAAGACTTGGCAAATTATAAACCCGTCCTTTAAAGTAGAACCTCAGTTGCCAGGATGACCTGACAAAGACATGAGCTGTGTCCCAACTCCATACTACACACTAATTCTAAATAGATTTTTGAGTATTTGGCATGTTCATACAGGAAAAGTGACAAAATAAAGTATAGCTTTTCTTTTTTGAGTATGCTTTTGATCTATACTCTTCTCCCATAATGCAAGAAAATGCACAAAAAAATGGAGGAGCTGCTCACAGCTGGAAAGAATAAAAACTATTATGTATGGCAGCTCCACTAACACCTCTAAAAACAAAAAAATTAATGTATAATACTTTTTAGAAAAACGTTTTGCTGTCTCTTTAAATTGAATTGGCAGTGACATCCCACAGCATCACAAGTGTTGCATCATTCCCTGCCGATACAAAACAATTATGTTAATTTCTTGTAGTATAGTGTTAAATATAGCTATTACTAAGGCACTTATTTGCTTGAGGGAATACATGAATAATCTATTATACAACAGGTATTCACACAGATGTAAGTTATCATAAAGACCAAAACCTCACATTTCCAATGAGGACTTTATACCTCCAGTGGTGAGAACAAGAGTCCTGTGATAAAACAGACTTCTCCAATGACGCCAGGTATAAAGATCAAATGTACGTCTCTGTTCAGGCAGTCAGATGCTGTCTGTCATGATGCAAAAAAAAATGCTGGTGAAGTGAAGAGCAGAGGCGGATGAATCGGCCATCTGGACGTCTTACTGGTGGGCTGTCCGACGACCGACCTCATCTATTTGTCATATGCTGAGTTGACAGACAGACCGATTGTACTTTTGTATTAATCATGACAGTCTGCCCCGCAAATTAACACGGACTAGACAAAGCAGATCCCTTCATACTGACGTGACTAAACACCACAATTTGAATCATTTATTTGCTAGTAGGATGAACGTCTAGTTATGCTAACAGCAGCACGTTGGCAGTTAAATAAGCCATTTTGAGAAAGCGAATTGAGTCCAGAATAGGATGAAAGGCCCACACAGAGGGGTGATGGATGTAGCAAAGACACATTATCTCAAATTATTTCATTAGCCTTTTTATGGTTAAACTCAAGATGTAATTAAGGACAAATTATACACACGTTCTTCCTCAATAACACCCAATAAATCAAACCGCTCTGGCATCCTCGACTTTGACAGAGTAACACAAACCCGTGTTGAAAGGATTCAAGTTGTTGTGGTGTCACTTTATCTTCTCCAACAACAGGACCCTCATTTGGCGATGGAATTTATTTTATCCTGCCTTTCTCATTTCTATCAACCTAAATACTTGTTTGAAAGAAACTGCTGCCCACACACTGTGTCACTTGCTTTAGCAAAGAGAGAGAGAAAAAATAACATGAATTCAAAAATAACAAGTTATCCCTTAAAGCCATGGTGATTAATTCAGTGTCAGGCTAAGCCAGCATCTCTGGTGGATAGATGGATGTAACGTATGCCGTTAAAATATTTATTCTCGCAGGGGAGGAATTATAACCAAATACTTCTGAAATACTTCTCATATCATATGCAACAACACAACGCTGAAAGCTTTGTCTCCCACATACTGCACAAGCGCATATGGTACCAATTGAACATTTTTCAGAATAGGAAGAGAAGGCAACTGCATTTTCACTCGTTCTAGTGTGGTAGTTGCCATGGCGACGAGTGTAGGTGGTGTACTGTGCTGTACTCTGTGCTGTACTCCTTCCCTTGTCCTCTCCCCTCTTCTCTTGCCCACCCTCCTCTCTGTTCTGCTATCTGCAACGTCCCCGTAACTGTGATTGCTTCATATTTACTCAAAAATCTATCAGCTCGGCGTGTTTGTCTCGGGCGGTTTGAGCCGAGCTCTCATCAAATGTTCGGCCTGTAATTAAGCAGAAAGTTGCATTCGAGCCGCTCTTTAATTGTGGTTTAGAGCGTTTTATGATGCTGGATTCGAAAGGTTTGCATGAGTATCATATTCCTCGAGTATTTTTGACATCATAACCAGATTGATTTAGCATTTTCTTGATTGATTTCTGCTTATAGATCCCTCATGTTTTTCATGTCTGCCGTGAATGTGTTTCTTGCTGACCGTCCAAGTTCTTGTATACGCTTCTGTCCATCTCTTCTTTTTTTGCACACCAGCAATTCTTTTATCAGTTTCCATGGAGATGTGTGTGTGTGTGTGTGTGTGTGTCTGTGCGTGTGTGTGTAAGTGAGTGATTGAGTGAGTGAGGCTTGAGAATTAAAGAGTGGGGATGTGACATTTCCAGTCTATATTTTTTGAAGACTGCCTGTGCCGTCTATCCAGTGTCCCAAGTTAGGCTTTGACATCAGCTTCCCATCTGGTTTTTATCAAATCTTCTCTTGTGTTCAGTGCAGCTTGGATCAGTCATATTATAACTCCACCTTAGATTATGAAGATAAAAAGAGCAATGCATAAAGAACAGATAATTTAAGCAACTCATTCATCGTTTCACAAAAAGTGTAAAGTACAGTCGTGTCACAGATTGTGTCTATAAACTGTGAAAACAAACAAATGTTAATCTGTTTTCTGTTTTAACGCTGCCAGTTTATCTTCTTGTTGGTGTATTTTTAACAGATCAAACCTTTTAATGATTCATTCAAAGGATTATTACCATTTAGAAAAAAAGGTTATCATTATGTCACGTCTCTGTTTTCTGATCGTTTTCGAGCCGCAATTTACCAGTCTCATGTTTATGATACAGAGACAGAATTTAAAAAAAAACAACAATCCTCTAAGGGGGTTACGCCTTCTTTATCAGGGATTTATGTCACGCCTTCTTTATATGTGCCCACGAAATGATGACACATTCAGGATTTAACAATTAGCAATACACATTTATATAACATGTTTACATAGCAGATATCAAAATAAAAATCCCTTTGAAACAGAACAATTGCTGTTGCCTCCACACTTCCGCAACAGTTTTGTTGGACTGTCTGGCGGTTTTTCAGTGACCAGAATAAAACAGATTACAGACTATTAAAATCCAAATGAGTCACCCGCAGACTTTGATTTCTCCCGTGTTTGAGATATCAGGGTTGTTTTCAACACAAAAAAACCCATCACTAAGGCACCGTAAAGGATGGGTTCACATTTTTTAAAGTCTGTTGTTAAAATAATACATACATGCACATATAAAAGAGTTGTCGTTGCTGTTATCCCTCCTCTCTCCCTAGCAGGACTCAATGAAGGATGAAAGGCACAATCCTCATCCTGTGCAAAAATACATTCTGAAATGCAGCCAAAGCTATATGAGACTTCATCAGTCTGAGTTACTCAAATCAAGTGTTTATCTTCCAAAGTTTTCAGTCTTTTCAGTGTGAAATTGCCTTTTTGTGTTACTGTACCTCCACTGCAGCTCAGCAAAGAAACACTGTCCAACCACAAAGAAGAAGAAGATAAAGACTGCAAGACTGCTGAACCCTCATATTTGCTTCAAGTGAACTTGAAGGGGCACTTTATTGATTTAACATCAAGCAGCTTGAGGCTGAGGATAATGCAGAAGCACCTTGAAGTTCAGTGCCACCATCGGCCGCTAGGTTCTGGCACCAATTGACTCCCCATTCAAAAAGTGACACCTCCTCTCTAGAAATACTAAGTCAGTTTTTTTTCAATGAGTCATTATGGTTTCAATTTCTAAATTCGGGCCCTCTAATAAGTGTGCTGGTGGTCATTTTGCTCCGATTTGGTTTAAAAAGATGGAGCCGACCATAAGCTGCAACTCTGGACTTCAGACTGGCTCCAATGCAAACCGACTTCGCCACGTCCATCTTTATATACAGTCTGTGTTTTACATATGAAAATCAGTTTAGTTGTCATGGTGAGTACTACTCAGTCTGTGAGAACAGTTGCACAATTTTCTTGTATGGCTTTTATCAGGATGCCTTAGGTAACAAACCAGCATGTTTGAAAGAAATGTGAGTTTGCCAGACAGGGCAAGTCTGACAAAAGATGCTATTGAGTTGCAGTATGGGAAATGTAGGATCCAGTGTTTCTGGACCTTGAAAAGTCAGGATATCTCTGCCTCTGCTGCTATCGTTTTGATCATTCTTTACAACCACTACCACTGGTACAACCACTATTTCTACTGAACAGTAG
Source organism: Thunnus albacares (assembly GCF_914725855.1). Lineage (NCBI taxonomy): Eukaryota > Metazoa > Chordata > Actinopteri > Scombriformes > Scombridae > Thunnus > Thunnus albacares. The sequence goes on along the minus strand of NC_058124.1, from coordinate 17,021,303 downwards.
AAATAATTACAGTGACCATTAACTTTTTAATTGCACATATGGGTATGTTAATATTGTATTAAGATGGATATTTTAATTTGTTTTTATAGTTTGAGTTAACTTGGTTTCATCTGTGTTAAATCAGACCAATCTTCAGGCGCAGAAATAGGCTGAAATATTATTTGAATAATAAAAGTCTTGATTTAGTTGTTCATATTCCCATTTTCCAAGACAAAGTTAGTTCATTTACTACAAACCAGTTGCCACACAGTGAACCAGGGTCTCTGGGGGGCCCCTGCTTTGCCTCGTTGGTAATCCAGCCTTGGCTCCATTGGTCCCTGACTTCTTATCAGACATCTGTATTGCCAATGACTGCCAATGACAGATAATAACATAATAAGTTGTGTCTTACCATCCATCCGCCATGTTTGTTTCCAAAAACACCTCTCAGCTGAGAGCACCACCTTATTAAAATGTTTACATGAAATATTGATGAATATGTGTTCCCAAAATATAGAAAGCACCACATTCCCACTTTCTGCCGGCTAAAAATAAGTTCATGGATGTTTTGCAAACGAGCCTTATTAACACAGAAATCTGTACGAGACATTAAAAAGCAACTTAAATGAACTTTGTTGTGGTCTCCAACCTCATTTCCATCTTAATTATTGGGCGCAGTGGGCGGCAGGGGCCCCGTCATCGCTTCGTTTTATTTTAGGCTGTTACAAACTCCAGAGATGGTGGAGCGCAGGGCGGACTCGCCTGCCTTTTTGGAGGCGGTGGTTTCTGTTTCGGTCCATCTATCTCCGCCCTCGAGGGAGAGACTTCTCCGCTTCACCCAGCACCTCTTTTTCACGCACCGCCGTTCAATCAAAAATTAGCTGCGACGGACGTGCAAGAGCGCAAAGGACACCGCGTCAATTTGGCACCAGATCCCCCCCCCTCGTTATGAATTTCTGGATTATGGGGACGTCGTTATGCCACGCAGGGTGACGCTTTCCAAGATTTTAATCTAACGAGAAATGAGGAACGCGTAAAAAAATGTGCACGAATCAGATATTGCTCATATGCTGCTGCACATACTCCGGATTTCGCCTGTAAATACCCCTGGGATGTTTATTTTGATGCCTTTGTGGTTTTTAGTGCGCGCAATGTGCAGTCTGTTTGTGTGCTGCTCAGAGTTGGCATCACCTTCATAATTATCCTCATCTCAATATCAGTAATCGGCATGATTAACAATACAGAATCCGTGTTGTATCGTTAAATCTTGTGTTTATAATAACTGACAAATGATGGACTGACGGGCTCTGTGGATCGTTAAACCAAACGCGCAAAACAGGAGTTCATATTGTTCCAAGATAATAAAAGCGACGCAGGGGCTGTTTGAAGTCACATGTGCCCAGAACAAACAATTAAGATGACAAAACCCGTCCTCAGAAGAGATTCTCTTTATTACCGAGGAAGCCGCATTGGGATCACATCTCAGTTCCTGGATTGCAATAGAGTTGGAGGACAGGCAGCAAGGGAAGAAGAGAAGAGGGAGGAGAAGCAGAGGAGAGCCGCTGAGCTGCACAACAGAGCCGCTGCTGCTGCTGACAGGCAAGCTTTGGCTTCAGTGATGGACTGAGCTGAAGGTGACAGTCAGCTACACGTTTTCCTCTAAAAAAAAAAAAAAAAAAAGCCTCCACACCTGACAAAAGGCATGTACGGACACATTGCAGCGTAGGTGAGAAAAAAAACAAAGACGAGCTGACAACGTGAACACAACAAATTGGCCTAATGAATAGGATAAAACAGTCTTTCAAAGAGGACAAAACTGGCCTTTTATTTGGAACCCGTCTCTCAGGTTTGCACAAACTGATTCTGCCTTGGTCCCGGAAAGCTAGTAAACCTGGAACCTCAGCCCCTTCCCAAGTGCCCTGGAAACCCACCGGATCCAATCTGCAACCACAGATGTGACTAAGCTCTCAAGATTTCATCACCAGGAAGCCCTGTGATTTTGGGTAAGTGTTGTGTACAAGTGTGGGCAGAAGGGAAGGGTAACATACTTCTCCCAATATATATATATATATATATATATATATATATATATATATATATATATATATATATATATATAAATAACATATCTACCACATCTGATGCCATTTATCATGTTGTTTCAAATACTGACAAAACATGCAAGTTAGAGGTGAAGTACATCAGTGCAGTGAAAGGTAAGGTGGTGTCTGATGTGGCGATTTTTCAGTTAATAACATATACAGTCATTATGCATCTAATGCAAAACTTCCTACCACATCCCACAGTTAAAGTGTTCACCAGTGTTAGTGGCAGCTGGTCAAGAGAGGCTCACTGATGGAGGTGTTAGAGATGGTTTTTCACAGCCTGGATGTTTGCCTGCAGCACAGACGGGCAGGTCGATTCCAGCTGTTGATACAACTGTGAAACTCGCCAACGCTGCTCAGGTGTCGCATGTACAGGTGTCCTTGCAGCTACGGACACTGAAGGCAGTTCCTGGTTTAGTGCTTCGCTGAACCTGAACCTGTTTTTTTAAGGGGATGCATTGCAAGACTGCATGACAACTCTGACGACACAGTGGCTGGTTCAGTTTAAGTGGGACGTTAACAAATGTAGAACGTTAATGTAGAGACAGAAAACAATGAAAACACAAACATGGAAGTTGTTCATTCTTAGTGCATTTATGTAATTTCCTTCTTTTTTTCCTCCTCCTCTCAGAAATGTGTAGGCTGTTTAAGTGGTTGGCACAAAAGCAAAATGGCACGCTGTTTGAATTGGCACATGCTGAATTTGCATCACATAAAATGCATTTTGTGCCACAAATGTATGTTTTTGTCAGTTTGTTTGAATGCTGTTTTGTGGCATATAAGGTATTATCTTCATTATCATTTGATGTATCAGTTGTTTTTTAGTAATAGTTTAGTCCATGAAACGTCTTCTTCCCAAGAATTACTCAAAATCCCAGGTGATGTCTTTAAATATCTAGTTTTGTTCAACAACAGTCCAAAACAAACGAAAAAAAAAATCAAATTTATAAGGATATAAAACTGAGAAAATCAGCAAATCCTCACATTTGAGGAGCTGGAAGCACTTTTCCTCGATAAATGACAAAATTGCTTGATCAGCTCATCGATGACTCGTCTCAGCTCTAATATAATGTCACACAAGTGTCATGAAACTGCATTTTTAACTGAAATTTCTGTATATAGTGATATTTTTACAACACTGAGTTTCAGTCAGTGTTGTAAAAATGCTAGCCAAGTGTCTTGCGTGTCAGATGCCCGCAAGGTGCATTTTGTACACATGATAACGTTCATGGCACAAAATCCAGCATGTGACACTTGTTGCCCCACGCTGAGCAGAATATCATTTATTCATATGTTTTCTTTTCAAGAGAATTTTAAATCAGCACAAACCTGCTGCTCCCATCAGGTGAAGTCAGTACACCTGGTTGATTGGCTTCTGCTTCAGTAGAGTCGGACAGACTTTCTTGCTATTTTGCACTGATTTTGCTGATACCTGTAGTTTGCCAGTTAGCGATTTGTGGATGTTGCACACTGAACACCTGCACAGACTGTAGGAGGATGTTTCTGGGAGCAGAAAAGAGCCTTTAATTTAACATAAATCAGTCTAACTGTAGGGTTATTTTATTTAGGGTTAGTTTACCATGATGGTTTCGTTCAATATAACAATAGCTTAAATAACATTTGTCAAAAAGTGTCCCACTTTAACTGGACTTTGCACTGGGGTCTGTGTGTATTTTGAAGGCACAGATGAAAGATGAACTTTCTTTTTGTGGTAGTTTTCTTTCGTCTCAAACAGCTGATGTTTGCACAGATAGGATCGGACACCACCATCTTCAGGGTCCATGATATCACACAGTTAAAGCAGCGTGGGCTCGTGCATACAGTTTCCCTTCTCAAAAAAGAAAAAAAAACAAAAAAACCCAGCACAGTGGAGAGAGAAGAGCGTCAGATAATGAAATGTCTGAGGCTGCACACTCGATAGAACAAGATAAGTCCAGCTCACTCTGACTCAGTGCCCCTCGAAGGATTTTCTCTTCCTCCTCCATGCCTATAAGAAATGCCTATAAGATATGACCTATCTCATACATCTCTCCTTTGGAATTTTTTTTCTTACTTTTGCTAAAATAGATGTGAGTCACGGATATGTATTAATCTTTTTCGATTCCTCATGAACTGTTGAGAATCTGGACTCCTCATCACTCAACCACGTTTGTCAGCCAGGGAGCCTGACAGCCGGCAAAGAGCTGATTCTACTCCAAAACCAAGTTTCTGTCATAATTCTGCTTCTGCTCTTCAGCCATCTTCATTGCAACGCACGGAGGGTGCTTTCTCTTGCTGCCAAGGACAGAAAGGCTTTGTCAGTCTGTTTGAATGTTCTCTCAAAAAAACGTTGCAACTCTTGTCAGTGAGTTCCTGTCCTGCAATCTTCTCAAATTGTTTTCTTTTGTCTGAGGCCATGAATTTCTACTCCATTCTCTCTTTTTTGTGTAAATCAACTGACAAAACACAAGATATTTTACCTTGCTGGTAATTCTTTTCTATTTTGAGCCTCTGTTCTTACATTATACAGTCTAGCATAACAATGCCTTGTAATACTCATTTGTATTAGGTTGCAGAAATGTCCAAAAAACATTTTTTCATGCAGTTATCCTCCTCCTCTCAATCTGTTTCTACCATGGCCATCAGATCTCAGATTGCTCATTTTATATGGCAGCCTAACTACTCAGCATGTCACACAGCTGTGACCTGTAGATATTTAAGATAGGAATGGCATGTCCTCTGTCATGAGAAAATAAGCAAATTCAAGACAGTGAAATATGTACAATATGGGCTGTTAGGATCCTTTTTTTCCCATCTCACTTCCTCTTTATATAAACCTAAATTCCAATCAGAAAAGATGTGGGAAATGAAAGGCTGATTCGTCTGTAGGAATGCTTATCAATTAATCATAGTAACAGCTTGAGGCTGAGCAGCTTCATTGACATTTAGCCTATGAGGCTCTAAAGGGCAGCTATGATAAGCTGAATGTTGCTCGTAATTCCAGTATATAATTTACTGTGGCCCGCAGTTTTGTTTTTCTGTTGTTGTTTTTTTTTGCTGTAGCGTGTGAAAGTGTGTGTGGTTGCAGGATTGTGAAGTAGCCCCAGTTTGTGCCTCGAATGTATTATCATTGCATATGAGTCATAGAGCTAAACATTTGTTTTTCTGAAAGATAAATTCCTTATTCAGCAACATTTATCGCTGTTCAGAAGGTTCAGAAGACACTTTTAAACGTTTGGATAAAAAAATATTCCAAAAAATGTTTCACCAATTTACCAAGTTGTGACTCTTTTCCTCAATTTTATTCTCCTTGCTTGATTTGTACAATCTGAACCAAAATTACACAGCATTTTATTTTATTTCAATTAGCATTTTAGCCATATAAATGTTATGAAAAAGACTATAACATGTTTATATGTTTCTTGTGCTTTACCAAAGAATCCTGTGATTGACCATGGAGTTGTAAGTGACTGTTGGTTTCATTAACTTCAAAAACAAAAACTTTACTTGTGTCTGTGCTGTATAGCTGCATGGACACATCCTCAAAGACGTGGCTGCCGCATCAGAGTCAGTTTGGGTTGGTTGGTCAAGCGGAGGTTTGCTGTGGCGGCGGGACTGGAGTTTTAACCCCAAGTGAGTCGGTTTAGCCCCATACTGGTCTACTTTTCACCGCTGTCAACTGTGCCTACTGTGATTTCACAGCCTCCTCTCCAGTCTGTCGTGGTCCAATAAGATTTTTCTCTGTTATATATGTTTGTATATGTTCTCCTTCAGTCCTCTCTTTTCTCTGAAATCCGCAGACACAACTTTTCCCAGTGGTTAATGAAAGGTTTAACATGCACTCCAACCTCAGCCGTGCCGTTCTGCTCTTTTTCCTCTGCTACGGCTTTTGAGTCCTTTTCAGTACTATGAAGCTTTACAAAAGTGCCTCAATATATGGAGGATTCTTAGCACTCAATCCTCCACCGGAGCATCACTCACCCTCTGAGCCCTGCTTTGTCACACTCCCGGAGTTTTAGTTTGACATCCTCCAGGTTTGATAGCGCCATTTGCCTTTTACTCCGGCTTTGATACACTCCAAGTCTTCCACCTCTCTATGCTGTCTTTGCTTCCCCAGATGAAAGCAGCCATTTCTGCTCCCTCCAGGGGAAAGGAAAGGAAATTATTTTCTGTTATTTAGCGCAGCGTGTAAAGCTGTCATTTCATTTCAAACATTTAGACCGACACAGTAATGTTTTGAACTGTTAGGGAGAAACAAACAAGAGGAGGCTCATACTTTAGGGGAATTCATAGTTGAAAAGCATCTTATTTTGAGCTGTGACGTGGTGAGATAATACAGCATCTCGGCACAGTCGGTGTAAAGAGCATCAAATTGCTGCTTGAGCTCTAGATTTTCATTTTGAGCATTTTTCAGCTGTTTAATTTGGGTCTCATCATTTACAAGCACAGCAATAACACCTCTAAATACATTAGTAAAAATGAAGGTACTTTGATGGAGAGCAGTACACAAGCTGAGAGCATGTTCCTATGGTAACTAGGCCACACTCCCCTTGGCTAGCTCACACAGGAAGAGGGACAAGCAGGAGAGAGATGCTGGAGAGCACACGTGACAGAGAGCAACTCTGGATTGTTTATTTAGGTTTCTGTTCATGTGTCTTTCTCCGCTCAGAGGGCATTTTACATTTTCAAACAGGTCTCTTGGTTTCATAGAATAGTGGTTACATTGCAGCATGTTAGAAGTCACTTTCTTTCTGTGTTTCGCCTCCTTTTTCTCCAAAAATATCTGCAAGTTTTCAAGCCAATCACAAGTTCTTTCCCGTGGCTCCCTCACGCCCACACTGCCCCTGCTTCCTCAACCCCTCCACCCACCTCTGCTTTCAAATCCTGCAGCTCTCCCTCTTCTGTACGTTTTACATTTACTTGATTGCAGGGCTGCTTCTAAAAATGGCACCAACGGCTCTGAACGCTGTCAGAAGTGTCACTTGTCGTCTTTGCCCACTTTTCTCAGCATAAACCCCACTGATTAAGTTTTCTTTTATTCTAATATCTTGTCATTAATGCACCATTAACTTTTAACGCCAATGTTTTTTGAATGTATATGTAGGGCTCACAATGAAGCTATTTTGAATATATCATCACAGGTTTTAGTCTTTAGTCAAAAGGTTTAATTTTATCAAAAACTAAAATGATTTCACATTATATTTGAGGCATCGCAGGACAAGAGTTTATTCCACGAGGATGCTGATTTTCTACATGCCAGCAGTGTATTGCTCTGTGTGCGCTGCATCTCCAGTGTCATTCTGCGTTCTGTAAATCGCTGCTCGCACTTAAACTGTGTCAAACCTCCTGGGGCGATGCTGCCAGCTTGTCAAAGAGCCATGAGGTTGATGCGCTGAGGTTTTGCTCCTGTCAGTCATGCAGGCTGATTGCTTAGGCAGCTCGCTCTTAATGAATAGCCTGGACTCTCCACACACATTTGCGCTGTCTGTGGTCTTTCAGCAACTGTGAAACTGGTTCAATCTATGACAGCAAATAAACCAACTTTGACCCAGTGTACTTTGGAGATCAGCACTTATTTTCAAACACATGAACCAAGCCCTGCTATAGGTTAGTGTTGGCTTGAACAACTGTAAAAGTTTCAGTTTTATATGCAGAGGAGTTGTGATGTCTTTGTCTGAAACATCTGCTGCCACCCCACATATTCTTCTACTGGTACTACTTCATAAGAAGTAGTTCCAGTAGAAGAAGTAAAAGTCCCCGTGGAAACAGTTCACGGTGCACACTGTGCTGTTGAATTTTCAAATACGATTTTGGGATGATGTAAAGAACAACCTGAAATGCCCCTTTATCATATTCAAAACAATATGATGTATTGATGTATACATGAACTGACCCATTGTGCAACAACAGAGGGAGTTTGGTGTTGCCTGTTCGTTGGAGGTGTGGAGGTCAAGAAAATGTCACATCACAGCTTTTTCTCAAGTAATTTTTTTTAGTCTAGAGGAAAGAATTACTCTTTTTTTTTTGCTTTACATATAACTTACAAAATGTGGACAGCTAATTCCCAGCCATAATCACCACTGGGTTGTTGACATGAACAGTATTTACTATATGGTAATTACTGAGACGTCCATATGACATGATTGAGACATCTGCCCCAGCAGGCCTGCCTGTGAGTCACCAGAGGCTTCTTGTTGTCAGATGCTCCAGACCAGACATAATGAGATGTATGTTTGTATCTGTTACTGGAAACACTGTGGGTGCGCTCCGATACCCATTCTACCACACTATTTAGTATGCCAGAAAAAGATTTAGTATGTCCCAATACATAATATGTCAAATGCAGTATGCCAAAAGTACCAGGATGTCCTACTACATCCACTCGCATTTTGCAGTATGCAAGTCAGCATGCTTTTCTGGCTTTTCTGACCCACAATCCTCTGCATAGTGGAAGATTCATTACATCGACTGAGCCGCAGAGAGAGAACAGACCAATGACAGAAGCCACAATGACAGATGAAGGTGTATGTCCCAATTGTATGCATACTGCGTGCAACAGTCGTACTTTGTAAGGGCAGCTGCAGTATGTACTAAAAGTAAAAAGTAGACTTATGCAATTCAGGAACGCAGCATGTCACTCCAAGACAAGCTTGATTGCACTATTATCACTATTATGGACAAGCAATAAACATCAAGCTCACCCAGTTTATCTCCGAAGGCTCAGTTTCCCACCTTCAGTGCAGAGTGAATCATAAGACATAAATCATTTATTGTGTACTGCTGCCGTCATTACACTGAAGAGGCATCACACATGTGACATAAGACAAACTGAATATGGCAGCTGTCAAAGAGTAGCAGCATAAACAATGCAGATTCTCATCATGAGTGAAGATCTCAATGATAATCAGAGTGTATTTATCAGTGTAAATATAGTTTTTCTTTGGGATGCAGCCTGGCATCAGCAAACACATCCATATTGGCCAAATTTTTCATTTAAAACTTTATATTCATAATTTTTGTTCATACAAAAAAGTGACTATAATATACTGTATATTTGTAGTGATTTTAGCTGTTTAAATACTACTTGCACAAAACAAGCACAATAGATTTTCTGCATCATGTTTGTATTGAGCTGCAGTTTGTTGACTTAAATTTCTGGGCCACCACGACACCTACAGCATATATTGTCCCAGCAGTATTCTCTGTGGGAATATGTGCCAAGCTTTTTTTTTTTTTTTTTCAGTCATAGTTGTGTCCTCCAGATGACACAATCAAACTTTAAAATAACTTTCCAACACAGTGCAACTGTGTGGGGATGTTAAATGATTTGTAATATGTGTGAAAACTTTTTCACATTGAAGTATGAGCCTTGATTTTTTTGATAAAGTGCATTTGCAAGCCAACAAACACGCACTACTCAGGATTGTATTGCAGTTAGGGATGGATTCCTATACCGCATCTCGGGGTATTTTACCCATACTGTGTACCATTTTCTTCCAAAATTTGTCTCACTGCATGGTACATATGAGGCTGGGGATTGCCAGGGCACTGAAAACTGAGTTGGCGACCCACTGTGACCGAATGAATGTAACTGATAGTGGAGAAGGAAAAAAATTGGTCAAACACTTTACTTTAAGTCTGCCAATTTAGCATTTATAAGCAGTATAGAAACAGTTAATAAATGGTTTATAACACACTATAATTTAATTATAAGGAGATATGTGTTTATTAATGTATAATAAACTGTGGCCCATAAGTAGAGGCTGGTGTATAAACAAATAATCAATGACAATATAGAGAAACACAGTTGTAATACTATAAAATCTGTCCTCATAGGAGAAGTTAAATTTAAGTAAAGTGTTACTGATACGCAACACAACAGGTGAATGATGACATACCAGAAACACTGAAAGAAAATATATTAATATGCCAATTAATCAGATTGACGCATCACTAATTGTAGTTTTGGTAATGATTGTTTGTACCCTGTGCTGAAAGGAGAATTTGAGTTATTTTGTCAGGGCCGTCTGTGTTGTGATCTCTTTATACTGCATCTATTTTATGACTAATTCCTATAACATAAAAAAAAAAATCCATCCCCTGATAAAGGGTTATGATTTTATTCAATTTATTATAAATCACAAAAAAAATAAACTTTTCAAATGCATATAAATATAGAGATATATGCTAAAGGTTGAGTATGTTTCTCCGACACCCACTCACAGTCTTCCTCTTTCTGTCTTTCTCTCCCTCTGTATCACAGTTTGCTAGAGGCTGTTGCCACCCACACACTCCGTCCTGACAGCAATTTACATTCAGAATAGCCCATGTGAACATATCCATGTGTTCTAATATGTCACGTTTACTTAGAGCGCCACATGTTGCAGGTGACTGTTTTAGTGGCAGTGGATGTTATCGGAAATATGCTAAATATTCCTCCGCAGGGTCATTCCGTCTATTCACTGTAGCTCTGCCCCACATGAGAGACACAAAAGAAACTAAAATATTTCCTCCAGCTCAGGAACATTTCCCTGTGGTGGGCAGCCGATAGGTCTGATCAGTTCACTCGCATGCGTGTTATGAGAGACAGCGGTGTTTTGCAGCACGCTACATGGCGTTTTTCATCATCTTTATTGTGCAATTGTGTGCCAATATATCTTCAACAGTTCAAGTAGAAGCCCTTGGAGTTGTTTCCATGGATACCAAACAATTAGCCAGGATTCAGAATAGAACCTGGAGAGTAGCCTATTTACAGGCTTTGAGAGCGAGGAAATCATAGGATGACAGAGTATCTTGATTCTCTGTTGCAAAAGGGAAAAAAAATTATAATGGGTAATGGGTAATTTCTAAAAAAAAAAAAAAAAGCCCAAACAGATCAATCACAGCAAAAAAATAGAAGAGAGGAAGTGAATATCAGCGTGAAACTGATGATGTTTTTAGCTTCAAGAGAGCAACCTATGGATGAATCAATGAAAGGATCAAATGTATGAGTAATTCTGATTACACAACCTGCTTAAAGATGCAGAAAACCCAACGCTATGTACATCTATTGTACAACCTGGGCTGAAAAATCCTCTTTGCCCTTGAATAAGGGCCACGTTTTATCGTTAGACATGCTTCATTCTTCCATGTATTGCTGTCATCACAAACCCTGAACTGTGTGTAGCTGGATATATAGACAGCTACACACAGTTCAGGGTCAAGAGGAAAATCTCAATGTTTAGGGTTATGTGGAGGGAGGAGATCTAGGATGTGTGCCAAAATTTCCCTTAAAAATACAATAATCTTATAGCAATAGTTCATCATTTTGGGAATATGTTTATTTGCTCTCTAGCTGAGAGTTAGAGGTTAGAGGAAAAAACTGATGCTGCTCTCGCATCTGTTCGTTAATTATGAAGTATGAACAGACAGCAGCTGGTTAGCTTAGTTTAGCACAAAGACTGGAAAAAGGGGAAAAGAGCTGGTTCTGCCCAAAGGAAACAAAATCAAATCACCTTCTTGCACCTCTAACGCTCACTAATTAACACCTTAAATCTTTAATGTGTAAGAAAACAAAGTGTAACAACATCAATTTATGGTTTTACCATACTATACTGTTGGACAGAGCCAGGCTAGCATTCTTTGTGCTAAGCTAAGCTAACCAGCTTGTGGCGGTAGCTTTATATTTACTGTACAGGCATGAAAGTGGTTTCAATCTTCTCATCTAACTGTCTGCAGGAAATTAATTCCCTAAAATGGGCAACTCTTGCACTTAAAGGCTTGGGACTTTGGCTTCATTCTCTTGTCTCTTGCATTTCTGTTGTTTGTATGGTGACTTGGTGGGATTATGATTTTTGCAGTAATGTGGAAACAGTATTCGCCCAAGGATTCTCCTGCTCCTGTACACTGACCTCATCTTTCTTTAGCCAACACACAGTCATATAGTGGAAGCATCAGACTCCCCAAAGACACCTGCCCATAGTTTTATTGATCTCTTGCCGTTTTTCTGAGTGTACAACAGCCCAAAGTCAGACAATGATGACTCATTACACCATGTTACTTCTTTCTATCATATAGGGGTCTAATATAGTTCTCACACCTGGTTTTGCACTTTCCTCTTGGCTTTGGACACAACATGTTTACCCGATGGCAGCTGACAATAAACAGCTGCCTTTGCACACAAACACAAGTGTCTTCCAGACTGTCACAGTGTTGTTGTTTGTAGTGTTTTGGAGGCTGTAGCTGTCTGTCCTTGTTGCTGAGCTTCGACTAACATCAAGTGTTCTGCATTGTTGATGAACTGGTAGTTTTCTTGTGATGAGTGTGTGTTCTGTCATGATTTCTGATGCTGTTCCCTTTTCTATATGTGACCAAAGCAGCTGCAAGGTAATTGACACAAGAGAAGAATAAGATGATGTAATAACTTTTACTGCAGCTGTACAAGTTTTTAAAATGTAAATTTTATTGAATTATGTGTACTTCATAAAGGGTGCAACATAAAATATTTTCAATTGATTGTGTGATGAAGATATTATTAAGTTCTCCGTTTATGATTAAATGTTAGAATTATATCATCTGTTAAACTGTTTCACCTGGTAATGTAGCAATATGTGATTTCATCCACTTGTAACCAATTTTAAATGACAAATTGATTATTTTTGCACAAATTTATTACATCATCGGTTCTTTTATTAAGTTTTTCTGATATCTGTTCATGGTCTCAGGTTGTTTTAATATCTCATAAGAGTGACAGAGCACTTTTAAAGCCAATAAACACTATTATTTGTCATTCAAACTTACTCGCCTGTGCAACAGTTACCTCATAATTTATCCATTTTCTGCTTGAACACATTTTCTGCTATTTTTCAGTTCCCCTCTTACAATTTTTCATCTGTTTTGGCACTGGAAATAATTGGATGAGTCTGAAAAAAAGTTTTTCACTTTTTTTGTTTTTTTAATATGCCATATATTTCCCCATAATTGGCAACCACATTCTTGTAGTTATGTGTGACTTATGTGACATAATGCATCGTTCTCTTGCTACCAAATATAGAAGACACAAGCAATCTTACAAGATATGACTATCACAGATCAGCAGCCATTAGTCTGAATCAATTAGCAGGAATTCGGTTTCTCCAAAAATCTGTGAATCTGTGATTTACGATCATGATCATTTATCTATCACTTACAGTATTTTGATGTAGAATCTGGATCCAGATGCAGATAAAAGCTTAAAACTAAAAAATATTTTATATTAATTAGAATAATACATTAAGAAATTGTGCTTTCACATTAAACACCTGCATTTGTCGACCAGGTATTGTATTATGGTTTAATGTTTCCTATTCAATAATCACTCTTTTTTCTTGTTTTTTTTCTTTAATCTCTTATTTTTCTTTCTCATAGACCAATCTCGCAGGGCAAGTTTTGCCTCTGCAAGACAGTCAAGCATGGAAACCCCTCCGAATGCCACCCCGCAGCCCTTCAGACAGCCGGTGAGTTCAGTAAAGCCTGATACACACATCCTGATGCAGCCATATGCGGTCTTTCTGCTCACACAGTGAACACATTTAGTTTGACTTCCACTAATAAACCACTAATTAGGGAAGCAATGCCAGTGTGATGCTTGAATGAGAGTTTACACTTAAAAATAAGTAAATTGTAAAATTTGCATACGCCTGTGTTTTTTTTTATTGCATTATGCAGTATATTCTTCCAATATTGGAGCCGTTTTAACTCTGCTCTAATTAACTGTTTTCTTTCTATTTTCCCTCGTTGACTCTTCAGAGTTTCCTCAATCGGCGTTTGAAGGGCTCCATCAAGAGGGCCAAAAGTCAGCCCAAACTGGACCGGACGAGCAGCTTCAGACAGATGATTTTACCCCGTTTTCGTAGTGCTGACCAAGAGAGGTAAGTAACTTTTTTTTTAATAAAGCGCTCATATAATTGCAGGTGATATCATCCATCCAGTCTCTAATTGCATTTATGTCGAATTCGGTGTCACAGGGGGGTTTGGAGTCTGTGCCAGCATGTTTTGGGCAAAAGCCAGCACAGGTTGCCAGTTTATGACAGGAGTAACAAATATATTCCTTCCTCTTAGTGATGTAGTGTTTACAATTCATCCGAGATACATGTTATGAAAAGCTGGTTAGGCTAGGCTTGCAATTAATTATGTGTTTTCTTGTGATCATCAAATTTTCGAAGTAACTTTGTTTTCTTGTGATTACAAAAAACGATTAAGCATCTCAAACATTAAGTCTTGTCATGAGTAAAAGATTAAAATGTGCAACGTTCTGATAAGGAAATTGTCTATAATCAGTAGAAATAAGGCTCAGTCTCAATACCCGTATTGTTACAGTCTGTGTTGTGTCGAGATCATGCAATTATTATGTGATTGTGACAAAACATTTAAATGATTAAACCATGGATTTGTGTTCCTCTGGATCATGTTTTTGGACTGTGAGAAGAAGAACCCAGAGGAAACCAACACAAACTCGGGGAGAAAATGCCCCACACAGAAAGAACCAGAGACAGTAAACATGTTTTTAGGGTTTTTCTGGTTTGTCTTTATTCGATAGCTGACAGTGACTGGCAGGTTATGTGGAGAGAGAGAGAGAGAGAGAGAGAGGGGGCGCAGTATGATATGCAACAAACCTTCCCAGCTGGAATCAAATCAGGGAAATTGTGGCTGTATGGTATGCATTTATCGACTAGGACGCCCCTCCACGAGCCACAGTTCTGCCCCACTGTCATCGCATAGAAGAAACATACAGTACATGTAATTTAAATAAGCCTTTAGATTGGGGAGAGCTTTGAGTTCAAGACACAAACTCAACCATCAAGAATCATATCTGTTCCTGCTTGGATGGCGAATGTGCTGCTTTGTGTACTAAGTCTTATTTTAGTGAGTTAGCTGTGACTACTCTACGCTGAATTGCTTCTGCATGGAAACTGCTCACCCTTGATGCTGAAGGCTACATTTCTTGTCGAGCTGCAGCTAGAACATCGCTAACCTCAATTCCTTCAAGGTTGTGTATTATAATAGGACGAGCTGATTGTGTGCTGTAATTATAGTGTATAGTTTGTGTAATTATGGTGCACTAAAGCAGAATGATGTCGGTGTTAGTGAATGAACTGATGACATTTTTGACAATCGGGGTGTTCTAATTGTAAGAGTGAATTGTCTTTTTTTATATCATGTATTTTTCACCTCACATGTAGCACTGATAAAGTCTCAGTTAGCTGATCTGTCAGTCCGATACTGAAATAACGTGACAAATATTTCAAGTATGGATCTTGAAGAAGAAGAAATATGACATTCTTCCTCTTAAAAATACGAAGTTGAATTAGCATCAGCAATGAAACACCCTCTTGCTCATTTCTATAATAATTTTGCTGTTGGTCTGGTAAAACCAGTAACTTTTGGTGGCTACTGCTAGCAAATGTTAGATATTTTCCACTCATTCTCAGTCAGCTCATCTTATGATAGTGTGTCTTTAAAGCAACTGACTGAAGAGGATCTTGGTAAATGTAGTGAAATCTAATGTGTCATTATCCTATAATTGTTACTTGCGGCCACAATGGCGGCCGTGCAGCAACAGTCCCATAGTCTCACTTTAATTAATAGATACCAATCTACCAATAAATTTGGTAGATGTTAATTGTCCCAAGATGAGAGTATTAGTCAAACTTTGCACTTGTTCAACACTCAAAACCAATGAATTCCCATCAGCCTTAGCTGCACTTGAAGGTTATTGCTCAGATGCTAAACATTATAATTTGTATTATTCTAAAGAAATATGCTTTTTAATTATTTCCTCAAAGAACTAAATCTACAGCGCACTTTTAAGTGCCAATGTGGATAAATCTTAGACTGCCAGCGGTGCTCTGAGCAGCCGAAATGACCCTCTTCACTCGAACTGTGGCTCCTTGTCAACCACTCTGACGAAAGCTTGTGCTTTTTCCAGAGCATTTAAGGCAGCGACTGAAGTTATTCATTTGAGTGATATTAATAGTAACATTACCAAACAATTTATCCCATCGTTGCTATCATGACATTAAAGGTATATGTTGGTCAGTCAAGTTGATTTCATGTCTGCACAACAGGAGCATAGTTAAACACACATCATATGTAGGTGCAAGGCTGGAAAACAGTGTCTATAAAAAAAAAAAACAATAAATACACACTGACTCCAAACTACAAATGTATTTTTGACTGATTATTCGTTGTTTTGAGATGATTTATCAGCCTTAATGGGCTGGATGTTTAACCACACCTAGTGAAATTCTAGTGCAATTGCTAGAATTACTTTACATTTAGCAGGTCAGTGTGATTTCTATCATCGGATCGTGTCAGGGTGCAATAGCCGGCAGCTCTGGAGGCTCTCATGACAGCTTTTTCTTGTTTCGTATTCTGATGTGGGGTCACACTCTGAAGGAATCTGGCTTGCATTGTGATCAAAATTTTATGCATTACTCACACAATCCAGTCACGGCGCTCATATGGGAAATGTAAAGATGTAGAGAGGGAGAGGCAGAAAGTCAAAATGTTAATGCTGACAGTACATTTTCCTGCAGCCACAGGAGATGCAGAATAGACATTTTTGGGGCAGGTGTGGATGTCCGATGTGCAAGAATGTATTGTTTAGCAAAGCATGTAAAAAAAAAAAAAGGGCAGTGCTGTAATGCAGTGCACGTAAGCCTGGGTAAAATGTTAAAACAAATCATATATTGACCCAGGTGTTACTGTGGAGGAAGCAGCGGAGGAGGTGGGGGGGAAGCTTAATAGCGTTGGGGTTAAAGTGGCTTTCTGCCCCGGTCAGTGTGCTTTCCCCTCTTAAAAAAAAAAAAAAAAACAGCCATTCACCAGCTCCCACCGCTGCCTCAGACAGCTGCCTTCACAGCCGGCTTTGAGTTCTGCCCACACACGCTGAATTCACTCAAGTTGACTTTTCTATAAACCCTCTGCGTCCAACTTCACACTCTAGCTTTCCAACGCAGCTGCTCTACCTCTGCTGCCAAGTCAGTTTACCAAAGCATTTTTCATGTAGTGCAATCTGCGATGGCACCGTCAACGACTCACTGCACCACTGACCGACATTAAATCTGGCCTTAAATTTGTGCCCTTCATTTCTTGCATAATTATTGTGTGTCTCTTCAAAGCTGCTGCTTATTGTCAATTTCTGTCCTCTCTTCCTTTCTCTTTTTTTGCTCCCTAATTTTATATTCAAAGCCACTGTTAACAACGATGCAGCATGCTAGCTCCAGCTTTCCAGTGCAGATTAACTCCATATTTTCAGTTCATTTTTTTTTTACAAACTAGTTTCAGAAAAGAATAGTTCAACATTTTGGGGAATAGCCTTATTCGCTGAGTTAGATGGTAAGAGATGGTAAGACACATAGAGGCTGTAACGATAACCGGTTCAATTTGGTTTGCCTCCTTTTCCCACAACTCCCAAGCAAAATGTTATCCTCCCTACATTTTTTTCTACTGACCTTTCTTCGCTTGAGAGAGCTTTGGTTCACTGTGCTGCTTCTACCACTTCTACTTTCCTTCACAGAGCTGCCCTCCTCTAAAGGTTACCCTATGATCAGCCATAATAATCCTTTTCCTTTTTTTGCACTACAGTATTCCTGCAAACTGTAACTGCTTCTCTTACTTTTTCGCCCCATTTTCACAGTAGGAACTGCTAACATTACATTGTAACATTCTTGCGCAGTTATTGGAAATTGAAAGAATAGCCTTCCCAGACAACAACACAAACTGAGAAAACTGTGGTTTATTTCCTAACATGCAGCTAAGAAATGACTTACATGCAGCTGAGGGTAACATGAGCAGACCAAACTGCAAACTCCAGAACTGAAAATCTGGTAGTCTTGACTTTTCCGTAAAACTTCTGTAAAAATTCCTGTTGAGATTGCAGGAGTGACGCACGAGGATCTCTGAGCTGCAGTGACTCATTTTGTATCATATAAAAATTGCTCCCGATTGTTTAACTAAAAATCAATATATATTGAACTAAGAGTTGAAAGTAAATAAATCTCTTCTTTTCCTTCTTCTTTCACCAGGACGCGCTTGATGCAGAGTTTCAAAGAATCCCACTCCCACGAGTCCCTACTTTCTCCCAGCAGTGCTGCAGAAGCTTTGGACCTAGTTTTGGATGAAGAGGCCATAATCAAACCTGTCCATTCTAGCATTTTAGGGCAAGAGTACTGCTTTGAGGTGTGCACAGTATTGATAACCTTTTCATTCTCCCAGCCTTCTTTTGTATAACCAACAAATTCATTTTAATTTGATAAAATGTTCTCAGTATGTCAAAATTTCAGGGGTCCTATAAGCTATTTCTTAACTTTCTCTGAAATAAGATAAATGAAGTGAACTAATGGTACAGGGAATTGGAAACCTTTAGTCATTTATTCAAGTTGATCGACAGAAATTTTGATATTTGATGAGTCTTTTAGTATTTTAATCTTTCAAGCAAAAATGCAAAAAAAAAATTTCTGGTTCCAGCTTCTAAAATGTGAGGATTTGCAGTTTTTCCCTTGTTTATAGCTGTAAATTGAATATCTTGGATTTTGTATTGTTTGGAGGACAAAACTTGTGATTTGAAGATGACATTTTTTACTATTTTGAACATTTTATTAACTAATTATCAAAAAAATCAATCAAGAGATTAATTGATAATTCAAATAAGTTAGTTGCAGCTATATGAGAAATATTCCCCTTGCTTTCTGTGTGTAGGGATCATATATGTACCAAAAACTATATATTTTGTGTCTCCAGGTGACCACCAATTCAGGGACAAAATGTTTTGCCTGCCGATCAGCGTCAGAGAGAGACAAATGGATTGAAAATCTGCAACGAGCTGTCAAACCTAACAAGGTAGACACCACATAGATTTCATTTCAAATATCCTGAAAATGATAAACAATATAATGTTTTAACTGAAACTGAACACCTGGTGACCTGCCATTTTATCACACTATCCAAACCAAAGTTTTAAGGCTTATCAAGTCAGGACTGATGTAAATAAGGACTGTTATAATCCAGTAATAGAACTCCTCGGTCGTCTTTCAGGATAACAGCAGACGGGTGGACAATGTGCTCAAGTTGTGGATCATTGAAGCTCGAGACCTCCCAGCTAAGAAACGCTATTATTGTGAGCTGTGCCTGGATGACATGCTGTATGCCCGCACCACCAGCAAACCCCGGACCGACACCGTCTTCTGGGGCGAGCATTTTGAATTTAACAATTTGCCTACCATTCGTAGCCTTCGTTTACACCTCTACAAGGAAACAGACAAAAAAAGACGCAAGGTAAAAGAAGGTGTTTCAGTTTAGTCCTTCATATTTATTCTGTGTTTATTGATTTTAAAAATACCAGTGACATTAAGTGCAAAATACAATTCATTATTTGTTGGGAAGAGATTTGTTACAGTTAAGTTTAAATCTCGTACACTGTACAGTTAGTGCTACAAAAATTAAACATATGTTGTTATGATTGTCTCTAGGAAAAAAGCACATACCTTGGCCTTGTCAGCATCCCCATCTCTAGCATCACGGGCCGGCAGTTTGTCGAGCAGTGGTACCCAGTGATACAGTCCAGTGTTTTGGCTAAAAGCGGAGGTGTTGGAAGCACCAAAGTCATCAACGCCTCACTTCGCGTCAAGTCTCGCTACCAGACAATGAACATCCTCCCGATGGAGCTGTACAAGGAATTTGCTGAGTACATTACCAACAACTACCGAACACTGTGCGCAGTTCTGGAGCCGCTGTTAAGTGTGAAAAGCAAAGAAGAGGTGGCTTTTGCTCTGGTGCACATCCTTCAAAGCACAGGGAAAACCAAGGTAAACAAAGTGTCAGAAGGTAACTTATTGCGTGTTGTTTGGTCAAAGTAATTGCTGTTCCTGTCACTCAATTCTTTATTTGATAGGTCTGTTTCAATACAATAAATTTGAGATCTTCTTGCAGTAAAATTTCTGGATTGTTTCAGTCATATTTTCTCTGCTGAACTGAAAATGTAATCTCTTCTCAGGAGTTCCTGTCTGACATGGCGATGTGTGAGGTGGATCGATTCATGGACCGTGAGCACTTGATTTTTCGGGAGAACACGCTCGCTACAAAGGCTGTGGAGGAGTACCTCAAACTGATTGGTCACAGATACCTCAAGGAGGCTATAGGTAAGGCTGCTGTTGGTGAAACCAAATGATATTTCCTGCTGCCTGACTGAAGGAAGTATCTCAATTGTTTTGATGTTCAATTTTAACACAAACGTCGTCTGTCATTTAGCAAAAATGACTTACATTGTTTCGTCTTGAGACTGTTAAACTACATTTGTGATATATTTGTGACATTAACTTAATCATTTATTGTGGCCGCAACAGTCTAAATGTTACACCAACAAATAGTGCTCTAATAATATTTCTGTATCGCAACATTAAATGCAAATTTCTTTTTCTATTGTCTTGTGCAATTAAAGCAAATAGTTTTTTTTAAATTAATGGACATCAGCATATGAGAGACCTGTTACTAATGCAAAAGTTTAAGCATTTTGATGCACAACATCCATAATCAAACACTTGATGCAGAAAACAACATCAGTCATTTTTCGTATTTTAGTCCTTTAAGTACAAATCCTGTATATTTAATATTCATGTATATTTTAGATTAGTTTTTAGGCATGCTAGAAGCTAGAGCTGCAATGATTAATAATCAGTCTATCAGCAGAAAATTAATTGTGACTATTTGCTGTTTTTCTTTGTCATATGTGACAATGAAATTGATATTTTATGGTTTTGGACGGTTAGTCAGATAAAACAAGCAAACTGAAGACATTAATCAAGAAAATAACTGTCAGATTAATCAATAATAAAAATAACTGTTAGTTGCAGCCCTACTAGAAGAATGGCTCTAGCGTTGGCAATATCATTCTGTCTGTTGGTTGGTTGCTTAGTCGGTCGCCCACCACTTTGGTCCAGACTGAAAAATCTCATCAACTACTTGGATGGATTGACATGCTATGTTGTACACACATTCATGCTCCATCAAGGATGAATTGTTATCACTTTGATGATCCTCTGACTTGTCGTCTAGTGGTACCATGACGTCAGAACTTTATTTAGTCCAATCCTTTCCTTTATTACCAAATACCCACAAAACTAATGACATTCCCATCAGGCTGTATGTATTATGTTTTGTGATAGTGAATGTTAGCATGCTAATGTGCTAAACTAAGATGGTGAGCAGGGTAAACATATGCGCTAAACGTAGGCATGTTAGCGTTCTTGCATTAGCATTTAGCAATAACGTACCTAAGTGTAACCTCAGCCTGTAGCATGGCTGTAGACTCTTTGTCATGTATGATATGTTTTAGATGGACCAGCCATTTTTTTAAAATCGTTTATTCACATTTGAGTATATCCTAACATTTTATTATCATAATCACACAGTATCATATTTACAAAATATAACATTTGGCTTTTACTCTCTTTATCCAGCTGTAAAAGTAGTTTAGGGCTACGATTCATTTTGGGGAAACATAATGAGAATGTGATGTCCAACTTGCAGGTGACTTCATTCGAGCCTTATATGAGTCTGAGGAGAACTGTGAGGTGGACCCCATGCGTGTGCCGCCATCAGTCCTCGCTGACCATCAAGCTAACCTTCGCATGTGCTGCGAGCTGTTACTCTGCAAGATTATCAACTCTCTCTGGTCAGTTTTGCCCCATTTGTACCTTCCAGATAACTGCATATCTGTTACAGAACATTTCATTCAGTTTTTAATGTAACCTGATTCCAGAAAAGACACATCACATAAACAAGCATTTGAGGCTGTGAAAACAATGTGAAAGGATTATTTTGCAAACTCATATAATCAGTGGATTCATAAACAGCAAGTTAGACTTTTTGAAAGCGGTTGCATAAGCACATCCTACATCCATAGCGGGGTATGGTCCAGTAATTTTCCAGATGCTTTAGTTTTCTGACCTTGATGAATTCCTGAGGGCTTTAAATAATCTGCTGCCTTTTATCTTCCACTTTTCTGTGACAATGAGTAATAAAATCAAGTTCTTGTTTCAGCATTTTTCCCCGGGAGCTGAAGGAAGTTTTTGCCTCATGGAGAGCCAGATGTGCTGAGCGTGGAAGAGAAGATCTCGCTGACAGTCTCATCAGTTCCTCCCTGTTTCTTCGCTTCATGTGCCCAGCCATCATGTCCCCCTCCCTCTTCAACCTAATGCAGGAGTACCCGGCCGAACGCACTTCCCGCACACTCACACTCATAGCCAAGGTGATGCAGAACCTGGCCAGTTTCAGCAAGTGAGTCTCTGACATCGCCTGTCCTCTTACACAACATTAATTTGATTCAGTTCCTTTTTAGATTTGCAGATGTTTATGCTTGTGCTAGGTGGGATGCATGTCACAGAGTAACATCACAGAAATAGAGACTTGCAGTTTTGACAGTTAAGGTATAAACTGTTACTCAAGCACAGTGAGCTGCAAGTCTTTCAGCTGCTCCGACCTTCACTCTGCATTTTTTCCTGACTTTTTTTCATTTATATTAACACAATTCTGCTGGTTTAAATAAGCACCTATAATTAAAACATCAACAGTTGTACATAAAATAGAGCTGCATGGTCACATGTAATGCTTTAGAATGAGTACGTTTACATGCACACTAGTATTCCAGTTATGATTGGGTTTTTGGAGTATCCTGGTTATGTGTTTGAGCATGTAAACATCATATCGTAGTGTCAGAAACCAGGATAAACCCTTGTCCAGGTTTCAACCTGGATATGCTAGCTGCAGTACTCAATAGAAAGCAGGATACTGTGGTATGTAAACACCTTATCCAGGTTTCTCATCATTCTCCGCCATGTTCATAAACTAGGTGCATCCTCAACACAAGTTACATAGTAGTTAATCAGTAAAACAAAAAATAGGATGATAAATAATGTAATTATGGTCTAAATACTGAAACGAAAAAATAAAAATCTGACAGTGAATGTTCATCGTTGCTCTCGTCTTCCTTTACTAATGACTAAATGCAGAAGATAAATCCAGCTGGTAGATGGTAAATGCAGCAGAGTTCAGGCAGCCAGAAAATAATAATGATGATAATCTTTGAGGTAACTCAGTCGGAACAGAAACGACAGATTTGCAGGATGTGGAACAGAGATACACCTGCACCAACACAGACAACCGGAGACCTGGATACTGTTAAAATCATTTAAACAGGGATATGAATATCCAGGTTTTTAATTGTTTCATGTAAACATTGTATCCCAAATATAATCAAAACCGAGATACTAATGCATGTAAAACATACACACTGATGTTAGATTGTTTTATATTCAGTTCATTTGTGCAGAACAACAAAAATGACAATCACACATATTTCACTGTTATGACATTTAACACAAGATATTTTATTTGACTTGGATTTTAAAACTCACCTCCCACATGTGAACTTTTAACATCCGATCCATCCACTAACACGATGTATTGTATGTTTCCATCCTTTCCTCTGTCTTCATGTCATTATTTATCCGTATACTCTGCAGGTTTGGACCCAAGGAAGAATACATGTATTTTATGAACGAGTTCTTGGAGATGGAGTGGGGATCCATGCAGCAGTTTCTCTATGAGATTTCCAACATGGACACTGGAGGAAACGCTGGAGGCTTTGAGGGCTACATCGACCTTGGCAGAGAATTGTCCATGCTTCACAGCTTACTGTGGGAAGTCATGGGACAGCTTAGCAAGGTAGGTGGAACATCACGATGAGTAGCTGGAAAATCAAATTAAACATTAGATACGAGCTTTCTCTCGCCCTCTGGAGAGTTGGGGAAAAGAGGTTTTTCAGTTTCTATCAGACAAAAGATATGAATGTTGTTTGAACTCTATTAACCAATGTGGAATAGCTACTTAAATATTTAACTCTAATGCTTGAACTGTTAATACAGTGAAATTTTTCTGTGGCTGTACCATAACGAAGGTCATAAATATTTTATGTTCATTCCCAAAATTGTCTCCCAGGTTGACTAATGTGTGATTATAGGCTGGTTTATGTGCTTTTTATTGCCTTATTCTGTATTTCATAAGTGACATTTGAGATTCATGAATGAATAAATGAGTAGGATATAGCAGCTCCCAATCTCTGGTCCACGGACCAGCACTGGGCCACAGAACCAGGCCTCAAAGAGATGATATGATTCATCATAAAAACACACAGAATAACAATAAATATTTGAATAATAATGTTTTAATAAGTAATTAATTTAAATTTGGCAGTGACTGACTGTGCTGCAGCTTTCATTAATCAGTTGGACCTTCAATTTGACCTTCATTTAGGTCATGCCCAAAATAAAAATGCTCAATAAAACAATCTGCAATACAAAAAAGAATTGATATAGGGCTGGGCAATATGGACAAAATCAAATATCACAATATGTTCGACCAAATACTTCGACAATGATATTGCAGCAACATTGTAGGGATGACAATTGTGCTTTTACAAAATATTTACACAATGAGATTTTTGATAAATAATTATCAGTAATGTGAATATAATGACCAAGTGTGTAAAGCAAATAATAGAACAGTCTGGCAAGTTCAGAAAATGACATCACTTTAATGTTATGCAGCTTTTAAAACCAAGAGAAGACAACACTTATGCCATATTGCGATATTATAATATCCAAAATCTAAGACAATATCTAGTCTCATATCACAATATCGATATAGTATCTATATTATATATATCGCCCAGGCCTAACCTGGTATATGACATGAGTCCATAAGAAGTTCGGATTGTTTGATTTTTAAAACCGTTTCATGCTGTAGGACGCTATTCTCAAACTCGGACCCTTACCACGGCTGCTGAATGACATCAGTGTCGCCCTGAGGAATCCGCAGCTCCACATGCCTACAAATCACCAGCCAGATCGACCGAAGGACAGACTCTTCTCCCGGCCATCTTTCAATCGTCTCATGTCCTCCGACTTCCAAAGCCTTATGATGCGCGACTTAAACAGGTATATTGTCATGGTTTCTGTTGTTTTATATATTTTTGTTGTCAACTTTACACATGAAATTGGATTTGCATGTGTTTCATAGATTATGGACTGTGCACCACAATGGGTAATGCTAATGGTTTTACATTTGAACACAGCATTGATTGTCAAGCTTCACATGGATGTCATTAGCAGTAAAGCACACAAAGACCAACAATACACAATAAATGAGAAGTAGCTCAAAACATAACACTGGTCTATTTCTAAGAGCCCCTAATGCTAATGCTAATGCACCTCTTAAGGCTTTTTAAGTATTTTATCAATCAGTAATTGCCAGCACCATCTGTTCCCAGACTCTCTCACCCAAACCTCTTTCCTCTCTGTTGCAATTCATTTCAGCACTCTGCTATTATCAAGAGACAGTTGCTCTCATTACAGCTGAACTGTTTAAATAAGAACTCTTTACGTAAGAGAAATACCAGTGGTAACATCAGAAGACCCTGCTGCAGCTGTATTGTGTTTGCCAATATAAGTCCGTCCCACTAACTAAGCATTTCTGTTGGGATCAAAATCTGTAGCCATAAAACACGATCTTAAATGAGAATTATTTAAATCTCCTGCAGGCAGATGTGAGAGGACAGAAATCAAACGTTCTGGAAATTCAAACCGACAAGAGGAGCGACTCACCTGCCACTCCTCGTAGCTCTAACCCCAGAGGTGTCGGGGCTGCGAGTGACTGACAGGCTGGCGTTATGCCTTCTCCTCACTGGGTTTTCACATGTGTCATTATGAAACAGTTACATAATGAAACGTGTGGAGTTCTTGCATACCATAAAATCATTATTACCGACAAATATGCAGGATCAAAAACTGGAACCAAGCAATCCTGCATGCACTGTCAATCATTTACACTCACTTTATCACTGAAAACGTTGTTAATAAAGTGAGTGTAAGATTATCAGTGTGTGGCATTCCTTGGTTTCTTCTGTCTTTCTTATTGGCTACCAAACTAATCGATTTATTTTTATTATTTTATTTGGAATTGAATCCACAAACATTACACTACACTACATTTTCTGACCATATAATACTTGGATAATATATGTAAAGAGTAGGTACAACATGGGGTCAAATTAAATGGGAAAATGCAATGCAAATGTGTCTCTTTTTGTCGTGTACCTGTAGTTCGATAGACATCTCTCGCCTACCGTCCCCTACGACTGGAGTATCAGCCGTAGAATCCCTCTCATCCAACCTGAACATGAGGCGTCATGCAGAACGAGACCTCCGCTCATCCCGGGAAGTGTTCTACGTGACCCGTCCACCGCTGGCTCGATCCAGCCCCGCATACTGCACTAGCAGCTCAGACATCACCGAACCTGATCCAAAGGTACGTTGTGATATAGTCATTTCATTTCATTTTATAGTCAGTCATTTTCTCTCTGGTACTGTTTCCTGATTTATATCTTAATTCTGCAGCTTTTTAAGCTTTATCTGCAATGTTTTAGACCTCAGGTGTCAGTACATATGAGGTGACATATTATAAACGTAATGACTTGTTGTGGGCACTTAGGTTTGACTGCACTTCTGATTCACTTGGAGTACCTAATTCTATCGTTGATGAGGACATTTCAGACATTCATTGTAAATTTAATAATCAGAAGATTTCTTTTGAGTATGGATTATGATTAAACTTCAGATCATAATAACAGGTTTGGAACCATTTTCAATCCTGACTTTCCAGTGTCATCTCCCACCTGGTTTTCTTTGTGCTCTGATTTTAGAGCAAAATAGAGATTTTGATTGAGGCAAGGCGAGTTTATTTGTATCACCTTTCAACAACAAGGCAATTCAAAGTGCTTTACAGAAAACATAAAAAGGCATTAAGATAAAAAGAAAAAGAATCACAAGGCAATAAAAAAAGTCCAGCAGGATTTTAAATATGAAAAGAAATTTCTCAAAGTATATATGTGCTTCATCCAGCAATTTCCTTTGTTGTGAAGAAGGTTTTCATATATATGCCGAGTCGATTCCAGTTCATAATAATATGATAAATGTTCTGTTTTTGTTGTTTCTTTCAGGTCCACAGTGTGAATAAAAGTGTGTCCATGATGGATCTGCAGGACTCCCGCATGAACAGCATTTCCAACCTAAACTCTGTGGGAGACATGCTCACTTCCTCTCAAGCCTCCATTGCTGGCCTGGGCCACAGCTTCGGGAACCTCGGCGGTCCTCTTCGTATGGGAGGGCATATGCCCACAGGCTCAGCGGGCTCCGGTTTGAGGCTGAGCCAGATGGGCCACATAGGGGGGCCCACCGAATCCATCTCTCAACAGCAGCAGCAGGCAGCAGCGGCCATGCACTTCCCCCTGTCTTTCCAGAACCCGCTATTCCATCTGGCTGCCCAGAACTCCCCAGCTCAGGCTCAGCCTCCTCCCCCTCCTCTCCTCCTCGCCCCCGAGCCTGAGAACGGCCACCATGACTATGCACCCGCCTTTGGCAACAGTGCTTTCTCCCGCAGTGAGGACTTGTCCGCCCTGCGGTCACAGAGCAGTCTGGTGCAGCCCAGCATTGTCCACTCACACAGTTACAGTGATGATTTCACCCGGCAGAATCAGAGCAATGACTTCGCCTGGCACCAGCTGTCTCTGCAAGTGCAGGTAGGAATCTCTCATTTATCTTCATACTTTAAATATTACAGAAAAACAGATTTAATGATATGCAATAATATTTTTCTTTTGATGAACCTTTCATAAAAATCGATATAGATGTATAATATAAAAATATAATAAAATCTGTGTAATATACAGTAGTTTTATCATTAATCGATGCAGGTGACTTCCATAGTGTAAACAAAATCTTAACCATTAAGTTCTATAATTGTATTTAACATCAGTCTTCTATAAGAATCTATAATTTGGGGTTTTGTTAACTCCTCATTTAGTAGGTAAAGATGTGACTGAAACAGTCATAGTGGATTTGTAACCAGAGAACCACATAATGATCATGCAACCTATTAATATTGTAGAGTGTAAAGTATGTAGTGTAAGCGTGTACAACCTGCAAGAGACCACTTCAGTCTGGATAGAAATGGGTCTCCATATTTATGCTGTACTGCAGCTGAAAAGCCAAAATGGTATTCTACTTTAAAGAGTACCACTAGGTGGAGAACTTGTTGATTTATCCAAAAACTAACAACACTCAGACCGACATTCAGATTATATTCTGTTTTGTTCTCTTGAAGTGGTTGCAGTGATCACTAGTGTGTCATTTAAAATAATTCAGGTCACACTCTGAATCAAATTGGACAGACTCATGTGTGTTTAGTGCTTGAGACTGGCTTGTTGTTGGTTGCTTGTCTATCAGGCCTGTTATAGTATAGTATGTATTTACAAATATTAAAATATTTTAAATTAGAATAAAATAACACAATCAATTTGGCAATAAAGCAGAACAAAGTATGTAAAAATAGCACTAAGGAAAAATTAAAAAGGAAAAACTATTATACATACACAAGGATTATACAGCTGCATATAAATCCATACAAATTCTATATATATATATATACACACACTGTATATACACCTAGGTTTTAATATGTACAAAATAAATGTAATATTCGAGTTATAGTGTAAAAAAAACTAGACGTAGTAGTGGGAGTACAGGTAGTGCAAAGGTAATGGTATGTAATGTGCACAAGACACCGCAGAGCTGGCTCTTACCGGCTCCCTGGTCCTTCCTTCAGGTTACTTAACAACAGACTACACAGGGCAGAGAAACCAACCAGTAATCTTATGCTGGAATATTAGTTTTGCTGTGTGATAATTTTATTAAACATGCATTTAAATTTGACATATGCAACATGTAAGCATAAACATAAATCAACACGTTTAAAGTAAACCTGCAAATATTCCTCAGTACTTTAGCAATCAATCAGATTCAATAAAAACATGGTATTGTCACTGCTGGATCTACAAACGTTGTGACGAGAACATTTACAGCTAACTATTAATTTTCTCAGTTTTGTTAAAAAGAGCTGAATTGTTTTGGCTAACTCGCCCACTATACTTGTAGCCTAATAATTTATTCTTAGTTTGATTTTAACCCCTAAACTGAGCAACAAAAACATCTGCATGAATTGCAGACTTTATATGAACCCTTGCAGTCCATCAGATCCTGCTTATACTTCTGTTTTCACTGTGTTTACACTGTCATGGTATGGACTTTGTCAAGTCACTGAACAAAGCTTGGATCCAAACAAAATACTCTAGGAAATATTTACAATACTGCCCTTTCTAGAGCAGCAGAAAGCTAATCTAACACTAGTGTAAGGGTGCTATTGGGGGACACAGACAACTCACAATGAAACGGGATCATTTACTCACCTCCTCTGCTGAACTGTGTAGGGTGCTTGACATCATCGTATTGCGTGTCCTTGTTTCAACAGGGCTGAGAACTAACGGTCGGTCAGAAGGGTAGAAAAAAGTGTCATAACTGCAGATACTACACATATGATGATGATATTACATACTTTAACCCTCAGTATGCTGCAGACCAGCCTTGAATCTCCTGGACACAGATTTTTGACTGTGAAAATGAATTTTGGTCAGTTATAGAAGCTCAAAGGTTTTAAATGTTAAAGAAAAACACTCATGATGGATATACAATAAGCAAATTCTCAAACTTAGTTTAAACATCTTAATTCACATTATAACTTAAATTAAACTGTCATTTGTTTGATGGAGTTAAGTAGGATTCTTGTGTTTTGTCGAATAACTTTTAATGAAACAGAAATATGAAATGACCTTTTGGCTGTGACTTGATGGTGTATTCTGGCTGCTAATCTGTCACGCTGATAATATTACTACAGTGTGTCTGTGTAAAAATTACAGTTTTTAACGACACTATCATGTACTCTTTGAGCTATTTCTGTGCTGCTGCGTGGGCCTTAATGGAACAAACATCACAAGCCTCCTGTTCATTAATACAGATGGTGTTGTTGGGACATTGCTTTATGAATTAATTATCTCTTCATCTAGCCGTCTATTTATCATCCATCCATCAGTTGTATTGGATTCTACCACTGAGGGGCATCAAAGTCAAACTACACAGAGTTGTTTTCAGTTGGCATTTGCTTCATTTTCTCGACAATGTCCTCTTCTCTCCTCTCAGGAGTCTCTCCAGCAGCAGCACCTGATGGGAGTCACCTCTCAGACAGCAACTGGTACGGGCACCCCCGCCTCTTTGGCCACACCTCCCACTACTGTTCATCCTGTCCGTCAGACATCCATAGCCCCACAACAGCACCTCAAGTCACAGCGGTCCATTAACACTTCAGCCACTGCCACACCTCCAAAAGTACGCCCGCAGAGCAGGAACCTCCTCCTCGAGTCTTCGGAGACAAACTTCAGCGGCAGTCAGCCGAAGTCACGCCAAACTCAGCAGCCACCGCAACAGCAACAACAACAACAGCAGCAGCAGCAACAGCAACAGCAGACGCAGCAGCAACAACAGGAGACGCAGCTGTCTGTGACAGACAGTCCGGCTCCCGGGCTCCCGTACCAGACAAGCTCCGCCAAAGAGAACCAGGGCCCGTCAGCAGCCGCGGAGGAGTCAACAGACACGCCAACAAAAAGCACCAAGAAGCCTCAATCGTCACAACTGCAGCCTCCACAGCAGCACCTGCTCAAGCCAGTTGTCAATAAACAGGTCAATCTAACTTCAAAGCTTTTATTGAACGCAAACTGCACAGATTCATAACAGTATCTATATGTAAAAGATCCACACAAGAGTGACAGTTCCTCAGCAGCTCGGTTTATACAATATGCCATTGTATAGAAATGTTTTCAATTATTTTAAATGGTGTGAGAAACAGACCAAATTTTGAAATAATATGTTAAAGTGAGAGCTGCAAGGGTTAACTGATCAGTCAATCAATGGAAAGTTAATTGGCAACAGTTTTGCCAATGGTTTGGTATTCTTGCATGAAGACTGACAATCATTTGATGGTTCGAGCTTCTCAAATGTGAGAATTTTCTGTTTTTTTCTTGTCTTAACACTATACTACTATACACCGTGTTTTGGACTGCTGGTCGGACAAAACAAGACATTTGATTTGCTACGGGAAACTTGTTTTTGCTGTTTTCTGTTTTCTTTTTATAGATGAAACGATTAATTGAGAAAATAATTAGCAGATGAATCAACTATGACAATAATTGTTAGTTGCAGCATTAGTTCAAGTCCATAACTGAAGCCTAGATATCCCCTGGACTAATTATGGGGCTCTTAGATGTTTGAGTTTATCAGGGATTCTTTACACCAAAACATTAATTTAAAGCTTTACTGACCTTTATTGTTGTTTCAGGGTTCTCAGTCGACATTGAACACCCCTGGCGCCAATGAACGAACAGTCGCCTGGGTGTCCAACATGCCACATCTCTCCGCTGACATTGAGAGCCTGCGGCCGGACCGTGAGGGTCAGCTGAAAGAATACTCCAAGAGCATGGATGAGTCACGGCTAGAGAGGGTGAGCACATTCATTTTTTGCCTCCTATGATTAGTTAACACTAGGGTAAAAATATCTTCAGTGTTTTTGCCTGGCCAAGGTATTTTCAGGCAAAAGTATCCATAACTGTAGCGTGTGTGTGCACTCTTTAAAATATATGTGACACCACTTATAGTGAAATCAGAGATAAAACAGGATTTACAGGAATAAGCAGCCCTATAGATAAGAATCAAAGATTACATTACTGTATCTTGAAGGCTTTTTAAGCATCTGGCCTGCGTTTTTCTGATAAGCTGATTTTTAAAATCCAGTTGAGCAAGTTGACAGCTGAATATGGCAGGAAGAGGAAACTGTAATTGGTCAGTAAACTGTACAGAAGACTCCTGTTTACCAAACTGGACAGTTCGATTTTAATGATTTCATTTTGTTATCATTGACTGAAACCCGACATTTGAGTTTCATTTGAGAAATTAAGGATCAATTACAAAGTTAGTACATGTAGGAATGGCCTGGTTGTTTTGGACAATGATGGCAAGTTTGCTGAAAGTCGTGGGTTATTTATATTTTCCCTGCTGGAAAAAATAGTACTCTAGGTTTGCAAAGTCAGATCAACTTACAGTAAATGCACATCAAATAAATAGGTTCTGGTCATTGGAAGTGTCCCTGGTGAAAGAGAAGATGACACCCTCAGGTCCCTTTAACACCTTTATTAACATTTCAACCACACTCACACATGAGTCCAACTTTCAGTGTGGGTGATGAATCATCAGCTGCCTATACTCCAAATGTATCCTGCATTTCAGTCATGCTCTACATATAAAATATACTTTAAGCAGACAAACACTTTAAGCCTTTATATCAACCACTTCAAGAGGAAAAATATCTTCAACTGATTGCTGTTACTGATTACATGACCTGCAGCGAAGTGACACTTTGTCATATTTCAATTATGTATCAGAGCTTAACAGAATCATACATGAGTTTGATATTGGTTGTGCATTTTCTATGATGAATAACACTCTTTTTCCTACATCAGAAACAGATTCTTATGCAGAGCATTGAAATTTGTTATTGCAGACATTAACATCTAGCTCAATACCAACTGCAGCTTTGTCTCCACACTTTCTTCTCTTGCTGCTCAGCATAAAAACAGTTTCACCACAGAGTTGTGTCTATATTGATAAAATCACTCATCATTCAGGAATATTGCTGAACGCCATGGACAACACCACTGATGACACTATATGTCATTCATCTTTCAGGTAAGAGAGTATGAAGAAGAAATACATTCCTTGAAGGAGCGGCTGAAGATGTCTCATCGCAAGCTTGAAGAATACGAGCAGAGACTTATGTCGCAGGAACAGCAGACAAGCAAGATCCTGCAGCAGTATCAGTGCCGCCTGGAAGACAGCGAGCGCCGCCTGAAGCAGCAGCAAATGGAGAAGGACTCTCAAATCAAAGGCATCATCAACAGGTGATTAATGTTTGAACTGAACTGCAGCTGGCAGAGAGGAGGCTGTGCAAGTTAATGCTTTGAGTTTACTGTTGCATCAAACATGTTACACAAAATTTAAAAACAGCACAACCAGCTTTTTATTAGAGTTAAAATCCATTGTTTTTTAAAGTGTATACCTTTATTATTATAATCAAACTGTGTGATGGAGTGTGGAGAAACACATAAATGCTACTACTACTATTACTGTATACCAAACACAACAACAAGGCAAACTTCACAATATCACATGCAGCATTAGATGTTCTGTTATCTTTGCTGTGGCTTGAAACTGTAGTGAGTCATAGATTGCAGCTTTAAAACCAATTATCTGAGTGCTACAACAAAGCAATACATAACTGTTAAACACGACTGGAGGAAATGGGAAGATTAAAAGTGGTTGCCAGCTTGTACGACTACTCAGAAATTGGCTCCATTTAGAGAAAAGTTTTTAGGTCTTTTGTAAAAGTACCCAAACACAGAAGAAAACGTCTATGCTTAGTGAAGGAAGTATCAAATATCATTTTTCACTAAGTAAAAGTAGAAGTCATCCACTAAAATACAACTTGCATGATGTCATATGTATCTGATTTTAAAGGAATAACTCAGCATTTTGGAAAATGTGCATAGTCACCTTCTTTCCGAGAGCTGGATGAGAAGACTGATACCACTCCCACATCTGTGTGTTCAATACGGAGGCAGAGTCGGGAAGCAATTAGCCTAGCTTAGCGGGGGGAAACAGCTATCTTGGCACTCTCCAAAGTTCACAGAGAACTCTCTCTAAAACCACAAAATGTTTTTACATTTTTGTTTCTGTGCAGATTGAATATATGAGAAAGAGCCAGGGGGTTTGGCCCTGCTTCCAGTCTTTATGCTAAGCTAGGCTAACCACATCCTGACTCCAGCTCCGTACTTAACACACAGACATGAGGGTGGTATCAAACTTGTCATGTAACTCTATTCCCCAAAATGTTGAACCTTGTTCATTTCCATGTTCCTTTAAATATAGCTCATTTAAATATCAAAAGTAATATTGAAAATCATACCCATAAGGCTCACACTAAATATGAAACACGAGTCTCAAATGTATACCCACACATGGAGGAAATGTTTCTTGGAAGAAAGCAGGATTCCTACCTAATGAGATATTTGTGCACCACATTATATTTCTTTCTGAAAGCCAAGATTTTGTGCAGCTGGAGCTCTTATCTCATTTGGTAGGAAGCCTTCTTTAGTTAAACTATGCATTTCCTCTAGCTAAAGATACTGCAAACTCCAGCAAGAACTGTGGATAGCCGACTGTACATAGAAATATGTCAAGACCTTAATATCATCATATGGCCACATAATCCTACAGTAAATTTGAAGAACACCGGCTTCATAATTCTATTTTTGTCAACCGGTATGTTTGTCTCTATTTCCCTGTTGTCAGACTCATGGCTGTGGAAGATGAGCTGAGAGGGGGTGCCATTCCTGATATTAAGCCTCGAATCCTCACAGACCAGGTTTGTGCCTGTGTCTACATCTTTTATCATCCCTATTTGCTAAAACAGTCATGTCCTAGAACAGTTTGCATCATTCGTACATCACATCCAGAGCATTTGCCAAAGTGAGTGCAGGGGAAAAAAGTTTGCAGCTGTCATACACCTCACCTATTCCCATTATTTCAAAAGCATGTTTATGTCATATCTGAAATAACATTTCACCATTTACTGTGAATGCCTGAGGGGAGACTGGAGAAACACAGTCCTGATCTAAAAATCAAGAGCTGGATGGAGCTTAAATTTATGTACAGATGTCAATCTAACTTGGTCTCTGTGTTCTGTGAAGGAATATCACGTCTCAAAAACATCACTATTATACCACAGAACACATTCGTCATCATAAAAACCTTAACTATGACTCATCAGCAGCGTCACAGTAATTCTTCAGGGCTCCGCTTCGTGAATGTGGGCTGGATAGTGACGCAGCTGAAGAGGCTGTGTATGCCGTGTTTATGCCAAAATAACTCAGAGAAACAACATTTGCTGTCCTTGAAATCCACTGTCGCCATCTTTCAAGAGCA
This sequence comes from Thunnus albacares, assembly GCF_914725855.1. Taxonomy (NCBI): domain Eukaryota; kingdom Metazoa; phylum Chordata; class Actinopteri; order Scombriformes; family Scombridae; genus Thunnus; species Thunnus albacares. Next base: position 16,986,187 of record NC_058124.1, on the reverse strand, counting down.
AATAGACAAAATTGACAATTGAAAACTCAGACTATAAATAGAAATGTTTCTCTGCTGGGTTTGCTGTGAGATTGTAATTGTTTTTGCACCAGATTTTCTAAATAAATATGAGTGAGTAATGAGGATAAATGTCCAAACTCTGCAACCAAATTTAGTCTAGTAAAGCAGTTTCATGTTGGCAAAACAGTATAGTTTTTGGCTCTTATTACCATCCCAGCTATGAGATAGACACTCTCACTCATGATACTAAATGTTACAGTGCTTGGAGTCCCATTAAAGAAGGATAATGTACAGTCCAAGTAAGTGTTGAGAAATGCTGTTCAGGATGGGAGAGTGCTGTTAATCACTTTGTGCAACAGTTTTCTCCCAAAGACAGAAAACAGAGAATTAAGATTTAAAGAAATAGTTTCCCATTTTGGAAAACAGGTTTATACCTTTCTTGCTGAGAGTTAGATGACAAGACTGATATCACTCATGTCAATATGTAGCTGAAGCCAGCAACCAGTTAGTTTAGGATCAAGACTGTAAACATGAAGAAACATTTCGTCTGGCTGCTGGCTGACCAGCACCTCTAAAGCTCACAAATTTACACTTTACATTATGTAGTTTTGAGCTGTCTGAGACAAAAGTTGACAATGAAATCTTTGGTTGTCAATCCAAAACATTGGTTCGAGAACGCACTGTGAGAAACGTCCAAAAACAACCTGTGACAAAATTCTGGCGTGTCAGAAGTTTAGGATCAAATTCCTAAACATGGCTGCTGCTACTACCAAGGTCTACAAACCAACCAATCAGAATATGACATGAAGTGATGCAGAATACGTTGGCTGGTGTAACATTTCTTAAGTCTCATTTTTGTTAAAGAAAAAATAAAGTTTAAACAAAAACAAAAAAACACCACACACAAACCAAAACGATGCAGGTGGAACGTAAAAGAATTTTGCAGGATGACGACTCTTTTCTATTTACATCGTAGCGCTACGATTCACCATCCATTCGTTGCACAATCTCACATGGTTCAAACTGATACATATAGATCATACTGATCATACAGTCTGACACAGATTGCGATTAAGATTTTATCAGACCCGTCTCGCACTGTGTGACATTCGATAAACTTACACAATCATTGTTGTGGCACTAAATGTGCCTCATCAGTTCGTATGTCATTTGTTTAATTTAAGTTTTTATACAACACATTTTTGTACAGATTAAACAAACAGCGTATTAATTAGTGAGTTTTTATGCTAAACTAAGCTAATCAGCTGCTGACTGTAGCTTTGCATTTGACAGACAAATATGACAGTGTTATCGGTCGTCTAATCTAAATCTTTGTCAAGAAAGTGAATAACTGTATTTTCCAAAATGTTGAACTATTACTTTAAACATGCGCCTCATGAAGCTGTAAATGGAGATAAGTAGTAATTCCATCTGTTTTCTTTTCCCTCAGTCTATCAACCAGGGCTATGGCCACCCAGGATCCTGACTGCCAATTCCAAAGTGACCAGAGTTCATGACGGTCATTCGAGTGTAAGAAGACTGATTCAGATCCTCCCACAAAACCCCATGAAGAGAAGCTCTGCAGAGAATCCAGCAGGACTACTGGAGGCTTCTTCTCACAAAATTCTTAAAAAAAAAAAAAAAAAAAAACTTTGCACATATTCAAATTTTGCCTGTACTAGAACTTGACAATCAATTTAGCGTGAGGACCAGTGTGTGCAGTGAATCTTCTGTGCACATGTTGGCTGAAAAATATAAGCCAATGCAACAACAATGGCAATACTGAACATAACGAGTTTCTTTATTTAATCGGAAGTAGTAAGAGGAGATGTGTAAAAACTGGGGATGAAGATGGATTCATGATTTTCCCTGCAACAAGCAGCACTTCTTCACCTCTTGTAAGTGGCTGCAGACAAAATGTAGAAAAGGCTCAAGCACAATATCACCACATGGTGATGCCTGGTGACAAGCAACAAGCACGTTGTTTTGCCATTTGCCATCTATGATCCTCAGATGCAGGGCCTGAGCAAAGATCATATTACTATTTGATTCTGGTTTAATCATTTAGTAACATACTCTCACTGCAAAGGTGTTTTCACTTACAGAGGTGGTTATCATTATGATTTTTGCATTCTTTATAGTACAACCATTCCATCTGAACAGATGCCAAACAAATCCTATTAGCCTATATTATAGCTGCTGTCAAAATAAACTAAAGCCTCTTGTTGGTTATATTTCCCTTTGACAGACTGTAAAGTGAGAACTTGACCTTAGTATATAAATATATATATATATATATATATATCTCAAAGCTAATAAGCCTTTTTAATAATGGAAATACTTTTCAAAATAATCTGAGAAAATGTGATTTGTTAACTTTGTAAAAATGATAATAGTGATGATAATAATAAAGTTTATATTACAGTTCAAAATCAGCGATACAAAGTGCTTCATAAACAATATGACATAAAGAAAAAGGAAAAATAGTGTGAAAATGTATAAATTAAAGGGGCAAAGTACCGCGGTAATATTCTGCCTGTGAAAATAATTATCTTCATGTCTTCTGTGGCTCTAGAGGAGCTTAGTAAGGTCAATAACCCCGATTATGTAATAATGATGTCATCAGGGTTATCTCAGCTTGGCATCGTAGACTGCAAATTTGTATCAGAAAGACTGTGTTACTGCAGCGGGGGGCACGAAGGTTGAAAGACACAGGCAATCACCAGGTTAGGAGTGAAAAGATGCTTTAAAAGTAGCATTATGGGAAATGTAGGAACATTTTTGGAGCTGGACTCATACTGGGGATTAAAAGTCTGAGTATCTCAACCTCTGCTGCTTCGATTTTTTCTTTTAAAAATGTTGTGTCTGTCAAAAGTATTTCAAAAATTTCTTCAAGAGGGAGGTCTAAAGCAAAAACTGACAGATAAAAGCCTCAAAAGTAATGAATCAACCTGAAATATTGTAAAATCAAGGCCTTCATGTCCCACATTTTCATTATTTATCTTTTAAGCTTTATTATTTGTTTTGTTGTACAGCACTTTGTAACATTGGTTTTGAAAAGTGCTATATAAATAAATTTAATAACTACAATTATAAACATTATGTGCAACTGGAAACAAACCATATTATAGCAAGTAGTGAATTACTCATCTGTTGTGTTTAATGTTTCTGAAGCATAGATGTGCAACAGTTCTGCATGTGCTTTTTAAATGCGAGGACGAGTAAGTCAGTTTGCCGTCAGATATTATTCTAATGTACAAAACAAAAAAACTTTGACATGGCTTTCTTACTGGAAGGCATCTTTTTTTTTTTTTTTTTTTTATCCATCCTGCTGACTCTTCAGTTTTTTCAGAAGAGGGTGGCATTCAAGCCTTTTCACATTATACAACATGAAAGTACTGAGAGAAACGGACAGAAACAGCAGACAAAAAGAGGACAAACAGTGAAAACAACAGAACAATAAGGAGTTTCCGAGCAGGGATATGTAGTATATGTGCATAGGATATGACTGCCTTACAGTCTGTGCCGCAGGGCCCAAAATAACAATGCCAATACAAAAAAACAACATGTAAACTTTGTATATTAAATGTCTTTTTTTTTGTAGTCAGGTGATGAATAAATAAGCAGTGTGTTGGTTAACTCTGTATGTTAGTCAGAATTTATATTACAAATTTCATGGTTGATATAATTTATCTTAACCTCTTGCCTTTAAAAAGACATTTTCTTTCCAGATAAATATCAATGATACAAAGTTATATGTTTATGTTACCAGAAATGTATAAAATAGCTTAATGTATATCTATTCTTATATGTAAAATGTATTCAAATCAAGGGTAGGCCTTCAGGCATGTTGAACTTGTGGTAAACTGATTCTTATATTATTAACTCTTAATGCTGCAATCCAGACACTATTAGTGCTATAATGGGACTGTGTTACGGGGATGAGAGTTGATTAAGTTTCCAGCATAGCACATTTCTGTTTAAAGATGAAATAATATGGCAAAAACGGTCTTCAGATATCTCCTGTGTTGTTTAACCAAAATAGCAGTGGTGCTTTCAACAATACTGGATTGCAGTTTTAAGTAATCTTCTTTTGGAAATACGCGTTTTTATTTATTTGGCCTGCATTGCAATACAGTATTTTGAAATGTAATACTGCACTTCTGTTTTCATTTTAGGAGAAGCTGCAATCCATAAATTTAAAATTGTTTTATAAAAGATATAAACATATATGATATGCCCATGTGTTCTTGAAGAGTTAAACAACTTTCTCTGTCTTAGCTGCAGTGGTTCAGTGCGCTACCTCTGAGATTGCGCCCTCATCTCCCTTCTCTGTTGCAGTTAAAGATCCTTATTCTGCTTTATACCACGGCCTGGGAGGATACTTTATTACATTTGGCTTGAAAACCTCCATTTATTTAATGCTAAAAAGCTAGTTTTGTTTTTAACCATGTGCAAAGTCAGGCTTAATTTTTGTTGGCTTGTTTGTTGCTATATTAGAATTACTGGTATATAACCTTTGCCATCACAGGGCCATTTCTAAAGTTTGTCCTGTTTACTATTTAAGTGCCGTTACCATTAAAATTCATAAAAATCTCCTTTTTAATTATGGGATGACATTGATCGTGTTCCAGTTATTCGTCAGACTCTCAGGTGTTACGAGGAACACAGAGATAACTTTTTGATATTGTCAATGCCAAATGCACAAAAATATTGAAACAATTGTTGGCAAGTGAGCATTAAAGCGAAATACAGTTCAAAAAGCACATCAGATGAGTGGTCTGTGCTGCAGCAACTACTCTGCTTTCATTTTAGTTGGCTCCTGGCCCTCATCTCATCCATATAAATTGTGGAATTTACACTTGTCTTGTATTATATGCGACATAAAACGAAACAAATGTTTAATTTCTTGTTCGAAATGAAAAATGTGACAAACGCTCCACTGTAATAAAACTTGTTGAGGAATATTATTGAAGTTACTATTGAAGAAGTGCTTTATGTTTACAGAATCGTGACATTTTAGAGTATTTACGAACCTTTGTTGACCCAAGGGAGAAGAACTGCCGCTTTGCTGCAGCTAAAGCAGGACGTAATAAATTAAATGAAATATCTTGTATATTTTGAATAAGGGTATTTAACGTCACTCAACATATTTATGTTTCTAAAATGGATGTATAGCATTTTGGGATGAAACAAAGTATTTTTTTCTCGGCAGCTATTATTCTGCACAATTGATTTACTGTGTCACAATTTCGTTAGTGGGATTTCTGACTTGAATTAGGCCTACTGGATGTAATACCTTCATTTACTTGACATTTCTTTTGAAATAAGCCATGCCCCATGGATAAGCCATACCCTCCAGTCCCCTGATGTTGTATGGTGGATGTTTAATGTTGGTAGTTTTATTTATAATGGTAATTATTGTAGGTATGATTGCGCTTGTAATTATTATTATTATTAGTGTAAGTATACTTGATTGATATGATTTGTTATGTTTGAACAAAGGGAATGTATTCATTTTTCAGGTGATTTTTCCGAGTGATTTAAATAAATTAATAAATCCCTAATTGACGATTTTTTTATTTAAAGCACCATAGTGAGCTATTTTTTAGCAGCTTCTTAAATATGACTAAAGGAAGGTTACATTTGCGTCATATAGGCCTACATTTGCATAAGCTTTCCATTAAATTCTTTGAACAGTAAAGTCTGAAGTTTTCTTTTATTGAAGATTTTTATAAATACCTACTGTAAATATACATTATTCATGATAAAGACCAAAAAAATTGGAAAAGAACTTGAGAGACTGGACTGAAATTGGTGAATATGTGACCATGGGACTACTTGAGTCTATTTTCTGTCTTATAAAAGAGTGATGCAATGTAATAAAGCACATTAGTGAACTATGTAACAAACAGTCTCACAACATCTCTAGAACTTAAAAACAAAATGTTTATGAAGGAAGTGTCAGGTTTTCTATCTTTATCTCACAGCATTTAGTGGGTTGATAAACATTAAAGTGACATATGTTAACGTCCTCTTAAAAATGAAAAGTTTAGTTTATAAGCAATAACGTGCCATCAATCAATTCAATACACCCAGAGGTTATTCTTTAATTGTTAATTTAGGCCATAGTGGATGTTACACAGTCTCACTTTAATGTAAGATAGACAGAGAACATCTGGTAATGTTAAGACTGTTGATCCCTATAGGCTCAAGACTCAAGAAACTGTATTGTCTGTCACATAGTAACAGAAATTATTCTTTGATACAGCACAAGCAAAGACAAACATAGACAAACGTAACAATAATAAAGTAGAAAACAGTAAAAACACCAAAGCAACCAAAATATATGATGTCAATGTGACCCTCAATTATATCTTTGCATATGTTGACAGCTCTCACTTTTATTTGGCAAACCTGATTTAAATCTGCAGATTTTTTTGGCCACTTGGGGGCAGCAGAAATAAGTTGTGAACACAATACTGACATATCATCACCTTTAAAGTTGCAATACACAACATTCAGCCACTAGATGTCGCACTATGGCACCAACATCTAAGACCAAAACAAGTATGTATAATAGAACACAGACAGCTCACGAAACTCAGATCAAACTGTCAAACTAGGCAGTGCTGATCACAAATGGATCAAGATTCTGTTAGTGCATTGCCTATTTCTCACCTCAAATGCTATCAGAAACATACTTTAGTGTACTGTTTAGCTATAATTTGACAAAGTTAGTGACACAATCGCCATCAGACATGGAGGACACAGAGGGACAGTTGTTTGCAGTTGTTTGCTGACATCCAGTGAGGCTCAGTGTCATTTATTATTTACACATCTGGCAGTTTTTGGAGCAACACTATGATTCATTTGGAGTTGTGCTTCTGTCCAATAGCTGAATGTAAGTCCAATATTCTTTCTCCTTTGGCTGCATTGTTGCTCTCTTCCAACTCCTGAGGGAAATATCTGGCTCCTCAGCTTTTAAATGCTCCACTTCACCAGCCAGCCACAGTGAGTTTTTAGAGCTCTTTCTCTGAAAACAGCTGTCTGCTGCGGCTAAGAACGACACTATGAGAGCAGTGAGAGTGAACCAAAACAGTGAAGTTGCAGGCTGAACAGCTAAACAATGAGCTGAAGCTCGCTATAAAGCTCCGTAAAGCCGAGGGGAGCTGCAGAGTCTGGTGATAATTCTCTGTAGGTTCATCACCAGCCACACCTCTCACATTACACATTGTCATTTCTTACATAATAATATTAAAAATATCGAATATCAGTTCATTCATCCCCTTGCTGATCATTTTTGGTGTCATGTCTACTATGCTTTCCCTCTCAAAAGCAGAGGCAGATTGTATTGCCTTTGCCACGCTTCTCGTCCGATATCTGATCCTGTTAAAATGGAGAGATACCTTTTCATCCCCCTTCACACAGTGGGTTCATTTCTCTTCTTTTCTTTATTAAATTAAAGAAAATAAAATTTCTTCTGTGTCATGTAAAAATTATCACCATTTATAGACTACAACTTCAGCTACCATTTCTCTGTATCCATTTTGTTAGATTTATGTATACAAAGTAATTTTTTTAAAACTATCTTATGTGTCATTATTTATCTTTTGTAAATTTATTTCATTGTCATGCCGTCATTTTGCTGTTGTCTTAAAAACAATTGTTAAAAAACAAAAAAATATTAAGATTTTGCATGCAAACCAGACTAAAACAGTTGTTTTAAGGTTTGCATTCAACAAAATCATCCCAAAGCTCTTCCGAGGCAAACTAGTCCGGCTCACTCCCAATCTGCCACATATCTATGGACTTCACTATATCAGTAACAGCTCCAATGATCCTTTAGTCCAACTCGCCCCAATCTTTGTTCCCAGTTATCTGCTGATCTAAACACACTCAACATGATGATCAACTCCTGCAAGCCTCACCAGCGCCCTCTTCCTTCACAAATAATGAGTGGATGAAACATCTCCAACCTAATCAAAACAATACTGAACAATGCTCCTCTTATGTCAACTGCAGCTCTGTGTGTCACAACCACTCATGTCATTCATCAAAACCTTGTTTAGTGTGCCCTCTTGTCACTAAGCAGGTAGAGGGATGTCAGCTGCTCTCCATCAGAGATCTGCATGATGCCAATGGACTGCAGGCAACCACCTGCTTCTCTGCTCACTGCTCTCAGTTTCTTTTCAGCAGCTGTTACTCTCCTCAAAGAGTCATATAGGCCTGTAATGTATAGTCAAGTGATACTAGTAATTAATTAGGAAAGTAATTGGAAATTCAAGGCATTTGGGAATCCAGTAGAAAAAACAAAAGAATTGATAGAATATAGTAAAAGCTTACAGGATTGTTCCCCCCATTCTTCAAGATGCTATTATAGTGAGTCGACAACTTACTGAAGCAATCTTATGATTGCGATAAAAGATAAAATTACAATAAAAAATCAAAGTTGTTTTTTAACTGCACTTAATCTTATATGACTACGAGAATATTGTGGGACTCAGTCAAATCCAATTATCCAGTGCAGCAGTCTATAAAAGACAAGGGTGTGTAGCCATGTCGGTTCTAAAAATTGAACAACACCACCATCTTGTGGCGTGTTGGGATCACAGAAGGTAGAAAATGCAGCAGATGATTGTCCACATATTGGTCATACTGCCCAAATTTGATGTTACATGTCACATCAGTGATACATACTGTATGTTTATATTGAGAAAATAAGGATTTCTGAAACACTTCATGCAAGATTGCATGTCTAGAGTATAATGAGATTAACTTCAGACACGGCATTAAAATTAAACAAAGACTCTCTCTCACACTCTTTTATAAACAAGATTAAGATACAGCCATGTTAGTGGTTCTGCAAGGCTCTATTAACTTCAGCTTGACAATATGCTCACAATGACAATGCTAACATGTTACTGCTAAGCAGATTTACCATGATCACCATCTTATTTTAGCATGTTGGCATGCTAACATTTGCCAATGATTACTAAATACAAAGTACAACTGATGCTAATTGGAGTGTCAGTTTGGCAGGGATTTCGTCATAAACCAAAATATTGGACAAATTGAAATCTTGAGGAAATGATGCACTAGAGGAAAGTGATTGAATGTCTGTACATTCATATCAATCCAATAGTGAAAAGCCAACACTAAAAGCCAAAAAATGTCAACCTGCTGGTGGTGCGAGAGGAAAAGTCTGGGGGTCACAAAGTCATTAGGATTCATCCTCTGAGGATCATGAATGTTTGTGCAAAATTTTAATGACAATCCATCTGATAGTTCTTGAGATATTTCAGGAACAAAGGATCGACTATCTGGCATTGCCATCCTTTAAACCATATGCTAGAGGTTACAATATATTTTGCCACTAATGCAATTTAAATGCTATGTTTGAGGATATATTAATGTTTCATATTATTGACATGCCCCCTGAATACACCCCGTTTGATTTTGGGCTTTGAGTGCCAAATATCACTGTTGTTGTTCTTAAAGTAACAACATGAAGTATGAAATCATATATACAGTATGCATTTTTGATAAAAAATGATCATATTTTGTGTCATCAGTTCTGTTTTGGGCCTGTCTTATTACTCTGATGAACTTTGACTGTAGTGAGTTAGTAGTATTGTAGAGAAAAGTAGTTATTTCTGACATATACAGTATTACTTTATGTCTTATTTCTGTATATTCTTTGTCTTCAATCAAAGCATCACAGAGCAAGACAGAGAACATAGACACAGAGAACCTAAATAGGTTACAGACATCTGAGTGAAGAGCAAAAACACAATCAGAAGTAGAAAGTGCAGGTTAAGAACAATTTTATTTATTCATTTCTATTTGCACAAATGACAAAAATGTTTTCACACTTGGACAATCTAAAACCAAGAAAACCACAATTCAGAACTACAGTGCTGCAATATTAATTTGTATAATAGTTTTATTATTTTAATAGTCAACTATTGTACACTATTTCATGGTAATAATACTAAAATTATTAAGAAGAAGTAGAAGAAATGGGAAGGCCTAATACAGAGTGGATGGACGTCTTGAAGTTAAATTTGAACTGTATTGTGTTACAGTATTGTATATTGTGTAAATTAAATTTACGAAGTTGTATATATTATCATGCCATTACTGAAAAAGGGTAAAATCTTCATGAAGCCTATCCGCACACCAAAAACTGTAAAACGCAAGACCCACAAAAGCTACAGGCACAGTTTTAAAATGTGGCTTCTTCACCACATCAGATCTGAAAAATACACACTGCACAGGAAAAGTAGAGGAAAAGAACTGTCTTTCTAAAGGACACAGTCAAAACTCTTAAAATAAAGCACATGAAGTTTAAGTATAGGTGTAAATAATTCTAATGTGGCTTTACAGGTTGGAAACCACTGTTGGAAGTGCTGACATTGCTGCGAATCTCCTTGTGTCAGGCTGGGTTGTGTGGCTGTATAAGTTGTTGAGGGGAATGCCCAGTTGTCCAGCTTGTCCCAATCCCTCATCAGAATTAATGCCATAGGGCATCTTGGACATAATCGCCAGGCTAAGTTTTAATAGCACATTATGGAGAGCCAAACGGTATTCTTTTCGAACCAGGCAGTAGATAACAGGGTTGAAACAGCTGCTGGTGAAAGCCAAGCAGTTAGCCAGAGGGAAAAAGTATGTTTGAGCCAAGTAGAATGAGTTACTGATATCAACAATGTCAAGTTGGATCAGGACACTCCAAAGGGTGAGGACATTGTAGGGAAACCAGCAGACACAGAATGACAGCACCACCACTGCCACAGACTTTGAAACATCAGCCTTTCGCCGAGAGTTGCTGCCTTTCAGTTTATGCCGGCAGAGGAAGCGCAGCAGAAGCAAGTAGGAGAGGATGATAGTGGCGTAGGGCAGCAAAAATCCCACCACCACTCGCAGGAGCTGGTTTATTCCAAGCCAGGCCGTACCATCTGGGAAACGGAGCAGGCATGCTGTGTCGTTACCACTACCCACACGGCTCAGATCTGCAAACACAGCTCGGGGTGCTGCTGCTACGAGTGCTCCAGCCCAGATAAAAGCTGTGGCCACAGGAGAAGTGCAAAATCTACTGCACAGGGAAGCATTGGGTTTGAGCGCAGTTGCCACATAGCAGTACCGGGTCAGACTCATAGCTGTCAGGAAAAAGCAGCTAGCAAAGACATTAAGCCCAGTGAGTAATGATACAGCCTTGCATGTGGCCAAGCTAAAAGGCCAGCTGTAGTCCAGTGCAATGTCTATGGCCCAAAATGGCAAGGCCAGGGAGAACAGTAGGTGAGCCAAAGCTAAGTTGAACACAAAGAAATTGATGATGCCTGTTGTGATGGTATGAGTGGAATACAGCAGGAACATTACTAACAAGTTCCCCAACACTCCAGCAGTGGCCACAATAAAATAAACCACAGAGATGACTATTCTTAGCCAGGGAGATCCATCATCAATTTCCAGCCCATCATACATGCTCATGTTGAAAGTCAGGTGGGAGTGATTACAAGATGAGTCTACACTGCAAACATTCAGGATGTTTCTGAAGAGCTCAAGTCTCTTGAAGTCAGGGTTTGACATTTTGGCTCCCCTCAAGGAAATCTTGTTGAGTGTTAAGGTTGTCCAACTATTATTCAAGATGTTTACGCTTGTTTAAAATGTAAGTTCTGGTTGTCTGTTTAGCAGCTGACAGTCATCTATCCCTGCAAGGAAGGAGGAAATTATTATTATGTAATAAGCGCTGCGGTTTATGAGCAAATAAGTAGATTAGCCTTGTCAGATAAACAAATTACACTAAAGTGTTGCCCACAGAGTTCAATAATCCAATTTAGATCTCAAAGAATAAAACTTCTCTAGGAGAAAATATGAATATGAATATAAATACAGAGTGATTAAACAAATGTTGCCCTTTGAAGTAGAAAAGCCTGTCAAGAGTCCTTTGGAGTCACTTTTTAATCATGCAATCAGAACCCATACAAATCTACTGCCAAACACAATCAAGAGTGTGATCAAGAATTGAAAGTATTGATATTGTTGATTTGTCAGAAATGTCATTATATATATATTTCCTACCAGATAATAGATGTGTTATTCCTCATTTATTAAAACATAGCAGATACACTCACACATTATGTCTCCTTGGGATTTTAGGAGTTTAAGCTGCAATATGAAATACAGTTTATACTGTTAGCATTTGAAAAAAACCTGGGTAATTCAGAGAATGCATAGCAAGATAGATGTGTCTCACTAAAATGGTACGTTTTCGCAGAGAAATTTCAGATCTTTTTTTTTTAAATCTCATTTCTTCTCAGATCTTTGGAGTCTTAAAATGGCCAATAATTTACTATCTAATGGAGTATCAACCCAAAACTTGCAGTTATTTGTGAGTAAAAGGCCAGTAAAACAATTTGTAAAGGTTACAGGGCAATAACTGTGTTTAAAATGTGTGTATTCATCAGTGACAAATGCATTGCTTGATTAATCCGCACTCATTGTATTTATGCAAGATCAAAAACATTTAATTTTGCAAGCAAAATCAATGCAAATGCAAACCAAATCTAAACTCATATTTTAATTTAAAGCTACAAAGAGATCTGCCAGACTGTGGTTTGCTTTGCAACAGCAGCTGTCAATGAGGCCACCTTCTCTTTGACAATAATAATGGACAGACATGAAACAGTAAAATAAATATACTTAACATGTGTCTATTTAAGCTCTTGAATTGGGTTATAGACTAAATTTGACGTCTTTGCCAAATTTCTATATATATGTTCTGGGCTATTTGTAGAAAAAAAAATCTTACCTGAATGTCACAAAGGAGGTAAATCTTGAGGTTTCAATAGTTAGTCTACTTGGAGCCACCAGCTCTGCTGCACAACATGGAATTATCTCAAAGGTGGTCAACAACAACAGTGTAGCTGTCACCCATCCTGAATTCATGCTCCACCCCATCATATTCCTCCTCTGCATATTAAAACCGGAAATAATAAATGGCATTAGTGAAACACAGAAAACAGCACTGATTATGATGGAAAAGATATGATTAAAAAATGCTGCCTGTCAGTCAAATTCTGTGAAAAATAAGTTCACCAGCCAATCAAAAAGTAATCAGCTTTTAGTGAAGATACAAATCCAATTTATGTTTTCAGTCTTAACTCCTTGATTACATTTTTTAAAATTAAAAACAAACAAACGAAACACACACACACAGTTTCAATTCAATTCAAGATTCAAGGCTTTATTTGCCATTTGCTCAGGTACAGGTGTACAAGGGCGCTGGAATCACGCAGATCTCTCAGTCAAGTAATAAAAAATACAATAAAGATACAATATAGATATGCACATATTAATAATACAACTATCATACAACTATGTGCTCTCTTCTGTCTAGGATTATATTGTTCTTTCACCTTCTTCTTTCTTCCTTACTGTAACATATACCTGCTGTTTTATGGAGCAAAATAATATTTGAATGTTGGGTTTTGTTATCTGACTGAACCTACTGGTAAAGTACTTTGTAACAGTGTTTTGAAAACTACAACATAAATATAACGTAGTAAGAAATGGGCCCCTTGGTCACATAACTGGTTAATTTATGTTTTGATTTATATTTTCTTTTTTTTTTCACTTAAAATAAAGATTAAACTGAAAATCACATTTTGAGGTGTTTAACTGTTTCTGTGACATTCAACCAACCCCCCTGTCTTTGCACAGAGGCGGCAGGTGTTTCACATATTGTTGTGGTGTTAAAGGCACATACAGGTGAAGATTGACATGACAAGACTGACAGAAAATAAAAGAGTAGCAAAGGCAAAAAAAGGAGAGAAGTTAAACTTGTACTTTGCTTTGTGGTTAATAAGTCATAACCAAAAAATGAAAAACCTTTGATAATCAGGCACCTACACGTCTTCTTTGTTTTTATGTTTTTTCTATTTATATCTGGGGCGTTGCTTCAAGATTAGATCGAGCAGCAGAGATGACTCTTCATTATGAATTGTTGATAGTGGAAAGTACATCAGTGGTGAATGACTAAATGAGATTAGGTTGGAATAGGCGGAAGAGTGGGGAAGTTGATTAATGCTGGTCTGTCCAAGCTGAACAATCTTCATAAACTAGCTGAACAAAACATGCAGCTCCCTGAGTGTCGGAGTTTTCATTGCCAGCAATGTGCCAAAACAAACAACACTTTTAATTTCCTGTGTGTTTTAATACCTGTGTGTTTTCCTCTGTTGCACAGCTTCACTTTAATTGACTTATAATAATCCTTTCTCTATTATAGAGAGGATCTAGCACTCTGTCTTAAGCTTCCAATTTGCAAATAACTATTAATAAACAGATGTTTTGATCATATAGGATCTTCTTCACATCTACAGACAAAATTTAATCTTTTGACATCCATCTTATTCAGCATTGTGCTTTAACAGTTTGGATTTCAGCTATCATTCACTCTGTCTATAGTTTGTTTTTTGTTTTTTTAGAGTGCACTGTACTGTAACTCGATGCACAAACATCATGAACTTGATATCTGAAACTGCACATATCGACTTCTTCAAGCACTTTTATATCTGTATGCCGAAGCATATGAAGCTTGAACCAGGAGATGGTTGGCTTTAGTTTAGCATCTTTAAAGCTCACGAATTAACATATTGTATCTCATAGACTATATATTTTTGAAGCTTTAGAGGTGTTGGGAGGCGGATTTTGTTATTGGACAGAGCCAGGCTAGCTGTTTCTGTTTCCACTGTACAGATAATCTCATCTAAGTCTTGGGCAAGAATTTTCCAAAATGTCAAACTTTTCCTTAAACTGAACTCCTTATCAATACTATTCCAATTGCTTATGAACCCTCTTTATATCTGTATGGTAAAAATGGCTCCCCCTTGCCACACCCCTTTGATAAAGCCTCTTAATTAAATTTATAAACCTGAAATCAATTTCACACTAAATTGTTGTTGTAACGTTGGGTAAAGGCACGAGAAAGCACATGAATAGCCAAAGAAATTAGCCCATGACAACCGTGAACATTTCAATAAATTTTCTATACTGAAAGTTGACATCATTCACATTCTTGAACTTTTTGGGAAACATAGTAATTACTTCCTTGAACTCCCTTGAAGGAAGCTTGAGCAACAAGGAGATATCTGTGTATCTCTCCACTTATTTCTGTCTTCTGTGAGACATTGAACATTGCACTCATAGTTGCGGTTATAGCACTGCAGCACCTTTGTAACATTATGGCCCCTCCCTGCAAGAGAACGATACTCTGCCATGAGAAATGATTGTAAATTTTGTGTAAAACTGATTAAGGTGTGGGATTATATATAAGACAATAATATATAAAAGACAATTATGGTGATTTAGTGTAATATGCTATTTGAATCCACATTTTGGGGCAGTGGTGTCCTTTTGCAAAACACAAATCAGCTGAACAATTGTATATTTTTGGGTTCCACTTTTATAAATGGATCACATACTTGGATTCATGCCCACTACACCATCATGGTGCGTGCATATCTGAGCACGCCATCTGAGTTGTGCCACAGGGAATGGGGGGGTCTGTGAGGAGAGTGAATTTACCAGAGAAAACGTGGCTTTGTCGCCACCCTTTGTAAAAATGAGACTACAACACAACACTCCACTGTGTCAAGAGCAAGAGGAGGAGGAGGCCTACAATGGTCTCCCTTCAGCACTATCTACATGCTTTCTTTTAAAGTGAGCCCTCTGGTGACAAATGTCAGATCTAACAAAAGACAGCCTGAGCTTATTTGTAAAAGTGAAGTTATTTATTATATATTATATTTCACATAAAAAAAGACAAACATTTAGCCTTCTTTTGTGAAATAAAATTATATAAACACATGTAAAACATGTCTAAAAACAGCAAGGGAACCTATGACCAGCCTGCTGTGCAACCAACTGGTGATAGAAATAGACTTTGTTTGCAATTACTGTACATTTTGTAAATTATTATTTTTTGTGGTAGTGGTTTTGTTGTTGTTGCCACATTGTTACAGTTTGAAATCTTGTAGGAACTTGTAAAAATGAAACAGATTAATCCGATCCTACTGACAGTAACACATTTAACTGTCTACACCTTACCAAAGAAAAATCACACTAAACATTTGTGCTATTGTAATGAGTTTCACACCATAAAAATTAACATGTAGCCTAAACTCTATGGTCATTTTTTGGCAGTTAGTGGCGCTGTTGATTTGGTCATACTGAGAGGCGTTTCTAATATTTAGTTTATTTTTATCGATATCAATGGGATGGACAAAATATCAGAAACACCTCTCAGTATGAGGCAATACAATTCAACACCAAAACAATCTACTGCCTCAAAAATGACCATAAAGTTCAATTAACACAATTAACATCATATCTGTCATGAAGGTAGGATTTATTGCATGGTTGTTGTATTGGACTGCATTAGTTTTCCCTGGATGTACTTGGCAACTGATCAGTGGTGGAAAATAACTAGCACAGTTTTGAGGTACTTGTACTTTAGAGTATTTCAATTTGATGCTATTTTATACTTCCACTCCATGACATTTCAGAGGGAAATATTGAAAAGATGAAACCAGTGGTTTCCAACCTTTTTGGCTTTTGACGTCTTACAAAAAGCAGTGTGTAATCAGGCTTACATTTCAGATGTCTATGAGTTGTTAACAGCTCCACCAAACAGTGATTTTTCCCTCTGAACTTCTCACACGGTTTCATTTCAATAAATGTTCAAATGATCCAATATTTCACCAAAAGTTAAAGATCAGAGAAAAGGTCCAAACACTGAAAACAGATTTCTGTATCAGAACTTTGTTTTTTCTTCTTTCCTCTCCCATTAATCATCTCACAACCCCTCATATTTATCTGGTGACCCTTTGGAGGGGCCCCACCCCTAAGTTGGGAATCACTGGACTGTCTAACTGTATATAAAGTAGTTCAAACTAGCTCCACCTCCAGCGGCTGTAAAATGCTGCTTACACATTGATGCTTCAGTATTAACAATCTAATGATGTCATACACAGTAAAATATCAGTCATAGAGACATAATAAGCACTAATATTTCAAGTAGGCTACATTTTGATGCTAATATTTATGTACTTTTTACATAAGTAGAATTTTTCATGCAGGACTTTTACTTGTAATGGAGTACTTTGTTTTTACATTGCTGTATTGGTTCTTTTACCAATACAGCAAGTCCCCCTCAACTCAAAAATATGTTTTTCTTCTTGTTCCTAGAGTTGAATGTTTGAGCTTCACCGTGCAGAACGATGTATGTGCAGAGTTTGACACTAGAAGGTTGTTTTCACATTCATCTTCTTAAAGTGGAAAGTTTCCCTTTTGTCATTCAAAAAAACAGTTTAAGGGGTAGGCCTATGAGCATGATTTGTGACATCACAAATAGTTTGCAACTGCATATGCAACTTACACAAGTGTGATGTGGAAACGTGAAGCCTCCAGTGCACAAACACTGAGATTTGACTTTACATAGAAGTAAGAAACATGATGTGTCTAGTAGTTAATCTTAAAAAAAAAATTAAAAAACAAATTGCATATTCATAGATTTTGGAATTTTAAATGAGGGACAAGGAGTAAGATATTTTAATTTTTGTGTAAAAAAACCCACATAAGACAAATTCTTATTCAAAGTAGAGTATTTTATATATACATCTTAAAACTGGAGGAAATCTTTAAGTAAAAGATTTTAATACTTCTGCCACCACTTCAACTGAATGTAGCCTATATTAGGGTGGATTGTGCCTTTAAAACACAAAGGTCTAGTCAGCATGTTGAGGTCTAAACATTTCAGCCTTTCCTAGTTTCCATGAGTGTTAATTTATATAGCCTACATATAGCCATTTTTATACCACCACGAGTATTCAATTTGTACAATTAAAGTTAAACTAATTATTATACTTTATGATACGTTTACAATAGTAATAACAGATTAATAACAAACGGGGGCTTGATTGAACTTTATTTCCTATATTAGTAGATGGAGGCCATTATTGAGTACATCCACCTTTAAAATTATGCTACTAAATGATCCTGAGTAAAGTAACGTCACTTAGCCAAATGTACCGCGCGCGCCTACCCGTTCACCTCTCAGTGAATGGAGCGGAGCCGCGCGCACGCAGAGATCACTCCGGCTTGTTATTAACGTTAATAACGTTATCTCTCGCGTCACTCATGTCCCCAACAACGACGGGCTGCTGCTGCTGCTGCTCCTGCTGCTGCGGCGGAGGAGGAGGAGGCGAGAGGAGGACGGGACTGCGGTTCAGGTGCACCGCTGTGATTGAAAAGACGGTGAAGTTTTAACGCTACGGAGAAGCAGCGAGAAGCCCACAACTGAAGGATAACGGTCAGATTTGTCGACAAGTGTTTTAGCTGTTATAAACGTGGTTCGCCATTGTTGTTTTTTCTTTTTTTTTTTTTTTTTAATCAGTGATGGGATTCCTTCAGGAGCGACCTGCCGCCTAAACCCTCACTAAAAGGTAAGGAGTAAAAACGACGGTTAACAAAAAAAAAAGATAGTGTGTAACGGGAGTAAAGGATGCTCAGCCAGTTTGTACACGCTCTGTTTTGGAGTTTGTGTGGGCGAAAGTTAACTACAACCTCCAGTCGGTTAGTTAGTCAGCAATGGATGTCAGTTATACTGTAGTAAAACACTCGGGCCAAGTCGTGTGTGTCCTCTCTCTGTATCTCGTGTTGGGGCAAGCTGCTACTAGCGACTGACACAAGCAAGCCAGCTCCCCACATCATCATCATCATCATTATTATTATTAAGCTATTATTATTATTAGCATTACTGCTGTTTGGCACAGCTGTGAACAAGCTATCAGTGAACATTGTCAACGCACGCAAACTTGTGGTAAGTGAGTGCAAACGGGACAGACAACAAGGCTGCCATTGTACCGGATCAGCGGCGGATTAACGGAATTCCTTTTCTCTGCACTGTCTGAATGGCCTCCAGTCTCTCTCTCTCTCTCTCTCTCTCTCTGCCTGCCTGCCTCAGTGGGTATAACATCTTGATTTCTAGCAGCTTTAACCTCTGGCAATTGTTAGAAAGTGTAAAGTTAAAAAAAACAAAAACACCTCAGGGCCAGCAGCCACCCGAACCCAGAGATGTCCAACTGGGCTATTGTGAAACATGTGGATGGGACAGTGTTTGCCAGAAAATTGTTGTAGTTATTGTTATCAAGGCCTGTAGCTGAAAAGTGGGGATTATCAAACACAAAGCAGGGCTGCAACTGAAAAAAGTCATTACCACTTAATCATTTAGTTTGTGAAACAACAGAAAATAGTGAAAAATAGCTGTCACAATTCCCCACAGGCCAAGGTGACGTCTTTAAATTGCTTGTTTTGAACAACCAACACTCTTAAGACTAAAAGACATTTAATTTACAATTATATAACAGAGAAAAACAGCAAATCCTCACATCTGAGAGGCTGAAACAAGAGAATATCTGGATTTTTTGCCTGGGTAGCTTGTAGCGTAGGGTCCTTTCTGCCACAAGTTGGCTTAGACGAATAGTCTATTATCAAAATTGTTGCTGATTAATTTTCTGTCAGTTGACTCATCTATTAACTAACTATATGATCCAGTTCTAGTAAAAAAACATTGCAAGGTGATGCCACTGAGCTTTAAACCCAGGCTGAATAGAGTTAATGAGCATGAGAGGTCAAATATGTGTCAAATAGGTCTTCAGGGTGTTGTTTGTCTGGCCTGCTGATAAAAATCTGTTGTATCATGCCCGATCATCAGTGTAAGCATTTAAGGGTGAAGACTGTTATGTGTAATGCAAAAGCTCTAATTACATCCACCAGATAACCAGATATGATTACTCTGTTAGCTCTTATCATTTTCTAGTGTTCATAGACAATAAACAAACATAGGCCCAGATTTTCAATATCTTACTCCTCCCACCCTCCTTCCATACACTTGCACATCATGCACAGCATGCACCATCCCCAGCGCTCCCCCCTCCCCCCCCCCCCTCCCGTATGTGGCCAACCAACATGTGGGGAGGTAATCCCAGCTATTAGGGTAATCTCCTCAGCATGACGATCAATAGGGGAGGGTGTGCGGCAACTACCAGACAAGAGTAGCGGGGGGACAAAATTTGTACTAAAGAAAAATGATTTAATCATCTAGATTAGGTCAGGAGACTGGGGTCTGGACAGGAGCTTGTTTGCTGGACGGGGGGAGGGGTGCAGACAGAGCAGACAGGAAGATGTGAGGGGTAAGGCCATCTCCACTTTGGGCAGCTCCCTTGTGTGATAATGGGCTGACTAAATGAAAACAACAAAAATAAAGCTTCACAGTGGGACAAAAATCAAATGTACAGTGGCAGATCTCTTATGGTACTGCCACAGACTGTTAGTGTTACGGGTAAGAAAGTAAAAATTGATGCAAACATAATCTAAAAAATGCAAAGGTTTTCTTGTCAGACAATAATACGACAAAAACATTTCATGCACGAGGTAAGACTGGACTATACACACTAACAGCATTTCATAAAACAACACATTTAACTGAAAATAATAGCTACAAGAAAATGTGGGAATGACTGGCACCAAAATGGTTTATTGAGTCTTTAAACTGCTTTGGGGTTCCCCAAGGAAAAGATACTGTAAAGGGAGAAAACCCCAGGATAGATCATAGATGTTCTAAACAGGCCAAAATCATTACGCTGTCATTCCTGGGAATTAATGTAAGGTAGTAAAAATGCAGTATGTGCCGATGGCTTATATCCAAAGTATGTTCTGTAAGTTGTTTTTAAACCACATACATATGACCACAACAATCTTCACCATACCATAAAGCTGATCTCTCTTCAAAAGAGAGGTAATCACTTGCTGACCCTACCTCAAAAATGTTAAATACCTTGTTACTTAACATCTATTTTGAGGTAAAACTTAGACCCAACAAGCTCACAAATATATATTCATGTGTTTCTAGGTTGTTGTGCACTTTTTGTAATTAAAATGAAACTACAAAAGCACTTGAGCCGGTTAAATACTTAATATATGAAGTAAGTAGTAGTGGTTACACTTTAATTTTTAACATGCATCTTGGGTAATCCAATCACAAAACTCAGGAGAGATTCAGCAGCCAGATATTTCTCTGTTCTCTGTTTAGGAGCGACTGAGAATGACACTGAAATGAGAATAGCTGGTCCACCTTAAAAGTCAGTCCACCTTAAGTGAGCCTGGTCAGATTAGGCTAATTCATTGTCGCTAACTTTGGAGCTAACCCCCTTCATCTTTCCAGCAGTTGGAGAAACAACAGACGAGACTTTTCTTGGTCTTGAGAAGCTGCAGTGTTTATTAACTGACACGCTGTAGCCTGTACTGTACATTTAATGCCAGATTGACAACTCACTGCTAACGTTTTTCTCTGCTCTGCTTGCATGCACTGTCACTTTTCTGCTGCTCAGTCAACCACACACTCGCTACGCACACACATTACACACGGCCTTATTCCTTAACGGAGTTACGATACTCTTATGACAGTACCTTTCATGTAGATGTCCTTTGACGAGGGAGGAGAGGAAGGATTCTTGGATTTGATGTACAAGTCGATGACTCTAAACAATTCCACAATAATGTAGGGTGTTATCGCGCTCGCATAGTGTGCAAGTGAAAATTTTTAGTAGCCCATTGATATTAATGATCACGTGAAATTTTAGTAGCTGCGCTCATAATTCTGTAGCAGTGCCCCTGCAGAATTATGAGCGCCATCCGCCATCCAGAATTATGAAACACTGCCATCCACGAGAATCCATTTAGCCTGTTGTTGTGGTTTCTTGTTGTTTTGCACTTAAATGTGATGCTGTTGGCGCACGAATGAGTAAGTGCTATGGCCCTGGATACATTCTCATATACACTGCTAAAAGAATGTGGCCATATGTGGCCCAGACCACCTCCGAATATGGTCTGAACAATTGGATCTCAGTGCATCCTCAATGCGTCATGGGTGTATTCACACCTGTACTTAGAGCTGTCCACTTTTGATCGGATCACCCGAGATGCATTTTAATGCCAGGTGTGAACAGGGTCTGAAATAGCCTGCTCTAATGTTATTACTCAACAGCACACAGATGAACCACATGCTGGATTCAGTCTCATGGAGGCATATGCTAGCTGTCCATGCTAGCTGTCTGTATGGGGTATATTGTTCAAGCTACCTGGACCTTATGGTCCAAAATATTACACAACTAAAAGTGACTACATGTTAAACAGATGAGAATGGAACCACTCCCAAAAAATAATCTTTTGAAAACAACAGAAATGAGTTGATTGCGGTATCATGCGATCTGTCAATTAGTCAGTCAATTGACAGAAAATACAATTTTGATACTTGTTTGATAATTTAATATTTTATGCAAAAACTCCACTGGTGTCAGTTTTTCAACTATGATTTATTTGTGTTTTCTTACTTTATATAATTGTTAACTGAATATCTTTGGGTTTTGGGTGATTGGTCAGACAAAGCAAGACATTTAAATATGTCAAGTTAGACTCTGAGAAATTGCTATGGGCATTTTTTCCCTTTGTTACATCAGTGAGTCATCAGGAGATTGGGAGATTAATCAGTACTGAATATAATTGTTGGTTGCTACCCTAGATTTTAAGTTGGTTGCTACCCTAGATTTTAAGTCGTATTAAGATTTGTCAATAGATTCTGGTAAAATAGCCCTAATCCATAGATACATCAAATATGTTTTGAAAATAGGAAAAATTAGCAACGTCTTTAATGTCACTGCCATTGTTTATTCAGATATCAGTTGTTTTTATAAAGGGTAGTGTAGTCTAATTAAAGTAAAACACTGGCACTGCATCATTTCTCTTTGGCCACAAATCTGCTTTTCTTTGTGCCAGTGAGATCTGAATGGGCTGACAAAATTCCCAGTTTGTGATGAATCAGATTGGTTTATGAAAAAAAAAAAAAGGACTTGCCCTTTAAGTCTCCAGTGGAGGAACTGGAGTGCAAACACTGGCAAAATGTCCAGATGGAAGATGGGAGGGATGAGTAAGGCGTTCACAGATCCCTTCTGTTTGGCCCCATTGAGACAGAGGGAGACGAGATTGGATGGGTCTGAGGGAGTCAGGTTACTATCGCCCCATTCTACTCCAAAGAAGTGGTGGTGTAAAAGATGCAAACCCCTATGGGAAACCTAATCCAGACCCTGCTGCCAGCTGTCATTCTTTCGCTCCAGGGTAAAATCGCTAAGCAGGTATCGCCTTACCCTTCTTCAATCATTACCTTAATCATAGCAGGAAATGGGGAATTACACACGTTGTTCTGGACTACAAATCCACATGTACTATATAATTTGAGAATTTTGATCTTATACAATGATAGACAGTACAGTACATCACAAAAAAAGCAAAGCCATAAGCAACGTCAGCTCCAAAACGTCTCAGGAATACCAGATGCTCATGAGATTCTGCTGTAGGTGTATTTGATTTGTAATTTTTTAAAATTTAAAACATCAAGTAGCAAGTTTGGCACTTAGCAATAATCGATACCGGGCACTTATAATTGACAATATTAATGCACAGGGATACATTATACTATGCTTTGTGTGTGAAGAAATTATTTTTAACCTACCACCTTAAGATAGTGTTTCCTTGTAAAGGAGTTTCGTCACTTATCGCCAACATTTGTAAAAAAAAAAAACCCAAAAAGGTTTAACACCACAGTTAATTAAAACCCACTATTGAGATGAAGTAACCTTATCATAATCAATTGAGATGATAAAGTAACACCAAATTTAGTAAATTCTACTGTTATTTCTGTAGTGTTCAATAGTTTAGGGTTCAAAGTTCAACTCAAACTGAACTTTGACTCAAACTAGGTGTGAAATTCTTTGACTGAATCCAGTGAGTCAGATATGACTGGCAGAGCAAGTCTCATTTTCCAAGTCAGACCAAAACCATGAGAATGATTTAGAGCAGAAATGATTAGGTGATTAATCAATAAGTCTATTGACAGAAAAAAAGGCAATAACACAAGCAATTTGATGATATCACTTTGGGCTTTAGGACATTGAAAGTGGGCAATTTCACAATTTTCTTACATTTTGTGGACCAAATAATCAATTAATCTAGAAAATAATTGGCAAATTGATAGATAATGAAAATCGTTGTAAACAAGATTATTATTCTCATTGAAAAAACATTGCAGAGCTGCAACTTTTAGTCGATCCACAGATTAGTCAACTATTTTGATAATCAATTAATCATTTTGAGTCGTCTTTTTTTTTAAAGAGAAAATGCCCAAATTCTCAGATTCCACCCTCTCAAATGTAAATGTTTTCTGTTTTCTTTAGTCTTCTGTGATAATACACTAAATATCTTTGGGTTGTGGACAAAACAAGACATTTGAAGATGTCACCTTTGTCTTTGGGAAACAGTGATCAGCATCTTTCACCATTTTCGGACATTTTATAGACCAAACGATTAATCGAGAAAGCAATCAACAGATTAATTGATAATGAAATAATTGTAGCCCTTTCATATTCTTTAGTCAGTTTCACATTCTTTATAATTGGAGTTTCAGAAGCATTTTGGTGGCTTCTAGCTTTGGAGGAGACATACTGCTTACACTGTACTACAACATCCTGTACATTTAATCTGTGTTAATATGTCATGTTTTCCTTTAATTGCATTGCATGTGGAATTGAGACTAAAATCAATAACAGTGTTGAAATATACACCTGATAGAGTTAGTAGGGAGAACAAAAGATTACAGGGAAACTGATAAAGTAAAAGACAGAAAGCAGAGTGATAGAGAGACAGTCAGAGCGACTCTGAGCTGACCTTGCCATGATAATCTAATCCCTGTCGAGAGTGCTTTTTTTAGAGAGCAAGTTAATGCCAGCAGATTATACTCCAGTGTCTCCCACACTAGCCAATCCACACTGAAAAGAGAGTGGGTCCACACTGGATCCTCAGACTGACCACAGCAGTTAACATAATCTCAATAATGAAGGATGCACTATATTCCAAAAAATGATTTGAAAAAAACAAAACAAAAAACAAAACCTCTCTTCATCTTTGCTTTTCTGCTTTCATTGGCAGTAGCTGTTTGGTATCTGATGTCTGCATTTGGGACTGCATGACAATATTTTTTAGAGGAATTGTTAACATTTCCACAACAGGTAAAAGCTCTGCCAAGAATCTCTTGTATTCCCCTTCCCTTGTGTCTTCTCTTTGTCAATCTCCCTCCCCTGTGTGTGCTTTATTGCACAAAGGGGCATCCATGATAAAAGGCCACTCAATGAGCAGCTCATCTAATGCTACGAAGAGTAATCCCTGTGTATGTTGTGTAACCGAGTGGAGAGTTGAACAAGGAGGGGGATGGGGGACGAATGTGTGCAAGTTTGTCCGTGCTTGTGACTGTTGAGTTCATGGCTATCTAATCTCTTAGGTACATTAGGCTGTTCGCCCGCAGTAGTAGTGCTGCTTCACTGTTTTTCCTGCAATTAAGTCATTCTAGGAACCCTGCTGACACTGAACACTACCTATGAGTTATGTGCAAGTTGATAGCAGGCTTTGTAGAGGTTGGTGAGGTATGTGCCGATTACATTGTTCTCATTATACGGTAATCGTGTACAACACCAGAAGGTGTGTCTTGCTTTTTGGAAATAGTTTTAAGATTGTTGGCCGAGCTGGGAGTGATGTAAGTTTTGATTTCTGCTTCTCGAGGAATCGCGGCACTGTTGAACACTTAAAAAGTACAACGTTTAAAAGATCAGTTGATGTCAAACTGACTGACTGAAGTATCTGTCATTGAATAGATAGTCTTAGGATTTATCAAATCTAGATTTATAACCCAGCTGATTGTCTTTTGTTGCCATTATGGTCGTTTTTTCAGTGATTCCTTGATAATATTTTCACTGTACAGTATTTGTTGCTTTTGTGATAAATTTGTACACAATGTTAGTTTGCATAGTACTATTTATATTTTATAGAGTCTGGCCTGGAGATATGCAGTGATCCTGTGTTTTGAGCCAGCCTATAGGAGGGACTAAGTCTATTTATTCAATGACACACACACACACACCTGAGTCAGTTTGGTACCTCTGTACCTGATGAAGAGCCCATTTGCGCTCAAAACGTTGTCTAAATGTAATAAAAGGAAAAAAAAAATTTATAAGGTTGCAAGTCCTCGGGAAGCAGAAATTATTGTACAATTATTTTGGACTCAGCAGAATGATGTGCACTGAGTGATGTTACTTTTATCATTTCAGTATCTAATTTTTAGTTTCTTTTCTCAGCACTAACAAGGTTGTTCTGCAGTCACAAGACTGCTAATTTTGCATCCATGCCATGTGGGCAGAATTGGAAGATTGGGAAAACGTCCTATTGTTACCTTTTGGGAGCGCTCACATCCTTCCAAGATGGTTACCTGCCCACCGTTAGCCCTGCAGTCACAATGGAAATGTAGTGTAAATTTGCTATTTATATCATGGTACATATTTTCACAGCCTCGTTAACAAGTTCAACCAGATTTAAACAAAACTGTGAAGACTATATAGCTCCTTTTTAAATAGCTGCATCGATTGTACTGTATTAGTGTTATTACTGGATTTTATGTGGCTACATTGAACTGCTGGCGTTGGTAACTCTGAAGCTCTTTTAGTTCTGTCCTCAAGTGGGAGATATCGTAAGAGAGTGTTCACACCGATGTATGATGTTGAGCATACTAACCTGTGTTGGATAGTCATTAAATATGACATTTCAAACAAGCACCTGGGAGTCTGTTTTGACTCTACTACATCTGGAGGGAGTCATGTTGACCTGCATCAGCAGTGAATCAGCAGAGAGTGTATTTTCTGCATAGACTAAGGTATTTTGGTGCAAGTAAGGGGATAAGAAACCTATTTATCTTTTTTTTTTTTGCTTCTGCTTGTCACAAAAAGTATGACATCTTGCAGTGGTAAACCATTCATGCGTGCACATTTTAGACAGTTGTGAAGGAGGTATTGGTGCTGTAGATTCAAGGTTAATTTTAATGTAGCAAGGTAGAACTAAACAAGTGGGTTTCAGACATTCATATTAAGACATTTTGAATTGATTCTGAAGACATTTCTTTAGAGCAGTCTATAGAATCAGCAAGACATCAAATCTAATGCACCTTATAGTAAGTGCAGCCTTCATTATGCAGTTAACCATTTTCACATTATCTAAGAACTTGACTACATTTTTATGATATAATTGTTGAATATCTGGTACAATGTCTTAAATAATCTGTTAACACAGTGATTTGATGTGGTGCATAGAAGAATTGACAGTGCCAACAGCAGGCAGGTTTCTTAGATGTAGGAAAACTGGAAGGAACGCTTGACGATGGGGAGAAAATCTTTGTATTTAGACAACATTTACAGCAAAGAGAAAAAAAAATCTCAATCTGTGTATTAGATTTGTTTTATGCCTCAGTTGTGTTTGCTGTTGATGGAAACAGACAGGATTATTGGACACAAAACAGTAGATGCGAGGTGAGGCTTAGTGAGTGACTGTGGCTTTGGACACTAGCATAAGGACAGTCACATGCTATCTCCAGTCAGGGGTATATTGGCACAGGCTTGTTGCTGGTTGTTGAGAATATTTGGATGACTTCAGCACATACACACACACACTCACACAGGCACATATGCATGCACACAGTCATGGGGTACACACATTCTTGCTTAAAAATGTCACATTTTCCACTTGTTTACAACTACAGTTGCAGAGATTAGTTATAGGTGGACATTCTCTCTTACTTGAAAATGGGTATTCAAGGTATTTTAGTGCGTTGGACGCTTTAGTATCTTACAAAATGAATTCAGGGCTAATGCTATTTCCAGTCCCCTGCAGGAAATTACACCCACAGTTTTGGTGCAGCAACAAGGCACGCAGGCAGTGTGCACACATACGACAGTGGATATTTTAATGCAAGAACACACACACACACACACACAGACACACACACACACACACACACATACACACACATCACAGCACACAGGCTCTCAGCATCAGTGCCCTGACCATAGGGAGTTTGTGCTGAGCTGGTTGGGACGTCAGGATGAATCAATGCGAGGACAGCTGACTGGACATGCCTATTCATCTGCCAAAGAAAAGAGAGAGAAAAAGGGAGCGAGGGATTCTAAAAGAAATGAGTTAAGCCCCCGGAGCAACATGTTTGGCTATCTGCATTACTTTACAGATCCTCCAAAGGGCTTTCAATGTTTATAGGATGAAAGCTGAAGAGGTGGGAAAGATGGGATCTAGGGAAGTATAGAGAAAAAAAGAAAAATGGATTGATATTTTGTTATTAAAAATGAAAAAAAAAAAAACAAATCCTACTTTCAGTAAACAAACACTACGCAGATGCCATCTTACGTATGATTAAGTAAAACTAGGATATTGCAGATGCAAAAATATAGCACAGACTAAGCACATAGGCTGCTTTGACAAAGGCATAAGCTCATACTGTAGAGGCTGCTAACTCCATACTGATGGCCTGTTTATTCCCATCTGTTGCCCTCAGCTCTCTGACTTCATCCCCATTGTGTTAACTCATTACATTCGCCTTAACCTTAACCCCTTAATTGCCACCCTCCAGTTTCTCCTGCACATCCTCCCCCTCTTGGAGACAGTGTGCCACATTGCCCGTGCTCTAATCTGATGGCGTCTGCCTACCAAACACCTGCCATGTCCGGGGAAAACCTCCTAAACTCCTCCCCATTCCAGATCCAACACCCATTCCAGTGTGAGCGGATCAGCACACATGACCGCAAGCAGGCAGGCACGCATGCAGACAGATGCGACGGTGGATGCAGATACAGATAATTAGACAGACAACCTCATCCCCTGAAAAATATACCACAGTCAGTCTCTTTTTTTTTTTGCTGGCCTTTTATATGTATGTGCACCTAGCCCTTCCTCCCATTCAAAGACTGATAAGACAAGCAAGAGTCGTCTGTTGTCCTGCCTCCTTGGCCAGACATGTATTCGAAGACAGTGACGTGTAGGCCTAGGCCTCTTTGCTTTAACAATAACTCTCTCGACCCCCCAATGAGGGGTGGAGGACCAGACATGAGGCGATGTGACAGTTCTGGTGCGGCCAACACAATAGCAGGTTTTTCTTTTTACTGCCTGGCTGGCTATATGCCACAGAATACTTTTTTTTCACTGGAACAGTCTAACAAATAGTCATGTTTGCCTGAGGAACATGTTTAACCACATCAGACCATGCCACAGTAATTTTTTATATAGCACACAGCAAAGCATGTTCTCTTCCTGGATGATTGTGTTCTGGTTTTACCCAGATGTCTCTGAGGTATTGTAGCCTCATATATCAAAGTTCTCCTCCTGGCTTTTGAGATAATTTGCCCACAATTATGAATGTTGTGTAACTGTGGCATTTTTCTTTACATATGGAAAAATATAACTGAGGGAAAATGGAGGATTAAAAGATGAAGGTTACACAATTGGTGACATTGTGATACTTCTCCTGTTATTTAAACAGTTATATCTCCTATTATTTAAACAGAAGTATTTAAAATTGTACCTTGTTACCTACACTCACAATCTTACACCAGCACTTACCCCAGAATCAGGGGTATGTGTGTGTCTGTATGCGAGTTTCTAAAACAAAGTTTGTTCATAATGGATTATTGATCGTGAATTAGAGTGGACTGCCCCCGAGGGCTCATCCTGGCTGGCCAGGAATGAATACATCTCTTCATGCTCCACCTCACACACTCAATTTAGGCAGAGGAAACCAAGGACACAATCACACATGCATGTTGAGACACTGACCCACGCTCTAATACGTACAGACAGGCGTCGCTCATCCAGTAAGGGACAAAGGTTATTTTAGAGTCTGCGTAATGCAAATTGCCACAATGGCCCATCTCTCTCAGTACAGAGTTTGTACTTTTTCCCCACATACGGAGTGAAATTACCTTATGTGTGAGCTACTTTTGCTGTCATTGCTGGTGTATTCATAGTGAAACCGGTCTGCATCTCTACAAATGTTCTGTGTACATAGAAACAACAAGCAAGCAAACAGAAATGTGATTTTGTTTGACAGGTTTTCGAACAGAAAAAAGGGTATATTACTCAACCATCTGGCATGGTATTAGGTTTTGGAGAACAAAACAGCGTGATTTAGTTAAAACTGTCACCTTTTCTGATTTAAATATCCTCTGCAGATTTTATCAGACTTCTAAACAGGTGTATCAGTGTCTGCCTGAATCACTTTATAAAATACTATAAATGCAACAAGCCAACATATGCCTTAATCATCACTTCGATACTCAGTTTTAAGTCTCACTAGTTGATTTCTCTCTTTAGTCAGAAATCTAAAGTTGAACTTTAAAAGCTTATTGGTGTGATTGTCTGTTGTGCTCAACAAGCACCATAAATATTTCATACTCTAAATATCATTATTGTTCATGTATTCAAAGCTAAATAACAGTTCTGATCTGATGAAAAAATAATGTTATTTTGTGAATTTAGATTGTAAATGTAATTACTACAAACCTAATTTTAATTTCTCCTTCTATTTCCAGGTTGTCTTGCCAAAAGAATAAGCAGCTTGCTTAAGAAAAACATCAGGATGGACACTAAAGCAGTGATGGTTTCCAGATTGTTTATGCCCGCTCTGAGAACTTACTAACTTTTCGAACACACACTTTGCATAGTTAACAGAGTTATTACACAACTGTAT
Organism: Thunnus albacares; assembly: GCF_914725855.1. Lineage (NCBI taxonomy): Eukaryota > Metazoa > Chordata > Actinopteri > Scombriformes > Scombridae > Thunnus > Thunnus albacares. The sequence continues at coordinate 16,955,445 of NC_058124.1, read as the reverse complement.
GTCAAAACGTACCAGCACTCCAGGAAAAATAATGGAGACAGAAGAGAAGGAGGATGTATCACAAAAACGCACAGCTGGTGTAAAGGCTGAGACGGAGGAGGATGTGACGTCTGGTCACACCTGCGGGGTGTGTGGTCGTAGCTTTCCTCTGCTCAGCTCTTTATCCCAGCACATGAGAAGACACACCCGGGAGAAGCCGTACAAGTGTCCGTATTGTGAGCACAGGACGGCTCAGAAGGGCAGTCTGAAGGCCCACATTCGAAGCCATAAACTGGGCCTTTTCAGCCATCACATCAGTGACAAGGAGGGGGATGGAGATCCAGGGCAGAAAGATAACGCTGTCATCAGCACACCTAACAAAGGTCATACTGTCAATGGAAAGGTGAAGAAGAAAGGAACCAAGAAAAAAGTTAAGGGTAAAGATGCAGTCACTGGTGTCGAGATCAGTGGTGATGGTGGGGCTGATGCTGGGCCTTTTACCTGCAGCATTTGTAGCCAGGTTTTCCCTCAGGTATTACTCCTTAAATCCCACATGAAAAGGCACCGCAGCGCCCAGGATCATGGTTGCCGGATTTGTGGACGCCGCTTCCGCCAAGCATGGTTCCTCCAGAGTCACATGCGCATTCACCGGGTTAAAGCCCAGCTGCGGGGTGGCAAGAGCAATGAGCCGCCTGCCACCATCAATGGGGTTCCTCAGGACCCAGCATCACTGACAAATGAGGAGTGCCTCTATGAGCTTTGCGCTGGCTGTGGTAACTTCTTCTATGACCGCAAGACCTTGCAAATACACGAAAAACTACATAAACTGAACCACAGTCGCAGTCTGATACAAAACCCACCACAAGAAGACCTCGAGGCCTCTGAGTTGCATACTGCCAAGAGCCAGTTTTTGGAAAGCCTGAACCTGACGTGTGCTGGACCTAAGGAAACCCCTGAGGATAAGAGCCTGGGTAGGCGAATTCCAGAGCTGGACCCTGTGTGTAGTTACCAGGCCTGGCAGTTAGCCACAAGGGGACGACTAGTGGAGGCAACAGAGAAATGTTTGGGATGGGAGGAGAGACTTGCAGATGCTGAGGTGGCATATGACACAGAGAAGGGCGAGTATGTACCCCTGAAGCAAGAGAAGAAGAGGAAGCAAATTGACACCTCCAGCTCCAGCATTAAGAAGAAGAAAGGTGATATCGGCTTTGATCAAACATCAAACAACCTGTCTCATACTAAAGGTGGTGACAAGAAGATTTCCCAGAAGGACCGTATTCTGTTGAACGGACTTGGTCACGCGTTTTATGAGGCGCTACAGAGTAAGAAGGTCAAAGATGTTGGATTCTCACCTAAACAGACCAACAGCATCAGGAACCAAGACCAGGAGGGTAAGCAATGTATGCAACACTACTTTATCCTTGCAGCAGTAAAAAAATGTTGCTTTAAAACAGGTAACAGTTACAAAATCCAGCTGGTGCTAAAAACATTTGTTTTGTGTTAAATATAGAGCCCTTCTTGTTTAAATCAAAAGTCATGTTTGTAGACATACAGCTGTGTCACCTTTCCTGGTAAGAACTGCTGCATTCAATATCCAATCGCCTAAACGTAAAAACATACAGACCAAAAGTCTCTGTGACATTGCTGTAAGTTAAACCTACCAGACCAGCAATGTGGGAATTAAATACTAGCTCTGTGGTGGGGGGATAAACAGAGGTAGATAAAAGATAACATTGTGGAAAAGGGAGACCTCTTGTGAATTCATAATAGAATTACAGCATATGTAACTATCACACCTGGTTATACAAAAAGATTTAGAAAATGCATCAGTTTTCTCACTTACGGAAAAATGTCACTGGGAACATACAAAATTTCATTCAAAATTGTTTTTTTTAAATTCTCCTATGGAAATGTTTAGTTGGCTACAATTCATGAACACACAATAATATGAGTTTTTTTAAACAAAGGTTGAAGTGATTATACAGGACTCTGAATTTTAGCAAAATCACAGAATGTGGTTTATTTGCACACTTGCAGAGATATTATAAGAGCAGGTGATATTTTCTTACTTAATTGCTGATTAAATACATATTTCTGTGGAATATGAAAATAGCTTATGTTCTAGATCAACAAAAGATAAACAGATCAAATAAACAAGCAAATAAGTGGCTTTCATAAAACATACTTACAGAGCAAAATTACTGGTACTAATACTTTTTGGAAGAAGATATCGTATGCATTGAGGCTGTAACACTTGGAAATTAAGCTCCGCGAATGCAGTTCAACAAAAATGATCTTCATATAAATCATTCAAATACACTATAACTTAATACAGAGACACAGAGGTAGCAACATTCAAATCATTCAAAATCTACCACCACTTAAGGTGTTGAGCCAATGCAACAGTGATTTACGTAAATACTGAATAAAATGATTGTCACAGCTTCTCTGAATGAATGTCCTTTCCACTATGAAATCTTTGATAATGATTTTCTAGCTTGGATAATGTAATCACTGCTAGTGACTGTATTTTAGTAGTTATAAACACAATCACATAACTTATTATAAATTCTTTACTTTGCTTCTTCCTCTCCTACCTACAGATAAAAAACCCTACTTCTGCGAGCACTGTGATTTCCACACTGTCGACGCCTCACTACTCAGGTCTCACCTGCACATGCAGCACCAGGACTTGCTGGGTCCTTACAGCAAACAGAGCACCATTTTGGACAACATTAGCCAAAGTGGCTCCAAAGCCTCATTATACATGGACTACCTCAGAAACAGGAGCGTGTTGCTTAGTCAGCCATATTGGAATCCCTACACGTGTCCGCCTGGACAGGGGTCAGCAGAGTCAAACATTAAAACAGAAAAGTCAAATGATACTGAGGTCAAAGGGCAGGGACATACACGTAGTGATGCTGGCAGTCTTCTTAATTTGTCTGCATTATCTGCAAGTAAAGGAGATGGAGCTGCAAATGATCCGGTTAAAACAGAAGGCCTTGTGAGACATCAGTGCCCATATTGCTCCCACACTACCAACTACCCAGAGGTGCTGTGGATCCATCAGCGGGTTGCACACAGGGTGGATAACAGCAGCTCCGTGGCACCCAAGTGGGCACCCTGCTTGAACAGCATCAAGAGTGTAAAGGCAAGTGCTTCCCAGTGGAGACGCACAGGTCCCCCGCCATTCCTCGAAGGCAAGGACTGTCCAGCTTTACCTGCGCCGAGAACTCAGCGCACACAGCCACCAGGTTTCACAACCCACAGCAGCAGCAGTAGCAAGCACTCCGCCCCTAAGAGCCAATCAGGTGTCCCGAAGTCCAAGCATCAGTCAAAGGACTCACGATCTTCAGACGGGACACATTCTAGTGGTAGAGCAGGACTTCTACCTCAAAAGAAGTCTGGTGAACAAAACCGGGCAGCCGAAGGGGGAAGTAAAGGCTCCAGCGCCAGAGCTACTTCATCAAGCAGTGTCGTGCATAGCAAGAGCGTCCCTGGTTTCCAGCCTACCAGCAGCCCCAAACACAGAGGCCACAGAGCTGCGGTGGAGGGAAACTTCCCACAAGAAGGCTTGGGTTTTATGTTGGCTCGAAATCATGGCGGCACCTCATCTAACGCAGCTGCAGATAGACTCCATCCCCGCAGGCAGTCATGTGACTCCTCTTCAGGTCCTAAGGGTCCTGATCTTTGGGCCGCCATGAACATGTGGGGGCACAAAGCGTATTTAGAACCACTCCTTTTTGCTCAGGGAAAGAGTGAGTCAACAGGAGAAATGCCAATGGACATTGATATTTTGAGTCTCCTGAAAAACTACAGTCCCCATGATCTGGCTGCTCTCTACCAACACTGGGGGTTTGTTGACCCCAGACTTGATCCACAAGGTAAGAGATGTTTTGTTTTTATTTTTTTTAATTTGTCAGAGAGCTAACTTAAGACTGCTTAGGTAAAGATGGAGGCCGTCACTCATTAAAACTGTCAATTTTTTAATCTTTTTATACATGAAATGGACTCAAACACATGAGCTACCCAAAAAGAGTGACTGTTAAATGTTGTGATATGTTGATGAGTACATCTTCATCTGTCCTGGCTATTAGTAAAAACCTGCAAACCTCAGAATGAAGTATTTATGATTAAATTTCATTCTTCTACTTTTTACAGCAATGTTGCAGTTAAATGGAAATTTTGGAAATGAAGTCCATTCCTCCTCTGAAGCTTCCAAACAGGTAACATGTTTTCTTTACAGCAGCCACTGATACTGTATGTAGGATTTAATGCAAAGATTAGTGACTATTTAATTTAATTTTAATCAGCTAAATGCATATATATATATATATATATATATATATATATATATATATATATATATATATATATATATATATATATATATATATACATATACACACACACACACACACACACACACAATATATAAATCAGGATCACCTACAGATAAGAAATCAGCATTTTGTGTCTCCCAACTCATCAAAATTGAAAATATATGTTTTACTTTACTCACTTAACTTACTATATTTACAAACATCAGTGATGAAATCAAATCTTTAACAAGATAAGACATTGACATTTTATATTTCCTATTTTGTCAATAAGTGTCAATCCATGTATTAAAAGTAAAAGGCCTGTCATTCAACTAGTGGTAGGGCAATGATGTTTATATCTGTGTCAGATTATGGCTTAATTATAGTCTCAAGTGAAATGTATAACTCGAAAGTCACTGGACTTCAAACCTGTGCCATTAATTCACTTTTCAAAATCAGGAACAGCACGAGAATCCCTCACGAGTCTGTACAGTATGTCCTTACTGTACCAACTGTGTACCCTGTCTGTGCATGAGTACAGTATGTCATCTCAGTGCACACATGCGTCTGCGTATTTTCATGTGTTTGCACGCGTGGCTGTCAGCTTCCACAACCTGGCTGTCTCTTCCTTCTCGTTTTCGTAAGAGAGGCTGACAGGGATGAGGGAAATAAATAATAAAAAAAACATTGTTGTCCCCCTCAGGGTAGAACTCGCCCAGCATCTCCATATGGTGTGTCATCAGCCTGTCAGTCACACCTACCCTGATGCTACCTACAACTGTTCTGGCTTTCTCCTCTCTCCCCTAGAGTAATGTGTGGGCAACTTTTTAAACACTAGACATGGCTAATATCTCAGTCTGAAGGGGTGAGGAATTACAAATCAGGCAAATTTAATATGGATAACACCTTTAGGTGATATTTTTAGTATCATGGGAACATATTTTTTTGCTAGAAGTGCAAACAAATGAAAACATTAGATTTTTGTTTTACATGTTTCTGATGTCTCTTGGGCTTTAAACACTTTTTATGTAAAAAAAGACTCCCGACTCAGGAACAAATTTACATTAGAGGGACCATTTAGGTCAACAGAAACTAATGCATAAAATATCATAGCATAGTGTGAGTGAGCCATCACTGGCCAACATCATATCATTAGAAAATAGATTATCCCAGTAGTGTAGGTATTAACATATTATGTAACTTGCAGAACTGGTTAAGTAATTTACATTGTATTTCATCAAGGACATTAACGCAAATGCACAAAACCTTCATTATAGTGCTGCAACTAACCATTATTTCCATTATCAGAAAACTGTGAAACATGGCCATCACAATTTCCTGGAGCCCAAGGTGGCATCTTCAAATGTCTTACATATTTAGTTTTATTGTTATAAATTGATCCAGCAGTTTTATATGAGGGACAATTGGATAATACCTGTTGCAAACCAATTTAAGCGAAATAAATGTTCAAACTACAATAAAGCATAGAAGTTCAGAATGTACATTTAAATCGACCATCCACCAAACCACAAGCCTAAACTTACAACCGCTGCTAAATTGAATTTTAAACTCAACATTTGTAAAATAAATAAATAAATAAAACTAGAACCCTGAAGTGAAAAATAACTTTCTAAAAATAAACCCATAAAATTCCAAACCAAATCAAATAAAAATTGTTTCTTATAACTTGATACTTCCTGTTGCAAATATGCAACAGGAAGTTGCATATTATATTTGTTCAATTTATATGTAGCATATAAAATTGAACAAATAAGTCACAAAATGAAACAGTTACATAAATGATCTGAAGCTCTGAAATAACTGTTAATGCTTTTAATATTATATAAAATGTTAAAATATTTAAAACTGACACACACACACATTTGCTTAGGTCACTTTTGGGGACTTACATTCATTTCCTGGAGACTTACCCTAACCTTAACCTTAACCACTGACCCAAAAATCAGTGTTTTACCAATTAGGGACACATCTTTTGTCCCCAGTTGGACAAGCGTCCCCAATTAACTGGTCTTTAGTCTGAAATTTGTCCCCGAAAGTAGCCTATGACAGACCACACACACACACACTCTTTCTCACTGCTGCTAAGTTGGATCTAACTGGTGTGCACCACACATGTCGTCTGCAGGTGAACAGCCGCTCCACTTCATCCTCAGGGTCTCTACATAAAGGAACGTGAAGAGTCATCGTGCTCCGTTTGGCTTCCAGCTCGCACGACACTAACTGCTGAACAAAGAGGCCTGCTGTTCTTGAAAGGAACCAGCCATAACTCCTAAAGGACAGAGGCACTTGATTATGCACAATATATGCAAAGCAATGAGGTGGACTCTAATTATTTTGTCATATGGTTGTTTCATTTGAAGTGTTATGCATGCTTTTTGTTTGTTAAGAGTGTAGATATGTTAGTTACCAAAACACACATGGAGATATGTTTTGGGGGAAATGAGGCATAGTTGTTCGCACTTATTGTAAAAATAATAAGAGGACACTGTACGGGTGGAAATAAAATGTGAAGCTAAAGCCACGAGAATAAAGAGAACATAATTTTGGTTTAAGACCGACAGATACCTGCTGGATTGGGGTGAAGAATTTGCTCTAGAAGAATGTGTCTAAAACGACACATAATACCAAATCTTACAAACCAGGATGCCACTAAAAACATTCACAAGTAGTTCAAAGTGATGTAAGCTGTTACCAGAACATTTCACTTCATTTTTATTGATCTCGATATATTACGAGTGTATATCAGTATTCTGTTTCAGTTCAGAGTGGAGTAGCAGAACATAAACTGCAGGCAAAATAGTCATTTCTCAGTTTTAAGACCTTATTCACAGAATTTGTGTAAAGTCCTGATCTGAGACAAGTTCTTTCTTCAAGACCATGATAACAGATTGAGCCTGTCACTTCGTCACAGTTGCTTGGATTTTGTTTAGGGAAAAACCAGTAGATGATCTCCTCTACTAACAAACCACAGAGTCATCATCCCACAGTAAGGCGCTATGGGTTGCTTTAATTAGAGCTAAATCTCACCAGAATCCAGGCTTTAGCACTATTAGCTGATCATCCCACACACATTTAGAAGAACAGGATGCACTGCATGTATTATTATCTCTCTCACAGTGAAAGTTGTGGCCAAAATGCTCTGCAGCTTTCAGCTTGAGCAACTGAAAAAAAATCTCTCTCCTCAACATCACTTAGATTATTCAACTTATTATAAAGTGCATATTTTGCATTTGGCACACAAATGATTGCAAATACCACATACTGACAGAAAACGTGCATCACACTCCAGGCAGTTTCCTCCTGCAAATGCATCCTACATCAGTAAATACTCAAATATACCCCCCCACACACACATATGTTTCATGAAGTTGCTCAGAGCACAGGATCAGCTGTAGTGATTGCATTTGTAGGGAATTATCACAATATTGAAGGGCACCTTCAGTCTACCGGCCATATTCATCTGTTTACTACAATCTGTACTGTCAGGGACCAAATTAATTAACTGCTCTCTTCCAGTTTACAGCCCCAAATGATACCACTCAGTGTAAATCAACAATAACAAAGATAGCATTAAATCCTTGGTGTTTAGACCTGGTTGCAGTTTTACATCTATGTCAAACAGAGGGATCTATGATCTTTATCATATAACATACAGTTATTTATGGCAATCCATATTTATTGCCAAACTTTATGTCCAGAAGGGACAATCAATTAATGTGAGAAAACCACAGAAATACAAGTAAATTGGTGGCCATCAATGCTTAGAAATTTATGTGTCAAAATAACCATTGAACAATGAGACGAGGTGTCCTGTTTTATAACTCTTAAGTTTGAAATGTAAATGTCCTTTTTCTCCACTCAGAAAGATGTGTGTGTGTGTGTGTGTGTGTGTTACCATCTGCACTCGTTTCACATTATGCTAGCAATGTAGCAATTAAATGCTGTGATCCTTAGACGTAGAATGTTTGAGCCCTGATTTACATCTGCCAGGAAAACTAAACTGAAAAACTCCAGTTTTGAAGACTGCAAAACACTAGTTTGACTTTTTTTTTTTGCAATTCGCCTCATTCACAGTTTGTTTTTCCTGTGTTTTATGTTTGCGGATTTGTTTAGTATGTTTATATTTTAGTTTTGATTCTGTGTATTCATCTCCCATAGAGAAATTGGTCTATGCATTTGTAGCAGAAGAAAAGCCATCAACTTATGAATTCTTGGGAGATCTTGAGAATACATAATTTATTACTGGAGTATTGACTTTGATATGTGTGGGAAACTTTTTTTTTTGATATTGTAAATGATAGTTTTATTTAATGGTCTTTTTTGTTTGATGAGTGGAATTTCAACACTCCTAAGTACTTGATATTTGTAGTAACAACAGAAAATGTTTAAAAAAAAAAGACGTGTTTTTCAGTGACACACTTGCAGGGTCAGTAGGGACTGATGCTCCTGCAGCAGGTTATCTGTGAAGATGCTGGTGCAGACAGTTTGACAGGGGGAAGAGTGGCAGGAAACAGGGCCTGAACTTTTATGCAAACCTAAAGCTTAAAGTTGAGCTCTGAATGGGTTCGTTTTTTCTGACTATGTAAACATATTTCATAGTTAATGATTATATTGACATCAAAATTTCTATTTTCACCTGTGCTACATTTTGTCTGACTGTACAAACATACAAATAAAGTTGGTTAATTGTTGATTTATATCGTAACACTGTTTTTATCATCGTCGCCCAAGCTCACAAGCTGATCCTTATTATCAACACTTTAAATGAATATATCATTTGATCTACCACTGGTAAATAAACAATTTTTGATGGCAGTAATCTCCTGAGCATTTAGACTAGATTTTAGAATATTTCATACAAATAAATGACACAAACCAGTGGTTCCCAACTCATCCTCAGGACCTCTCTGTGGGCTCAAGATAAGTGTATAAAAAATAAATATTTAGCAAGAAAATAAATGCTTATTTTTCTGAATTTACACCTTAAGGTCCCTAAAAAAAAATCTTTGTACATTTGTACTTTTGAGGTTGTGATATGTAGCACAACAAGCCAGCGAAGCTCTGTAAACAGAACCACGTTCCTGCACATGAACAGTAGCGTCAGCCGGACACAGAACCACTCTCCAGAGACTGAAAACGTGATCGCTGTTATGAGTCTTTGGAGACGTTTCTAAATAAACTAATGTGTCCAAGCTCTTTTGGGTGGAGGAACATGTCACCCAGCACAACAGTGTGGCTGATTGATGTGTTTTTAATAGTTTTTGGACAACAACGGAGGTCTACAGCACATATAGATATATCAGGCTTTGGATACACACACACACACACACACACACACAATATTCTCCACTTAACAATAAGAAAAAGATAGAAAATCACCAACTATACCATATGATTTAAGGGGTCACAAACCAAAAAGGTTGGAAACCACCAACATAAGCAAGCCTTGTTGACAGTTATAAACTTTCTGTATAGAATCCATCAGGAGTATTTGTACAAATTTACAGTATGTAAATATAGTTTTTATCTTCAGGCTATGTTTTGTGACAAAATGGCACATCAGAGCTAAATATTTAACCTCACACTTGCTGTAGTTTACAGTTTCTACCAGCAGGTGGCAGGCAATGTCAAGCAATAACAAAGCTGCTTTGTTACAAATTCCACCCCTCCTGGTTACATTACTTGCTTGCTATATGACAACCTGATGTGGCATTATGTTTCTTCTACTCTTTTTCTTAAACCTTACCAAAAACAATGTGTGACCTGACACTTCCTGTATAAGCTACCTCCTGAGTACTGCTTGAATTAGCACGAAAACCAAGCTTCAAATTATGAATGAGGCCTATTTTCCATTGTCAGACTGTTAGCAGCCTGCAGGCAGGATGGAGACATTATGTAGAGTACATTTCAAACTGAATCCACAGGTAACTAAGCATTTAAGCTTTTTTTAAAGTGTCAAGTGGATATAATTTACCATATGTAATGACAATATAAATCACAAAATCACAAGAAAGAGTTTGAATTGTAATATTTTTATGACACGGTCAATGTACAGTATGTGCAGCTGATCTTATGAGGTTGGTTAAACCCAGAAGAGAAAATAAATACTGAAATAAAGGTTGTATTTGCAGCAACTGTTGTCTAGCACAGCAACAAGGCATGAGTTCATGTGAGACTGTGTGTATGTGTGTCTGTGTACACACTGCCTGTATGTCCTTGTCACATTGTGTTTGTCAGTGGGTCGTGTTATATCTTGGTGCAGTGACAGCATCAGTTAGCTGCCTGAGAGACATCAGAGATCATGTTCACGGTGCCACCAGGCAGCGAGAGGGCTGAGAGTTGTGCCGGCCACAGGGTCTGGGAGTAGATAATGTCAGCCGGCTCGGAGCAGGAGAAATGTGGTGGCATATGTTGTCTGACAGGGAAACGCCTGGCTGCTGTTGAGCAGAGAGGAGAGATGGACTGGTGGCTGATTGGAGTGACAGCTGTCAGGACATACTGTATGTATGTATGTCTGTGTGTGTGTGTGTGTGTGTGTGTATGTGTTGGTGTTCCTGTACTGCTGTCCTTATGAGAACCAGTCTGAGCTTTAGACTTTGCAATTCTTGGAAAGTGACTTTATTTTGAGTTGGTTCAGGGATAGAAACCAGGTTTAGTAGTTAAGTTAGGATTAAAATTACATTTCAGTAAATGTTAAAGTGAAAAGAAGCCACTGCTAACATTGAAGACACTGAGGTCATGCCCTCTGTGATATTACTGGAAATTTGGGGGTTTGGAAGTTTGCAATCTATGACTACACATACTTTATATAACACATTGTTTTTTTTAAAGGCTAATTCTACCATTTTTTAATGAAATTTGAAAGCAAAAAATACATTAACTGAAATAAAATTAAAGAAACCACATAATGTCGGGGAAATATATAATGAAGGGGGATTACAGAAATTGTACATCACCAGACTAATAAATGAACAAATTGTGAGATTTTGGGATTTAAAAAAAAAGAGAGAGAACATTGTACAGGGTTTCTGTGGCTTGATAAAAAATCTTAAGTATGGGTGGGGCTCTGCTGGAGGAATTTGGACATATGACCACAGTATTTTTTTTTTTTTAATTTCTGACTATGGCTCTTCCTGCTTTAGGATAAGAAAAGTTGAGACTAGTTTAGGTTTAAGACTTGGGTGGAATCATTATTATTATTATTTCTGTAACATGTAAAAAAAAAATTTTTTTTAAAGTCAGTGTAACAATGTGCCTCATTGATGTGTGTGTTTAATAGTTTTTGGACAACAATGCAGTTCTATGGCACAGAAGAAAAGGCTAATAAGCTGATACTTATTAGTATGTGGACGCATGCACAAGTGGTCGTGAGATGAAAAATGATGGCGATTATTACCAGGAGATAAGAAAAACAAAATTCTGCTACACAAAGTTCTTTATTTTTAAAACTTTGATCTCCTTTTTTGTTTTCATGCAAAATACTCAAATCGAATTTGACCTCTTCAGGCCTCTGAAAGTTATTAAAATGAAACTTTGAGCAGGTAAAAAAAAACACTTAACTGTTCACAACACAAACTCACGCACACTGTGATGGGGGGTCACAAGTAGACATTGCTTTGTATTAAAAGGCCACACTTTTTATATTAAGTATATTCAAAGATATTTGAATATACTTTTTTTATATTAGTTTTAGTTGAGCATGCATTTTGCATATAAAAGTAGATTTAAATTGTTTAAAGGCCTTACATTGTTCTGTAGTGTCTCAGTCTTACACTGAGACCCCACTGTGACAGTAATGACTAGACAGCAGGCTAAAATACCGAGCGCTGCCTCAGACAGGTGGACAATGGTGATAAGGAGATTTCCCAACAGCCACAGGAGGTGAATGGAAATGTTTTCGTGTATACCTGAACGAGTACAGTATGCCATTAAAGTTGCCAAGGTCAGAGATGTGATTCCCACCTGCAACAGTGTGCTGTAAGCTGCATTCACTAAATGCCAAATGATTTTTTAAATTTTTTGTTTCATTTTTTAAAATCTTTTATATTTGCAATATTTTGGGGGGGGAAATTGAGGATAATTATAAGCTTATGAAGAGATTATTTGTTTTTCTCTCCTAAATATGTTCTCTTCCACTAACTGTAGTTCACTCTCTTCTTCAAACATTGCAATTAAAATTTATATATATATATAAACACTTTTAAAGTTTAATTGAAATCAACAACTGAATCCTCAATATACAACCAAGAATCAGACCTCAAATATAATGAAAAAGAAGTTGGTTCAACCATCATTGTGGACCTGCACTAAACACTGAAGATGGAGAATGAGAGTCCAGGTAGAGAGAGACAGGCAGGAAAAAGAAGGCATATCCATCAGATTAACACACAGTAATGTCTTCCTGGTCTGGCTCCCAGCATCAGTGATTTATCAATGCAAAGCTAATAGCATCAATATGAATCTAACTAAAAATCAATATTTCATTACCTAATTGTTAGTGGGAATGAAGAAGGATGATTGTATGAGACAGCGTTTGAGAGCATCTGGAGTTCACAGAGACATCTGGAGGACAAACTCCAACAGTAACTGCACACTTAGTTACAACACACTTTTAAGGAAGAAGAAAAAAAATCAATGTCCGCAGCTTTAATATGGTAAAACACCAACAACAAACAGACAAAATACAATGATTTGTTGCATAACTACTGCGAGGTTAAAATCATGTTACAACCTTACATTTTGACAAATAGATCCCAGCCTCACACACACACACACACACACAAAATGCAGTCTGAAGAATCCATTAAAATAGTGATAGCTTGTCTTAAAAGGCTCAATGTCCCACAGATATCAATCCCACACAGTTGTCTCCAGCATCCATCACCTAACATCTTGTCATTCACGGCCTGTTGGCAAACGTCAGTATGATGCAATTTAGTGACAAAGATTCCTAAAATAATGTCATTTTAATCCCTTCAGATGCTCTGAAGTTGAGCCATTGGATGTTCAAGTATGATTGACTTACCTTGTGAACCTTATTTTCCAAAAAAATCTGTTCTCAGTTTGACATTTTGTCTTCTTGTAAAGTCTAACATTTGACCTAAATGTATACTAGACTCATACTGTATTTCAGATGATTTAACTCACTAGTTCCTCTTTGGATCAAGTCCTGCTGGTTTCTAATGTAGCCATCTGGGATAAAGAGACTGTCCTCCCAAGAAAAACGACACAATAGGTCATAAAAACGTAGCAGCAGCCATAGTAAATATGATCTGGAGCAGTGGCGTAGTTGAGATTACGTATGTATATGTTGACAATCATTCGGAGGTGGTTGGAGGATATAACCCAACAGTGAACCTTGTCACAAGAAGCCACTGTTTGTTTCCCCACTTCCAACCACAAGTTTCACATTTCCAAAAGTGAGTCAGGACAGTTTTTTTTAAAAACATAACTACAATTGTCCCCTAACCTTAACCTTGTGGTTATAATTGAAGCCATGATGACAAAGGTCACCTATTGATCTGATTTGTAACGGTTTTGAAAAGCACAGACAAATGATGTTGTCCTACCAATTACAGCTGATAGGTGGCGCCATATTAGAAAACGCTCCTATGTGTCATTCAGGAGTGCACATGGTCAAACGATGTATTTGGTCATTTAATTTGGAGGATTTGTTGGGGATAAAAGTTTAACACCAGTTATTGTAGTAACCAACATGTTGGACAAAGAAGAGCTATAAAGGTTAAGTAATTTTTTTGTTAAGTATATGTATTTTTTCATTTTTATAAAGGCTAGATTAATGTTCTAAAATAGCTGGGCACTGTAGTTTTTAGCAAACATTACTCAAATAGGTGTAACCAGGTCATTTGTTGGGGACTATTTACTCTTTAGATTAATACACATTTAGTGCTGTAGTGAGCATTTACAGCAGCAGACGGTGTTTGTGGGATTGAACAAAAATAAACTACAGTGCCCACGTTCATCGCAACAAAGAAAAATGTCTCACAGTGCAACAATGTGCCTCACTGATGTGTGTGTTTAATGGTTTTGGACAACAATGCAGCTCGATGGCAAAGATGAAAAGGCTAATAAGCTGATACTTATTAGTAGGATAAATTCATTGTCGGTTTTGGTCTTCATGGGATTTGTTGTCATTAAGAGAAATATTAAATATCACTAGTCTTATCCTTTAAAATGTAAAATCTGTTTGTAGTATTGTATCCTCTGTAGCCTTGGCCAGCACCCCAAAAGTACAAAAACATCTCCTCTTAGCATTTTATACAATTTTCTTATTTTATTTACTTTTGTAAACATTGTTTTTTGGAAGATGTTGCCTTTATTTTATAGCTGACAGTGCAGATAGTGTCAGAAAACATGTGAAAGTAAGAGGACAGTAAATACCTACCTTCATTGTGTGTCGGACTATTTAGTAGGGGAAACCCAAAGGCAGCATACTGGACACTATACTAAGTATAACTGCACAGTTGTGTTGTCCATAAAAATCACACAATATGTTGTATTGTACATCTTTGGGTGTTTTCCTCAAATGAAACAAGTCTTGTGTTGTTTTTGCTCTCCAGCTCTTCTTGATGTTTCCTCTCATGTAAAAGTAGGGAAATAGAATGAAATATTATCTAACCTGGGGGTAATACTTTGGGTTTTACCCATCAGAGCAATAATTATTCTTCTCTCAGTCTTTCAGTTGCAAAGAACACTCTTTATCATAAAAAGAAAATACAGCAACTTTCAATAAGTGAAAACAAAAAAACATGTATTTAATCATAAGGCTGGTAACTTTCTCCATATTATAGCCTCTTCTAATAATGCATTTGTGTCAAATACATGAAAATATCTGAAAGGTAATCTTAAAATATGTGAAAAAATGAACCTGAATACAACATATCGTTTCACAAGACATCACCACATCTATTGTCCCCTTTTGAAAATAATTACATAGGGTTTAAAATACGTAAGTGACATCATGACTGTGTAAACACAATATAATTAAAGTGCGTAGTTGCGCTCACGTTGTGCTGTGAAGATGCCAGGGTCTCAGTGACCTGAGGTGAGCTTAAACTGGTTTGGAAATTAATTTCATGTTCATGTTCTTGAACTGTGATGTTGTGTAATTCACCATCTTCCTACACATGGCTTATTATGCCTCCTTCAGCAGTTCCTGTAAAAGGTGAGAAAGAAAACCAGTTTGCAAGAAGTCCTTAAAGTCAGGGACAAAAGAAAATTGTGAAGAGTGTTGAGTTTGAAATGCGACATTTGACATTGAAAAAAGCTGAATATCGTATGTGTACTACAGCTACTATCACGTACCACGGCTATAAATGGAATTCAAATTAGAGACAATTTCTAGATAATAAATATGTAAGAACAATAGATTCAAAATTGTTTATTTTTATATTTTGCATACAGAGATCCTCACATAATCCTACTTAACTGTCTGCTTTTCCTTGTGCTGTGACAATTTTGTTGCAGTGCCTTTGCATTTTTATGAAGTGCTACTTGGTCCCCTAAACACACTTGATTATTCTGATTTTTTTTAAAAAGAAGCTTTAAAACTGACAATTTCAGCTCTATAAGTTTGTATTGTGCACTACTGACTCAGTTGGAAGCTGAATTCATAAAAAATGTCAGGACGACCACGTGCTGACATTCATTCTCCTGACTTGCTATCATGCAGGAATCTCAGAAGATTTAACAGCTGGTCACCACAATTTGGAGCACTCATATAAGACCTAAAGAAAATACATTTTCAGTAATTTTATCCTTCTAAGTCACTTTAACTAGTCAATAAAACAGCTCAGGAGCGGGCACTTCTAACCCTAACACTCACATTTGGATCTGTGGATATTATCCAGCTTCATGTGGCACTTATCATTTCTTTAAGACAATATTTACTACATTTCAGGCTCCACAACAAACCCTCTATCTCATTATTCCACCTCGAGGGAACCCCTGAGCAGAGATGCATTGGTTATGCATCATTTGGCACTTTAAGGAACTAAAAGAGGGGAAGCAGTAACATCTATCCCAAATAAAGTAGCCTGACTATGGATAAGAATATGAGAGAGTGTCTATCTGCATTATCAAAGACCTTGAAGGTATCACAGCCTTGGTTGTTAAAAAGACTGAGAGGGAAGATATTGTCAAAATAAATCTCGGAGGTAAAGGTATTATTTGTTATGTCAAAGATCTCACAGCGCGCCAACACTTGTTAATGCTTTTGTAATTTATGAAATGGTTATTTACAGGCTTTGAATCTGTAGCACCAAGTGGAAAGAGGGGGTTTTGGTTTAATTGCTATGGAGCAAAGTACACGACAAGGCCCAGGAACTGGAGAGAAGCCAGATCCCTCCACTGTGGAGCACTAATAACACATCACAGTGACAGAGATGCGCCTCCTCCCTACCTTGCTGTATCGATCTCCCATCTCGCTGTTAATAGTCCTGTTAAACACCAGCTCTTGGCTCTTTACTGTGTCCAAGCCCACTTAACAATAAAACTCCCCCTTCGCTCACCTTTTAAAATGCTTGAGAGGCAGCGAGACAGCTGCGGGCAAAACTGTTGCCGTTGGAAAGGATTCGCCTGCCTGCAGGATAGTATGTTCATATTTGTAGTCCCTAAAATGTGTCTTAATTAGTTTAAGGCACGAGAATCCGCTCTTGCTTAACTTATCGGCATGATGCAACATTTATCAGATGATAAATGTGCACTTTGATAGTCACGTGTCAGGATGTTTAGTATTTTAGACAAATGTATTGAGGGAAAAAAGGATTATGTTACACAACTGTTAACACTATCATAATATTTCTGTTTATTGTTTCTCCCCCAAACATCATTATAACAGTAGATTATTTCAGCTTGTGTCATTTCTACTGACACTGGTTTGAGAACAACTAGCCAAAAACAAGAGATATTGTGTAAAATGTGGCATTTAAAGAGTAAATATCACTGAATTTCTCATGATAATATCTAAAAATGTTATTCACACGAGCATCAGATATTCCTAATGTCTGCTAAATTTACATGTTTAGGCAGTAAACAGTGCATTAGGTAATTGCTGATGTGGGAAGAGATGGAGGAGTACGCCATAGACAAACAATTGCTGCCCATGTAGAGCAGAAGTCCAGAGGGAGTCCAAGTCTTTAGTCAAGGACTTGTGTATTATTAGTTGAACGATATAAAACATGACAAAATGCCTACTCAAAGCGAATCAAAGATTCTCAACCCTTCCCACGGGGACATCTATGTAGGGCAAGAGCTCCTCGCATCTCTTCCTCTCTCTCCTGGGTGGCGTGCATCGTCAGAAACAGGCTGTAAAAACCTCTGCCATCCACAAACAATCACCACGAGCATATGTGAACATTTTCCTACCAACACTAACAAACTCTGCAAAGTCTGACAAGTCTTACAAAAGCTTGTAGAGCAGGGCAATCTGTAGTTTGAGAACATTTGATTTGTGATATTTTTGATTCCACTGTATATTTTAGGATGATTGTGATCTACTTTTCCTTAAATCGTTAAGATAAAGTTTACTAATCAGTGGTTTAATCTTCATTTTGAAACACAGCACTGGATTAAATTAACCTGTTTTAACTTGCGTTAGCAAAACTATAATTAAACCAAATCTTAGATGCATTTTTGTTGTGCAACCCAACAAACAAGAGGTAAACTAAGAGTAATTTGTCACAATTTGCCACCCTTTTGTGACAAATCCACACTGCCGAAAACCAAACTCTGCATGTGTCTGCCTTGAACGTGCCGAGATTAGAAAGAAAAAAGATAAATTCTTACAGAGGGGGTGTATTTGTGCGTTGAAACTTTTTTTTTGATAGCGTGTTCCATCCCCTGCTGGAGCTCCTTTTTGGCAGAAAAAAAACAACATTTGAGTAACTAAACAGGAGCATAAGTGCGATGTTTGTTGCATTTGATTTCACTGATGCCTCAGGAAGGAATTTCTGGCTTTGGTGGTGAGGCTTTGAAGAGAGTTTTCTTAAAGGTGTGCAATGTTTTTCTTGTCTCAAAGCAGCATTTTATTTTTATTTATCCTGCTAATGTCATGTTTCCAGACGCACACACACACAAGACACACACACACACTCAGACATGCTTAGATCAGAGAAATGTTAAAACGGAATATGCAGTACCACAGGCTATAAGATTAGAAGTGTTCATATATGAACCAGAAGGAGAGGTCAACATTTGGTTTTAAATGCTCTTTGGTCTTTTAAAAACAGCTTATTATTCATTTTCATCTATACTGCTCTCTATCATAACATTTAGTCTCAACATGTACGAATCCTCTTAAAAATGTATGTATACTGTAAGCTTTTTATGGAGCTTTCAACTGCATCTCACTGTTTTCATCAGTGTGCTAACTCCCACAACTGAGGACACTAGTAATTTAACCTCAAATTCAAATTTTTTTAATGTCAAACTACTGTTTTCAAGGTCAAAAATGAACTTTTAATGTTTGACAATAAAGACATTTTCATGGATATAAACTTCAGTAAGTGATAAAGCTAACTGATGATGTGGTGTGAGCAAACCACGATGAAGAAAAATGTGAGCCTGTGTGTGTTCGGTAGCAAATAAACTGGCAGTTAAACTGTAAACTGCGTTAAAAAAAAGAGACCACGCTGGCATCTCACATTACACAATCTATCAAAACATCTACTTTAACTTACTTTAGAAAAAAAGTATCTACTGTATATTTTCTACAAAAAAAGGCCTCTTGACTTTGTAATTAAATGCTATTTCAAAGTGTGGCACAATACACTGACATTTCTCCGCTGATGTGTGTTATTTATCACTGTCCTGGCTGTAAAACTCAGGTGCTCTGACTGTGTTCATGCAGTGTTACCAAATGATTCATAAACTGCTGAGTCTGCACTTTTGCTGGAATGTGAACATTTTTCTCCTGAAATGTTCGCCATAATAGCTCCGTTCTGAATTATAGCGTTGCTGAAGGTGGCAATCATGTTGCCAAATTAGTCATCCTAATTTGACAAAGAAAAAAAAAAAAAAAAGGACATACAGAGAAAAGACAACACAAGTATTTTTCTCTTACAGGGGAGATG
This sequence comes from Thunnus albacares, assembly GCF_914725855.1. Classification (NCBI taxonomy): domain Eukaryota; kingdom Metazoa; phylum Chordata; class Actinopteri; order Scombriformes; family Scombridae; genus Thunnus; species Thunnus albacares. The sequence goes on along the minus strand of NC_058124.1, from coordinate 16,936,031 downwards.
CTTCAGTTGCAGCCTAAATATACTCATTTCTCTCTCTTTCTTACCGACACACACACACTCTATGTTCAACTGAAAATCAATACGATCGGTTTAAAACAGTTTTTCTAACAATACCAAAAGCTGTAGTGGCTCCAGATCATCTTTGTTTCTTTATCGAGTTTTTCGAAATGACTCTTCTGGGAGATGAAAGATAAAGTGAAAGAAACGTTTCTCACAGCGAGGCCCCTGAGGCTCGGCTCTTGGATCCCTCACCACTACACAGGACCCGTCATGCTTGTCATTTCAATGTTCCTGAAGGTCGCTCCATCTGAAAGGCCGAGAGGGAGAGAGGTGAAGAAACACTTGCTGACGTCAGAGTGCAAAATAAATAACTTGAAATGGTACGATAGAGCCTCTCTCATATGATCAATATTACGTTCTTTTAGACTAACATGTTTGTTTTCACTCTTAATGGGAGCATAACTATGATTTACTTGCAATATCCTCCAAAAAGTTAAGTTTGACATGTGAAAAAAAGAATAAGCACACAAGCATTTGGTACAAAGCTGTTTAGAAAGATTAAATTTTATAAAATGATTTCAGATAAATATTGATCTGGCATGCAATAAGTGTATTATCACTTTCTTTAGGCCTATTGATACTTTATCTGGTTTTCACTGAAGAGCTAGGAGTGATTAGGATAGTGGTGTGATTGGTTGCATTTTATTTTTAGCTGTTTATGTCTTACTGTCTCTTGCTTTGAGGAGCTTGTGAGTAGCATCTTGTGCACAGATTTATATTTAAATATGTATAACTATGGTTTAAACCTCACAAGCTTTTTGATCTGTTGCTTAAGTAATTAAACAGTCGCAGAACCTGCATTGGACTGAAAACCTTTGAAAAGATGTTTTATCTTGTTCTGAGCATTCTGGTTGTATTTTTTGAGGGTGGATGCTGGTCGATACACTTTCACAGGAGGAGACAAGTTCTCTAAATGTCGTTGCAATTCCTGCTGGTCACCAACAGAGGCTGATAAAGGTCACGGTCATACATGACTTCATGTCCTGTGAATAGTGATACAGTGCTGAACATATTTAGGTAATGTGATATTTACAGTCCTGCACTGGTTCCAATCACTCTCCATCTTTCTTTCTTTGTCTCCAGTTTAATTGCTTTACTGCCCGCTGAATACCCTTCCCTTCCTTCTGCTTCTCTCTCTCTCTCTCTTTCTCTCCATTTTTTCCTTCTCAGCCCTCAGCCCTCACACAAACACACACATACACACACACACACACACACACACACACACACATTTCCTCTGGCCCCGAGTAAGGCCTCACCAATGCGGGCTGACGAGAAGTGACAGCTCTCTGTATCACTCCCTGGCACTGACAACTGACAGATGGATACCACTCACACACACTGCAGGGGAAAAGAGAGAGAGAGACTCAGAGGTCGAGGAAGAAGAAAGTGCCAAGGAGGATGATTCTCCAGCATTATTCTCTTTTCATGGGGCTGCTGTGTGATTGAGTGCTGGGTAGAATAACAAGCTTGTGTCATGCCAACCTTAAGCTCTTTTCTCCTTGCAGACACAAACAAATATGTACACACACACACACACACACACACATACTGAGTAGAGCGAGAATACCTGCACTGGAGCTGCCTGCGATAACAAGAAAGTGGTCGAAAAGTGAAGAAAAAGCGACTTTTTGATCTGAATATACTGTGCGTGTTATAATAAAAAGTATATTATTGATTTGGTTTTTAATATGATAGCTGATTATTAATTACAGCCTGAAAATTATTTTAAAAAACAAATCAAGTCATTTTCAACTACAGTGTATGTGGATACTCAGATTTTTGGGAGTGAAGATGGGTATTTCTGTGGATGAGCTGCAACAATTAAGTGATTAATCAAATAGTTGCCAACTATTAAATTAATCACCAACTATTTTTATAAACGATTAATCAATTAATGAGAATAATTGTTAGTTGCAGCCCTACTGAAAACATATTTGTCAGGTTGTTATTGTTCTGCAAAATTGAAATTATAATTCCTCTTATTCAGTATTTATGCAGTGTATGTAGGGTTGGGAACCAAAATCTGGTGCCAAATTAGAACTGAACCCAAAATGCCAAGAAAAAATTAGAATTTCGGTTCTCCTTATTGGTTCCTAATCACGATAACACTTTATTATTGCTAACAAAAGCTACATATCTGCCAGGACCTGTCTATGTCATGCATCAACGTAACAACGCGTTGATTTGTTTAGATACGAGCATGCATGGCTAACTTCACCTCAGAAGTGAAAGATGGACCACAGTAAACTTTCAAAAGTGTGGCTTCACTTTATTAAAGAAAATGACAAAGCAAAATGCAATGCATGTGGGAAGCTAATTAGCTGCAAGTCAGGTTAAACATCAAATTTAAACATCAAACTTTTAAGGCAGCATGGCGTCGATCTGAAATAATATCCAGTGTTTGATGGTCTCCTAGCCCGAGTGTGTCATCAGCCAGCGCTAGAACCTCACTAGCACCTCCAGCAGTGCCAGGAACACCAAGCTGTGACACACCGTTCTCTTTGGCAACAAAGGGAAAGATTACCAAAGAGGAAACTAGGAAGTGTCAAATACCACAGTATCCACAAGAAAATGCATGTACCGACTGTGGATCATATATTTTTATTGTGTGCATTTACTTTGTGAATGTTTGGTTAAAAAGACTTATTTTAATGAAACAATTAAAGTCAAAGTAAACGCTTAAAAGAATAAAGATATTTTGTTATCTAACATTTGATCTCTTATTTTTACCATATTGGAATTGAAACTGGGAATTGATGAGAACCGGAATCGATAAAATTCAAACGATACCCAACCCTAATGTAAATGCGTGCTTACAGTATGTGCTGCATATTCAGAAACACACTTTGTTATCTTGATCACTCACATGCCAGATGTTTTTAACATGTTGTCACTGATGTGAATACCTTGTTTGATCGATGACAACACATTCAACTTGTGAATGTGAAGATATTAACAGTTCTCAGTTTTGACGCATCAGAGAAACTACGTGGATCCATCAGAGCATAATGTCTGTTTCCATTTTATCAACAGTATCATCATATAATGTTGATGTTTTTGACAAAGAAGAGACAAAAGCATAAATGTATTTTGTTTTAACTTACATCTGGTGTCCATAATGATTTTTAATTAATAAATTGCTAATATGTCCACCAATGTGATGGAGTAAAATAGACAAACAGGCACATTAACAGTTGGCAGGAGAAACACATTCTACTCAGACAAATGCTGATTGGCTGGTTGGCTTGTACTGGTCTTTTTGACATTGCCAATAATGTGAATTTAAAATACAGTCAGGATAATGGAGGCAATGTTTCATACACCATGTCTGTATCACCATGCATCAAAATAAACTGTTTAAAGCAAGTAATATCAAGTTTTAGCTGTCATAGTTTGCAAGTTTTGCAGTGACTGATTAAAATAAACAGAACCTTCTGAAAAAAACTGCTGTGCTGCTGCGGCAACAATGTGAAAAAAACTGCTTTAGAGAAAGGAAACTGAAGAAAATATGCAGTGATTCCCCAATTTTGAACTGAAGATTACAATGTACATATTAAATTCTCTCATGTAAACATAGGCTCCTGTCTAGTGTTGAAAATATGTTGATTCATTAGTTAATCTGAAAAAGTGTCTGAGTCATTGTTTATGTTATTTTTAAAGCATGGCACCAAACTATTGACTGGTTCCAGCTTCTCAAAATGTGAGAATTTGCTACATTTGTCTGTTTCATATCATTACAAATGGAATATCGTTGGGTTTTACACTGTTGGTTGAACCAAACAAGATGTGTGAAGATGTCAACTTCAACTCTGGGAGATTCTGATGGACATTTTTCACAAATTTTTGAAATTTTATAAACCTTTTGAGAAAATAACTGATAATAATCAACTATGAAAACAACTACTAGTTGCAGCCCTATCGTATCAAATCTATCACGGACACCAAGGGCTTTTTGTCACCATTACTTTGTGCATCTCTTGATGGTTTGTTTGGTGTGCTGGATATAATTTTGTCACCCACAGCGAGTAGACAAAACGTTGGAAATGTTTAACAGCAGAGGCAAGCAGCTAAAATCTTCTTTCATTTCTGTCATATCAGTCTTGCTCTATATGTGGTGAATAAGAAGAGCAGGACAGCCTCCACTATCCTGGAGGGATGAAGGAAGTAGAGGTCTACTTTGTACTCTGCGCTCCAATTCATCTTTTTGCTAAATAATTGTGCAGCTTTGTTTGAACTTCTGTTCTTTGAAAAAACCCACATAGAATATTAATCATCAAACTATTTTTAAAGGAAAAATAGTTTTGTTTGATATTTCAGTTGTTTAATAGGCAGGTTGATACATACTGTAGATACATTCAAAGTAAATGATTCATGACAAATTATGCTACAGGTAGCAAATAAAAATGAAATGCACTTTTTTTAAAAGAAAAAACAGGCTGTTTTCACTGTTAATAAACAGAAAAAAATATATCTTGTGCTTTCAGATACGAGTTGATTGCCTGTTAGTCACAAAACAAATCTATTTTCACCTCAGTTGTTTGGCTTAGTCGTATTCACATGAGAATCAATAGCCAGGTGGTGATTGTGGTGTGACTGACTCAATAACACAATCACCTGCAGAAGAGTGGGAAGTGAGGAAAAGAGAAGATGAAAGGAAATTCTGGCAGCAAAGGAAACCCCAGAGGAACGACGCTAAGCAGACACAAATCAAAATCGAAACGGACACTGCAACTGCACACGACAACAGCAGAGGATTTAATATTATCTGCATCTTCTTTTAACCATGTTTTCCTAAAAATGCAGTACTTTCCCAAAACAACAGTGAACAGTGAATTCAAAGTCTCCTCTCAGATGTGTCACCGTGACTGCTGTGAAACACCTTCTACTCTAAGAAATAAAATTTTACACCAAACCGTAAGAGCCACACAAGGAGATTTTGCAAAGTTGACACACACTAAGCATCCATACCGAGTCTGATTGAACTAATAAGCTCATGCCTGAAACCGTAAGTGACACTCTAGAATAGCAACAGTGTCAAGTCTCAAATGGGTGACGCCACACCAAGGCGATGATGACACAAGTATTGTGTATAGGAGGTGAAGAGTATGGTAATGTTGTCAGCGCACCCTGAGGCCTCGGAGCCATCACACAGCAAAAACAAGAAGCTCTGAAATACGCTGTCTCGTTACCGGCTGGCACATATTCTGTCAGTCCTCCTAACGCCAGACAGCTGCTCTGATTACTTCCTCCCCACTTCCTACATCCCTCCTGCTTGACCTTTTATAATTACGTAAAATGATATTTATTTTCCTCTTTTCTGGAGGCAGAAATCTCCCAAACATAAAAACTTGTGATCATGATAGCTGGAGTCTCATGTGATCATCATAACTGCAGTCTCTCTTGAGCGTGATTGCTAGTGTGTTGATAGCTAAAGGCAGCTTGTTTTCTTGGAGAGAACAGAGTCTGATGAGTTTGGTTCTCAGCCAGGAGGAGTGTACTGAAAGAGGTGGGGGGACTCAGATCTCTGGAAACCTCACAAATATCTCAGGAATAGTCAGATTTCAACTTGTGGTTTTGATTTTGTTGGAATGAGGAAATCTTGTTCTTTAGGTTTAATATTTGTTTTGACATTTCTGCAACAACTGGGAAGCCTTGTGAATGTTTATTGTTCTGGACGATAGCTAATGGATGGATCAACTCAAATTTTATCCATATCTTGACCTGGGAGCAAAAAATGTGCCGTCTTGTTTCATAACTAGTCATAACAGCTTGCTAAAGAATGTAGCTTCACCATAGTGTTGCTTAAAGGTTGTTGTTAATAGGATGTTATATGTTGTTTATTACTGAGATGCGTTTCTCTAGCATGCTTATCATACCATGTGTAGGTTGTGGCATAAACAATTCCATTCAAGCCACTCAAGTGGAAGTTTAAAAATGAAAATCCTATAATAAAGGGCCAGAAACATTATAGGGTTTCTGCATTATAAAAATACAGAGGGTGTGCAGATGCAGTATGAGTTTTTGTACATTAGCAAATCCAGAATGGTGTTGTCAACACCTTGTTTCACTGTAAAAGCCCAACACTGCCTTCACATTTAAAAACATTTTTTTGCACTTTCTGGAATATCTTTGCATGATTTACAGTTCAAAAAACTCTTAATCTTGCACTGGCCCTTTATGCAGCCCCTCAGTTCAGCCTCTGTCAGAAACAGGCCATTTTAGCTCCTGTCTCCTTATGAGCCCACTCTGTTCTGATTGGCCGGCTCCTGGAAGCTGCCCATCTGCAGACTTCCAGCAGGCAGGAGGCTACATAAACAAACAGTAGTAGTTGGATTTCTTTTCTTTTTCCTCATTCTTTACTTGAAACCGCAACTTCTCAAATACATCTGCACATGTTAAGGCCTGAATCCGATCTGAAATATGCGAGTGGACAACGACCTTAGCAACAAAAGCCTTGGAATGGACGTTCGTGTGTGGGTACGTGCCAACAATCTGGTGTCATCACGAGGAGGAAGTAGAGGTAATTTTGCAAACAGAGCGTTCAGAGCAGGCTGAAGCCCTGGCTTTTGACTTTCAGGGAACATTTGTACATATGTTCACCTCAAGTTTTGGACTTTTGACTTTTTCATGTTTAACATAGACATCCGATATTATAACGGTATAAAAATAACAGGAATGCCTGATATTTCTCCCTTAATTAAGTCACAGTTTTGCAATGATACCAACCCAGCAGACCTCAAACTAATCCAACCTTTTGATTTATTACATTCAGTGAAGAAGACACTTATTCAATGTACAGAATATAAATTCAGCCACCTCATTTCCCGCGTCGTCTCCACAAAACAGTTATTTTTTCCACTATCAGTAGTAAAATAGTAAAATCTGCTCTTTTCAGTCACTAAAATAAATCCCTCCTACACACATACACACAGACACAGGCACACTGAAGAAATCTGCCATGAAACTTAATCACAAAAGGTCATGTTGGCGAGGGAGGAACAGATTAAATTAGCATAGTATTAGATATGGAAAATGATTTCTGTCAAATCAAACTGTAGCACAATTATAATATGTTAATTACTTATTTCATTAAGGAAGTTGATTGCAGTTCACAGATGAAATCATGCGGGCAGAGACACCTGGAAAGAGGTGATGAAGCTTGAAACCCGTCTCTCCCTCTTCTGTCCCTCCACTCTGACTCTTCTCGTTTCCTCTCCGCGTCCTCGTCATCGTTTCTCATCTATTCCCGCTCTGCCTTTTCACGTACGCGTTAATTGCCTGAACGCGCCGCACAAAAATGCTTCAAAGGGCGCAGGACTTCTCATTTGTTCATCAAAGGGAAGATGATGAGGGGGAGTGAGATCATATGACCTGCCCACAATGCTCCTCAAGGGAAGTGAGGAGCGGATTCAATGTGTGAGGCAGCCAATGAAAACATGGAAATAGGAAGATTTTTCACTGAGTAGACTGGATAAACAAGATCAGATTTTACCAATTAGTGTTATAATAACATGGAATTGTTTGTAATAGTAGAAAATATGATCATTGGTTGTGTGTCTGTTGAGAGAAGAGCAAAATAAATCATTGTAAAGTTTACCTCTCTAAAGTTTTCTGAAGGTTTTGTTTTATGTTCAATCTGACCCAAAATTCATCATGTTTGTGAAAACCTTTATGGACATTTAACAAGCAGCTACAAAAGATTGACCCAAAAAATGCATCAGTCTGAAAATGTGAGGATTGCTGAAGCCTTCATTGTTTGGATGGTTTGTGGTGTTGAAGCAACACCAGTTTTCATGAGTGAATCTCTGTGGTTAGAGAGCACTGACATGAATTAAAAAGGCCATTACAGATACAAAAGACACTGCAAATAAGGAAGCAATACATCAGTGAATAAGATAACAGACGGCTCTACCTTTAGCTAAGAAAACAGGTAGCAGATTTATATATAGGAGGGTCATTGGCATTGCTTCAGCAGCCTCATGAGACATATAGATTATCAACTAATCACTTTTTCAGGCATCTTCAGTTAAGACATACTGTAAGAACACAACAGCCTGTCGAACTAGACACCTGTTTACAACTGTATACAGGGTCAGAACATGGGATTTTGTATGTGCACTACAGGATTTTTGTCACACAGAAATTAGAAAAGGCTGGGAAAAGGAGTTAGGCATAAAGATACTGGGGGATATGTGACTAGGCGTTGAAATATGTCAGTTCTTGTTCCTTCAATGCTAGACATTTTCTAATACAATTAAAGATTCTACATAGATTGCACTACTCAAGGGTAAAGTTTAGAGCTGCGACCAATAAGAAAATTAATTGGCAACCACTTTTAGATTAATCGCTTTGAGTCATTTAAAAAAGAAAAAAGCTAAACTTCTCTGGCTCCAGTTTCTTAAATGTGAATATTTTCTGGTTTCTCTAGTCTTCTATGGTTGTAAACTTAATATCTTTGGGCTGAAGACTGTCGGTTGGGACAAAACAAGACATCTCAGGTTGCATGTTGGGCTTTGAGAAACAGTAGTTAACATTTTCAACACTTGATTATAGACTAATCGATTAATTGAGAAAATAATCATAAGATTAATCAATAATGCAGCCCTGGTAAAGTTAGACAAAATATTTCCAGGAGGTGTTTCTAGTGTGTTAGAAATGTAATTTGTCTGATGCAGATTTACTTCATAATCATGCCTTCAAATACAAGTACTGGAACCAAATATTTAGTGTTTTTTCAAAAGGTGCTCAACATTCATATTAGTCCAGATCCTATCTGAATAACTGTTGGAACTTCTGAGGATGTAAGGAAGCTGCAAGTGGGGCAACGACACTTGCTGTTTTACAGCATTATTAATTCAAAACAAACTCATACTGATGTTTTGGAAAAAGAAGGAAGTGCCATAACTCAAACAATGGCTGAGGATCAGATATATCCTCAAGGACAAGCTTCAAAAGTTTGAAAAATTTGGCAGCCACTACTTTTGCACTTGGAAAGGAAGAACAGTTGAGATGGACTGTGTGTATTAGATGACTCAGATAGCAGTCCTAGTGGATTTGAGAGGTTGCGTTAAGAGTCTGTTGTACTTGCACCCAGTTTAAGTTTTGTACTGTGTATGTATGCACGGTGGATTGGCTGTTACAGGGTATATTTAAAAAAAAAAAGAAGCATTATGTGTTTGTATTATAAGTTACTGGTAGAAGGTGGCCTCTCAATAAAAAAACATGTGAAAGAAAACACTGTGTTTGAACTCACATGGAACAGACTTATAATGTGACTACAGAGAATATACAAAGTTAATATTTATACATGTTAAAAAATTAATCATAAATACAGCAGAGCGCAGTACAGAAGAGATCAGAGATTAACCACAATGAAACATTAGATTAAGCATTAAACACAGTCCAACACCAGCTATTATACAGTATGTTATCTGCTACAGTTTTATCTAGAAGCCATGTCGCCAACAAACCACCTCCGACTGTAGAGAAGAATATACCATCTAGTGAACTGAGAAAAATCTTAACCCAGCAATGTACCTGACAGAGCAGCAGCAGCAGGCTAAGACACATCAAATATGCAGCACATCATTATGAGCTTAATAAACTATAAATACGCAGCAGATGACCATTAATATGTGGATATTAGCTCAAGGTTGGCAATGAGTGTAGCAGCAGCGTGAAGCATAGAACAGGAACAGGCTCATCAGTTAGATGTAGTTATGATATAGAGAGTAATAATCAAGCAAGCTGAGATATGGTCCATGCTTTGGGTGATATATTTATGCTTTGCTGAACATGAGGTATGCACAGAGAAAAGGTAGAATCTGTAGGTAGAAAACAAGCACAGTAGAGAGAAGGGAAAGTTCAGGTTTGCCAGTCAATCAATATTACAGTACAGGTAAATAATTATCCTTTGTAAAAGGACTGTTTGCAAGATCACAGTCATGTTTACATCCCAAGAGCCAACAAACCATTTTACCATCTACTGGAGACTTAATTGCATTAGAAAACTGGTCGCCCTTTATTTTATAGTACACTTATAAGACGTAATAAGCCATACTTTGTATCAAATTAGACAAAAACTGGAAATAATATGTTCTTTATTAGACAGTAAACAAACACAGTTATACCCTATTTACACATCACACACCTAAATTATGCTGTAATTAGAAACTTCATATAATGTCGTATTAGACCCAAAATATCCAGGATACTCTGCCGATTGTACAGGACCGACCAAAGAAGGAAAGTAGCAGATATGTGATTTCACTTTAGTTTACAGTACAGTTCTGTTGTAATGTGTCACAAATTATCCTCTAAGAAAGTCTAATTAAGGGTGTAACAGTGGGAAACAAGGCAGCTTCCATAGCCTAATGTTACCGGGGTCGGATAGTGATATGGCATTAAATGGTCTGATGTCTTGACTGGTATGGGAGGGAATAGAGCGTTGAGGAAGCATTTATTAGGCTTTGTATTACTACCTATAAAAACATGGGCGCAGATCCCAGGGAGCTCGGAGGGGACGAGTCCCGTTGCGTGTACTAAACTAAGTGAGAATTTGGGAAATTAAGTTAATGGTTTACTTCATCCTGCTACCTGTGTTTGCTATAGGACTACATCCATCTCTTTAGCATCTCTGTAGCAGTGAGTTGTGTCTTTCAGTGAGTGACTGGTGACCACTAAACCCCAGCACAGACTGAGCTGCTGCTGGAGAGTAAACAAGCAAATACTGTGCCAGCAGCTCTGTAAAATAGATAAATATGTATAGTCATTGCCCAAAAGTGAATCATTAAAATATATTTTAAACCACTATTAATGGCAAAAATGATAGCAACATGTCACTTTTTTGATGTAGCCCCTAAGTTTTCAACAACCTGACAACAAATGGCCCTCTAAGAAAGTGAAACTATGTTGAATAAAGGTACAAATAAATGTATTGTACTCTGAGCTCACAGTGTTTTGTCTTGACTATTTTAAAGGCTATGCCAGATATAATATGGCATTAAATTAATCTAATTACAGCCTCTGTTGTCTAATTAAGCTATCACAGGCCCATGTTGGTAGCATTAAATGTGGTGTCTAATTACAGCATCATTTGGTAGTAATGATAAAATAGCATCTAACTGTAGCATATTTTGGATCTGATATGGCATTGTATTGATTTCTAATTAGACTATGATCTTGTAAAATGGTGTCTAATAGTGTATGAGGATCTCCTATTCGGTTTCTAATTAGAGTATAATTTTGTATACTAGTGTCTAAGTATATTATATTTTGGGTTTAATATGGCATTATATGCAGTTTCTAATTACAGCTGATTTAGGTGTATGGTGTCTAATTAGTGTATAACTGTGTTTGTTTACTGTCTAATAAAGAAAATATTTCTAGTTTTTGTCTAATTTGATACAAAGTATGGCTTATTACGTCTTATTAGTGTACTGTAAAATGAAGTGCAACCAGAAAAACTCCAAGACAACAACAGTAACCAAGCAGAAGAAATATGTCACACACCAAAAAAAGCCAATAAAATGTGAATATTCAATAATGAATGCTCAGAGGTTTCTCATTTCACCACTACAAATCAACAGCATGAAGGCCAAGAAAAAACAACCGAAAGTTAAATAAGCACCATGAGGAAGTAATTCACAATTACTGTATTATCAAAGCAAATATTGCGCATAGCAGCCAAAAAGAAGCACAAGAGCAGAAATAATCAGCCAGCAGAGGCCAAAGACAACACAATCAGAAAACGTAGGCTACACTGTTAAATGTTACTGTATCAACCGAACACAGCCATGCATGTACATGTACAGTAAACACAAGCAGCACACACTAACCTTGTTGAGGTGATCAGTAGAGTAAATCCCATTGGATGGATCTTCTGTGGTCCCAGACTGCAACAGCAGGACAGGAAAACTCCCTTTAAGTGTGTTTGATGCTATCAGCTGATCTGGCAAACGTTCAGGCAGAAGAAAACTGGAATATTTCCTCCACCAAAGCGACATGATCACACTGTTGGCAGGGAAGATTGTTTATGAAAAAAAAGATGCAGCAGAAATAACAAATGTTTGCAGCAGCTTCACAGCAGATTTAATACACCTGCACATGCAGTTCAGCAGGTGAGCGGCGTGGTAAAAGAGTGGGCGGGGCTTTGACGTGTTTAAATAGACCGCCTTGTACTGCAGAAGGTGCGTTGGATATATGCTACAACAAGGAGAGTTTGTCACATGTGAGTGTAGCTTATGCTAATTATCTGCCTGAACCAGCTCAGAGAGGCCTCACTACATTCAAAGTTGAGAAGAGACATTTTCATTTTCCCTTCATGTTTCATGTTCATTTTTCAGTTGCAGGCTACTAACATAGAAATTTGATAAAAATATTTGAATGTTAAAACAAAAAACAAAAAAAACCAACACAAATAATAATAATAAAATACTCCAAAATCTACATGTCGTTGTTTCCCTGTGTGTTCATGTTGTTTGATGTCTATCTGATGTTTTTAGGTTGAATGGACTGTACAATAAGTGTCATGATGGGAATAAAGAGCCAGTCGGATGAGGTGGGATGTTATGACAAGAGACAGATTATCAAACAAAACAATCTCACCTCAAGATCTTTTTAGTAGCTGTTCTGGAGCTTTTGATCATATCACATGATCTTCATCCGCAGATGGAGTTGCCCAGTTGTTATTTTTCTGAGCACTTGAAGGATTTCTCATCCATGTTGTCCTAAAAATTGGACTTTAAAGTTCATTCTTGACTTTGGAAACAGCCGCTAACATTGTCACCTCAAGGTCTATTTAGCAGCTGTTGTGGAGCTTTTGACCATATCCCACAGGCTGTGACCAAAATCACTTCCTGTTTACTACACAGTGCACTATATTTACTGCCCAACGTTTTATTGAGTGTCCAATTTCTGAGTATGAAATTTATGCATCAATGCCCTCAAAAATTCCCACAATAGAAAGAAAAAAGTAAATTATAGACCTTCAACACTCCACCTGTCAGTGATGATGCAAAATAATGAACATTCATAAGTGTAAAATCTCATTTTACTCCTCATTTCAGAGTAAATTATTGAAGGTCTATAATATAGGTCGTAATGAATAAGTGAGAGTGGGAGTAATTTTAGACACAGCCATGATCTTCATCAGAGATGGAGTTCAAATTGTTCAAATTTCCAATTTTTCTGAACACTTTAAGGACTTCTCATTCATGTTGGCTTAAAAGTTGTGTTCATTCTTGACCTTGGAAACAGTAGTTCCTAAAAGTATCTCTCCAGTTCAAATCAGAGAGTAGATTTGCCTCCACTGTGGTGAGACAACGTGTTAATGCACATTTTTAACCGTAGGCTAGTGAGAACAAAGGACGCTCAGTTGCGCGGCTACATTTGCCTCGTGGCATGTACGCTGCTTATTATATCTGTGTGGAGGACCCAGTCCATCAGTGCCAAATGGATTTGTAAACATCCACACACATGCTCAACTTCTGAGCAATAAATCATTCAAAAAAGCATTCATATTTCACCAAATTGGATACATTTGTGGCATAATTTATAATCTAATCAATGGCCAGAAAAGTTTAAGCTGATCTGAAACCTCTCGCCCTGATTGAAAGACTGACACGTCTTATGTGAGTTACTGAAAGGCTGAAAGACGAAAGGCAATGATGGCAATGCTAAATGACACTTGCCTCTGACAAGTGGCAAATGGAAAGGATTAACATAAGCCAATGAGCTTCAGAATGAATATATGTTCAAACCTCATTTGAAGTGGCATCTGTGACATTGCCATGCCAATTTTGAGAGAATTCAATCTGCCGGCATCAACTCTCTAAAACTGTGATTGGACTTGTGAAGAGACCAATTTGCTTCTAAATGTGTGCAGTCAAGGCTCTTTGTGATTATGATACGATATCTGTATCTATTCTTGAGCTTCAGCTGTATTCTCAACTCCATCAGCACTCAAATTAGCCTTTCTTATCAAGTATTTGAGGGAAGATTAGAACATAATACAGTCTATCATTTTGAGAGGCAGGGTTAATGTTTGCTGGGATGTTTGAGGGGTTATCAGCTGTCAGTACAAATTGCTAGAAAGTTGATGAAGTCTGTGTTTCATTTGTGACCAGCGGTTAATCCAATGTAGCAGACTTGTATTCTGGGATGAATTATTTTTGATGAAGCTGCCATCCCTTTTTTTCGTCAATTTCATGCATGTTTATACAGTCCATAAATGTAACTGTCACTGTCAGAGTTTTTGCCATTTTTTCCCTCGATGCCGCTACTTTTGAGTTTTGCTCCAAAAATATACCATAAAGTGTTTGCATCCTTTACAAATATGATGGTACCTTTTTTTTCCCTTCAGCGCTGCTATACTTCATAGCAGTTTCACATATATTGAGTGGATGCAACCTTAAAGGAATAGTTTGGGGAAATCCTCTTAGTTGCTTTCTTGCCAAGAATTGAGAAGATCGATACCACTCTCACATTTATACTGTAAACATGAAGCTAGAGTCAGCCGCTGCTTAGCTTAGCTTTTTTTTTTTTTGGCAATTTACATTTTATTGACTTTCAACCCACAAATAGAAGGTTGATCATCAAACACATACATTAAAAAGAGATGGAAAAAGAAAAGAAAAATAATAACATAAATAAATCAGGGGATCAAAAAAAGTACACAGCTATGTAAGTAACACTTTGGTGTCACATGAGGCTGAGCTACAAATATATCTTTATGATCTATGAACATAATTAAGAAAAGTTCCCCATTTCATACTCGTCTAATCTACCCATCAAGGAAAAGGTTGCTTTTTCATTTGCAGCCACTCTGATAATCAACATATGCCAATCTGTAAGCAATGCATTGACTTCCGCTGTTGCACCAGAAATCTCCTGCCAAGCATAATGGCCGTCTAAATCCATTTGCAAAGCATAGAAGGAATTTTATCTATCAGAGCGGAAGGATCTCCTAGCATAAATAATCATGGGCAGAAGGGGATCTCCTGATCAATGATTGCCTGGATACAATTATGTATCAATGTCCAAAATTCCTGAGTTTGAACACATCTCCATAACACATGAATTAGTGTACCGTCATAAATCTCCAGCAAGTGGGATCATCTTTAACGGGGTGTTCACACATACGGACTCAAAGGCTGGGACAGAGACAGCTACTATTCATTGTCAATGAGACCTGGCTTTACAGCCCGCTGAGCTAGAGAGATTCACAAAGAGCCCGGCTACACTACAGAGAGAAAAGCTCAACTTTATGCAAATGTCCTCTGACGCTTTGCAAGCAACAACCATCAACTGGCTGCTGGCTGTAGCTTCATATTACAGCATATTACAATGACAACTTAAGATTCAGTGAGAACATAAAAAGCAACCAGAGAGTATGAAAAAAAAACCTTCATAACAGAGACAAAAATAGAAAAATAATGTTATTAATTAATAAAATGTTATAGTTATTTTTACTGAGATTAAAATAAATAAGTAGCTACATACTGTATATATGGGAATTGCTGCTAACAAGCATGCAAATGCCTTAAAAGACACATGAAAAGAGAAGGCTACAAACTATGAAAAACAGGGGGGAAAATCCTCTATACTGCATATATTTTTAATATTTACTGACAAAAATGAAAAAATAAATTTGTTTATAGCATTTGAATTTGTAATTCTTCCACTAGAAAACCACTGTCCGCTGTTACTTGCTTCCTATAACTTAAAAGCACCAATTGTGGACATCAGATGTTGCAGGAAGCTGCACGAAACCCTCTGTGGTGTCTCACGGTTTGATTATTGTGATGAATGATTATCATCTCTCTTGCTCTCACAGGGCAGCAGAGTATAGGAATGACCAGTTTCTTAGACTATTATCTCTCATCTGTTTGTGCAAACGGCACTTTAATGCTTCAGAGGAGATGTGCCTGAATAAAATTAGAATAACTGGATGTGAAAGAGGCGGTTCACTCTGGTGGGGCCTGGTGTTAAAACAAATTGTGTGTGTGTGTGTGTGTGTGTGTGTGTGTGCAGCCCGAGACAGGAGTCCTGCATGTTTTATGTGTGCAGGAGAGCTTGT
Source organism: Thunnus albacares (assembly GCF_914725855.1). Taxonomy (NCBI): domain Eukaryota; kingdom Metazoa; phylum Chordata; class Actinopteri; order Scombriformes; family Scombridae; genus Thunnus; species Thunnus albacares. The sequence continues at coordinate 16,919,890 of NC_058124.1, read as the reverse complement.
GTATGTCCTGTCATATGATAAATGTTCTCTCTCTTATAATCTATGTGCTTCAAAATATGATGTATGTGAGGATGAACTTTGAATTATAACCTAAAGAGTGACTCATTAATCTTCTGACTTTGGTGGGGAGTGGACCAGTGGAATCCATTTTGCATGTTTATGTTTTATGAATAATGCAGTATTGAAACTGGCCAGCTGGATCTGGGCAGTGACGCCCAGACATGTAGAAGTTGACACACAAGCCAACAGCTCTCTTTGCTGCTGGAAGGAAAAGGAGGTGAATGGATGTTAACATTCATGAGGAAGGTCAACAGACCCAGAGTTTCACTGCGTGTGATACCTAACCCCAGTGTTCTGGAGATGGAGTTACGGTTAATTTCCTGGTGTAGTTTAGTGTATTCTGATCTATAAAATAGACTTATGTAATATTGCACATCAGGTAAATGTACCTACAACATGTAACTCAATTATTTGTCCAACTGCAAAGCTGAATGTACCCAAAACAAATCTGAAGAGGAGTTGAATGGTCGTGCAATTTAAGCAGAAGTGGGAGAGGTGGGATCCACATCTTCTGGTGAGTGTTGCAGCCAAAACATGTTGCGTTCAAGAGCAGCATTCAGGACACATACACCAGTGTACTTTACTGTTTGACTCCCTAGAAAGCTGTGTTGATACTGAGTGGATTATCCTGGTGAAATAAAGTAAATTGATATTGAATTGAAGATTCATGAGGATCATTTAATTATATATATGATCTAGCTGTAAATCATTGTTCCTTCCGTTCATTCACGTCCTACTAATTTCCCGTTTAATACTCAGTGCTTCATAGCGCTTCGCCACCCTCATCAATGATCTGCTGTCTGACATCACCAAAAATTCTCCACCTTCAACCACCCAATCAGCCGGAAAGAGGCAGCTGAATGTAAACAAATTATGATATGTGTACCTGATTTAATGTTTTGCCGTAACTCGGTGAACTCTAATTTAAAAAAATCAATGTTGGAAAATGGAAAAACACCCAAACCTCTTTGTTTATTTCGTAATTTTCAGATATAAGTTGCAGTTTGTGGATCTCTTCTGTTCACGAGTGAACATGGAACATTTGTTCAGCAAACAAAAATATGCTTCCATACAACTTTACAATCACTGATGCATCTTCAGGTTTATCATTGTTTTCCACAGGGAGTGCAAAAAATGATGCACGACGATCCATGCTGCAATTTCAAATAGTCATAGGTCCTGAGGCCCCAGTGGTGTCTTCAACCTGAGTGGCAAAATCCTTTTCACAGGAAAATGTAAAAAAAAAAAACCCACCAACTTATCAGGAGAGCCCAGACACAACGTACGAGGTGATTTACTCTGAGCAGGCTACATGTCACCAGGGCTTTCTTTGTTTCCCCGAGGTCTGATTTGAACTTAAATTGCTTCTGTGAAGACTCGGCTTGGCTTCTCATTATGTTGCCCCTCCTACTGCTCAAACATTAAGGAGCCTCCTGTACTGTGCTGCACTGCATCCTCAAATGCTAATGCCCCCATTATTCCCCAGTATTACTGTATAACCACCTGTCACACTGCTGAGAAGGGGTTTAAAAGTGTTATTTTCCAGGTCATCATAGAGCAGACCAGAAGTAAAAGCTGCAGTGATGCAAACAGGTAAAGGGGTAAAAAAAGGTGAGAACATTGAGTGGATAGAGAAAACCTGCCACAGCTAGATTTTGAAAGATATTCGCTTTACATGCTCATTTCTAGTTACTTTTAAGTATATTTGCATCTACCTGAAAACTAATTCTAACAGCCACTACAAGGTACAACAACCCTACATAAAACACATAAAAGGAATCAATAGATGTGGGAGCTGAATACATCATCATAGGGTTAGATTCTACACAAATCTCATTAGGTGAGTTTGCATTTCTGAAGCTGAGACACCAAAATTTTCACATTTGATGACAATAACTAAATACTGCGCAGTATCTGAAAAATATTAAATTGTTTTCTATTATTATAGCTAAAACTTTTATACACTTAACATTCAGTTATAGTTTTAAATCTATTTCTGTAATTTGTTATTTAAAAACTACATTTCAAAATGCATCCATGAACAGACCAAATTATTATACTTGAAGGAAAAATCATCCCACATGGAGCAGAGACGGTACAGTAGCATGTCTTTGATGATAACATGCAGACAGAAAAATCAAAAGCACTGAATACTGCAGTTACCGTACTTTACTACGCAAACATTCACACAGTGAAAAACACGTCAGTTTTACTGGTGTGACAAATTAATCTGTTTCAAATATACCAATGTCTTTTTAAAAGTATGAAAAGTTTGAGATGGTAAGTTCATTCTGTCAACAAATGTTATTATAGGTTAATAAATTTATTGTAGAAATAAAGTTGCCACTGGCCTGATGAAACAAGCCTTCTTTGTTTGAAATGCCAGGATTTGTTTGAGGAAAAATCCCCAATAATTATTCATCCAATTAATAATATATATTAGTATGGGCATGCTGTTATTTTTACTGCTGATAAATAATACAATTTCTAGTAACCTTAGAAGTTGTAGATGGTTGGTATTAAATGTTTGTTTTAAGCTAATTATCCAAGGAAGGTGTTGGAAGGGGCTATTTTTATATTTATACATGAGACTTTTTCCCATTTTTAACCTTTTTTTCCTCCCTACCAAAGATGTGTTTAGATCACATACTTTAATGAGCAAAAACTGGCACTTTAATCAACTACATCACAACTTTCCTTTCAACATCCACTCACCTGCCTTCTTTGTGAAATGACTGATAGTTCAAGTGCTTTATTTGCCTCTATTAATCATTACCTCCTCTCAATGTTTAATAATAGGGAGAATGTTCTCCCAAGAAAATACCCTGAAAGAAAATATCCAAAAAGCAACATAATGCTTATGTTAAACAGGAGAATGCTGTTCGCTTCCCATTTCAATCAACTATGGTTTCTGTTAACCATGACCATGATTGTTCTCTAACCTTAATGCAGTAATTTTAACCCAAACAACAAATAATAAGTAGTTATTGTAACACAAACCATTGGTATGGGTTACACACCAAAAACCACTGGGTCAAAACTGCCCAAATTTAGGTAAATAGCACCAACACAATACTGGACTAACTTTAACCAGTACCAATAGGTTGTTTGACATAAGACATTAAAAACTGCTGATAATATTAGTATTAAATAATAGTATTATTTACTATCAGTCATGAATAGTGACATGCAAGTTTAAAAAGAGGAAGAGTAGATTATAATACTTCACAATCATACAGATTGGGTAAATAACCCAACAGTCACACTGGGTTGTCCTATGGTTTTCTACCTGTGGAAACTAGGTAAGTAGTAAGAGTTGGTGCTATATTATTCCAATTTGGGTCAATTTTGTTGCAGTTATTTTTAGTGTGTAACACTAAGCTTTTTTTTGTGCCTTAATCTAACAAAACCTAACATGTTTTTTGTGAGTTTCTATTATTTTTACACTGTTATGATGTTGGATGCCTATGTCAAACATGGTCAAAGGTCCAAAATTTTAGGTGAATGTATGTAAAAATGCTCCCAGCCAGGGCTTCAATGTGCTCTGAATGCTTCGTTTGAATGTTACCTCTACTTTCCCCTTGTGATGGAGGGCCTTAAAGAGAAAACGGTCTGTTTCAGAAAGAGGCTGAACTGAGGGGCCGCAAAAGTATTGTAAATCATGCAAAGATATTCCAGTAGAGCCCCAGTATATAAATATAGAGCTGGAAATGTGCCTTGTATAAGATTTTTTTTTAAAAAAAAAGGTTTTATTTTTGCAAAAGTAAGTTGAAATGGTTTTGGCATTGACTCACTGTCATCCTGCTGATAGGGACATCAGATCAGAAAACACTTATACGAGTCATTCTGGAGGGCAATTACAAATGACGTATTTTGTTGTTTAACATGTTGGATGGGAGATGACACACATATCTGTATACACACTATCACAACTGTACTATTGAATGAGCCTCTACAATCATGTGGAACAAGATAGAGAAGGATATAGCGGCAAGGAAAGTATACATTAACAAACTTGTAACTACTGCTGGAGTGCCTCTCACCCTTCCTGTGTGCAGCCAGGCAGCCATAACCAGATGCATCAAGCACACATTACATCCATATACCTTGAGTTTTTACTCTGCCATCCAGCCAGAAAGATTAGTTTAGCTGGAGAGTTGATTTATGGATGACAGAAAGTAATCCCTTCTTGTCCTGCGTGCTGTTGTCGTGCCTCCTCCTTTGCCACAGCGCCGAGCTTACACAGTCTGAAAGCCCTTGATACCGTGTTCGCCCTAAGGTGTAATGTTTGATAATATAACTACTGCTTCTGTCACCCAGACCCCCCACTCCATCTGCACCCACAGCCAAGCCACCACCCCCCACAAATACATTACAGCCCCACAATGCTTTGAGATTTATGAGGGAGTAGTGGCATAGGAGAGAGAGAGAGAGAATATGCATTGATTGAAAGCCCCAGATAGTCCCATCCAATCCCGCCCCAAAGAACATCAGTTATTTTGCATCCTGACACAGCGATTGATAACTCGTAAATGTGTGTGGGGATGACAAATGCCAATGGAAACTGACTCTGACTAAAATGATAACAGCATCGGTCTCGAGGGGGTGACGGAGGTGGAGGCGGGATGCTGCTTAAAATATTTAATAATTGATACGCAGGTAGTGAGATGTTGTTTGACCCTGGAGGAGTGTGAATGTCATCAGAAAATTGCCAAGACTTTGAAGTGAAATACATTAATGATGCATGTGTGTGAGCGTGTGTGCGTTTGTGCATTTGTGTGTGCATCTGGAGAATATGGTGGGAGGTTATGGCCTGTAATGGCCACTAAACTATCCACATTATCATCATTATTTGTCTTTAGGGTATCAAATTTAATATTTTCTATTTCTCAAGACAGGGAGGATTGTAAAAACCCTGTTTGAACAAGTTGTATCGTCTAGTATTAGAAGCTCAAAATCTGCTTTGCTTTTGTTTTGTTTTTTGCAAGGACACAGTAAGAGATCAACTATAATGCATATGACTGCTCATACTGTAGGTCTATGTTGGTTTTAACTCTATAGATTCTTACAGAATAGGACTTTCTGTTTAAAATAACTGAGGATGGAGAGCAGTGTTGACTCTAGTTGTAGCTGATCTGTCTCTGTTGTCCTCCGACATAATATTTGCTTTTTTATTGATTACAGAAGCAACAAAACATTCCCAAGCTGTCAGTTAACAGCCTGTCAACAGCCTTGATAACATACTGTGGTTGTATGTAGTTCAATGAAGAAACTGGGGAGACCACCAGGGTTAGGATGTGATATTATCGCTGCCAAGATAAACATTTGACTATGATTTTCATGCAGTTTACCTTCATTAGTTGGTTGTCAGTAGACAGTGAAGGAAAAAGCAGATATACTGAACAGGCAAGGCTTTGATCTAATCCGTTCCTCATATACTGTAGGCACAAAATTGATGACATCATGGTCATAAACCACAAGACATTCAAGATACATTGTCAGAAAACAAATAGTTGCAAAAACAGCTGTCATAGATTGATTTATTTGTTGATTTAAAGTGGACATATCATGCACATTTCTACACATTTCTACACATTTCTATTTTCTATATTTATATACTGGGGCTCTACTGGAATATCTTTGCATGATTTACAGTTCAAAAGTTATGCAGCAACTCAGATCAGCCTCTGTCTGAAACAGGCTGTTTTAGCTCCTGTCTCTTTAAGGACCCCCTCCTGATGAGCCCATTCTGCTCTGATCGGCCAACACCAGGAAGCGGCTCTAGAGGCAACGTAAACAAACAGTAGTAGTAGGATTTCACTTCTTTTTCTTGTTCTTTATTCCAAATGGAAACTTCTCAATTACATGTTTCAGCCTGAATCCAATGTGACAACGTGAACAACCCATGGAACAACCTTAGCCGCACCCTTAGCATGAAATGCTACGAAATGGACGGCCATTTGTGGACATGCACGAACAATCTTATGTCATCATGAGAAGGAAGTAGAGATAACATTGCAAGTGAAGCGGAACATTTTTACATACATTTTTACAGACGTTATGCAGTATATACCGTGGATATTGTATATACGGACAGAAAATCTCAAAAAGCATGGTATGTTCTCTTTAACTGATTTGTTTAGTTGAGAGTTCTGCACAGCAACAACCACCAGGCTGGCCACATGACAAGTCATAATGAACAGTCCACAATTTCAAAAAGAGAACATCAAAAAAAAAAAAAACCCTCAATAAACAAAACAGAAATGTCCTATTTCGGGAGGATACAGTGTTTCTGTCTTAGCTGCATTTTCTATTAATCTCTCCAAAACAAAAATCTCCTCATTGAAGAGCCAACACAAAATATTACCCTCAGAAAACCAAATCAGGATTCTACAACAACATTTGAACTTGAAGAAATCACAAAAAGTGATACATAGAAAAGTGTATGTATTTTGAAAGTGGACAACAGTATAATATGTAACCCTATTATCGACAAAATACATTAATATACTGGTTGCTATTTGACATATTGTACAAGATTTAATAGACCCCTCTGACTAGACAATAGGGAGTTACAAGAAGGAACGTAGCAAATGTACCCATTGCAGCAACATGATGACCAGCCACATCACAATATTGGAAAAAAATGTAATCAAACAAACTATTTAGGATGTGTAAGAGGAGGAGAAGATGTTTACAAGAATGGCTCAATAGAAAAAAAGCTTATACAGTAGAGAATAAGAGGTGGACAACATGTAACAAAGGTCCCTGTTTGGGCTTAAACCCAGGAGTTTGCAGCTACAGGGTACAAACATCCACTTCAGTTCTCACAGCAGCTATGTATACTCAAAATACAATCAATAATACAACACTATAATACAGTGATGTGCTTTGGATTAAAGCAGCAACCCAATGTCTCCTGTTAAAACATCTGAAATCTTCCATATGGTAAGTTGTGGTCCCCTGTGGTGGACTCCTGCGGTTGACACAGTGGGACGCTGGACGTTTCATCCCCATAACCCCTCATACCTTCAACTAAACAGCCCTCAAAATCTTTCTGCTGTCTAGTTCGGTATTAAGACAAATCAGTCTCAAAACTGCAGTATGTGAAGCATTTCAATCCTCTTACAAAAGTCTGATGTCTGAAAAGTAACAGATAATTAAGAGGCTCCAATTAACAAAGTGACATGAGATTAAGGATTGCTGTTGGTAAAGTTGATCGGGAAGGAAACAAAGACGGGTAAACAATGTTAAATGTCCAGTTTATGGCTTTCTTGGTACAAAAGAAGATGAAACACTTCACTATGAAACCTTTAAACATATCTCTTGTTTGCTTATAATTTCATGATAGCACAATCTAATCCTCTGTGCTTCATTCAAGCATAAGTGGAAACAGACGATGATAACGGCCAAACAAAAGCGACCATCACGCCCCTACATGGTAAGTCTCTTGGATAGATACATGGTGAAAATGGAAATTGTGATAAATCTTTGGCTGCGTTGCATTAAAGCAATGCCAGGCCTTCATCTAGACCTCCAGTTTCCTGACCCTCAGCTCCGCGTCTGACTGGCAATGCATTAATCTTAGACATAAAATACTGTAAGTTCCAGCTTCTAACGGATGAGAACTGGAAGTGATCGGGCTTGTCCTCCCTTGGGAGTGTGGGAACAGGTGTGGCGCAGGACGCTACAAATGCCATCACTTTAATAAATGTACTTCTCCAGAAAGCTGCACTAAAATTCTGATTAAAGTTGGACTGATGTTTCTCAGAAGTTAGTTCAAGCTTCCTTTTTTTTTTTTTTTAATTTTTTTTTTTTTTATTAAATACATTTGACAACGCCTACCTCCAGAAAGAGGGGCGAAGAGACTGAGGAAGCAAAGGAGAGGGAGACGACAGGAGCAGAATGTGAAGAGACATTAAAACATTTCAAATGAAAGGTGCATCAGAAGAGCTTGTCACTGCATTACCGCCAAGATTAAAGGGGTCTCGGTGTCTTCTGTCGGGTTCAAGGGAGACTGCATGAGGATTTGGCTCAGACTCTTAAATACCTCTGTCGACTAAGATTCAAACAAACACTTCCACAATAATTACATGTTGACTTTTCTTCATTGCAAGAGGAGAAGGTAAAACATTTTAAAATGAAACTCCTACATTGTCAGCGTAAGTACTCGGTGGTGTTTATTCAAGTTGGACATTTTTGAGACTATTATTCACTGATTAGGGCACACGGCATAGAAAACATAATGCCAGCACATTTACAAGCCTCAGGAGTTCAAGGGGAATAAGGTATTTAGTTCAGGTATTAGTTGGGAAATGAATGTGCCATTGGCTGTCATCAAGAAATAGGCAGCCATGCCAGAGGTTCTTCTTGAAGGTATCCTGCTTACAGTAGTGACACTTTGTGCTCAAATTGTACTTTTTAGTCCTTTTAGGGCTTAATAACACAAGAAGTTCACACCGTCTTTGAAAAAGTGCTCATCTCTCTTACTCCAAGAAGCAGCTGTCATGTTGGTGTTTGCTCTTTCTTCTTCTTTCGTCTTTCAGCAAGGCACTGAATCACCTCAGGGTGCTGTCCTTCATCCGACCGAGACTTTTGATGTCCCTGCAGATTTAAAAAAAATGACCCTATGGAGATCAATAAAATAAAGCATCATTACAGATACGCCAAATGGGAGGAAGCGCTTGTTCCAGACGTTTTCTTCCCTATTCTGTATTCATTAAAATGTTTTTCTTTTAATGGCATCCTCAAACGCAGGATACTCCTGGGTAATTTAATGATCCTATAGGTTTAAGTTATGGACACAAGTTTTAATTATTTAAACTTTGATGGACAAAACATGATTTCTCAGAAACATTTTGGCATGGTGGACAGTACCCATGAGCCTCTGCTGGCGTTGCTATGGAGCAGAAGGCAGTCAGAGGCATGAATCAGAGTGGAAGTAAATTCAAAATGCTTCATTGTTGCAGTTAAAAACTGGATACTACATACTGAACAACAATAGTTGTACTGTAATATTACTGTACTGTAATATTCAGTACATATTTTAAAGCCACTATGTTTACTGTTAGACTGCTGTTTACTGTTAGTTTGTTAGACTGCCGACTACAAATTATGTTTACATTTGTATTTAATTTTGTATTTTTATCTTGTAAAGTTTGTATATATTCTGCTTATAGTTTACATTTTCATAGTTTTATATTTAATTCTCAACTCTGCCTGTCCATGGCGCCTGGAAGGAAGTGCAAAGTTAGAATTTCATTGTACAGTAAAGTGCAACTGACGGCTCTCTCTGCATATGACAATCAATATTTGATGTGTACTGTGATCTGCAGCTTAAATTAAATCCCAGCTTGTGCTGAATTCATCACAATTAGCCCAGAATTTAAGAGTGATTTCATTTAAACTGCAGATTGTGTACTCAGTTTGCTCAACATCATAATCTGTAGCTTGACGCCCACAATTAGCCGCACACCTAACATAATTTTAAGCTTGGTGATTAGATGTTTTTTGCCATAACTACCTAGATGTTTGTACCTTCGACTTTTCATCAAAGAAACAGGTATTTTCTAGTGCAGTTATTAATCTTTTGTACTAATAATTTAACTACGAGAGTTTCATGATGATTCAACCTGTAGAAGTGCTCCATCTGTGAGTCATGTAACATTGTCTATGGGAAAAATGAATGGGAATTTTACTACCGGAACCAAGGAAGCTCAAAATAGCTCCTCCTACCTTGCAACACTATTACTGCACTCGAGTCTCATGTCCAAGAATTTTAAAGCTGGAGAGTTTGGAAGGAAAACACACACTCACTCTGTGTTCTCTAAACCAGTCAGTAGCCCAGCGGGAAGCTGTGGACTGCTGGTGTCCTTAATAGCAGAAGCTGTCAACACAGACAGGCTGGCTGAACTCTAGATGGGCCGTCAGACGTCCAAGCAGCTGTGACCGGTGCTACTGAATGCAAACATGAGTGGCCCATTTGTATGATTCTGGCAGGCTGAGAGGTGACTGTCAAAAGCCGGTTTGAGCATAGACACATGGCACCTGTCTTAATAGTGGAAAATTTAGGGAGGAATATGACAAATAGTGACGCCATTTCAAAGAATTTTGGAATCAGTTCTTTGAAACAAGGTTCATAATTTTTAGAGATGTCTATCCTGTTGATCAAATCTCTCTGGACATGCAAAAAGCTTTTTATCCATGTTTATGCATTAGAGAAAATGAAACCAGCTGTCATCCTGTTTGAGCTTGAAAGTTCATTCTTGAACATGGAAACAGCATTTTTTTGTGTGTTTTTTTGGGCTTTATTTGAGGGTCACAGTAGAGAGACAGGAAACACAGGGAGACAGAGGAGAATGACATGCAACAAGAGTCGCCTGCAAAGGAATCAAACCATAGACGCTGTGGTAATGTGGTATGTGCCTTAACCATTAGGCCACCAGGGCATCTAATCTTAGAAACAGAAGTTTGACAAAACAGTGTTACTTGCTAGCTTGTTCTGGAAAACATTGTGATGTCACTGAAAGTATTGTGAGCAGCTAGTGAGTGGACTCTTTTGTCAAACAGCCACCTGTTTGTTTCTGAGGTTGATGTGTCTTAAAAGAACATATAAGACCATCCAAACAGTCCCACCACTCTCTATTTTTTCAACTCTAATGCCAGACAAAAACATCAATACTGGACTATTCATGCAAAATCCCTGCTTACATTTAGTGACAATGTTTTTTAAGTTATCCCTCTCTGCAGTAAAAACATATGCACATGGCAACAACAGCACAGTTAACGTTAGGGAAAGATTACGGTTATGAAATTCAGACATGCTTATAAGCCATCCACCACCCCGACCTCTGTTACTCTGCACTGTTACTTTCTGCCTTGCTAAATGAAGGGGAACACTACTACTTTCTGCACTGGCAGTGACTATTGGCTTTGGAGAGCTGGTGAGGTGCACGATTGTACAATATGGGCAGAATTCTCAGGTATACTGGACTGAAAGTTAATTTTCACTGGTTTTGTCTTGTTTTTTTTATGACACAAACATTGCTTACTATCAGAATAATTTAAAAGATACCAGAAACCTTTAATCAACACATAGTGGCTTTAAAATATGTACTCAATACTACAGTACATACAGTACTATTGGCACAAAATGTTCTGAATGTAGAATGCTTCCTCTATGTATTATGACCCTTCATACAGTAACACAGGATGAAGAATCTTGTCACTTTCTGACATAAAACAGCTCATTAGTGTTGATTAAAGCATATTTTATCAAGAAGTATCAAAACTACATACATTTAAATTTTGAAGACGTTTCTCTTGTTGTTTGATATGTGATTAAACAAATGTCTTACGACTGGATTGCAACTGTAGGAATGACAAGGTGCAAGTTGACATGTTTTGACTTGTTCACACACTAAATCTTTTCATCTGATTACTGCTTTATGCATATTCATAACTTTCACGTACTAAATTTGATTTCAGTGCACACAAACTATAATTATCTTGTTACTGATGTATATAAATCATGCACATTTTACACCCAGCAGATCATTTATACTCCATACAGGTTCAAAATGTATGTTATAACATGACCACTATTGCAGATGCCTTATTCCTGCTTTTAATGTATAGTGGTGGGAAGCAACTGAATTATATTTTGTTTGACTTTCTTGTCAGCCACAAGTACAAAAACACATTCCTGTTATGTTTGAGGTTAATAAAACAGAGTGCAGCATGTGGATAAAACACCACAACATTTCACTGAAGAGACATTAATTCAAATGCTTTATAAAGACAACAGAATATTCCAAGTGTCAAGGTTTGGAAAACCTTCCAAAACAAATGGAGGTATCTTTCCCACAGTAATGAAAAATGGCAGTTTATAATAACCACGAGTGATGCTAAGCTACTTAATGTAAAATCTGCCCCGGAGAAGAAAACTGTACTCCGTTTAGTTGACCGGTACAAGGACGTACACACATCACAACAATGAAGACAAAAAGAGGCAGGAATTAGCTGGAAAACTGTGCGGACTGAAACAGAAGTGGCTGAAAATTGATTTCAAGTTCTGTCAGTGACGGTGAAGAAAACACTGCGAACAACAACAACAAAAAAAAAACATCTCTCACCAACTGCCTGGAGAAAACAAAACTGTGCCATTAAAAACATAATAGGATTATCATTTCTGTTTGTTTGTCATGGTGGATCAAGAAAATTACAGTTAAGAGAAGAGCTTAGAGCCACATTGTTATCACCACTTCAGAAAACGAGGCGCAAACACAGGCCATCTGCATATTCATTTACTGCTTTTGAAATTCACCTTTTTAATTAGTGTGTGTGTAACAATCACTTAATATCTGCAAACACCTTGACACCGAGAGACGCCACAGACACGTCCTCAGCTGCCGCGCACTTAACACGGGATCATCAAACAGCGGGGAAGTTACACAACGCTGATGTGTGCTGGAGTGATGCCTGAGTGGGAGGGAAAGAGCTGAAAAAGAAAAAAGAAATGCGATGAAGGCTAACAGTCACTCACAAGGTTGTGGGAGCCGTGTTTGTTTGTTTAGTTGCTCATGTAAAGAACAAAAAACAAGCACAAGAACCAGACAAAAGCTTCAGGACAGGAAGCTGTTGCAGCAACACTGATTTAGATCGTCCTAGTGTGTTGTCTCGTTTGTTGTTGTCTTGTTTTGTTTTTTTCCTTCAGAGGGTGACAGGGTAGACTTCCTGTGTGTCCTCGCCTGCCACAGCACCGGACCTTCGCTTCTCATTTCCTTCTTCTTTCTCTTGTCATAATTATCCAGGAGGACACAGTAAACTTTGCGGGATGAAGGGTGTCTGTGACACAAATGTGAAGAAGGACACTGCTGGTTGCGTGTGTGATGCTTTGGGCCGAGGCAGGCTCATGGTTCCCAGGAAAAGATGTTTCTAATTATGTGAAGTTGGCGGGAAGAATTCTTCCTCCATCTTGATTTCAAGTGAAAAGTCAGTGTTTCCACCATGAAGCTTCAGCAGCTTCATGGGGACAACGAATAACACTATTGTAGATAAGATATATTATCTATTTTGAATAAGGATATATTTTGTAATGATGTGAATCACTTTTCATACACGTCTTTTTAAAGAAAAAATATTTTCACAGGAAAGATTTAAAGATGTATTTAAAGCAACAACACTCATGACTTGATCTGCGGTCAGTGACTGACAGCACCACAGTAAGTGTTGTGTCTCAGGAGCTAGATAATGTCTCAAATTACCACACTCATTCTGCACCTTTTCATCAGATTATTAGACATCTGTTTGCACAAACTGTAAAGTTTACTTACACTCGATGCTTGTCCTTTGCATTGCGGCTTAAACATTTATTGCCATAGTTTTAAATCTGTCTGCAAAATGTCATTTTCACCTCTGATGTGACATTTGCCTGATTCATTGTTCCACATTTTATGGCATAAAGATTTAAAGAGTGAAAATGCTAGTTACATATACACTATATGTAGTTAAGTCAAGCTAGTAAATTAAAAGACCCTTATAGAATAATAAAATGTTGGACAGAATATAATAACGATAGAGAAAGAGAGATAATCGAAAGGTAGAAAGGGTAAGAGGGACTGAAAAAAAAACAGAGGCAGAAAACACAACATGGTGTAAAAAAAAGGAAAGAAAATGAAGATATGAATGAATGATATTAAAAAGACAATTACATCTGATTGACAAGAGCCGTGACACTGTTTACATAAAAATTGGTAAACTCTTCAAGTAAAGGTGTGGACTGCCCGTCCACCTCAAGATCTAATTATCAGTCTTTACCTGGTGTGGAAGTTAGTATGCACACAGACTATCTCAGTGATATATGAAATTGGTAAGATCCAGCATCGTATAGGTTTGTCTGTATCTCGCTGGTTATATAGAACACACAAACTGCTGCAGGCACCGCTTACAGCTCACAAAATCATTACTTTTACTTCCACAAAATCTATTTTTCCATTATGTTCGATGTTATGCAGATTGTCTCTCTTCATAATGGAAAAGCCAGAGGTCAAAACTCTGAATTTGCTGCATACAGCATGTGTACAGTTTTATTTTTATCAAAAGATACATTTTAATTGTTAAAATGGAAGTTATACTTACTGTGGTCAACTTACAGAAAAAAAGGAAGATGAGCAAAATTATTTTGCATCTGCTAATGATATGTAACTTTTCTTTTTGATTTCTTTCTAGAAAAAATCTTTTATACAGTTTTTAATTTTAAAAAGAAGATTGACTTTTGATCAAGGCTTAATTTTGTTGAGGTGGATTTAAAAAATTAATTGCATAATTAAATGTATAATTTTAAGTTTTTCTTATTTTTCTAAATACTTGATATTAGTAGATTAGATACTTGAACTAGCGTTTCATTCATTGACTTCACCACAATTATATTATATAGTATGTTAAGACAATTCAGTATTTTTATTTAGGTTTTATTTCATACATCATGGACTGAGGGTGAAGTTGACAGCTGCCAGTCAAACCCTGTGATGTGTCTCAGTGCTGCAGTTTAATGTTCCAGCTCTAGTGGCTGTTTGTGTTATAATGATGATCAGCAGTGACAGATGCACCGCTAATGAACAGAGCAGTTGGACACAAAAAATAAACATACAGTATAAAGCCCACCGGAGTCTCTTTATGTCATCATCGGTTTGAATAAAAACACTGATGTGATATTGGACTCTTCTGTTTAGCTGTGATATCAACCGACAGTAAATTTTATAGAGCGAGATACACTGTCTGCTGCTGAACATTAATTTAAGAACAATTAAACTTTTGTCTTAATTGAAACAAATCTAAGAAAACTTTTTTTGCTTTAAAATATGTTTTCTATTTTACACTTGATGTAGTTAAGGTTATAAAAGTAAGAAAAACATGCTGGTTTCATGTTGAAATTATGTAATGTTTTTATACAGTATGTCTTTGTCATGGATTTTAGGACCAGTATAGTTTGAATTTCATTAAAGTCTCAGGCAGGTTCAGCCTGCATTTTTTTCACTGCTTTTTAAACCCTGGTATCAGAAAAGTTATTAATAAATATCAGTAATAATCAACTGAGCCTTCTTTTTGGGTCCTTGTCTAATTTTGTATTTACAAAAATGTATTAAATCTCTCAACTTGAACCAGAAAAAACAGGTTAGACTTTACTGTACTTGTGTCAGTGGGTAATATTAGATAAAACACTTCGACAAAAGCTTAAAAGCTCATCAAAAACCCTAGAAAACACATATCCAGTTGATGTTTGTATAAAAATGTTGAAGCAAGTAAGACAGTGTTCTCTCACCACTTTGTGTCTTTAAATAATTCAAATAAATAACGCTTTACAGATCCCCTTTCATTCAGCTTGGCTCGTCTGACTGGCAGTTAGACTCAGATGGCATGACAGATGTTATTTCATTCCTCTGTTTCTTGTTTTTCTCTGTTTGGATGGAGAATAATAATTGGATCTATTGAATGGAATTTATTACCACTCTCACAGATATCTTCAGAGCCTGTTTTAGCTCCATTTTGTTTTCAAACTGCTGCAGCTTTTCAGTTGGTGGTTGGCGAGTGTTTCAATGTGACTCAATTCAAATTCCTACGGTGAGAGTGCTGCACCTCAAGGATTGATGGGATCTGATTGCTGGCAAGAGTGGCACGTACATCAAGCCCAATAATGAAATTATTTTACCAGTTGCATCAACAATACTTTTTTTGAGGGGTATCCCCATGCACAGCACTGGCAGAGAGCACAGCCAATTCACTGTATACTGTGTAACCAAACCTGTTTTATTCTTAGGTTCGGTACGTAGCACTTTCTGACATGTTTGATGTGTTTGCACGTCTCGGTGTGATGTGTGTGTACATAAATACCACAAGTCTGAATATCTGTGTGTGTGTGCAGTAAGGAGGGGGACATGCGGATGTTCCTTCTGCAGCGCTGTCTTGTTGGCGCATTTCTTGCTGACAGGTCTGATCAGAAAGTGATGACAGCCTATGATTGTCAAAACGCCTGTCGCTGAGTGGCAGCTCAGCTTTGGCTCTGCCTTATTTTCCACTTCCCTTCCCCCTGGTTTTGTCACATCGCTTTCCCCGCAGTGGGGTTGGCTTAACTCAGAGAGAAGGTAAGAAGAGACGTGTACAGGCAGCGTGAGGAACTCAATCTCGGCGTGTGGTGTTAAGGCCATTGTAGATGTCACGCGTTAATACTCCCACGGCGGTGGAGAAACGAGCCAGATAGTGACAGTGTGGGAGTTGAAACCAGGAGTTGGAGAGCTGAGTTTGGTGAGTGCCTTGACAAACAAAGCAGAGCTGCTCCTTGCATTGTGTGCTGGACAGGTATGACAAGAGCAATACACGTAGCTTCACTAGAGGAATGCTGAAACCAAAAACCTCGAACAGTGCACCAACAGATACATTTAACAATAAAGTTCCCCTTTATTTTGAATATTAAATGATTTTGAGAGTCGCAGATCCTCTCTGATCTAACAAAGAAATCTAACAGAGCTAACTAGGCTTTTAAAGAACCTGTTTTTAAGGTTTTGAGAAGATAAGCTTGAAATTTCAGACTGTGGTCTTTAATATATCATCACAATACATCTGACTAAGATGACGGCAATACCTTCTCATACGCAGGACTTTCAGAGCACATCTCCTTTCATTCATCAAATATCATACTGAATTTTTAGGGATAGACTACATAGTGTTGGGTAGGGGTCATGATCTGAGACAATGAACAAACTTTGGCTATTGTTCAGCTATATTAATTATTCTGCCCTCACTTTGCGTGTAAGTGCACAAACACACTTCCAATAAAGGTTGAAGACAGCAGTCGGCCTCAGAGGTTTCTACTGGATGCCATTGTGAAAACAATATTGGACAAATCAGAAAGAGATGACATAAAAGTTAGATCAATGGTATCGCAAGAACGAATTAGTACAGTGATGAGAAAACTGGGCCAGCTGTCTAATTAGTTCGCTACATCGTCCGTCAAGAAAGGAAAAAACAAAGTGTCACCAGTGAAAGATCGACATCAATTTCACATAGAAAGTACAGCATCATCTAGTAAAAATACACAGAGCAGCTACAGTCAATGAGAGTTAAGGTAAAAAGACTAAAATACATGACAGTAAGCTCAACAGTAATTTACAGTTAGTTTAAACAGGCTACAAGGTTGTATTAGCAACACATTAGCCACAGACAGGTAGTATAATGGATAGCTTGGTTAAGTTAGCAGCAAACTGTTCGTAGAAAAAACTAAGTTAACAAATCACGACAGTCACAAAATAGCTAACTAAGCAAGCTGATTGCTAGCTAACAATACTTCTGTTCGAGTATGCCTTCAATTCCTGTCACCTCTTCACTGTCCCTATAACAAAAGCATAAGATATATATATATATATAAATCTCAAATTCAAGCCCTTGGTTGAGTTGTAATGGTCTCAGATTAGATCTACCTGATGCAGGCAGCCCTTTGTATAAAAACAGCTGTTTGGGTGTGTTCAGCTCATCAAACCAACTCATCATATTAACACAGTTTAGTACAAAGTCCACACTTGTCACCATACTGCCGCTCCTCCACCGCCCTCTTGTCATTTCTCTGTCACTCTGTTCCTACTGTGATCATGATTGTTGGATAACTGTTAATTAAAGAGATATCAAACTCATACTAATGATAGGGACTTAATTCGGAGCTACAAAATAAAAACGGGGATATGTGCAGTGTTTTATAACACAGTACAAGAGAGAAAGAAGGAAGCCTGCTCTGTCTCCTAACTGGCTTTGCAGGAAGTTGGTTGTGTTGTGGATCCAGGACACGACTTACCCTCAGCGGAGATGTTAGGCAAGGCAAAAGTGACAGGCCAACATCCATCCGCCTCCTCAACTTGTCTATTTATATGTATATTCATATTCATGAGCTATTGGACCATGCGCTGTTGGCGATGCATTTAGCGTTATTGGAAAAACTGAATCTCCCCCCTGGCAACTGACAGAGAAAGATTGCAGTGCCCAAGTGACAAAGGACTGGCAGGGCCTGGTACTAAATCATTGTATTGACGTGGGCAATGAAAGCAGAATCTCATCTCTGGACTTGTAAAAATGACTCTACCCTTCACTTTGGGCATTAAGTGGATTGTTGGTTCTTCTATTAACACATCTCTTAAAGACATGTAAGTCTTTGAGCGGCTGTTTGAAGAACACAGATGACTTGATAATTTACGAGTCCCTTGCTTCATGACTCTTTCAACTTTTACCTCCATGCCTGCACAGGTAAGAGCATTTTGGCCTGTGAGCAAAGCGCATATACATCAGACGGGCTGGCAGTTAACCTTTAAGTCAGCCAATAATTCTCAAAACACGCCAAAATTAAGAGTCTTTGAAATTATCAGCGTCTACTGCACACAAAGGAAACTCCACATTTGTAGCGCTGAGCATTTTGTGTTCTCTTAGAAATGCACTCTTTGGTAAGATGATATTTTATCTAGCAATGTTCTTTGTGAGCCAAAGTGAATGATGATCATACAAAAATGTATTCACAGAACTGTAAAAAAAAATAATACAGAAGCCAAACTGCTTGTCGTCAAGCTGTACATTAAAATAGGTTTTAAAGGGGCAACACTTACTGCATATTGTGCAGGGACATTTGCAAACTAAAAAGGAATGACTCATCTTAAGGAAATGTAAGTCTTTAACTGAGAATCAGTGGGACACAGTGCACAGATCAGGAGGTGAGTACACTGTACGGCGCCACAAATGAAATTAACGTGTATTGATATCCAATACAAGAAATAACACAGTGATAATCCCATCTCATATAGACAGTCATGTAATAGCAACATGTGTAAAATTAGAACAAAAAAGGTTATTTTTACTGCTTTGTAATATTCAAATTGATCACTGTATCTACAAACATACCTTCATGCATACATCACACTATAAAACATGATAATGTGCGTTTTTTTTACTGGTCTGAGCAGGCAGGCGTCATATAGTCCATGACATTAACATTGCTGCACTGCAACACTTGATCACTGCTGACACATGTCCTACTGTGCCTCTAACTTGAACACAGTCCAATTCAGAGTGAGTCATCAAAATGCCAGAGGGCATAGGTGAGAAAAAAAAAAAAGTACTGTTGTCTTGATAAAAATGCCACTTCACCGCCACAACGCCTCTCAATGCAACCTCATAAAAAAGAGCTTTTAGTTTAATATTGAGTCATAAAACCTTGTTTTCCTTAAAATAAATTGGACCAATAGATTGTTCCACATGCAGCTGTCACCTCTTATGAGAATTTAAATGACTGCAGTTCCTTCAAATACCTTTTTTTTCCACAGGATTCAAGAAAATTGCTTAATTTATTTGGATCAGAAACAATTGAGATGATACCCAGTTTTTCATTTATTAAGAAAAATGATGACTTTGCAGCACATAGTCATTACTTAAGATTCCTCCACTTCAGTTATTGATTTGCAGCTTCTCTCTCTCCATGTCTGTCCCCCCCCCAGGCCCCTGTTCTCCTTCCTCAGTTCTTCCTTCAAGCCTCTGACAGTAGTGCTGCACATAAAGACACTGCTACCTTTGCATAATGCGGATGCACCTTCTGTAGGTCGAATGAAGCTCCTTCGACATGTGTCAGAAGCTTGCCGTGTAGGCTTGGACTAATGATGGCACAACGGCCAGCCCACTGCCCCTCAGCATATGCCCACTCTCACATATGTGTGAGTGTGTGTGTGTGTGTGTGTGTGTGCGCGCAGGGGGTGGCAGGGTTCGTCATGCTGATTAAAAGCAACTCCCCCCTCACAAAGCCCCTCAGAAAAAGACAGCAGGGAACATGAACCACTGTCAGGTTGGCCCAGATGAGGACACAGGATCCGTGTCACCTGAATTTACCGGCCTAATATGACAGCCAAGTTGTGATCCCTTGTCTGGGACGTGTCACGTTTGCAGAGTTTGGGCTTATTCTCATGCAAATGATGTCAGGTTTGGACAGAATGTGAATGAGACTCGTCACACTGTCCAAGAGTCTAAACCGAACCACATGACAGTGGTTTCTCGCACAGCTCAAGATGAAATAAATGCGACATTTGACATTCAAACCTGGCAACCAAAACCAGGAATAGTTCAAAATAATGAGGAATTTGCGAGCGGAACCACAGCAGCATGAGTGTAACCTATTTACCTTTTCTTAGGTCCTAAATAGCACATATATAAACCCCAATAGGAACACGTAGTCTCCGTTAATAAACATGTAGACAGACACACCCTGTTGCCCTAAGATTTTCCTGTGAAAATATGTTTCCAGTTTAGACAGATATAGCATTTACTCAAAATAGCTGATTCAGATTGTTAATTACTTGAACATAAAAAGCATTTTTCATATATACATAGCCCAAGTATACAGTATATACTGGCAGGAAGATGGAATCAAACCTATTTTTTGCTCATGAAGATCAGATAACCTTAGAGCGTTAGTGGAAACCACACTAATGAAATGTCCAATGCGAGCTCTACTATTGTGTGGGCAATCTCTACAGTCCTCCTTTGATTAAATAAACTGAATTATACAATGGTCAAATGATAGAATTCACCAAAAATGAGATATCCATTTATAAACATCTCAGTATTTCAGATGCTTTGACACAGTGACAACACACCTGTGGGATCTACAGCGAACCGACGCCATGGAAAACGGCTTTGATAGATCCTAAAAGACACTCCATCCATTCAATACGTTGTCAGCCGTCATTATTCTCGAAAGAATCGACTTTGTCACTTCTCCATTCTTCAAGAGCCTTCACCTCAGCCTGATGAATTATGTCGTCTGTATCTTCCAAAACAAGGCTCATTCCTGACAGGTACACAACACTTTACAAGATGGTTCTGACTGCCTGCAGATCTCAGCGGGGACAAACGTGTCAACAAGCAATCGGATTGAACTCTCTGTCCATGATGAGATGTCTCAGGTGATTTTAAACCTTCAGTTTCTCTTCAGTGCCAGCATTGAGGCTTAATGTTTTTACAAAATTTAAAGGTGTTATATTGTTTCGTTGGCAGAGTGGCTTCAGCAGAAAGAAATGAGTCTGCCACCTCAGGTGTATTTATTTGTTATGTGAGAAACATTTGGGTTCAGTTCTGATACAGTGTCTCACAGACACTTTCATACAATAAAGTAGGATGAGTTTTAGGATGAGTTGATCATTTATAATCATTATCAATCGATAACACCTGAATATTCTTTTTTAACCTGACCACTAACAAGTTTTTGAATGACGCAACCAGCACAAGTAGAAATAACGAATGACGACAAAAGAGTCCAACATCTTAAGTGTAATGTTCCTTTAAAGCCGACTGGACAAATCTTAGAGAAAACTTATGGCAACAACATGGAATTTGGCTAATGGTTTGTTTTGCATTATAAGCCATGTGTGATATTTGAAAAATGAACTACTGTAGTGCTGAAATGATGATTAATGATTGTTGATTAATTGATCATTCAGTCAAAAAAACAATAATTGAAAACTTTTTTGATAACTGATTAACTCAACTGCTCAAATGAAAATGAAAACTGGCTTTCTTTGTCTGCTTTAGACCATTGTAAATTGAATATCGTCGGGGTGGTTTTGATGGATTTTGGTCGGACACAACAAACAATTTCAAGACGTCATAATTGGCTCTGAGGAATTGTGTGTGTGTTTTGCAACCTTTTGATTAGTCATAGATTTTGAACAACATATATTTTAAACATTCATTCATTAGCTATACTGCTTATCACCTTGAGGGTCACAGGGGGAGCTGGAGCCAATCCCAGCTGTGAAGAAACAGGTACACCTCTATACCGATGTAGGCTTTAAACAAATGATCGAAAAAATATCTACAGATTAATTTATAATGAAAAAAGGTTAGTTACAGCCAAGATGTAACCCACCTCCACCGCCACCAATATTTCCAGTTTCAAATGATTTACTCACTGTGTAATAAGTTTTATAAGTGTCTTCTTGCTGTCATAATCAAGGTTTGTGAGATTCACAGTTGATCATATAGTTTGACATTAGCGCACTCATAATCATGAGTGGACGTTGTGGACTTTTAGTTTAGCCCTGCGTTTTGCCTCACAGGCTACAGTAGGCTTCCCTTCTCTGCATGTTTTTTTATTTAAAAAATGTATCAATATTTTAATATTTTTCTAAAAATGCAGCAATTTACGTAGCGTACTACTTTAGAGAGAATTTTTTCTAGAATTTGTTCTTGCTTCAAGAGAGCACACATGTTTTGAAAGTGATGTCTTGTCGTACAGAGCTGTGATCAGCAGAAGTTTACACAGAAAGCTGTGAAGGGGGACAAGAGAGGACGAGGTTAATTCACCGAATCCTTACTGATGGCATGAGTACACATGATATGCTTGTCACAAGTATTCAAACACACCATCGTGTGCATCTCGCTGACACATAATACTTAATGGATTTACAGATGTTACTACTCAGTAGCAGAACAGCTTACAGCAACTCAAAGCTTTCCATTTTGATTATTATAAATGGATAACAGGCTGCATCATGACGCCTCTTGTCATAAACACCCTTTTGTTTAACATCAGATTTGTGCTGCTGTCTCGTGAGCCTCTGTTCGGCTGCTAATGGCGATGACATGGAGCCAATTTATTTTGTGTTTGCTTAAAAGCAAACGAGAGCCATGAGAGAACAAACAAAACATCGACTGCCTGACAAAGTCATACGTGGAGCTTTTGTATCTGCTTTGACAAGAGAAAGATGGCTTGTTTAAGAGACCATCTACAACACAGTGCTGCATGTTTGCAACACCGTAACCAGCGTATTGACAGAATGATGCTGAACAGGACACCCCGCAATAGTTAGTCCACTGAAGAAGTTAAATATTAGATCCAGTATGTAATGGTGCTTCGTGTGTAGGAATTCAAAATATCACTTCACATTTCTTATAATACAGACGTTTGTTTTTCAAAATGAAATTCTCTGCCTTATTATGCAAAGAGAAGTCTTAATCATGGCCCGAGGCTGCAACTCACAATTCTTTTCAATACTTGTACTGACATATTAGTGATTTCATTCAATCTGTAAATTATTTAGTTTATTAAACTACATAAAAATGATGATATCAGAGACTATCAAGGACCAAAGTCCTGTCTTCAGGTTTCTGACAAACAGCAAAAACAAAGTTGAAGTATTCTTTTCATAAATATATGAAATAAAACAAGCAAAAAGGCTGCATTTTTGTAAGCTGACATACTCTGGACATGCACAGTAGCCTTAATGTCGATTGATACTTCCTTGGATAGAAAAAATTAAAAGTTAAGATGTGTTGACATAAACCTATTTTATATGTATTGACAAAGCTCAGCAACTTTGGCTTGCTCCTTGGTTAAACAAATTGAATAAATATGTTTTTTTTTCTGACAAATTTCGGGGCTAAAACTGGATCATATTATCTGCATCACTGAGTGGTTTCAGCAGAAAAGTTTGGGCACTACAGCATATTCTGATTAAATTTGAATGGAACATTTCATGCAAAGAAAGTAAACCATTGTTAGGAGTTTCTGTGGATCTTCCTTGTCTTTTTTGTTTCACACATGAACAACTTTCTGCATGCTACGCTCCTGCACGTTGCTTTCTATCTCATGTGACTTTTATTGTATGTGACTCTACCCTGTATTTCTTACTGCAGCTTCTTATGTTTCCCTGTCACACAGAGCACGCTGCGAGGCACTGGAACTCTATTGTTTCTTGGGGAAAAAAACGCCTCAGGCTAGTGTTCAAGAGCTGCGTGGGGTGGGAGCATGTCGACTTAAATACCTTCAGTGGAGACATGCCATGGCCTCTTTTATCAGGTGTCTCACTTGCTGAACTATAAAGCTTAGCTCTATGTTAAACCATAAAGTCAAATCCTGATTTTTTATGACAATGTTTTATTCACTTTTTTCTTAAAAGGGATTATGTCTCTATTTGAAATTGCACGTTCGCCGATTTGGGGGCTCATCATAGGCTCTGAATTGAAAAACCTCACATTCATTTAGCACTGTATCAAAATGAGTCACACTAACAAGGTGCTGTATAGTAAAAGAAATATGCAAAACATGTTCAAAGTTGTGCTTGCAAGCTACAAGACTGCATTAGAAAACTTGTGCAGAGTTTTCACTCTAAGGCATGTACAGTATTTTGTCTTCCTACCAGCCAGCTGGACAGTAACACCTCAGGAAACTTCATGTCTATTTACGAATGTAGCGAGCCATATCTGCTGAATCAACATGACCACTTGGAAACCTGCTATCAAGGATGTTGTGCAAAACCTAACCATATATCTCTGTTGAAAAGAGATTTCCTACAAACGTGATGTCCAAGTCAGCTGTAGATTGGTGGTGTATTGAAAAACATAACTTCTGAGGAATGAGAGAAGGAAGCAATGCAAAAGATTAGTGTATATTGTCATGAAGTTTCTGTTTTTGTAAGGTGCTACAGGCTGTGTTTAATGTAATAAATACATTAGTTATACGCTATAAAGTGAAAGATATTTTTACTAGATTGTCTAAAAAAAACACATATCCATGCATTAAAAGCATTTGTAATGATTATAATTTCACATTTTTAGTGACAATTTTGTTGCTGGGTTTAAACTACCATATTCATGGGTAAGGACTCTGCTGGTTAGTTTAAGTTGTTAATTGTACTGTGTCTGTCAGCTGAGGCGTTTTGTATCAGCAAGTTGGCTCTGAGCTGGCCCACCACCCTCCCTCCTCAGCTCTGACTCAATGGCACAGCAGTGGCCACAAAAACCTGCAGTCTGCTTTCCCCCCATCCACCCTCCTTCTATCCTTTACCAAGCAGTAAGGGAGTCCAGTCTGGAAGAGGCTGCTGTCACCTTCACCCAAGGGACTCAAGCTCTGTCTGGCACCTGAGGAGACTGAGCTTGTAGCCACGCAGAGTCAGAGATCTTGACACTGCAGGGTAATTGAGAACGGAGGATTTTTGAAACTTGTTGCAGGGGACACTGTTTCAAACACACTCCACTTCTTATGGAAGTTGGATTAAGAAGAGCTGTGGCTCACAGTGGGAAAGCATGCTGCTCCCTCAGTTGGACTTGGAAACAGTCCAGAGTGTGCTGCAGCCACATCAAATCCCCTAATTTCGTGATGCTGTCACAGAATTTGTCCCAGTAATACCAGCCAAGAAGGTGGCTCTGTTGGTGCACTAGAGTCCAGTGAGTCTTGGCTGAAAATGGTTGGGAAAGGGTGGATGCTGGGTTTGAACTCAGTGTTCCTCCCTCAAGTGCTCCGATTCATTAAACTAGTCCCCTTATTATTGGCCTGGCAAAGGTTTGCAATATGATATAATGTTAATAATTTGCATGTGTCTGGATTTGACACTTTCCTAAAGTCACTCAAACAACACAACAGTTTAATCCAGGACATGGAGTTTATTTTACAACTGAAGATAAAAGAATGCCATTCTGAATAATTGGGTTGACGATAAAACCTGGAAATCTATCATTGCGTGAGAATTTATTTTTTTTCAATGTTATGTACAGTACCATGCATCAGAGCAGATGCCAGTTGAGTTCTGTCATTTTATGTAAACCACAATGAGGGACCGACTTTTTACTTGAAAAAAGAACATTGCGGTCCGACAATACTCTGTAGCTTTGTACATTTTCCCCCATATTTGTCTAGAAAATAACATTATAAAAATGCACACAGTACAAATAATGTTGAACTGTAAAGAGCAAGATATGCTGACATACATGTATACATACTTGCTGATTATTCATACAATAAGTTTTAAACTTCATTAATTTTACAACTGTAGCTTCACAATAATAAAATTGGTAGCCTACTAACGCAAATACTGTACATGTTGAAACAACCAGGAAATTATATTTTACTAGAGAAACAAAGATTCTAAACATTTCGAATTTCTGCTATTTAATGGCAAATACAAAACAATATCACAGTTATTCCCCCAAATTACCATGTCGATTGGGGGAATTAAAACTCAAAATGGTAATGTGTTGTTATTTTTACCCCACACTTCTTCATCAATTTACACTTGCTTAAAGTGCTGAAATCATCTTATCATTTTAGAGCTCCATCCTTCAAATGGCTGCTTTTACCTTCATATAAACTGCATCCAAAATTTGTAAGACAGGGATATCAATTTTGTCAACATGGATGTAATTTCATTGAACATATGCTCACTGCTTTACATAAAAACATGCACACAAACTGTCTCATAAATAATATGCAAGTTGTGTTGAAATATATATATATATTTTTTAAAAAATCATTCAAAAACAGTGATCAAAGTAAGAGCATGGACCAGTTTTAAAACAACAGATGGACTATTCCCAAAGGCTCAGAAAAGATGCAGTGCATTAAGAAAGCAACAATCAGTCAGTGACTACATAGTGCCATGGCTGCTGCACCATTTTGGTACGTTTATGTCACCAAAGATTCAACTTTTACATTGTAGCTTTAAGCCTCTGCAGTGCAAGCTCCTGCCATTGTGGATAACTGAATAATTACAGTATGTGGTATTAAAGCTACCATGTTTTCATTATAATATATGTCGTAACAATGCTTAATACAGTTGTGGCACTATCTGTTATGACAGATTGAAGCTTGGAGTTATAGTGCAACAGTAATCTGTCATGCTATCAGCTTTATCTGACTTCATTGTTTATCAAACTTTTCCACCTCTTTCACAAAGATGAGATGGTCCTCTGGTGACTTTCCATGTGTTTTGCAAAGGTGCAATTTGATTGCATGTTTGCTCACAAAGGTCCGATTGCACAGTTTGCACTGATATATTGAGCCAGTGTCTTCCTCTGTAAGTCCAGAGGAACTGAAAGTATTGTCCTCTATTCTGCTGACGGCCTGCTGCTCTATTAAATCTATGGAAAGCTTTGAGAGGTCCTTTAGGGTGAACCCAAGGTGGGACTCCAAATGGTGAATGTAGGAGGAGGGAGTCCTGAACTGGGACGCACAGTCACTGCACAAAAACAGAGGTTGGCCAGAGTCAATATTTTTTAGGAACTTTGTGCCCCCTGTCCGCTTTAACTGGTATTTTACATTGGCCAGCCAATGTGAGATAGTAGTCATGGAGAGACCAGTGAATTTACAGATGTGGACCCGTTCCTGGGGTCCCAAGTCACTAATTACAAACTTTCCCTCAGGAGTCTCTCTAAGACTAGAGACAAACTGGGCCTGAAGAATCAGGAGGTGCTGGGGATTCCAGTTTGACTGACGGCCTTTCCGTCTTTGGATGGGAGACAGCTCCTCCAAGCTGTCCTCAAAAGTACAGCCATCAATTTCAGATTTTTCAGAGATGGAAGATGGGGTTGTAGACTTTGGTGTCAAACGGCCAGTCAGATTTTTGACCATGTCTGAAATATCCATCAATGCATTCTCTCGTAGAGGCGGAGATGAAGACTGAGAGAAATTTTTGAAAACTGGTTTGCTGTTGTTTGGTGTAGTAGAAGTACTCTTAGCTGTACTTCCATTGCTGTTTTTGGATTTCGTCAAGTCCATTGGCTGATCATCATCATCATTGTGGTACTGACTTGCAGGCTCTGCTTGCTTATTCTGAGCAGAGTTGCTGTTGATCTTATAAAGCATCGCAAAGGGGTCTACAAAGGGGGTGGCCACTTTTGAAGCTTTCCCCAAGTGGTTGTTCATGATAGATTGCAAAGCGCTGAGAGGGTTGACAAGTGGTTGTTCAGGCGAGTGATCAGTGATGATACTCAGGTTATTGCAGCCGTTGCTTACAGGCTTATTTGGTGAATCAACTTCACTTTTTATCTGTGTATCTACTTTACTCTCCATTTGCTCGCCTTCTTTGCCTCTTGACTCAGGCTGGTCCTCTACTGCAGTGCTTTTCACTGTCTTTGATAGCTTTTCTGGATTGGGCGAAGCCTGTTTGTCCTTAGCATTTGGCAATGGAGACTTTGCAGACCTGCCCTTATTCTCTAAGGGTTTTTCCTCTTTTTCATTCTTTACTGAACTTTTCCCTGTCACTTTTTCCACTAGCTTCTCCATGGCCAGCACATTGTTCTTGTGGCTTGGAGGTGGAGAGGGGCTATTTGGTGAATGGATCAGAGCCCCTAAATCAGAGGACATCATCTTCAAACTGTTGCTGCTGAATAAAGGCTGAACTTGTGCACACAAAGGCAGAGTAGACTTCAAAGACCCATGGAGCTGATAGGCAGCATGAATGCTGGGGTATCCACCCCAGGTTGGTGTGCCTGTCTGGGCCTTGCTGATTGCACTTGAAACTGTGTTCTCTAAAGACTTTAAGATGTCCAGGCCTCCTTTAGGTGTCTCCTCCAAGTCTTCCTCTCTCAGATATTGGTAGGATCTAGCCTTTCCAGGTTTGTCAGATTTTTCAGGGTCTTCCCTCTCTTCTTTTATTTTTTTCTCTGGTTCTATTGTTTCTATATTCTCTTCTTCTGCCTCTTCATCCTTTTCTTCTTTGTTCTCTTCAGGGCTAGCCGGCTGCAACGGGGAATCAGGCTGTGACTTCCCATTGGGAGCTGGAAGTCTTGTGGTAGTCGGTGGCAGAGGAATCGACTGAATTTTTTCCTCAATAACAGGATCAAAAACTAACTGCTTACCCTTTTTAGAGGCTGAATTGGTTACTTTAAGAAAGTGTCCTGTGACCATCATGTGGGCTGTCAGTTGTTGCAAGGTGTCATGTGAACTGCCACATTCCATGCATTTGAGAATTTGTGCCTTGCGCGCCTCAAACTGCCAAGTATAACTGGCACCATTTTGGTAACCATATCGATTGTTAGGAGTGACATAGGGATTGGCCAATTTTTGGTCTTTGGGGGTCTCTCCCAGGAGTATGCCAGATGAGACAGACTCTGGGGAGCTCGGGGACATCAAGTCTTGAAACGCTCTTTTTTTGGTTGGGGGCACTAGCTTTGAGGTGAGGGCTGGCATTGGTTCTTTTAGAGGCACTTTCTGATAGTGTTTTGTTTTGATCATATGAACACTAAGGTCTTGCAAGGATTCAAAAGAGTGGCCACAGTACATACATTTCAGAACTTTCTGGGCGTCTTCCTTGCCTTCCATCTCCAGCAGAGAACGTTTGCGTGGCTTGGACCACTTCTTGCCTCGATCATCCTCAGTATCCTTATTGTCGTCACGGTAGTGGCCCGTCTCATTCATATGTACTGTCAGGCCCACCAAAGTGTCATAGGCTGCACTACAGTCCTTGCACCTGAACTTGCTGGCACCCGTGAACACAGGTCCATAGAGCTTATTGTTCTGCCTGTAAAGCTGCACGGTGCTGAAAAGGCTAGGTTCAGGAAGGAGTTGGTATGGAGTGTGCTGTAGAGTTTTGGCCAACGCTGCCTGGTGCCAGTCATAGGCTAATCCTCCTGTGTTGCCAGAGCTTACACTGGTGCCACTGTTGCTGTTGCTTGACACTGTTCTTGTGGTGGTACTGCTGGTGGTAATATCAGTAGTAGCTGAGGCGTTGCTAGTGCTACATTTGTTCTTCAATAGGATGTTACCCTGGCTGTGACTGTTCAGGAATCCATTGCTCTCTTTGTGATTGCTCCCATTGTTGTTGTTGTTGCTAGCTGCGATGTTGTTCCCTTGTTTACTTTTCAGCATGTCAAGTGCAATGCTGGACCAGGAGGCATCAGAGATCAGGTTTGCATAGACGGCTTTCATTTTTGCCAAACTGTCCTGCAGCGAGAGGCCATTGATAGACTCTGTGCTCTCTCCTAACTTCACTTCTACCTTTTCTTGACCATCACTGAGGGAGGATGTTGTCTTAAGATCCACCAGCTGATCGCTGGTAGTGCTGAGTGGAGAGGCGTACCCAGCGTCTGGGTTAGTGCCATTGCTGAGTGGAGAGTTTTGGCAGCTATAGCGATCTCTTCCATCCTCATCATCATTGAGCAGATAGTCTGCGTCTTGACCATCAAGAGAAAGCCCATCATCCCGCAGATGCTCCTCTTCATCAGTCTTGTCCATTTTGAATTCATCTTCAGGCCCATAAGCTGAAAAACAAGAACACAGAGGGGGAAAATGACATTAGATATTAGTTTCATACTTATATTTGACACAGTGGAATGACACCAATCATGCAACTTATGGTATGAAGGTGTCGGGTGCAATAATCCAAGACAGATTTTTGTCAATAGTCCCAACAGAGGACACAGGTTTGAAATAATAAAGAGGCAAACATCCATATCTTGACAATGACAAATAGTCCTCGTCACTGCACTGCCTAATGACGCTATTGAACACTACAGCTCAGCAAGGGTAGAGACCACAGATGAGCTCCAGAGATGTTTCCGTTTAGTTTGAAAACCAGAAAACAAGCAAAATTTCAAATTATGCAGCAGCAACTCCTCAGAATTGATGATCCTTATTAATCATGTGGTGAGATCTGTTCCTTCACAATTGAAAAGAAGACATTTTTGTCCCTTCACAATTGAAAAAAAATCACTGGAAAAGGAAAAATATGTCTCATTGATGGATCTGTTTAAGACTCATTTAGATGTTTCCTTCACAATGTGTACAGAGCAGTAACGATGAATTAATAAGATGGATTTACTGCATATATACACATATTTCAGTATATCTATCAAATATAAAACCCCTGTCCTTATCACCAAATTGAAATGCCAGAGCAGCCTACAGCCATACAGTCTCACAGACATATTCACTATTTATTTCGTTGCTGTAGGGAGACCAAAGATCTGTCTCTGACTTTGATATGCTTTATTCTTCCAACATGCCACACATACTATGGACTCACAAGTAAGAGAAAGTGGAGGAAAATGCCAGCTGCATCAGCCTTGCCAAGCCATGGTTGGCTGGAGTCAACTTGGCATCGGCTGTGGAAGTCCTCACAGCGTGATGCTAGGAAACGGCCAGTGGACATGACAAGCTGTGTTGTTACTGCCTATGCTCCCCGAGTACTCACAGCGTCAAGTGTGCCATTTTAAAAGAAGACACAGAGATTCATACAATCAAAAGAAAATGACGGCCCTATCTCGATTACTGTCTACTTATTTCACAACACTTGTCTGCAAAATTCCAGTTGTCAAAGATTAAAAAGTAAAGAAATTATTAAGTATTAATTGGAGCACTACAATAATGGAAATAACATATTACAGAGAGGAAGGAAAGGAAAAATAGAGGGTTAAATAAGCTACGGCGGCTCCTCCAATCCATCCCTGGTAAGATGCTTGTCTGAGGTGCCAGAATCAGTCTCCAGTGAGGAGGCAGATGTGCTGTCAGCCTCAAACAGCATGTAGCTCTCTATCCCATAATCGGAATGGACATAATATCTGTTGTTTGTGAGGTGCCAGTTACTGCTGCCTGGGAAAATCTGGAGGTTCAACAGCTGCAACTCTCTGCCTTGTATGTGTGTGAATATGTGTGTGTGTGAGTTGAGAAGATACAAACTCAAGTGTGCTGTATTAAGATGTAACGAACATCCTTCCTCTAGTTTATTAAACTGTGCTAATTTTGCTCTTAACTGTAAATTACACACAGGCTACATTGAATTTACT
The DNA here is from genome assembly GCF_914725855.1 of Thunnus albacares. Lineage (NCBI taxonomy): Eukaryota > Metazoa > Chordata > Actinopteri > Scombriformes > Scombridae > Thunnus > Thunnus albacares. The sequence goes on along the minus strand of NC_058124.1, from coordinate 16,888,252 downwards.
TGAGTTATTCACTAAATTATTTTAATTCTTTGCCGATGCAGCTGAGCAGCTTTCTTTCAACCTACCTCATCCTGCCAATCTAAATGCAGCCCACTGTATTGAAATAAATGTAAAGGTGAACCTATTCAAAGCCAATGTGGTGACAGCAGCTCAACTGACAAAATAAGAGAAACCTGACAGCACTACAAACACAGACACATTCACACACAGATAGCACACCATCACTAAATTCTAGCCTTTCCCTGCCATCCACCGTATGTTGCCTTGACAGGCATCAGTGTCAAGAGTGTGTCAGTGTCAGCCCGAGGTGTCAGTGTCCACGCAAACAAGCCCGAGAAGAGGTGGGAGGGGAAAGTAACAACAACAAACACAAGTCAGCCATTTTTTCTCCCCCCCTGCTCGAGCCTCCTCCTTCACCATCTGTGTCAGAAAAGCTGCGGGTGCCACCGCCGGCTAATAAGGCAATCAGAGATGGAAAAGATGCTGACACGGCGGCTTTCGAGCGTCACTCAGAACAAAAGAGGAAGAGGAGAGGGAGGGAGAGTGGGATAGGGAGGGGATTAAAAGGGAGGTGGAGGGGAGGAGGGGGAGGAAGGTGTCTGTTGTGGTTGTCAGTCAAAAATGTAAGCCCACTTTGTGCTGTCAGGGAGGATAGGGAAAAGAGGGGAAGTTTTGAAAAGAGAGGAGAAAAGATGTGTTTAGGGCCAGTGAACAAGAGGTGTGTGTGTGTGTGTGTGTGTGTGTGTGTGTGCGTGTATGCATATCTGACAGAAACAACATGACAGGGAAACAAGTTAAACAGATCCAACAAACTAAGTATGCGATGTCAGGAGAGAGAAAGTAGGGAAATTTCTGCCGTGTGTGCTAGTTTGTAGGTCTGTGTATGATAGGTGTGGCTGATCACTTTTGTGTGTGTGTCAAGTGTCGCTGTGTGTCAGGTGCAAGCAGGGATGCAATGTGGCCGGTGGGGGGAAAGCGAAGCCATCTGCGTCTGGAGAGGAGCCTGTCACTATTGTTGTGCCCATAGTCCAGGATTTCCTGCTGCAGACAGGTGACACCACAGTAGGACATCCCCCAGTTACACACACACACACACACACAAACACACACACACCTCTCCCCCAAACTACATCCCTCCCCCAGGGCAGGAAGCTGTGTGAGGTCCACACATGCAAACACACACACACACACACACACACACACACACACACACACACCTTGTACACACCTAAAAATTTGAAACGCCACAGACTGGAACAACTTACAACTGAAAAAAAACATAAGAAAATTATTTTCTTTGCCACTAATGAACATATAACACACATGCATCAGTAATTACACCATATACTCTTGTCTGGACAAGGCCTGAGTATCAAACTGCAATACTTCAAACTTCATACTTTTCTGGTTACTGACTGAAATGTGTCCGTATCACACGTATCATATTTATTCCTCAAAGTAAGATGTCCTGAAAAATATTGTTTTGGTATCAATAGTAAAAATCTGGTATTTCATCGGCACTAGTATAAAAAACATTTCAAAGTGATTGCCTGGACACACACACAACACTACAATTTGTCTAACTATGGGGAAAAACACTGAAACATAATTCTAAATTCATTTTCAAGTGTACTTTTGGCAGCTCAAAATATTTCAATATGTCTTCATAATCATGACTAAGACAGTAACACTTGGCTGGTGTCAAACATCCTGAACAGGTCTAAGAGATAACATAAGACAGGGTGAGATAACTTAAGTATGACATGGCACTGGCACAAACAACAAACTTCTCTCTCTCTCTTTGATACACACCCACACAAAAACACACACTTTCTCTTCTAAACCTTCTTCATTTATTCATGTTGTCTCGGAGAAAAGGGCAATCCCGGCTCTCATTTGCAGTGCTAATGTCCAATTCCGCCAGCTTTCACCCTACTGATTTACCCTGCGTGGCCAAGCGCTGCATTTGGAGCGGGGCAGCCGGCGAGGCTCCCTCACACCGTTTAGCGGCCCTTCAAAATGGGAGCTCTGGCATGGCAGTCTTATTTCTCTCTCCCGTTTCGCTTTGTCACCGGCCTCTCCATTCCCTGCCACTCACCTCTGATGGCTTTGGACAGGCCTGATCAGTGTGTGTCATTGACCTGTACAGCGTGCATGAGTGTGTGTGTGTTTCAGCAGAGAGAAGGCTGTAAATAAAATGACATTATTATTTCCTCTGTCCTATCATGTAGAAAAGCCAATTATGGTAATGCTTAGTATGTCAGGCAATCTCTGTCTCTCTCTGCTCTCCCCCGTCCTCTTCATTCCTGCTTTTTTTTTTTTTTTCTATCTCTGAGATCGTTGTGGCTGTGGTTTCATAGGAGCTGACACTCTCTTTGGACTACTCTGTGGACGACGCACACTGAGGCACGCTGGCAGAGACCAACAGTCTCCTCTCAGCCTGAAGACAACCAAAACTAAAAGAGTTTTTTATACGATTGAGCTTAAAGAGTCAGAAAAATCACACTCATCCAAATCATACAAAAAATAACTAAGTTAGGTAAATTGTAAACTCCTAAGATCAATTTCTGTTTTGTTATATCAGTGACAAAATCTCTTGCACAGACTTTGTCTCCTCTAAAACAATTTAATTTTGCTGCTTTAAGTGTTGAGAGCAGCTTTGCACGGTTAAATTCCCACATAAGTTTTACATTACTTCCACCTTGCAACACAGTACAATGCTATGTAACAAAATGTTGCCAGGGATACCGTGTTCAAGTCATAATTTAACCCGTAGCTCGCTTGACCAGACATCTAAAAGCCTACCTACAGTAACAGCCCCCCCCCCCCCCCCAGCCCCACCCTCCCCTACCCACATGGAATAGTCCACCATATGGCACAATAGCTCCGGGGCTTCTAATAGCTCGTGAATCGTATAAATCCACCTTCTCAGCTTCCACAACTCTTCCAGTTGGGGAAAACAAAACAGTCAGTGCCGGCAACCCAGTGTTACAATCCTTTCTTCATACTGGTAGCTACATATGCAGACTACATTTTGAATCTGACTTTTTCCTGTCTTAATGCATAGATTATAGATCATAGATTCAGTCATGAGCGTTACAAAGATCTGTCTACTGTCTACTACATTTATATGAAATGAGAGATAAATTACCTTTTTCTACTTTTGACTGTCCTGAGGGCTTTCACATATGTTCCAAGTAATTTGCAATTACAAGAACTCATATTATGCTAATAGCCTTTTTAAATGGGTCATATAGACAGTGCATTCTACCTCTGGCTTAGCTCCATTAGGCCACAAGGAGTATATATATATGTATGAGAAAGACAGAGCTCAAGAAAAGAAAGAGAAAGACAGAATAGGTCAGTGATTATTATCTTCATCTTAAGAGCTAAAGCATTTCCAGTTCTTTCTTGAATGGCTTTGCCAGTTTCTCCTCTTATTTTTTTCTTCTCTTTCCTTCTTTTTCTGTTTGTTCAGATCTCCCGTGAGCCAGTTTTGACATGCCATGACAGTGACGGTGGTCTATAAATCACCTTTTCCCAGGACTGTCAGTGCCTGCTTGTTGTGAGATGAAACAACAGCCATTAGATCATCGGCACCACAGATTCCAGATCTTTGTGCTCGACTCTGCCAAACCCCCCACACCCAACAATCAAACATTACTCTAGTGCTGCACAACCATCTGGTTTGTTTTCAGGCAAAGTACAGATAAGGCATTACTAATGCTAATTAAAGATGATGTGACTGAGATTTACTCAACCAATGCCAAGCACTGATTCAATGTAAGCTGTATCAGACAGATGTCATTCGTTAAATAGATGTTGTTTTAAAGCAAATATTGTTGATTTCTTTAACATAAGCTGCAGTGTTTCGATTAGAGTTTAAAGTTATGAAATTTAAATCTAAATATAAAGTGTACGATCGTCTGTTCTAATTCTACTCTTTTGGAAACTGTACGTTACACATCTTTAATAAAGGGTGGCCGTTACTTGACAGTAAGGTGTTCTGTTTAAATCTGAAAAGAATCACAAAACTAACAAGCTTAACAAAATAACACGGTTTCATCCTTTCTTCATAGACGCCGTCTTTTGAATTCACCTGCATCGCCCCTGACAGTGGAGCTTCCCCCGACTAAACAACAGCTGCTCCCATCGCCTAGCAACAACCAGTTGATGGATGACCCCAAAGATGGATAATTACCATAAATCACTATGGTTGTGTGGAGAATAGAAGCAGAAAATCATTGTAAGAAAAAAAAAAAAACAAGCTGAACCACAGTTTAAACTGATGGTGGTTCCTGGTTTTTAGGTTAACTTTGTCTCTCCTGACTTTGTAAAATACGGTTGTTGGTTGATTCTGGGAACCGGGAAGTTCAGTAAAATCAAAAGCGCCATTGGATCTGTCTGTAACGGTCGTTATTTTTGGAGCATTTCTTGAAAGTGGCCAGTGTTTCGGATAGCCAGAGATTGTATGAACAGAGGCTGTAAAATGAAACCTGATGAAATGACTCATGAGACAAAACCTGTCCTGAAGGAGCAGTGACAAAGAAAACAAAGTGGGCAGAGGAAGGAAGAAAGGAAACAGCGAAGAATGAATGATGGCAACAATGATGAGTTTAGTGCTATGAGGAGGGGGGGGGGTGGTGGGGGAGAAGACGCACGGAGAGGAAGTGTGTGTACAGTCTGCACGTACATGTATATTTATGCACTGTGTGTGTCTGAGTGAGTGTGTGCAGGAGTGACAGAGGTACACTGTGAGATTACAGAGAGGGAGAGAAAAAAGCAGGCGAGAATAAAAAGAGAAGAAAATGAGAGGGCACAGGGCCAAAACAGGGTCACAACCTAACCAGTTCGGTCTAGCCGAGTCCGGTTGCACAATAAGCCATCAATCAACCTTCTCCGCGCTGTCAGCCCTCCCCTCAATTCACAGAGGCCATCCACTTTGTACACTGCTGAGGAACAAAACATAGAGAAGGAAAGAGAGACAGAGGGGGAGAAAAAAAAACACATGCACACATGTAGGCACACACACTTCTGATCCTTTACTCTCTGTGGGAAGGAAGCACCCTAAAGACTCGGTCACACCCAAAACAAAACAAAATTCATCTGCTCGTGTTTACAAAATATGCATTTCTAGAAACTTGGCGTGACGTAGAGACTACTTACAGAACTAGTTGGTAAACTATTGTAGCTGCTGAGCTCATCACTCACACGTTAGCCAGCCGGGAACATGCTAGCACTAGTCTGTCACAATAGCTCTCAGAGCTTCTTTTATTTTCTGTTAACTGAGCCATTTATTCCTCCTGGGCATTTTACTATCAACATTGTAGATCATTTCATTCAATAAATTAAAGTTATTGCATAGTTATTGAGTAGGGGAAAAAGCTCTCTGAGCTAGTGAGCTAGCTTACTGTCAGCTAGTAAGCTTGTTAGCTCGCTTGCTAATGGGACAATAACTTCATTCAGAAAATGTATTCGTACCAACGTCTGACTCATAATTGTCTGCTCCTCTTTTGGGGAACAATTTATACTTTGATAGAGGAGGTTAAATAAAAGCGGATGATACAACACAGCTGAAAAACTACATTAGCTTCCTCTGTTGTTGACGCTCTGGCACTTTGTTCCCACAAACGGCTTCCTTTCAAGTGGGTTGCTATTGATCAATGGTGCGACTTCGCGTGTCATTTTCACCAAAGTCAGCCGTGAAATATTAATTTCACCCCTGCAAACGAATTCACTGATCCTGGCAACTGCATTGAAATGAAGTGACTTCATTGCAAAATTTCACAATTTCAAACGATGGTGTAAACGGAACTTAAAACTATGGAAATGTCTGATTTAAGACAGCAGGATACCACATGCAGTCATAAGTGTGCACAAAAACACACACATATTTTCGTTTTTCTACTTGATGCTAAGGCATTCAAAAACAACCCAAACACCAGATATGCAACCATACCTGTTACTATTGGGCTTTGAAAATAAGGGATATTTTTCGGGACCCCACCTGACCGTAATTTTTACATTATGAAAAGGGTTTCCTCTCGGCTCCAGAGATCTAATCATCAGGTGCCTTTACTGACTGCCCTGCTGTAATTGAACGGATGGTTGATGTGTCCTTTGTGGCTTCATGGGCACACTTATGTTTAACAGACCTAGCATGCTGGTTAACATCATTTTCCCCCACCGTGACCAACACTGAAGTCCATCCTACACACCTTGCAAAATGAATGGTTATTTTCTAACATTTCTTATGTAAGGAATGGGAAAATAATCTCCCAAGTATTTAAATATTTACCTAGAGATTTTTTTTTTTTTTTGCTAGCGTCTCACCTATTTCATTAAGGTGCAGTTACTAAGGTCAACAACCTTTTAACAGCTTAAGAAAACATCCTGGTAATAGAGTTGTTGTGTAGTGCTAGTGCCTGTATTAAAAGATCTGAAAATCCTTTCATACCAGATTTCAATCTTGTGCTTTGACTTTTGTTAGCGGGGATGCCCTTTAGTGTACATCTGGATTTGCATTTGAACATTATACAAACAGATTGTGCCTTCTAACCCTAACCAGAACAGTTATTCATCTAAACACAGATGTAAGTTCCTTAAAGTTTTCCTGTTTTGATTTTGTTCATGTCTCTCCATCACCTGACACCTGGGCTGTTTCCATGTGTTTCTCTTTCCTCCTTAAGACTTTTTCTTTCAATCTCGAATCACCATTACATCCTGCAATTCCTCCTCACTTCCTTCTTCTCTCTCCTGATTCATTCACTCACTCTGGAGATGCAAAAAGCTTCCTTTTAAAAGTCTGACAGAGCATGAAGCAGAGTAACTTGTATGGTGTTAATTACAGTAATTGTTGACAAATGACACACAGTGGGAATGCAAAAGCGGTCAAGCCATCCAAACTATCAAGCTACATTAACATTACTGCAATGTAAAGCAGCAGCTCTAGATAAACCGGACGGTGAAAACAACACTAATGTCACTTTAAAAAACTTCTGCTTCACTGAAGAGTTTTGGTAGCTATTACTCGGTTGTATTTTGTCTGACACATTATTATTTGATGCTGCACATGTTAATGTCGTATATTATCCTCTAAGCTGTGATTCATTTGTCTGTCTCATTAAAGCAGCTCCAGTCTGCCTGCTAGCTTCAGCACAAAGGGTTTATTTGTTTTAAAAACACAGCGTAGCACGGGTGGGCCTTGGTTTTTTGGTCGCTCCTTGTTAGCAGTAACATCTGTCTGCGTGTCTCATACGAGGATACAATGTTCAAACGGAAAACAAAACGAGCGCTCCCAGAAGCTACAACAGAAAGTGCGTTGGGAAGCCAGATTGAGTGCACTAACAGCTGTAAAGTGAAGGAAAGTCTGTGCTATTTCAACGATATCTCAGAATTTGAGAAGCGGGTAAACTGTCTACGTGCGTTAAGTCTCGACTACAACCCTGTGTATAACTGTAAAAATAAAAAAAAAGGGAAATACAGGAGATTTACAGGGAAAATTACGAAATGGGAGCACAGCAGGAGGGGGAGTGAAAATACGGGAGAAACCCGAGAAAAACGGGAGATTCAACATGTCTGTATGCAACACAAGCCTGCACACAAGAATGCAGAAGGTTTTTTTGAGAATGGGACCTGAGAGACCTGACTTACATCCCTTTCCCAACATGCACAGAGACAGACAAAGAAATCATAACTTTAAAAACCATAAAGTCCCTTTAGGGAAATTAATTAGAACCGCAAACCCTCAGGGCAGGAGGCTGCTCAGGACAACCAAACGTCCCCAAACATTTTTGTGCTTTTAACTGCATGTGTCACCGGGGAAATTCCAGCAATTGTGCACCATCAAAACCGCTATCCTTTATGCATCGCCACATTTTCTTTTTCATTCTGCCTGCTGAAGTGACGAGTTAGTGCTGAAGTCTGGCGCTCCATTAAACAAAGTCGTACTGTTTCATTTCAACACTAGTTTAGGATTTAAAGCGTGATGAATGGCACACGGATGTAACAAAAAAAAATATATAACAAAAGCATAAAACAGTGGTTTTGAGGGCGTTATGTGTGGTTGCGTGCAGCTTTTTTTTTTCCTTTCCTGATGGCCTTGGCAATAAACCTACCAAAGAAGAAATGATAGGAGGGAGGAGGGATTAGGGGTTGAAAAAGGGTCTCTAGAGAAAGTCAGTAAATTATGTACTGGGCTCTTAGTGGACTAGTATCAGTAGCCATCTCACCCTAATTGTGTCTGTGTGCGACTATGCATGCCTGTGTGTGCGTGTGTGTGTGAGTGTGAGCATACACTGGCTATGAACAGCTTCACAGTCGGAGAGAGAGAGGCAGGAAGAGAGGAAGCAATCCTTCAACAGAGCACAATATCAGACTGCGGACAGACAACGAACGGCTGGAAGATTCTGGAAACGAGAGAAAAGCCTGCCTCCCTCACATTTCAGCTCCTAACGCTGCCTCCCAAAGTGCCCTCCATCTAACACTAACACACACACGTACACACAGACACACATAAATGGCACCATAACTCTATATCCGCAATCAATCTCCGCTATGAAGATACATCCATCTTCAGTAATGTTAATGGGAGGGTTTTGGGGGTTGGAGGGGTGGAGGACAGGGGTAAAACAGAGGGTATGTGACTGCACGTTAGTGTATTTGTCTGCATGTCAGAAGGTCAGGTGTGTGTGTGTGTACTGGGAGTGTGCACTGGTGGGTGTGTGTGTGTGTGGGAGAGAGACTGATGGCTGTCAGCTTGCATCTGGCAGAGAAAATAAATTAGGCTTATGAAGACAAATGAACGGGCTATGGAAAGAGTAAACGGGTGTGGAGGGGGATCACGAAAGAGAGGAAGGGGGAGAGGAAGGGGGGGAGAGGAAGAGGGAGGGAGACATAATGAAGGAGAAGAGAGGGATATTGTGTGTATGTGGTGGCATGGATATGAAAGGAAGGAGATGGAGCGGTGTTGCCAACTAAAAGAGTTCCTTTCGTCAGCCAGTGACCGTTCATTAAGAAGGATGGGCACACAGACAGGCCTGCTGTTGGCAACAGGAGAAGCTTTGGCTGCGGCTTCTCTGGCTGCAAGGGAAACATATATGTGGGTGTATGTGTGGGTATGTGTGTTTGTAGCTCTGCTGCCAGTACGTTAAAATCCAGAAAATATATCTTTTTGCCTTAGTTGTGTATTTAACAAGACTTTTCTTTCTTTCAACACAGGCACAAAAAAAAAAAGAGAAGCTTTTAAAGCCACAAAGCGTCTTGGATCATGGGTTTGTATCTGTGCTTGAAGTGCCTCTCAGTGTGTGTTTCCTCTGCTTGTGTGTCGGTGTCAGCGTGCATCCATGTGTGTTCCATCTCCGTATATTTGTCAGTGTCTATCTCATGACACACTCCCCTCGTTGCAAGAGGAGGAGAGCTCTCGGGGGGCTTTGTCACGCGGCGGTCTGTTCTTTTACTGAGGCCTGGCGCCCCTCATTTGATAAATGACACATGTCATTCTGTCAGCCCCTGCTATCCGGGCTGGGAGGCCCCAAGCTGATGTATGGCCGCCCAGGCTAAAGGAAATCAGAGTGTTTTGGCAGCGCCCTGAGAACATGGCCTCTTATAAGGGGTATGTGTCTACGGTTGCAAGTGTGTGTGTGTGTGTGTGTGTGGAAGTGTTTGTGCCTGTCTGTCTGTGATACTGAGTGCATGTTTAATTGTGTGTGTATGTACCTATTAGTGAGTGTGTGTGTGTGTGTGTGTGTGTGTGTGTGTGTGTGTGTGTGCATGCTCTCAACCTGTCAGGCGGACGGGCAGAGGGAGACAAATCGTCGTCATGGCCGCCCCAGCTGTTCCCCAAATTTGGTGCGAGGAGGAGAGCGAGGAAAAAAAAATCCTGCCGTTTGAGTTTCAAACGGCTGATGCTTCCCAGAAACGGGAATGAGTGAGAGGACAAGTGGAGCTCAGTGCACACACACACACACACACACACACACACACGCACAGACACACACATACGCACACACACACACACACACAAACACAAACTGAATCAAAACTCCAACGCTGCAATAGGAATCAAGCCAATCGTAGAAGGAAGCAACAGACAGCCCGAGTGGTTTCTGTTGCAAACAAACATGCGCACACACACTTATAAACACACATGCGTCAAACATACACATATGTAAACACATGAACAAAAACTTTGGACAAGGCATTTGCACCTTTACCAAAATGAGAGGCTGACAGGCAAGCAAAAACAAAACCTTAACCGTGTTTACAGAGCTGTCATTTCTTGTATGTTTTCATATGAGAATTTATATTTTTTTAAATCCAATTTGGCTTTTTTTGCATCTGAACAAAACATTTTCTCACTCTCCCTCGTGCTTGTTTATACCTTCACCACAATTTGATTTACCTCCATCCTAACACTAACCCAAACGTCTCCAGATTTCATGGTAAGAATTTAACAAAATGTCCTCAATAAATAGACAATTCTCACTACACATACACAAACATTTCCCTTGTGGAGGACAGTCCCACCTGGAGGTTATGAACTCTGAATGACCCCATTTGATTGGGCGCGGGCCGAACTCCCTCCCCCTCTCCCACGGAAAAGAAGCGGGAGAAGGGAAAAAAACAGCGTCATTAAGCTGTGAGTGATGAGTGGCAGCCATGGGTGACATCCTCCCCTCTCTCTTTCTCTCTCCTCCACTATCCAACCGCTTTCACTGTCACTCTCTTTTCTTTTTTCTCCTTCGCCATTGCCTTGATACTTTTCTCTCTCGCTTTATTCACCTCTCTCTCTCCATCCCTCAACCCCTCAAGTCATTTCTCTTTCACTCCTCTGTTGCTTTGCCTCCTCTTTTTCCACTCCCTCATCCCTCCCCCCCTTTCCTCCCTGGTTCTTTTTTGTCTGCTGTCACTCTCTTTCTCTTTTTCTCCTCTTTTTTTTCACCCCCTTTATGCCCCTCCTTCCATTGCTTCTTTTCTGCCCTCGTCTCTCTACACATACACACACACACACACACACACACACGCACACACGCACACACACGCACACACACACAAAAGTGGCTCACTCAGTCCTGTGTAGCTCTCTGGCCTCGGTCATGTAGACACTCAGCTCCTCCATACATAATAGATCCCAAATATCGAGAGGAGGGGTGCACATTTTCACCCGCTCAGGATTGTGCCATCAGCACTGCTTCCACAGTAGCTCCACTGTCTGGCACTGAGAGGCTAAAAATGCCCAACAGTCGGCTTTAAAATACTTTTAAGGCTTCTTATGAATATGTGAAAACATCCATCTCTAGGTGAGATCTATTTAACCGATGAACATTTCCTCATTTAATGGGAAATTTTGCTGATTTTCAACCAGCATTGTATCATTACAATGTGGGTAGTATTTAATGTCCTCCCTCCCTGCTCATTTGCCAACAAATGTTATGTTACGTTATCTTAATGCTATGCTAGCGATAGGGAATAGCATACACAAAATATCATACTACTAAATACTTAGAAATATCAGTACATTTGGAAGAAAACTTGTATCAAGATATGAGGCAGAATATTATGCTGTTGAATCACACAACAGAGTCTAAAAGAGGAAGCAACCACCGGACTAGAGCAACATTACAACCGCAGCTAAGCTAAGCTAAGCTAAACTACGCTGCTAAGTTTATTGGTGATTCACCCCGAAGAGCTGAATCTAAAAACAAAAAACAACTAGCTTCACAATATAATGTCATGGCAGAGATATGGTGATACTATTCTAACTTGTAACCAGACAAAACAGTGCGTTAAAGGAAACACAAGTTTACAAGCATTAAGATGCTCTAAACCTTTTTAGAGATACAATGTTAGATTTGCCATTTCTGTCGCTTTCAACAACCAGCGATGCTAAAAACGTTGCTCCATGTATCACGAGATTGGATGGACTTCCTTACAGACAAGAAGAAATAATAATTTTCAATTTAATTCCCAAACTACCTCACCTCTCCTCTTATTTAAATCTTTTAGTACACTACACAATCCAACAACTACTTATTTTTAGATATCCGTTTTGTACGCGCTAATCTTGGTAGATCTGATGTCAGGTACTCTGCACCTTTTAAATGGAATGAACTGTAAACTGCCCTCAAAACCAGATTCTGTCATTCCCCTTTGAGATTTTATTTTCTGATGTTTTTATGACTGCTTTAATTATTATAATAATTCTTGATTGAATGTGGCCTTATTTGTGTCATTTTGTGTGCTGGTTGTGTGGTTCTCTGATTATGAATGTTTCTTGTTCTCAAGTTGCTCTTGAAAAGGAGATATAAATCTCAGTGAGACTACTTGACAAAATGAAAGAAAAAAGGAAAGTGTCCGCACTCGGCAAGCTTAAAATGTTGCCTTTTTCAGTCAATAATAGAGACTTTGGGAGCTATAATCCAGTAATCGAGGACTTTATTCCTTCATTTCATTAATTGTCCTGCACTTGACTTAAATATAGTATGGGATGTGTACACACTATCTCTTTACTACTTGATGAAATAAATTTTAAATACATAAATAATAATGTACGGTAAATCTCTTTCCAAAACAGATGTAAGCTTCCCTAATTGACAATAATATAGTTGTCAAATACCTTGTAAATTTGCACACAGACAGTGAATCTTTTTTTTCTTGTCACAAAACAATTAAACATGTTAATTTTTGCACTTAATGCAGGATGCTATATAACGGGAAACCAAGTCTTAGATGCATAATAATTTACACTAAAATACAAAAGTTCCTTACTGGAGTCAAGTGGCTTTTTGCCTCGAGTGGCCGGCTACTTTTATAGACCAAGCTGAAGTTATATTGTGCGAGAGGAGCGGAGAGTCTAAAAGTAGTGAAGTAACTGACTGAACTTGATAAACTTGATCAGCGGGACTCCATTCTGCTCCTTGATCTTGTTTATTTTAACCAGGTTTAATTAACTGATCCTGACAAGTCTTTATTCTCTCTGCTGACCTAAGCTCTGCTGTGTGCATTGAGAGGAAACTTAATGTCATGGATATGATTCTCTTTATGATTTAAAGCATATAAATAAAGCAACATCTAATTAACATAACTGTTAATTATGTTGTTGTCATTTTACTGTCAGACCAAAGCTGTCCAGGCCTGCAAGGCAAATTGTCTCACACACTGGACTCTAATCACAAACACTGATGCTCTACAGCAAACCAAGACAAAAACAACCTGTCGTTGTTTATGCCAGAAAAACTCAAGAAAGTTCAAAACACATGTATTTTTTTTTCTTGAATAGAAGAATCATGGAAATGATTTAACTTGCTCCTAAACATTAACCAACCACATTGTATCCTTCTGTTGTGTTAAATGATTTTTCATGATATATATTAATCATTATGATATTATTCAAGTTGGCATACATTAAGAGAAAGTATGGGAATAAAAAATTTTAGGAACAAAGAGATTCCCAGCCCAACTGGTAACTAGTAAACATTAAGTATAATTTTAGATGGTGGTTTCTGACCAGTTAAATATAAAATGGTCACCGAGTCATTGCTGAGGACTCACAGTTCAATGTGTACGTCATTGCTTTTTCTAGACTCATCGTCTGTTTCCTAAAATCTGACAGCACTTATTGTTAAACCAGAGACGTTTAAGAATGAGGCTCCAACTATGAGGCAAGACAGGAAAAAAAATGAAGTGACAAAAAATGAGAAGATGGAGAAGGAAAAACAGGTTAAGTAAAAAATTAAGTCACACTCACCCAAAAATGACTCACATACACACACACACACACACACATACTCATGGTAAAACTGGGGCTGTGGCCATTCTTGGACTTTGAGCGTACAACCAGACAAATACCGAATTTAAGTGTTCAGCAAGATGACGGATATATTACACAGACCTCCACAACGGCGAGGGAGCGAGAAGGTGCTAGGACTGCACGACATTGGAAAAAAAACTGACATTGCTTTATCTTTTTTTTTTTCTGCAATATATATATTACGATACATATACAAATGCAATATATGATTCCAGTGGGCACCAGGTGTAGCTCATATATGCTCAGTCACAAGAGGCTAACTTCGCTCGCTAACTTCGGGGCTAACCCCTTCACTTTAATCAGCAGGTAGCAGGTTGTAGCATTTATTCACCGACAAATAGCCAAGACTGTACATACATTGCACTGCTATGTTAACAGCTATCCTGCTATCATTAGGGCAAGAACCAGCCCCAGCCCCGTGACAGTAACTGTTTAACTTTTAACTAGCACCAGGACGAGGTGTTGCTGATAACGGGAATACACGCACTTGCATAACTGAACGCCTGCCTCTAGCATCCAGGCGACATTATCTGTGACAGTAGCAGCGCCGTGTGAATGTTTACAGGCAGGAGATACGCAGACTCTGCAAGCACAGCAATCAGTTCGCTATGTGCTCTGGTGAAGGGTGTACTTGATCAGTTTATAAGACAACACAAACAGGCAGCACTTTTTTTTAGTTTGTAGTAGGCGACCAGTGGGGCCTGCATTGGTTGTTTGATAAACTGATGAAGTGCACCCTTTCACCAGAGCACATTAAAAGTTCTAGCATGAGTTAATTTGCCTTATTTGACAATGCGCGTCCTGCAACGTGACTATTGCACATGCACACATCTCAATGTCGATGCTGAAACGATATATCGTACAGTCCTAGAAGGTACCCATTAGAGGCAAAGAATACTAAATGGACAGAGACGGACCAGCTAGACAGTAACCAGAAGCCTTTCATGGAAAATGTTTTTGCAGGAGGTAACCATGATCATCAACAACACAAACACGCATGAACTTTTCACTGTTTTGAGAGGATATCAGACATTTTTTGCTTCGCTTTTGTAGCTAAGGACTGCAGACAGTGGTGGAAGAAGTATTTAAGTACTTTACTGAAGAGAAATTTAATAATACCATGATGTTTTGCCAGTCTTGCCTTTAAAAAGTAGAGAAATATCAGCAAAACGTACCTAAAGTATCAAAAGTAAAAGTTCTCATTATGCAGGCACAACTGGTCCTGCCAGTATTATACATTATTAGATTATTATAAATATTATTACTGATATGTAAGCAGCATTTTAATGTGCAGCCAGTCAAGGTGGTGCTCATTTGAACTACTTTATAAGCTGTTGGGTGGTTCAATGGACAACAATATATTGTGTTTTATTAACTCATCATACATTTCAAATGTAAAATAAATAAGTACAATAAACTCAAGTTTGAATAAATGTACTTAATTATATTCCACAACTGGCTACAACAGACATCATGATATTCATTTTGGTGTATTTAGATGGAAGCTCAATGTTGGTGCATACTGTTATACAAACATTAATCCATGTCAAAATGTTTTCTGGGTAGTTAGTTTGACGTAGTAGCGGTGGCATTCCTGTCATCATGTACCATGGCGATGAGAGAGGCCAGAGGCAGATGGACCAGAGATAGACAAGTAAACAGACCAACAGTTGGGTCAGCAGACAAACAGAGACGGGCAATCAGAAACAGATGCTCAGGTGGACATCCAACCAGTGAGTTAGACAGACAGTTGGTTCGGTGTGTCAGGGACTGAGTGACGACACTGACGGAGGAGACGTTCGTGTCAACAGGAGGCCTCCCGCTGCTCTCTTTGAGACAGACGACTTAGAGGGACAGAGCTGAGCTTATAACCCCCCTGTGATTGTCACCGTCTGAGACAAAACAGCGGCTCAGGAAAGATTTGGGTGGAAATTTTTGGGGATAGCATGTGGTGTTGTTGAACTGACTAGGATCCCGAGACATTATATCCCCTTTCAACTGCCCGTCAAGTGGCCTGCGAGAGCAGACGACTGTTAAGTGATGACTTTGTGTAACCTCGAGCAAATTGTGATCAATGGTTGTCTTTTAAATGAAAGCGTCAAACAAAACTGAATTGCGCCACACCAACAAAATATGCTTTGATTCTTTTCCTGTGCAACATGCTTTATGGATAACTGTCTGCTTAATGGGAATGGAAATGGCTCTTGGAAAATATGTGACAGTCATGTGTTTAGACTTCAAAGAGGACGACACAAGACTTAAATGCCCTGTGACCTTTTGAATTTTTTACAACTCAGAAGTGTGACTGCATAATGTCGCTGAAATCAGACTACTGAAAAAAAAAGGGGTCCTTGAAATATGAGAACAAGGCCAGTGGGCCTGAAAGAGGAGAGTATTACGCTCTCCTTTTCAGATGTTGAGTTCATGTTCTTGTAACCAGTTCACTGACTCTTGAGCATCCGGTGAGAGAGCGATAGATGAGGGCGAAAGACAGGGAGGAAGATGAAAGAAAATATGAGCAGGGTAGAGGAGAATTGAGTCAGTAAGATAGAGATTGATGACAGATAGGAAGATGAGAAAAGGCTTACGGGGAGAGAGAGGGGGCCAGTAATCCCCCAAAAAAAGGAGGAGAGAGGGAGAGGGAGTAGGCTGAGATAAAGATGAAGAGGTAAAGGGAGGAGAGAGATGTGAGAAAAGAGAGATGGCAGTGGCACTACACCAGGCTGCAGCATGACCTTCCCCAGTGTCCGCTCTCAAGGACGAAGTGTCATCTGTTAACTGTATCCATTCCCAGATGGCTTATCTGCAGTAAACTAGTGTCCAAAAAATGATATTCATTGCTTCTCAACCCACCTTATCAGTTAAATAAACACTCCTCGGGGGAAAGAAAAATTTCCGCCCCCTGACTTTCGTCCACTTGCACCGACTGCTCTTTGGATATGCTGAGGACAGCTTTTATCAATCGCCATGTAATAAAAAACAAGTACCTTTCTTCTCATGATATACAGTACCAGTTCTTGCCAGTTTTTTTGCACCACAAGCTCTACAAATGGTTCAAGCACTTCTCGCATTAGAGCTGTGAAGGGAAAAAAAGAAACTTTACTACTAGCTGGTGCTTAGTTTGCACACAGTTAATTAATATTAATGTTCTCCTGATGTTTACAGGAGGATTATATTCAAAACACCAACAGTGTACAGTCATCATATGTATAAATATTTAGTAAGCCTTCACCTAGGCAACCACAAAAAACATAAACAAAATACACTAATTCCATTTGTAAGCCTCCAGCCTTTTTGGAGTTGCTTTATAATTTGGCATTAAGAATTGAACAAAGTTTTCATTCCCATGTTCTGAACTTAGATTGAATTTTTGCTGAGGTGCAATATGCAGCAAAGCAGTACTGTAGAGGTTAGCAGGAAGAAATGTCCATTTCTCTTCACAAGATAGTTTCTACAATGTCTCTGTGTAAATGAGAGCCAATGTTAACATGTTAGCATCCCCTTTTCATAGCAATACAATTATTTTCATTATTGAATAATCTATCAGTTTTGGGTTTTTTTTGATAAATTGGGTAAAAATGCTCAGAAATGGTGAATAAAAAAAGAAAATAGTTTAAAGAATGCCCATAATTTTTTTTCCAGAGCTCCTGCTGACAGAACAATAAAGTCTAAAGCTAAAAGAATTTAGTATATAATATTATTAGAATATATAATATAATTTTATGTCAAGTGACTGGAAATTATATTAATAAATTAAAGGTGCCCTGTCGAGTTTCCTTGTAAGCAAACAAAAGTTATGTTTACATTTTGTGTTTCTTACCAAAACACAAAACGTGTGGAGGTGGAAGTGTTAAAACATAATGTTTTGAGGTGGAATATTTTAAATCCTGCAAAGTTTACATTTCTGTTTACTTAGTCATCTTCTTTGCCTCTGCGAGCCTTTTGCCTCCTTGGACTGTGTGTTGTGTTGTGCATGAGAACAAACAAAATGGGGACCAACTTGCAAAAACACTGCTCTTTAGCGCTACTACTGCTCAAAAACTCAACAGGGTACCTTTAATCGGCCAACTGTTTCTGCTCTAACTGGCATTGCTGACACATTTTATGTCATTTTTCATAAGGGCTAATATACTGTAGTAAACTTGAACCCACAAGGTGACAAGTATGTGGTTTTTAAAAGTCAAGGTTCTTAAGCTGGAAGTGCCCTGCTGCTGTTGGAATTATGGGAGGCCAACAGGGAGCCTGGCGTGTTTTATATCATTTTACATTAACAAACTTAAATTACACACACTTTTAGGCGCCTGAGAATGTGTGAACAGAATCGTATTGTAATTCCCCAAAGTCACAGGATAAACACGTAGCAAAAGTGATTCCTATAACCTGACTTAGCATAATTTAAAACTGATAATTTAATTGTGCAATTGTGTAAAGAAAGTGCATTAAACAGTTAGTTAGTTATCTGGGGACTTCCTGATGCAAGTTCAAGGTCTACACTTTCATAATCATGAGAGAAACAGGACAGGAAAAGGACAAGTACACCACACTGTCTATGTCTTTTTGTACTTATATGTGCACTTAGCTCTAAGGATAAAATATATACCCGGCAACAGCAGAGCAAGCGTATGTGTTGGCGTGCATGTCTGCAGTATAGCACAGGCACATATAATCAGCGGCTAATAACAACACGCTGGGAGTCGCTGCCCCACCGTAAATCAATGGCCAAAATAATTGCTAATACACTGGTTATCGATTAGCGTGCCCGCCATGCACTCATTTTCTGGGGCGACTGTGGCTAAGCGCTAACGCAGTGACAAGGGTAAAGTGTTATTTCTCAAAAAGGCACACAGACAGACAGCTGGGCAGGAAAAAATGACTACAGGGTCTCGGCAGTAATTCTTAATTGACACCTGTCAGAGCAATGGCAGCAGTCACAGCTGCTGCGGGAGAACGTCTACCCAAGTCCTGTTCATCTGTCACTTTTAATACCTTTTCTTCACAGCCCGCCTTTCTCTCCCTCTGTTGTCTCCTTCCCCCTCGCTGCTGGTACCTCGCTCACCCACAGCTCCTCTCACCCACCCTGCTTCAACCCAGATGTTCAAGGCTGGTTAACAGAAGCAACACAACTTCAAGGCCGGCTAGTAGCGACTCACTCACCACTGTTTTTGTTTATGTGGATCAAAGGCAGTTTTTCAGTCTTAGCTTAAGTGACTTTTGACCCAAGTATTGACAATATGAGGGAGCAAGAGATTTAATAATAGGAGCACTGAGAGTAATTTAAACCGTGCCTGCTATTGCTGGCCAGCCAGTCTTATTTCTAGCACCATCACCATCATTACCACAACTGACAATTTCTAATATATCAAGTGCAGAACTTAAAAACATGGATGCTGAGCAATTTCTCAGATCACTCAAGCAAAATGCAGAAACAGATATCCGATCAGAGCAAATCCCCTTGACTTTGGACAAATCGGATCACAGCGGCAGACGCTGACTTACTCTGTCTCTCCAATAACAGCGTCCGTCTGGCGTGCGGTGCATCAATCATGCAAGGACACACACACACACACAACGCATACAGAAACATGATAACAGCAGGATCATAAATAGCATTTATACAAACATGCTTAGACAACAAACATATAAAACTGTTGTACGCTGAAGGAAAAATGATGCACAAACAACAAAACATACAAAGAAAAACACACTGTAGAGGGGAGGCAGTGGAGACAGGAGCTCCCCTGAGTAGACTCTGACCTCTGAGTGTACCCCGGACCTCCCGTCTTTTCCTCTTAAATCATGACTTGCCATTTTTCTCTCTCTTTTGTGTATTTTTTTTTCTCCTTTCTTCCCCTTTGTCTTTGTCTGATTCTTAAACTGACATTATTAGAGAAACTATAACCGCAATGTTAAGTGTGTGTTAAGCAGCAAATGCAGCTGGTACACTTTGGGTGTAACGACTGCCCACAATGCTTTGCAGCTTTGCAAGAATCTACAGAAATATCGAGTGAAAGCATAACAAAAAGTGCGCAGCTTTAAGTGTATTTTAAGTTGTAACTGGAGATCAGTTTTTCAACATGTGAAAAATAAAGAATCGGTCGTGATGAATCCCTAAATCTTGATCACATGTGCTTTTTCAAATCTGCGCGCTAGTTCTGGACACACGGGTGAATACATTTTCAGCTAGTGTATATAAGGGCAATTACATCAATAGAATTTATTTCATACTCCATGACTTTCATGCTTTCACTCTCTTCATCTATTTCACTCAGTCAGAGGGGGGAAGACTTTGCCAATACATTGTGCAAGCTTAGCAATAATTAACAACCAGTGCCCTAAATCCCTCAAGGACAGTCTTGTGGATGATTTCATTCATATTATTATTCCTGTTATTATTTTACATCCCCACATTGTGGCTTTTGTTTTGCAGCTGTTTTGAATCGTAGCTGGGACTTCATTGTGAATGGAAAACAGACACACAGAAAATTAGAGACAATATCCTACATGCAGGATGTATTGAAGAGTGAGGACGCTCGTGAGATTTATTCCTGTAAAAATGACCTTGTTTTCTGGATTTCTTTGTCAAGGATCCTTTTGTTGTGCTTGAGTGAAAATCCAGGTTTTCCTGTTTCCTCTGAACCTCATTAAGCTCAGGGATAGTTTTACCTCGCGGCTGCGGTGCCGAATGCCTTTACATCGTCACCCCGCTGGCGAGCCTAATTCCCACATATTTTCAATTCGACCCTCTCTTTTCCATAAGAGCAGTCATCGATCTTCATTTGTCACTTAACCTCCACGAAGATGAGGACAGAGAGCGCAGTTGTGCGAGTGTGCGTATTAGTGTGTGTCTTTGATTTCCTGAAGGCCTACTGGCTCCGACACCAGATGCAAATGAAACTACGGGTGTAGCGGAGTGTGGGATAGCAAATATATCCACTGACTCCTTCAGTCAATGTCACCTGTTAATGACACTTTACATACACTGCCTTATCACAGGATCAGAATATTTCACATTCATATGCACACACACACACACACGCAGGGTTGCACAAACTCATCTTGCTCAGTGATGCAGACTCGTACACACACACACACACACACATAAACACACCGACATGCTCTGTTCTCATCTGCACTTACTCCACAGACTTTTCGCTTCAAATGTTTGTTTTTTTTTCCCCCCACAGCACAGCTTCAACTCCTGACAAATGTCATTAAATACTTTATCAGAAGCATCCAGATAAAACCAACACAAGGTTCTAATAGTCATCTTTCGGTGCTGGCTTCTTAGTTGACAGCTTCCGTGAGCTAAATTTCTGCAGAGGAAATACAATGCAAAGTAACAACAACAAAATGTATTAATGCTGCTCGGCTTAGAACTTTGTTCCTGTTCTGTCAAACAAACCAAAAAGCTGTTACCACCACAAAGATCAGAGGGAAAAGCAAAGTATTAAGAAAATCTTTCTCTTTCACTGGAAACGACATATATTCAACTACACCTAAACCTGTTAGAAATACTTCCAATGGATACTACTGCTTAACTTTAGTTTATTACATTTATTAGGGACCATGTACCAGATTTAGCTACTAGCTAATTTCAGGTAGACACAAAACACTAATACAACTAATGCAATTAATAAATACTCTCATAACATACTGTAACTCGGATGGAATGAAGCTGAGAGTTCATGTACTGAGTGTGTACATTTCCACTTGAGACTACAACCATTCATAACCTTGTTACAGCTGTGTTTGTGTCCAGCGCCGCGTTGGCTTTACAAGTCACACATTTTGTCACACTGCAAGCCACCTCTGATGTTGAGTTTACACTGGAACAACTGGGGCTTGTTGATATGAGAAGTGGCTAACACCGAGTTGATTATATCAAGGCAGCTTGCAGGCTTGACACCTTGCTGAATTTGTCAGCATTAATCGGTGGGGCCCTGTCACTGATCCGTCAGCTACCTGGATAATTAGGGACCCCAGCTAACGATGCCGTCGGGAAGAAGGGAAACTCAACTTCTTCCCCCTCACCCCCCCCCCCCCCCCCCCCCCCCCACTCCCCCCTCCCCCATCCACAAGTCATAATTAAGAGACTCTTTTTGCATTGAAGAAGTGATAGTGGCAGTAAAGGGAGGGGGAGTGGGGTGGGGGTCTGTTTAGGCAGCCAGTGATGTCAGTAGAGAAGCTCACAAGGCGAGGCACTGTCTGTGCATCCTGTTCAGCGTGTACCTCGTCGTGGCTTCAATATGGACAAATGTTGCAGAGTGCTGTAATTAAACATGTGCAGCGCTAAGCTATAGAGACACATCATTAAAATGCAGCACAGAAGTCCATTTATGGGAGACACTGAATGATGCACATTAAAGAAATGAACAGCAGCCACAGTCTCTGATTGTAACAGGAATACAATCACTTGATTTACGTTTAGAGTGTTAAACTTTTTAATTAGTGACCGAGCCCAGTCTAACATTTCTATTGAAAGAGCAGACAAAAGCAAACAAATTGCTGTCTGCAGGTACGAAGGAACACGTTTTGGTCACGTTTGACAGTATCACAGCGTGTCACTTTCTCTCTCTTCATGACCTGCGCTAATTCTGTCAGTATAGAAACAGCTTTCTCTGCTGTCAGTGGAGATGAGAATCTAGATCTGGATCAAATATTTCTAAACTTTCACATCTAAGAGTGAAAGGAAACAGAGCGGATTTCACATCTCCCTGCCTAATTCAGCATAAGCACGGTGCAGTAGAAAGATGGCAATCCCTTTATACTTATGGACCTGTATCCTGGTCGATCCCACTGTGTACTGGTCTACTCTGCCTCTTCCTCTTGTCTCAGTCAGTACCTCTGAACGTTGTGCAGGATGGGTTATAAAAAATGTTAACTCCTGTGGAATAAATTTAACGCAGTGTCACACTGTAATCACGCTGACATGTTGAATGATTAGTTGACAGATTCATTACTTAGAGTGACAGTGTTTGATTTAAGATATTGTGGCTGGCAAACTAAGAGCGAGAGTAGAGGTGCAGCAGTGCCATTAATTCTCCAACAGCAATCAAAACTGTGACCTCAGTATCGAGGCAAATACAGAATTATGGCTTCTTTGTACATTTTACATGCAGTTATCTCTCATCTACTAATTAAACTAATTACTGGTTATCTAGCTGTAATATGTTCAGGGTGTATCATATTTAAACGTGACAATGTGCTGTGTATTATCCACAGCTTTCTGTAAGCGGCGACAGAAAAAAGTTGCTCAGGTGTCAAAGGTCACTTGATTACTGCAGTTACTATCAACCTCTTCAGTGTCCCCCTGTTCTATGGATAGAAAGTTGGTACTATGCAATTGAACCTCTTATTAATATGGACTGGAATTAAGGATTATTTTCATAAAAAATTGGGAAAAATGCCCTTCACAAGCTCCCACAGCTACAAAAACCCCTCAGATATTCAATTTACAATGATATTAAACAGAGAAAGCAGCAAATCATCACATTTGAGAAGCAAGAATCAGTCAATGTTCGTCACTTTTTGCTTATTAAATGACTTAAATGATTCATTAATAATCAAAATTGTTGTTGATTAATTTTCAATCCGTCAACTGATCGATTAATCAACTAGCTGTTTTAGCTCTAACTAAAATTAGACATAAACAAGGGCAATACTTGCAAAATAACATGAATTTTACACTTTGCTATTATCACCTAGAACGTGAGTTGAACATTTGTTTTTTATTTCACATGAAATACAAAATCCAAGGGAAACAAAAAGGGAAACAAAACTCTGCGGCTACCCTGATACTTTCTTTTTTTATTATTATTTTACCTCCTTACCTTTATTCTCATCATAATTACTGTTACTTGATATTGCTGCTTTGTTTACTTTTCATTAATTGCATGTGGTCCTGTGAGAAATACCTCAACACAACTGCACCTCAGTTGGAGGAGGGTGGGGGGGGGGGGGCAAAAAAAAAATGAAAATGACGACAAATGACTGCTTCAAAAGTCTCTGCTGCTCAAATTGCACTGCACTGAACTTAACTGCCAAAACTAACAGATGCAGTAATGTGGTTCCAAATGAAAGAACACTGATGTATTGTCACTGGTCATAAAGTAGATAGGGTACAGCGCCATTACAGGGTCTAAAATCATCACTGTGACTGATGAAACTGAGCCCATTTGAAATGGCATACAAAGAACCATTGAAACCTTTCTCTCTGAGGAACGCATGCAACATTTTGTTTTAGTGCAACTCCGAAGTGACAAATCTGGGTTGCGGAAATATCTGGTAATGCATTGTAAAAATAGCTTGTTTATAGGTGTGTACGCCATTTCACAGAGGAAACACACACACAAAACACACACGCACACACGACTAGAGAGGTGTTAAAGTTTTTTGGATTGACCATACGTCAAGCACTGGAAATAATGTAGAGACAAAGCCTGCCAAGTTGGGATTGACCATTACTGCCTGTGATGTATGTGTCTGTCACAAAAACAGACAATTAAATCAATATTCAAAGGCTGAGCCAGAATGGGGCCACTTCAGAGCTCAGCTGAATGACCAGAAGAGGCTAGAACAGGACAACCGATACTTTTTTTTTTTCACTTTTTTTGGGGGGGGATTTCACCACTATTTGTGGCGGAGGTATAAACCGGCACTGTTCGTTTTCACGTTGCAGTCTTGTTCTTCAAACACATTTCTCTCTATCCATCACTAAAGCCTCCCGTCAATTAGAAATTACAGCCCCACCGAGTTCAAAGTCTTCCCGTCACAACCTTGATTAAGTCTGCTTAACCTCACATTTCCACCGCCTGCTTAACATTCTACAGCTGTTTTATTCGGCTTTGGTCATTACTGCATGAACTTCAAAGGCTCCTCTCCCGTCATTTGGAAATGCGCGTCAATCACACACATCTCCCAGGGACATCAAATGGATTCGGGCAAACATGCGATTCTTTAGCAGAATAGATCATGTCTGGTCAACTTAGCGACAACATGGAGGCCTGATTGTCAGGAGGTGATGTGTGTGGGGGTTAAAATTGAAATTTTGGTGTTGAATTTCACTAAATATATAATTATTTACTTTTACTGAGGTACTTTTTCTTTTAAAAACAAATATATTCCTGCTACATGTGAATCAGTTCGTAACCTCGAACAATTTAGCTGCATGCATACTAATTTGTAACACACCGAAATACCAAATAATTATTATTTTAACGGGTTAATTAGAGCTAAACTCATTTTTAAAATCACATTGCATCAATACTGTTTCTATAGTGACTTTTAGAGTGAGTTTGTGCTACCAAACTGTGATTTTACACACTTGATCTCCTCCATTATCACAGTTACATTCATGTTTGGTGTTACATGTATATAGTTTTTCCTGTGGCACGTGTGTCTTAAACATTTATGACGTCTTTACAACACTTCCTTCTTCTAAGAGATGAACACAGAGGTTAGGTCAAGTGACCACAATGAGGTGACCATTAGAAGTACCCTCCCCAGTTCACCCTGCAGTGTTTTAAGGCTATTTCTGTATGAGATGCTCCCTCTGTGATCTCGCTACGCCCCAGCACCCTCCCCCCCCACCCCCCACCCCTCCTCCCCTTGTTCCCTCCCCCTTGGGTATTAATCGCAAAGTATTTATCCCGCTTGAGAACTTTTCTTTCAATTTGTCTTTTCTTTGCTTCCTCGGCGGGGGCAAAAAGTTATCCTTTGAGGGAGTCCAGCTGCCGGGCGCATGCGTGTCTCCATGGTGAATGATTTACTGATGTTCATCAGGAATGAATAGATCAAAGGCAGTCGCATGACAGGCGATCAATCAAGCATCAAATCAAGGATGGCAATCCCAGAGCGGAACACAAGATGAAAATACGCCACTTTTCTGTCTCTCTCCTTTTTTTTTTTTTTTTTTTTTTGCTTTTTTGCTTTTTACTGGCACTAACACATCAAACAGGTTAGCCTGTAAAAATGAGATAAGATGAGCTTTGTTTGGAGAACTTGGATGCTGGCAACCTAGTGGAGGATCAGCTTTAAAGCGTTGAAACTGAAGTGCAGCTGAGCGCATTCACGTCTCAGAGGCAAAATTGGCAATGAAGCATATGGCTGCGTAAATGAGACAAAAGCCTACTGTTGCCAGCCAAACACGTCTTACTAGATTAGTAAAATAGAATAAACTTATCATGGGTTACTCCGACTTTGTAAAACTAAACATAAAGACAGAATTAACCTGATTCCTTTGCTCCAAAACTGAATGCACATACTGACTAGACTTACTGGTACGGTAATAGAGAAGTCCACTGTCCTTGTATTATGTCCTACATCAGGCCTATCAGCTGCTGTGTAAACTTGCCTGCATGTGTCTGATTCCTGGCTGAGGGAGGAGGAGGGAGGGAGGGAGGGGGGGGAGATAACGTGTGTGTATGAGTCTCTGATGGGGGTGTTTGTTTGCAGAGCCGGGGCTTACCTGCTGACCGCCGCGGTGCTTGCTGCTTTCTCCTCGGCATGCTGCTGCAAGACTTTCCGCTTGACTTTTCATGCAGAGATCAAAATTGCGGCCGAGCTGGAGAGGAAACCGGTGCAACGGGGGAGGAAATCAAAGCCGGTAGCGTTTCCTCAGCTCTTCAGCCGGGGGGGTTGATATGATTAAAGTGGCGGTGTGTGTAGATCCCTCGCAGGGTGAAGAAGTCTTACTTTTTTTTTCTCTCACGAGGCAAGTGGAGGTTTAATCTCTACACGATCATATTTTTTTTGTAATCGGTATGTCCGGTGAGAAAAAAAAAAACGATTACAAATAATTTAAAGCAAGAGGGGCTCGTCCGTTAACTTCTGTCGATCACACAAACTCATCGCAGGCTGGGTTGGTGAAAAACTGGCGAAAAAAAAAAAGCTCCGTGCGGATCTCAGTCTATCGTGGAGGGGATATATGGACAGCTGCCTCAGCCCCCGTTGCTGTCTTTCAATCAAAAAGAGGTTTACACCCCTTCACTGGGCTATTTCATACCTCTATTCACGCCAAAAGTGAAGAAAACGGGACTCCTCTTGCGTTTTAACTCACTCGCCGGTGGAGACGAGTCCAAACTGCGCTGTGTAGTGTCTCTCTTTCTCTCCCTCTCCGTCCGTTCCGTCCGTCCGTCCAGGTGCCAGCTCCGGTCTCCAAACCCTCCGCTACAGTCTTTGGGAGGAAATCAGGAAGAAAAAAAAAAAAGAGAGGAAAGAGTGACACGTTAGCCGGGGCTGCGTGTATGTCAATCAGTCAAGTGTGTGCGTGGAGAAACCCCACCGCGATCCGCGTTTCTCTGAAAAACACCCCGCGGATAATGAAATACTCACATTTAAGCCTGCGCTGTCCGTCCGATTGTCAACATGGACACTTGACGAATTTCTCAGAAACTCATCACAAAACACAGCGAGCAGGCCCTCCCTCTGATCCGCAGGCTGACCGGGTTATTGTTGTTATTATTTCCTGTTGTTGTTGTTTTTTTTTTTGGTATTATTATTTATTCTAAAGAGCGCAACGAACGTCCCTGGATATCCTCCGCAGTGAAATGTGCGCACATTGGTGATGCGCGGTGCGTTCAGACAGCTCCCACTGATAGACAGACACATCCAGCTGCCTTTCCGGCCTCTCCTTTACTCCACCCCTTCACAAGCGTCACCCTGACAGTCAGAGCCCACCTGTCAATCTGCTGCTCTAATTGTTCACTAGGATGGCTTTCATTTCAACGCCTCTCTGTCCCCCCCCCCCCCAGCACACATTACCCAACGGGGGGAAAGGTACGTCCAGCTCGTGGACACGCAAGTAAACTTACATTAAAACAACAGAATAAAAGGAAACCTCAAAAAAAAGTTGATGTGCAGTGTGTGTGTGTGTGTGTGTGTGTGTGTGTGTGTGTGAGAGAGAGAGAATTTAACATCCAACTGAGACATGGTTTAACAGTTACTGCTTCACTATTTCACAATCATATTCAGCCAGAGAGGTGAGGATTGCAATCATATTTTTCTACAGGCTACAGGCCTAATCATGTAGACTTATTGAAATTTCCAAGAAAATATACAAACATATAATGATCTCCATATAAAATCACCAGACTTTGTTGATCTTACACAAGGAGGAAAGTCTTTGCAACAAGCACAGCAAATTTATCGTTAATATATTGAGATTTTACCCTGAAATATCAATTAGTAATTCAAGAGTAGACTGAAACTAAAAATCTGTGGCAAAAAGTAAAAAACTAGTGGTATAATTAAATTTTTGTCCCTAATGTGAATCAAGTTTAGTCCATCATCAAGATTTTCCTGGAATAAAACATCATTTTATGACACTTAAGTTCTCACTTCACCACAAAATATGAAGAAAAGCAATATTATGTTAAGAGTTTTACTTGTTTAGAGGGTCTTTGCTGTGCAGTGCAGATCAGCTCTTTGTCTGTCTCAAAGTTTGCAAGAATGTGGATATTTTTTCGCTGACCTCTTTAGTGGGACAAAGGAGGTTGCAGATCGATTCGTTACACCTTTTTAGTGAGGCTTCTCGAGAAGGGGAGGGGCTCTGAATCCACAAGAGGCTCCATTAATAGCCTACTCTCCATCCTAACTATTATCCACCATAAAGTGTTTAGAAAAGGGCACACAACTAGGCTAATGTTATCTCAAATAAGACGTCGTGATATAGGAGAGACTGAAGTAGAGAGCAGCCAAAAAAAAAAAAAGAAAAAAAAGTTTAAAGTTAGTTTTTATTACTGAGTATTTAATAGACGGTGCGATGACTATCACAACACATATTGGATCAGTCCAGACTGGATGCGCTCTTCTTCAGTCTGCAGCCAGCCATCGGACTTTCATCCAGCCACTCCGGCTCTAGCCAAGGATAGGACCGTCACCGGGGGGACCGTTTACAAGAAAATGGATTACAAACTTCCTGGTTTAACTGATTCCGGTGAGTTTCTGAATTTACCACTTAAGCCAACTTTGCGCAGTGAACATATAAACAGATGTCTCCTCCTCATTACGCACAGCACTGAAACTCCTTACAAGATTTCTGCGTCTTTACGCTCGGTGTTTTTCGAGCTACTGCCTCCAGCAAAACTGATTTTCTGAGCAGGAAAGATGTCCGAGGTCTCTTATTATGTGGTAAAAGAACTACCAAGTACCGCCCCAACATCTGTCTATCCCTGTCTGTCAAAGCGGCCTGCCCGCTGATTGATGGAGCCGACTTACGTCACTAATATTTCCACCCAAAGTCGGCGGACAGACACACAGGAGAGCTACAGCTCACAAATTATTGCTCCCTTTTCTCGTAGAAAAATCTACAATGTGAGCCTAGTTAGACTGACGGTGTTTAAGCTGAATTCCTTCAAATTTAAATAAACAGTACACACTGAAAATGAACTTGAAAACTAAGGTTTAACAGGTATTTTGTATCCTGTGCTGGCTCATTTAAAATACTTCTGAATCCTGCTGTTGACAACTGAGTAAACTGCCTGACGTTTTTTTTGTGTGAGGGAAATCCATGAGATGTATACACAGCAGCACAGTGTTTAGAAAGGTAGTTATTACTGCAGTAGCTCACCCACAAAACATAAACATAAAAGCTTGGCTGTAATTACATCATGGGTGCAGATGGAAACAGATTCTCGGCTTCTGAGTGAAGTTGAAATACATATTTTTTATGCATTTTCTTTTACCCATTTCAGTGATGTCGGACAATATTACCCATCTAAAGCAAAAAGAAGAAAAAACAAGATGTTTCATTCAACACCTTTTGATTTTAAACTATCTTCCACCTTCACTGAGGTTGTTTCTTTATTCAGCTAAATGTAGATCTCAGTGACTTTGTGGGTTCGTAAAATGAACCCACAATACAAACTAGACAATGTTGACCCATCTTCTGTTGCTTTTAGGCATCAAAGAAACAGCAGAGGAATCATAGCAGAGCAGCTTGTGCAGGGTCTGATCCTGGGCCAGCAGGGGGGGACATGGGGTCCAAGAGGCAGGGGCAGTAACCGTCTCTGCATCCAAATACATCTACATGTGCAGGACTTCTTCAGAATTCACAACACACTCCAGAGTTTATCTCTTATTATGATGCATTTTCTGTCTTTTGTGGTAAATTTCTTTCATTTTTACTTTCTGTACTGATATTTTGCTTTCTTTCTATATATCATAGTTTCGGCCTTTCTTTCTTTGTCTGTTCTTTACATGCCCTGTATAAAACTACTGTGAAACAAAACTATTTTAATTTACAACATTATCATTTGATGAGTATTTGTGACCTCAAGGCTGAATTGCACAAACTGAATTATAGCAAGACCGTCAACTGTTGGGCTTTTACTACAAAATAATTCATATCAAATTGTCCTGCTATTCCCTGAAAGTCAAACATAACATTTTAACTTTTCAGCTGCAATGATAAATATATTTTCCACATACAATCAGGACATCATGATCCAAATCCCTCGCTACACTAACACTACCCGTGATGCAGCCACCCGGGGTCCGTGTGCATGTACGACAAAAGCTGAACACACAAACAGTTGCTTCCCTCCAACCCCAACTTGTATACACGAAGCCCTTCTTCCACATACTGTGACACGCTGACAGCTTGATGACATGTCGTCCTGTTTCCTTTCTCTTCTGGGTGAAGATATTCCCTCAGAACGGGGGGAGAACATACATGTAGTCGTCATGTATATTTACATACCTTATTCTCTACTCTTTTTTTTTCCCTCTGTAGGTCTGACATGAACATCTGAAGAGAAGCTGTTTATAAGATCTAGTGGATCACAATGCAAAGGAGTCCAGCAGGTTGTCAGATCAGGTGAGGAAACGTTGATACTCTAACTCAAATGACCAAATTATGATTCAAATACTATTTTTTAATGTAAATACTGTAACTTTGAATATCATTGTGTAGTTCTCATATGCAGTAAGCATAAAACCAAATATTGGGGATGATTTGCCACCAATATACATGTATTTAGAGCACATTAATGTTTTACAGTGTGTGAGAAACGTCATTAATTATCTGTTCATGTAAAATATAAATGTTGTTTATGACATTAGCTTGTATTTTTATCAGCTGTGACACACATTTCAACACATTTTTTTTCATGATTCACTTGAATTATAATTCTAATTGAGCCATATTTTCACTTGGACTTTTTACTACCTAACAATACAGAATTATTTGCAAAACTCCAATGTGCTTTTTTTTTAAAAAAAAGAATAAATAAAACTTAAGTCACACCTTCAGCTTTGTCTTCACATGTTATTGAAATCCTTATGTAAGCCACGGTGCGATACTTGCAGGTCAAACACAAAATATATACAGCTGTAAAAAAAATCCAAAATGAACGACTACCTCCTGATCCTTCTCTATACTTCATCATCTTTACTACTATTCCCACCCTACTCCTCTCCTCATTATCATCACTATCTCAGATAGCCTCACACGATCCTCTTACCATTTTTGAAAATGATATAAAATGCTACACAGTGTAGCAATGTAGCATTTAATCATTTACCATCTTTTTTTTTTGTAATTCAGTAAATGAGCTGAAAACCACTTTTAATACATTTGGAACTGTTCGCTGTGCAGTCGAGAGAAGTTTTCAGACTGACAAAGTATACAGATTAATATATATAAAACATCCTTTAGCCACATTTGTACAGAGTTTGCCCTCAGGGGTTCGTTTGTCAGTATGTTTTAATTCGGTTAAACTGATGCAGGTCAGTTGAGTTTAAGCGAGGTTAAGTATAACAACAAAAACCATGATGACACAAACCAAGAGTTTAATGCCTACCTCTTAATATTGATAAATAATTAACGCTCTATTGCATATTTTGGCCTGTGGCTAACCACTCGAGCTATTTTACAGTCATGAACCTCTGATGTCAAAGGGTTTGGGCTCCTCTGGCACACACACATACCACAAATTTGCTATCAGTGCTCCGTGGTGTTTAGCGTGTCTGTTTACAGGTCTCTGTGTTATGCTGTTTGACAAACCTAGTCTCTATTACGTGTTAGTCGGATGGAGATCTGCCACCGCGCCGGACTGCTATACTTATTCTTGGTGGACTTGAAATAGAGTGTAATCTTTTCCCTTAGTTTCATTCAAATAAGTTAACATTTGGAATGATGAAGGCTCACAGCTTATGATAATGCCTCTCTTCATAATCTTGAGTAATCTTCAATCAATGATGGGTCCTATCAGATTTCAGACACTCATTGACAGCCTGAATATAAGAATATATCATAAAAAATTAATAAAGAAGAGGCTCTAACTTTGACACGAGCTATATCTCCACATCTATCAGATAAGACTGCATAATTAAAATGCCAAGTGTGAGTATGGAGAGAGAGGGGTTTTGGATATTTTATAGAGATTTACTTTTCCGCGACTTGTTTAATGTGTAGACTTAAAATGATATGTTGCTGTAGTTTTGACAATGCAATTAAAGGTTTGTAATCCCCACCTGAGCTTTTTTTTTTTTTTTTGATTTTTTGATTTTGTCAGATCGGACGGAGAATGTGATGAAATGCTGCGTAGTGGTGACAGATGCAAGTTTATTAAAACCGTTTTGAGTCTCCGAGGGATTCGAGACATTATTTTTGGTTATTTTATGGCAACGAGAGAGCTCAAAACAGGAAAAGGCTTGTTTACATAAACTATGAAATAATAGTTCAGAGCATCAGAATGCACTGTAGTTAAAAAAAACCCACTTCTTTTAAACATGAGCTACATCACATACCATCACAGTCAAAACTTTATCTGTGCTCAGAAACAAATATAGTGAAAGAGAGATTTCCTTCTTTCTGGAACAACCTTGCTAAACATCCTTACTAACTCGGCTGAATAAAGTGACATATTTCACGTTTCGAAATACCAGCCTCCCTGACATACACACTCCTTCCCTCTCCTCCTCCCTTGCCTTTTGTTTTCTTTGACACGTGCACTCCAATTAGCATTTTTCAGCCATTAAGGAGGAAAGAGAAGCAGCCAAATGTTTGTCTCACCAAGCTCTTTTTTTCCGACAAGACTTTTTGAGCCCTGCAGAACAAAAAAAAAAAGAAAAAAAACAACATTCAGACAGACTCAATATTATCCTCAATGTTAACATGATCTTCTTCACATAACAATTACCAATAGCTTTATCTGGGAAACTGATGTGACAATGCAACCACTTGCATTTACTAGAACAGTTGTCAGTCTGCAATTTAGAGCAATTAAAATGATTACAATGACTTTTTTATGCGAGAACACAAAAATTAAAGATTATTTTCTTCTTCGGTGACATCCTGTAATCTTTTAAACGTTTCCATTTTCTAAATATTTTCATTTCTCCAATAGAAGAATACATTTCCATACGCAGTACGACTTCTCAACACAAGTAGCTCCTTATAACCTTATGCAATAAAAAAAACCCAACTGTCTCCTCAGGATTACATCCAAAAACTGTATAATAGTGCTCAGTTAGGCAGTGAGACTACAGTTAGAAGTTGAGTTTTTTCAGTCCTCTTGTGTGTCAAATTACTGCATCCTAATCTTCAGCTTTATTCCCTAAATTTTAAATCTGCGAATCTCAAATTGCACAGATCCCTTGCTGTGGGCTTTGACTGCAAAATCTGTCATTGCTGCTTGTGTGCTGTACATTTAGGGAGAAAATGCTCTTAAAAAGGTGCTTTTCTGACATTAAAATGACTTGTGTGCACAGCGCCGGTCGATCCATGTAGTTTGAGGCATATATTTATGAATAGGAACCTTTAATTAGGGCTTGTGTTTCCTCCCTAGTCACATTGAGGGATGGTCCTCGCCGACATTCATTAATGATAATCACCAAGAGCGATGGCATAGCTACAGGCCAAGTCTCAAGGGACCCGACACTTGAAAAGAAGCATTAAATTACACAGAGGGACTCTTTAATTGCAAAAAGGAAAATATATAGCCATCATTGTTAAATATGATCTTTTGTAAGCCTTTACTGGTTCAAGGATTTGTCTAAGGATTTCTTATCCTTAAACTCTTTCAAATGAATCTAGAGCTATTTCCGTGATAATACACCACAGAGCACTTTTTCAAAACACAGATTTCTACTCCTCTGAGCTTTTTGCTACTGCAAACCAAACAAGAATGGTAATATGTTTTATACATTTGCATTTTATTGTAAAATGAAACCATTCCAAGAACATGTGCATTCACACTAGAGCTGAAACAATAAATACATTAATTGATCAGTTAATAAACAGAGAATTTTAATTAACGTTATGGTCATTTTTTCCAAGCAAAAATATCAAACGTTCTCTGGTTGCAGCTTCTAAAATGTGAGGGTTTTTTTTTCTTTTTGTCTGTTTCATATCATTGTAAACTGAATATCTTTGGGTTTTGGACTGTTGATCAGACAAAACAAGACATCTGAAGACATCTGAGACCTCACCTTGAGCTTCAGGAAAATCCAACGTGCATTTCTCACAATTTCTTCAACCGAACCAGTGATTGACTGAGAAAATAATCAGCAGATGAAAATAATTGTTAGTTGCAGCCCTAATGCACACTTTCAGAAACTTGTGCATGAACACACACACACACACACACACACACACACACACACACACACACACACACACACACACACACACACACACACACACACACGTGCATACACACACAGCCAAACTCCTGACCTAATTGCTCAGTCTCACTCAACTAATTAATCACAGCTGACTTAACATGGTGACAAGGTTAGGCTAGGTGACATTCTCCAAAAATCTGTCTTTCTGCCCCCTCTTTCTCTCTTTCTGCCTCTCCTTCTTGCATTTTTCTTCCTTCCTTCTATCTCTGCTTCTCTCCATGTCTGTTTTTCTTTCTAGGGAGCTCCTTTTCATACGTTACCATATTTTGTATTTTTTTAAAATCGTTTAATGTGTGTGAATAAATTACAAATAAAGTGTTTAGAATATACCTGTCTTTTCATTTCTCAGTCTTTCTATCTTCCTCCCTTCCTTACCATCTATATTTATTACTATCAGATCATGTCTAGCTTGAATCCAAATGGAGAGCATAACTTGGCCCACATCTATTTTTACCTGTTATTGGGGAGGGAGTTTCACAGAGGTGAGAGTGGGCATGCTGGGAAAGAAGGAGGGTTAGGGGCGGGGTCACAATGCTCCATTAATCAAAAAGAATGACACTCATGTCGTCCCTGACAACCATCCTGCCACCCGCACGTCTGTTCCCCTCCTCCTCCTCCATCCCACTCAACCAGGACAACTTTAGTGATGGGGAGGGTGGAGAGAATGAGAGATAGGGAGGGGTGGGTTGAGGGGGGGTGGGTGAGCAAACTTTATTAATCAAGCATCTCAGATTAATTGTTATGAAGTGTCACCCATAAATTCTCCATTTGGATTTAATAATCTTGGAGGTAGACTTAACAATCTCTGTCGTGATTTGAGTTTTATTGAAGAGGCTGCAGAGAGATCGAGAGAGAGAGAGAGAGAGAGAGGGAGGGAGAGAGATGCAGTGACACAAATAGCTTCTCAGCGGACAGTCCCTCTCCGCATGACAGTTATGAAATACAATTATCAGCGAGATCTGCTTAAGAATTCATCAACTGCACCCCTGCCTTCCAAGGAGAAAAGGGAAAAAAAAATCCTACATACAAAGCAAGTCTTAACTGATAAGACTTCTCTTTTCCCCGCAGCCCTTAAACTATCATTTCAATTTTTCTCTGTCTCAGACATGTTAAGTCACTGTAAAGGTATGGCGAGCATATTGCTTTGAAAGGCCTCTGCATTATATTAAAGCATAAATCATGAGGTAATCAGGGAATATGGTAAATGACACACCACATGCAAATCTTCCGAGATGTTGAGCAGTTTGTTTGAAATGTATTACCAGTTGGTTTGCATCAGGGTCAATAATAGCAGTTAATCTCCTCCAGCAGTGAAAATATACTGTCACCGAATTGTGCGACATCCTGTCAGCTCTCACAAGTAACAGAATCATAAAACGCAAATGATTTCAATCAATTGTCGTCTAATTGCAGTCGTATCTTTTGAAATGAACGAAGAACGGCCACTATGTAGGTTGACAGTGTGCATAAAATTAGCATAGCTTTGCATATTGGAATGCCATTAATGTTAGTTTTATCGGAGGCTCGGGTTTTCCTCTTATTTTGTGTGTTGGCATTGTCTTAAGGGAACAAGGGCAAAATAATACTGGTACAGTCCACATGATGGTTGGAGTAATGGTTTGACTCAACTATCATTAGGACACTTTTACAAAATGGAGCTAATTTCTCCATCAAAGAGCAGCATCTGGCCTTGTTTCTATCTCGTATTAGTCTGTCTGATCCAGGAAAGCTATTTCCTGAGAAAAATAATCTGTCCGTTGTGGATGGGTTGACAAAAGACAGATCTAACGGACAGAAAAAGAGTCTGTCTTTGTTCAGAATAATAATGGAAAGTCTTTATGTGACAGTTTTTGGGGGAAATGCTGGAGAAGCTTGTTAAACATGTGCCTTTAACTACACGTTCCCCTCCACCAGATATCATCCTGATCAATGACGCCCCGCTCTGTGAAAAATGACGATTGCTGGAGGCGCGGTAAATGTTTTAGCTATCAACGCTGCCTCACCCCCCCACCCCCACCCCCACCCCCACCACCACCACCTCCACCCTCGTCACCCAACTCCACGGCCAATCCTTCACTCACACTACATCATGGCCCTTGCCTGGTTAAATCCGAGCCCATCTTTTTCCATCAGTAATTGCGGTTGTCTTCTTGTGATGTGTGACTTCTGAACGATTCCTTCACTTCAAGATCATATGTTGTGGTGCTGTTGAAGCGCTAATTTTACAAGATGGTGAGGAAATTTTCAAATAGTGTTTTGACACTCCAGCACTGCAGGAGGCCAGACCACAGGAAACCCTTAAGTGTATTTACATGCAGTGTAATCATGTGATTAAGACCAAAGTACAGCAACACAAATTACAACTGTAAGTTATATTACTTGAATTAAGGTTGTTTGATTACCGTTGATCTTTCAAATTACTCTTTACCTATTGAGTGAATGCAAAATGGTTTGTCTGAAGTGATGTATTTAAAATATGACAACAAAACAGATTTCATGTTGCAACTAATTCTGCAATTATGACTGCTTGCATTGTATTTTCCTTTATATTGTTTTTTTTCTGTTAGCCTGCAGGATTCAGTACATCCTCCTGGACATTAACTATCAAATAACTCTTATACTTGTGTAATAAGAGAAGTAAACTATATATGTCTTACCAAACTATAACCTCAGTCCAGGTATGCTTGGATTAGGGCACTATCAGATAAGTATGTCTCGAGCTCCATCCATCTCATGCCAGAAATCCAGAAAAAATATTGCAAAAAAGTTATTACACCTGGTTTTAGGCATTTCAAAAAAGAGAAGATGATCTAATGGAAACAGATTTTTCAAATAAACTTTCAAGGATAGGTTCACAATTTTTCAAGTCTGTCTTAAAACAATATTCAGGTGTCCAAATGAACATCGAAATATGTTTAGCTTGCTGTAATCGTCCCTCCTGTTCATACTGAGCATTCTACGAGCAGAAGATCCCTTTCAAATGCTCTTATAATGTGAGTGATGGAGGACAAATTCCACAGTCCCCATTTTGAGAGAAATGTATTTAAAAGTTTATCTGAAGATAATATGAGGCTTCAGACATGTGAGTTAGTCAAATAAAGTGGATATTTTCCACAGTTAGTCTTTTTAGTGAACAAAAAAAATTCTCTCTTTGTGTCTCAACTGCAGTAGAAGGATCATATCAAAAGGGATCAGAGGGAATTTGGCAATAAAAAGACAGTAACTTTGAAAGATTGATTTGACTAATTTGGACAGCTGAAGCTTCATATTAGCTTCAAATAAACTTTTAAATACATTTTTGCACAGAAGGATCTTGTCCCCCATCACTTAAGCTGGGAATGCATTATGAAGGGATCTCTTAATGGCCAGTATGAACAGTAGGAATGATTACAGCAAGAAAAAAATGTGTCAATGTTCATTTGGGAACCTGACTATTGTTTTAGGACACACGTGAAAAACTGTGTATCTTTTAATGTTTCTATGCCTGCTTCTACTTCTTCTACTGATGCCAAAGCATTGATGTCATGCTGCCACTAACCGTCTGATGCCTCCACTTCACCAATAAGCAACATTACTTTTCTTATATCAAATGGTTGTCTAAGTGCTGCAGGTTGGTGCTGTGTGCTGCTGGTGTGGTATGACACCATACATGCTGTCGCTGGTGATGGGGTGTCGGCCATGTGTGGACTACAACTAGTTCCCCTTTGAGATAATAAAGTTTATCAATCAAATTGAATTGTGTCATGTAGTTGTTTGAAACACGAACAAATTCAAATTTTCTTTTGCTTTCATTTCAGAAATTTGCTTTAACTTACTTTTTTAAAATTTTCTTTTGATGTTTAATGGAGGATCTATTGCGCTATCGACTACAATACTTCTTAAAATCAAGCCCCTTAATAAAAATTTGAAAAGGAAGATACATTCCTTCTACAGGATATCAAATAAAAACAGAGCCAACTCTCCACCCCACTGCCCCCTCCATTCATTGCGTCTGCCCCAGTGGTCAAGGACACCCATATCAGTGGACGTCAGGGTAGGCCCCATCCATCAGGAGGGTATGGGTAATGGAATCACCCGGTGACAATGATCATCAGCACTGCAAACAATGGCCCATAAACATCCCTTGACAAGTGGTCAAATGCAGGAAAGGCGAGGTGGGGGTTGGGCGAGGGGGGTCTGAGGGATTGTACGTCTTTGTATGTGTGTCCACATGTGTGAGTCAGTCAGACAGAGAAAGAGGCTGTAACACGAGGTGAAACTGTGCTGCAGAGTAGCAGAGAAATGGTGAGGAAGATATCTCCCCGGGGATGATGTGGTGGGCCGACACGCTACCTCTGAAAACAAATGTCCCCTGTGGGTCGGAGTTCAAACATGCCTCAGCTCATTTTAAGAGTTTGCCTCCCCTACTTTCTCTCGATCTTCCTTCTCCTCTTTTTCCTTTCAGTTTTTAATCAGAGTTTTGTTTTATCTGATCTCTTGCTGCAGAGAGAGCCAGACGGCATATATATACACCTTTGCCTGCTTTTTAATGAGAATTCCCATTCAATGCAGAAAAATGCAAAAATGAAAACCCCTGACCTTGGAAAAAAAATACTTCTTACTAAAGATCAAGTCAAAAAAACAGTAAGTAAATGTAGCCAATCATCATTTCACTTTCTCCCTCAGTCAGTGCTGAATGAAACCCAATTAGAGAGAAGTTGAGGATTTCAAAGAAAGCAGAAAGTAGATTTTTTTTTTTGTCTTCAAGTTAAGTTTCCAATGCAAGGAGTAGCTGTTGCTTTTGTCAAGCTGGGTGTTTCGTCACTTTTTTTTTTTTTGTCAGCTGGTTTCTCTCTCTCTTACCCCGTCCCCCACCCCCCGTCCCCCCAACACACATACACACACCAGTTTAATTAGCCACCATTTGTCTCAGCTTTCCCTCTTTTCCTCTGTTTATCCAAACGTCAGGAATGACATTGGCCAATTAGCGCAATGAAATAGTTTAGCCCTCTGTAACACTTGGAACAGTACAAACCAAGTGGGATATTTGCTTGGAGCTCAAGGACTGGTGTGTTGCATTCATTTGTGTGTGTGTGTGTGTGTGTGTGTCGAGGTGTAATGGGGGTTCAAACAAAAGAAAACAGTGAATGTGAAAGCACAGTGGGTGTTGTTTAATAAAGATATTTTGTTATTTTATTCTATTATTAGGTCAATATTATTTGCGTAATTTTATTTCAGGCTCATCACACAAAAGAAGGTGCTGTCTGTTATTGGCACAAAACATTTGCGGTGGAGTGATAGAGGGAATCATTATTTAATGTTTTGTCATTAGTTGCAGACTACATTGACCCTAAGATCAACTCGCTCCTCTAAAATCCAGAAATCCACATCAACAGCTGGATAATGGGTGCTGCAGTGATTTACTAATTGTCTTCAGGATTCAAATTAATAATTGGCAAAGCTTTTGCTCAAGTGCACATCTAAGTAGGCTTTGTCGCTCACTTGTATCTTCAGAAAAAAAAAAAAAAAAAACGCAAAAGGCAGCTGAGACGATATCATTAACAGTCTCTCCAAATTGAAACAGTCATCAAGAGTGTCTTTAAATGTCTCTGGAAGCTTTTTGTTGAGTGCAAATGACATCTCGCTCATTTTGCTGGTGGCTACATGACTGATGTGTTGAATAAGACAGTCCGTTTTGACGCTTTTGAAGGCTGCGGGTTTGAAGTATATGATTCTGAAGTGCCAGCATATGCTTAGTGAGATAAGTAATTTGACACACAGACATCACAGCCTGCAAATCTTTCGTCTGGCTGCCTTGAGTGTCCACATCGGGCACTTTTTCAAGAACACTTTACAACTGTCACAACTGACTGTCAGCGTGCAAATGACACACACAAACGAGCTCATTTTGAACAAAGATTAGACAGCTGTCATATCAAAAAAATATAAATTCATGCAGACTAAAAATACCATTAATTTGATCTTAGGCGTTTTAAAAATTAATTTGCTATTTAAGAACCAAAGAATCCTCCTTTTTAAGCATCAGTTTTGTTTATTAGAGTAATTAAATTAACTACTCATCCTCTGGAGTGAAGCTAGATTTAAAGCGGGGATCAGTGAAGGCAACACAGCGATAACACCGCTGTTCAAATGACAGAAAAGCTTCTCCTGCTGTTATTTCTCTCTCTGAATAAGACACATTTGACTGAGCTACCTAATATGAAGAGACAACACAGAAAATACTACTCTTATTACTGCACACACACACAAAATAACACAGCATATATGTATATGTTTACACACAATCCTTGCACATTCACACACACACACACACATCAGCCGAGGGGTCAGAGCTGCAAACGAAGTCGCTGACATTGTGGCACTTCTTTGGCAGCGCTGTGCAGGTGTCGTCTGCACACAGGCTTCTGAATAAATGGATCTGAAATGATTTACCCAGGGTATCTGCCACCTGAGCACAGACACATGCACTGTTCCCTGCATACACACACACCTACCACTCCATACTGTACACACATAACACAACCCTCCCTCCCTCTGTTGTTCATAAAGAGACGCTGACGCAGAGACACACCAACACCAGCATGCTATGTAGCACAATAGTCAGGTGGTGTGACACAATATCAGCATGCTATTGTGTCACATCACCTGACAAATATAGCTTTTTACCAATGTGAGAGTTTCATACCCCTTTGTCTTATACCCATTTATTTTCAGACATAATGGAAAATATGACTATGAATAGCCGATTCCCTGACCTCGGCTTATCCAGCGACGTCTGCAGCATTATCAGCTGAAATATTCACTTTTACATGCTAACAAGAAGAGACGTTAGAGGCACAGGAGCAGCAGCACACAGGACGACTGGCTTGGGGCAAGACATCCAAGATCACAGCGGCTGTTGTCACCTACAAGCCACTTGCAATCATCCCGTAGAAGAGTAAATCTTTTTGTTTTTATGATAGAAATGCAGGGTATGTGAGTTAATAAAGACACTGTGTGTGTGTGTGTGTGTCCAATTTCATTCTTAAATGATAATGTATATGTAAGTATGTCTGTACAATGAATACAAACAGAAGTGCTGCCATGACAGTGCAACACATGGCTTACTGTTGAAGTTTCTTTTATTTAACAGTTATCTTTTTTTCAGGACAGATTTCGGTTTTGGTGGCATTCACATGAGCATTTGTGACACATCACATGATCACAGATGGCACAGATTGATGAGTGCAGAAGGGCTGTCAATTTTTTTATTCCAAACTTGAACTTGAACACTTTTGAATTGTGGGGGAAAAAATGTAATATTTGATCTGTTTGTTCTGTCTAAATTAAAAATTTAAACACAAAAGGCTGTGTCTGGTTTTTAAGCAGAGACTGTTTTCCAAATACACCGTCGCTCTATCTATTGCATCCCCTGTTGCTCAAACAGTAAACTACTACTTTAAATGCAGAAATGGAGGAAACTGTGGCACAGTACCTTGACATCAACCCATCTGAGAAGTAATGTGAGGAAATTCTAGTATTTGGGATCAGACACCAAAAATGTGAATAAAGGTAAAGTTGTTTGCTGCTGTCACAATACCACAAAAACACATCTGAAGTCACCTGTTGGCTTGTCAGTCAAGCAGCGATTGCACTGAAAAGTGACATCGATTCTACAACACAGTTTAAAATTAAGCTATGTAGGTTGCGTCCAAATTAATTGTAAAAAATTATCATTTTTTTCAAACTAGCCTTAGAGTGCAGTATGTGAAAAAAAAAAAAAAACAATACTGCAAGTCAAAAAAGTGAAAATGCAGGATTGTAGAAACTGTTTCAAAAATTTAATGACTACAATGTGGAATCCTAATGTAGGTGATTTCATTGTAATCTTATCTATGATTTTCACATCCCTGTCACATTAAATATCTCAGTTTACATTCCAGAAAAAAAAGATGTTATTAAAACAAAATTATTTTTTTTTACAAATGTAGAGTCCACTGTCAGTTTTTGGTCAAATATAACAGGTGTTGCATATCATTACAGACCACAACATAGCAGAAAAATTACAAGTAAGAGAAGACAAACTGTTCTGCAGTTTGCAGTTTGTTCCAGAGCACACAGGGTTAACAATTTGTTAGTCCAGCTCTGACGGGAGATACATCTCTGGCTGATGGGCAAAAAATTGACACTGACGCAAAGGAGAAAAACAACAAAGTCAAGAGGTGAAAAACGGAGGCATCAGAGAAATACATCATCATCCCACCTCTCTGACACTCTGTAGGGCTTGACCTTACCAGGCTGCTGGGTTGTCAGAGTGGCCTAATCAAGTAGTAGGCAGTGCTGCCAGACCTGCCCCGGTCTGAGAACACGCACAGCCTTGACTTCATCAGTCCAGCTGATACATGTGCATAAAGAGTGTGTTTTTTTTGTTTTTTTAAAAGTGGCCGTTTCACCTTTCTTCCATATTCAGTTTAGCTTGTTTATCCACACAGACAGCATAGTGAGGCTATAGGTCAAAAAAAAGGAAAGTGAGATGTGAGATATCTATTCTAAACTGAACAAATATACAAACTGAGTATGAAATAATACACTTGCATATAAATTCACTTATTTTTAATGACATTTAAGTTGTTTTTTTTATGAAAACAAGGAGTATTACTTTTACAGATTGTGTTTGGTGAATGTTTTGTTAACATTTTGAAATTTTAAAAAAATTATCTTGACTAAAATAACAACATTTAGGCTACAAACACAGTAGGTAATGTCCTCTGATATCTGTTATAGCTGTTGAATCTGTTACTAGCTGTATCACTATAGATTCATTACAAGTACACCACCATTCATATTATAGGCTCCCCTGAAAAAAGCAGCTTGTTTGTGACAAATCAAATGAGCTTTTATTACAACAATGTCGTTGTACGTTTACCCTATAAGCCTTGCATTGCACCAATATCTCAGAAATAGTATTTACTTTCTGTACTGTCTCATGAAGGTTATTAATCATGCACTGCAATTACAGAAATACCTTGATAATGGCGATGTACTTACACACATATGCACACACACACACACACAGTCTCTGATTTTTTTTTTAAATACAGTAGTATTAATACCAGTTCTGTCCACACAGTCCAATTTAAAGGTGGCGTGTAAGAATATGCATATCATTAGCGCAGTATTAAAAGATATTATTGACCTTTCCGTGGCTGTGTGAGTGGACATCAAACTTTTTAAAGTCTCTTCCATGTAGAGTGTTATTAACATATGCTGCTCTTAATAAATTATCTCTGTCACATTATAAAAAAAATTAAGCACAACTCCACAGTTTTATGAGCCTGTAAAGGTGAAGGCCATGCATATTAAGTTTTTCATGCGCCATGAACTTTTGAGATATGCTACAATAGGTTACATAATTAATTTCTGCAGGGAACCCTGAGCCATATATTTCAAACATTTTCCTCATTTTTAAAAGGGTCTTTGGTCTTAGAGAATATATAGCTGTGGGAATCTCCATTATCATCTTGCAACAAGGCTCATAGTTCAACTTTACTGACTCCAAAGCAGAGATTTAACAACAGCTATACGACAGATAGAAGAAGACAGAAAAAACTGTTATGTTTGAATGATTTCATAAAGTATCAGAAGCAAATGTTTGCAAATGATGTTATGAATGACCTCTAAGAATAGGAAATTCAACATGTGCATTACGCTACAGCACAAACCAACACATGGTAACAGCTGTATATCCTCATATTGAGAGAAGATTGGGTTGTTTCTTAGTTCGAGAGGTTATTATTCTCTTTACTTGGACCAACATGAGAATCTTTAAAGCACATGAAAGCTGTTAAGTCAAAGGTCAGTGTTAAACAAAAAAGATTCACAGTATAGAGCAGAAAGACTACACATACCAGTCCTACAAATACCTGCCCATTCAATCTGTTTGCACTGAAATGTAAGATGCACAATCCGAGTGC
This sequence comes from Thunnus albacares, assembly GCF_914725855.1. NCBI lineage: Eukaryota > Metazoa > Chordata > Actinopteri > Scombriformes > Scombridae > Thunnus > Thunnus albacares. Next base: position 16,843,861 of record NC_058124.1, on the reverse strand, counting down.
GTGAAGGAGGCGGCTCTTTGCTCGAGGCCCTCGTCACATTGTGGCTGTTTACTGAATATAATCACCTGGTTTACTGACGGGGTAAATTTAAATCTGCATGACATCTTCTGCGTGCATAAGAATGTGAAATCATTTTGCTCCATTTCTTGTGATAATTGGTTTCTGGGGCACTTTTTCCCCCGTATCTTAACATCACCTCCTTTCCTCATCTTTTTTCTCACGAGATTTTCTGGTGTGGAATGGCAACTTTCAGGCTCAAGATTGATTTGAGATGTCTAACAAGCTCTCAAATCCAGTTAACATCTAACAAGGTGATTATGATTATTAAATGTGACACTGTATGTGTGGATATTTGTGGAATTTCAGATAATGAGTGAAGGTTTTTTTTTTTTTTTTTTTTTGCCTCACAATCATTTAGAATAGTTTCAAAATGATGACCGGCCACCGACAAGCACATAAATGCACATAAATGTATAGATGTCCCAATAACTGATGTCCTGATTGGCTTAATTTAACTGATGAATCTACCCAGAGAGGTTTAAGTTCAATACTTTAGCTGATAGGAATTTGTCTTAGTGCATTATCACAATAACTAAACTATCACAGGATTCCAGTCTGTGAAAAGTGCATCACTGCTAAAAAAAAAAAAAAAATACTGACAATAAGTCAACATCTTGATCTTGACAAGTGTATGCTTGCTGAACCACAAGTGTGTACATTTTAAACATGATCATACCTGGTAAAATCAATAAGCATCATCCTCTACAGTTACACAAGAGCACTTTTCCATCTGCAGTTTAGTTGTGTTGAAAGCGTACAGCATACCAACAGGCCAAAGGCTTTTGTTCTGTTGTGTTATTCCTGTTGTGATTTTCATTTTAGTCACAGTGTGTAATACCTGTTAATTTGATAAGCTCACTCTCCCTCCTTCACTCACTCTCTCTCTCTCTCTCTCTCTCTCTCACACACACACATATATTTCATGTTTTATACTCCAGAGACCAGTATATCGCTGAGGCTTGCAGTAATTACTACATTCTACATAATTACAAAATTCTTACCAGTCCTCCTACTGATACAGTATGAATCTCTTTAGCCTTTAAGTTGAGTAAAACTTTTCGGGTCAGTTAATGACAATTTAAATTAAAAGGAATGTTTCGAATTTTTGGGGTTCAACATAATTATCTGGTATTAGTGAAGCATGTTGGCCTAAATGTGACAATGGTACATATATAATGTCATGGCAATGGCTCAAACAAGCTTACTTGTTCAAGGCTTGTATTCCCAATGGAGTTACTATGTGAAAGAAGCCACTGGTTCCAAAAGTATTTGCTCTACTCTAAATTATTTTCGATGCTCCTAAAAATAGAAAGACTGGAGATTATTGGATGATGTATTGCTATTGTAGGGTTATGTTATTTCTAATTATTTCTACCTTGTTTCTGAGAAACAGTTTGGCATTGAGGATGGTTCTAAATAGAAGAAGCCAGTCAAGAATCCACAGCTGTAGCAAATTCAAACTGCTTTGTCGTTGCACCAGACTGTAGTTGCAGGATTTCTCCAAAAGTAACCCTGAATCTGAAACCAAACTGTTTTAAGCTGCTGATTGGATTGTCAGGTTTCTAAAAAGCATATTTTCTTACTTACTGGGACTCAACATCAAAAACAAGATGTCAGTGGTGCTTGAAGCATCCATCCGTTCAATCCACAGCGACTTCGACATCCGCTCGGCCATCGCTGTCCTCAGCGCCAGCTGTCCTGTCAGCAGTGCAACTCCTGAGGAGTTGAAAGGACAGCAGTGGGCCAAAATATCTTCACCTGATTGAGCAACATCATAAATTTACTGGACAAAAATGGTTTTCAAGTAGGTTCCATGAGGAGTATAAAGCAAGAAAACTGCACTGTTTTTATGCCTTGATTGATTTATTTTATATGCCTATATTAAAACCACCTGGAAGATCTTAACAGTGGGAGATTTCTGTGAACTGAATGAGCGATTACACTTCACTATGCACATAAAATACACACATGTCATAGAGTCACTGTGTATTGTTACATTTGATAAAATGGAAGCATACTGTATCTGTTTATTTTATATGGAAGATGTCAAAACAGCTCAAATATTGCTCTCTGTGCGGATTGCCTTTAAGCCGTGCTATTAGCAGCACATGTGCCAGAAGTTTAAGCTTAGTGACTGAATGTTTCCTACTGAAAGGTACCTTGATACTCGTAGTTAACATCTCTCCTTATATTTTAATGTTCACATACCTCTTCCTTCAACGCTTTACCAAAGAACCAGATATTTTCTTAATTGCTCATCTATTGTACTGATGACTCAACCAGGAGAGTTTTATGTCACATCATGTCACATCAACAATGTGCTGAAAATTAATTTTACTTCTGGAGCCCTGAACACCTGACACTCTTAAAAGACATTAATTCAAATGCTGGCAAGATTAACACAGTAGATTAATTTATCAAATGTTACATGTACCTGTCAGAGATTACACTTACGGTCATAATCACAGGTAAAAAGTACTGTGATTATTCTGTTTGATAGTGTTCAAAGTGGAGAAGCAAACCCATTTTTTCCTATTTTTATATTATTTGCCAATATAGCCAATTTGTAATACACCAATTACTAGTACAAGCTTCCTCAGGTGTGACGTTTGTCCACAGTACAAATATTTTACATGTCTCTGCCTACTATTACCAGCTCTACAGCCCAGACAACACTGGGAACAGGTAAGGTTGTGCTCCGAAGTCAGCCTCGACAGCTGATCGACATCAATACAAGAAGCCAACATTCCTGCGTACTTGACCCCTTCCCAACTAGTACCAAGCGACACAAATATTGCTTGCTGTTGCCACTCAGCACATGACAGCTGAATGGACACAGAGGGAAAGTTTGGTTCTGTTTCTCGCTCTTCCTTATCTGCCTCTTACAAGAGAAAAAACAAGCAAATCCAATGCACTCGGGGGGAAAACGACACGCAACAATAGCATCCACCAATAGCACTGTCAAACAACGCTGTCTCTCTTGGATGTTAAAAGCTTTAAGAGCTGAGGCCTCTGTGACATCCATAGCCTCTTGATGTCAAAGATGGTTGAAGACTTGAGAGCAGGCCTCTGTTTTAAAAATACTGCGTGTGGGTGTGTGTGTGCGCACGTCTCGGAGCAGCAAAAGTGACATTTGAGGGGCACTTTACAGAAGCCAGCGGTTGCTAGGGATCTTCTGTATCACCTAAAGAGCCTTTGTCAGTCATTGGAAAGCTGTCACCTTTCGGGGGGCCGATACGGTAGGGGGAGCCGGCTGACAGGTAGGAATTAATGAGAGGTGTATGACAGCAGACCTCGGTGCTCTTGTGTATGTGTGCGTGTGTGTGTTTGAGAGTGTGTCCACATGTGTGCGTGAGTGAGGTCCTTTGTCTCAAGAGGATGAACTTCTTTGTCATCCTGATGCAGGAAGAATAGGAAGAATGATGTTAGAGATAGATTAAAAAAAAAAGGGAGGTAAAATAAACCTTCCAGATTTTAATTTTTGGTTGTTTCTTTTTTTTGTTTGAGTGCATGAATTGTTGGGATAATGAACGGACCAGCCAACAGAGCAATCCCATTAAAATAGCCAGTTCTTCACAGCCATACTGATGTGCGACTCTCACAATAAACACTTGTGCACATACTCGCAAGGATCCAACAGTGCAGGAAGCAATCACAAGAGATGTTTTCACCTCTGCTCACCTCTGCCTCCCTGGCTATATGAGACCATGGGTACAAATCCTCGCAGAACAATTGAAGAAGCTCTTCAAACATGGTGCCAAATTACATTCTCTTTTACTAACACGTGTGTGTCTGTGTGTGCGTTGATGTAATAATCTGTGTTCCCTTCCACATTACACAGTTCTCCATCGCGGTAAATGAGTTCTGTCAATGTTTCTGCATCTCAATTACACAACGGAAATAATAGGCAGCAGCAGTGCAGGACGTGGGAGAGGAGGAGGAGGATGAGCAGGAGGAGTACAGGGGCAACTCATCCACAGAGCCGAGAGATCAAAGGCTCTGTCGATGGCGCTCGGCGACTTGTTCTCGCTCGCTAAAATGTAGCCTAGCCATCACCGTTTATAAATCAGAGGTATTTTCAAAATCAATGGAATGAATGTAAAACTGAAAGGTGGAAAAACAACAGCTACTGTGGCCAGTCAGGGATAAAGTGAGTTTTGACAGATATAGAAAGCACATACAGTATAATGAGAAGTCACTGCCAGTCTACTGATATACATTTATGGTTCTCATGTATGTGTGCATATGTGAGGGTATGAAGTAAAGATAGTTTGTCATCTTCAATATGAACCAACAAATCAAGTGAATCCCTCTTAAGCCAGAAGGCAGTCATGGCAACAACAGGTTATAGATGTCAATGCAAAAGTGCTCAGCTGTAGACCAAATGCTCTGTGTTGTCGACACAAATTACTGTATACTGTATGAAGCCTTTGCAAACCCCATAATATGATACAGGAGGAGTTTTCCTTTAGACTTCTAGTGCTAATTGATAGTGACACTAAAGACCACAGAGCCTAGACACAATGCAGTTCTAGTAAAAAAGACAACAAACATAATTTTTCTTAATCATTTATTCCTACGGTCACATTCACAAGTTATCATTTATCACTTTGATTGGTTGCCAGACTCCAAGAGGGCGGGTCTTAACCAATATGAGCCTGTGGGACGACATGGACGTATGAGAGCGGTGTGCTGCAAATGATAACAAAGAGCAACTTTTCGTTAAGACAGTGGTGGACAATAAATGATAACCCTCATCCCTGACGTATTTTGATTTGCCTGTTTATATGTGAACCTAAATGAACCGAAACCAAAGAGCGGAGCGAGTATGGGAAGCGGTTTGAGCTCGGCGGGGTTCAGGTAAGGCCTGCATCCTTTCTTGTTGGCGACCGAAGGAATTCAGGTCATGTTGTTGGTCCAGCTGTTAAGCTTAACAATTATTAAATCCCTCAACCTAAAAACAAAACATTTACCAGTACTGCCTGTGCCATGACACCATATTAAACTCCAAAAACAAAACAATGCCACAGCCAATGGTGGTCTACAAGCTAACAACAGTTTACCACTAATTCACAGTCCTCGTTCTGTACAAAAATGCATTCATTCAAGTTCTCAGCAGTTAGAGTTTGCAAAATCAAGAGGGAATCTTCCAATATTACCATCTGTTTTGCACAGAACTGTCACTTTGTGTTTCCCTAAATAGTGTTTTATATTAGCTTTGGATGAACAGATTTTTTGTGAATCACATCAAGTTGGGATTTCTTCATGGCCACTGTGGACAGGAGGAATGATTACAGTGACTTGCAACTCTTTCAACATTCACGTGGCATGAAAGTGCTGTAATAACATCGAAATACAAAACTGTCCTGTAACTCTGGGAGGATCAATGTGCTATAGAGGAACTTGTTTTTGGCATCTTTGCAATTCTCCTCCCAAAGAGACAGAAAAACATGGGCTAACACTGGATAGATGCAAGACAAACAGTTGTGAAATTAAAGAGGTAGCTGCCTCTGATAGGCCACAACCACTGGTACCAAACTGAAACATGTCTAAAGGAAAACACTGTACACAAAATAGAGAATAGCTAGTGAGCTAACTAGCCAGTAAGTGGTTTTCAGCCATTCAATACAAGGCTCTTTCTTTTTTCCCAAGGATATGTGGTCATGAGGACCATAAACTGTGGCAGGTTACATTAATAACACAAGATGATGTCATATCGTCATACTTTTATGAACCTGTGCCATTGAGCTAAACTGAGCTAATCTCATGATTCGATTTAGCTTCCAGCTGCTTGCTTTGCTCAACACAATAAAGTCCCCCAAACTGAACAACTCTGTTAACACTACCCACTGAAAGCCAAGAACATGTAATGACTTCCATTGGCATTTCAAAATAGTTCATCATTTACTGAGGATTTCTTACAGACAGTGAAAACCTGTTTGAAACATGTCTAAAACTGGATATAATTGGCTTGTTAACAGGCTCGACTTAACTTATGCAGCTAAGAGAAAAGCACATTAATTTTACCTCGTAAAATATTTGACAAAAGTAGAGGGCATGTTTGAAGACAGTTTTTCTTCTCTCATATAAAAATTTAAAAATCAACATTTCTTTTGGATATCTAACAACCAAAGTCAGCAGGCCTGAGAGACAAATCCAAGGACAAGATAAGTGCATAAAAGGAAAGGGTGTTTAAATGTGTGTGTGTGTGTGTGTGTTTGCATGTGAATTTGCAGTAAATTCTGATAGGAAGATGTTGATTTAAATAACTGACTCTCTAAGGATCTGACATAAAACTGAAAAAAGAAGAAAGAGATGGAGGTAAAAGTGGAAAAAAAAAAAAACACAGCCTTCACCGAGTGAGTTTATCAGCTTGGCACCTGCTACTGGAACATTCTTGATGAACCAAAGGTTGTCTTCATTAAGCGCATTAATATTCATGACGCATGGTAATTTTGACACAGAAAAGGTCTTGGTAACCTTTTCGCGTGTGAGGAAATTTTTTTACTTCTCAAGGAAATTACAGTCCGGCAATGACTTAATTAATGCTCGCTTTCTTGGCCACGGTTTGAGGGCCTGTCAGTTTGGTGCAGCGCTGGCTGTCAGGCTTGCCGAGGGCTCGGAGAGAGAAGGATTGAAAGAGAGGAAAAGACAGGAGAGGAGAAGAGAGAGGAGAGGAGAGGGGGAAAGAAAAGAAGAGCAGACAGATGAAGTCAACATGCACTTGTCTTGCCCACAGAACTTGGCAATAGGTTTGCCTTTTGTCTTTAAATGTGTTTTTTTTCTGCGTTCTTTCTTTCTTTCTCATTTTATTTCACCTTTTTACCCTTTCTGACTTTGGATTCCTTGATTTACCAGAACAAGTAGTTGACCCAAATAGATTAGAAATCATTTGCTCTAATTGAAACAGAGATTAAAAAATATTCCACATGCAGTAGTGTTGCCATTTGTAACTGAGATTAATCTATCACTCTTAATCTTTTCACTAATTAAAACCAACCGTGCACGACTCATGTGCTTCATTGCTGTTATGACTGACATGACTTGCGGATCTATTGAATCAAACCTCTGTTGAACTGTCTAATGGTTGACAATCTTACAACAATATTCATGTTCCTTTTCTCTCTTTTCAACCTACCCGCCTAGCAACACACACACACACACACACACACACACACACACGTACGTCACACAGCACAAACTAGTTTCCAATATAGTGAATCATGGCATGTCCTGCTCTAACATCGGGCAGTAAAAAATGTGAACATAAGGTAGCATTTCCTTTATCATGTCCCATAAAAATAGCAATTTGCCCAAGCCCTTGTAGCACAATATGGAAGGCGGTGTGTTTGGCTGATAATGTTGAGATGACAGATCGTTCCATACAGGGAGGTTTCTCTGCTGTCTGCCTGCCCCGTGCAATAAATCGCAGAGGAAGACCAAAAGAGAGAGAGAAGGAGGGAGTAGTTGGGAATGAAAGAGGAGGGAGGGCTAAAGGAGTGATAATGAGAGAAGATGAGCCGAGGTCAGAGATGTTGTTGGGGGGTAAACCTACCGACACTAAGTCGAATATGAACAAGGAAAAGGAAACATTATAGAGCGTATTAAACCAAACATTCCAATACACAAATTCGCCAAGAACATAATTTTCTCAATGGTAGCATCTTTTTTTCTTCTATCTACGTTCAGATTAACATCTCAGCAGCTGAACCGCCTTCCAAACGTAACTAAAAACGTTAACGCTCATTACCGGTTCATTAACAACCTATTGAATTTTTGCTTTAGCATCACAAATGGATGTGAGAACAAAATCTTTATAGGATGAACATTTAAATAAATCTACAGACATGCCGCTACATGTTACCGCTTATCATGTTGATTGTTTAGGTGACATGAATATATTGTCACTCTGTCAATATTTCACTCATCGCTTAATATATTAATCCATTTCGAACAAACGCCTGAGGCTATAGTGTGCATTTGTGGATGTGACAGTTTGTTGAATATGTAAATGCTGTTGAGTCAGATCCTGGGACAGATGAAGTAGCTCTGTCGGTGTGTGTGTGTGAGTTACAGTTTTTTTGCGTGTGGACGTGTGCGTCTCTTCTGCTGTGCTTTGTTGCTTTGATCACGCTCACACAGCTCATCGCTCACTGCAAAAACCTGCCTCAAGGAGTGTATGTATGTGTGTGTGTAAACAACTGTGTCCTAACTATGTCCCTCCAAAGTTGAGTTTATTTGTGTCAGCGCTACAGACTAAAAGTACATCGCCCTACCTAAGCTGCTGTAGTCTTTAAACATAATCTATTTCTGTAAAACATTATGTACGATTAAACTACACACAATATTTTTGTAGCTCATAAAATGGAAACAGAACATACATGTTTCTGATTGGCTGGCAGCTATTCAGTAAAACATCGGGACACCTCAAACGATCAATGCATTTAATCATTGTTCTAAATAACTGCTGAAGGCATATTAAACTGTAGGTAACCATAGCAACAATACTTATGAAAAATTATGATGACAATTTTCTTGCTAACCCAAAGTTGGTTTAGTTACCTGATATTTTAGCCTGGAGCATATTAGTCAATATTGATATATATATAGTTATATGTATGTTTCCATTTAAATAAAGCAACAGTGTATGTGATGTGTCTATTAATGCTGGCAAAAGTAATCTGCATTGTTATCGTTTGTTGCTTGGCGTTTTCTCCAAAAGCCTTGCCAGGGGATGGGTCTAATTGCTGGTGTTTGAGACTGTGTTCTTGCTCACTCCATGCTTTATTGGATAGTGATTATTCATGTGATAAACTTAAGTTTGTGGTATTCCCGGTCTTTTTTGACACAGACATCAGCCACCACAGCCAGTCGAAATATCGCCAAAAAAAATATGTCTCACGATGAAAACGACAGCATACAGTTGTGATTGGCTACAGTAACTGAGCCATCCTTGCTGTCCCAGTTTTAGGAAGGTGGCTGTCTGTTACTGAAAGACCATATAGGTGGTTAGAAAAAGCTTTGTTGCTGTGTTGTGATTGGTCTATAAAAAATCTACCTTACCAACAGTATTTAAGTTTCTCATTTTCCTATTGAGGAAATATTTCTATCACAATCAGTGTTTTTATACTTTCTATTTCCCTACCATACTATAGTTTTAACTGAATACATGCAACTTAAATAATGGACATTTTAATCCCAAACTGCCTTTTTTTCCCCTTTGGTAACTGGCCACCTCAGCACGCATTAACGCACTCAAAGGTGAAGCGATATGCAGTACACCAAGAAAATAACAGACTCAACGAAAGAAACGCCACTCTGTTTTAAATTGTGGCAGTTTTTGTCTCCACCACATCTATTATTATCTTACATCAGGGTGTCTGTAAGTAATAATACTGGCAGAAGGTGTTTGTTTACTTTCTAACCACCAAATGGAGGGACTCTTTTATGAGGCAAAGCTTACAGTGATTCTCACTAGACCATTCAAACACACATCATCAACTGTTACGACTGTACTTAAACACAATGGCTTGAAAACATAACACTTACTGTTTGTGGGACAGATACACTACATTAGTTTTAGAGTTACAGGCCTGTGATGACAAATAACACCCAATGACAAGTGCAGTATCTGCCTTTGTGCCATTTTCAAATGTGATACTTAATCCTTCATCTGTCCTGCACACTGTCTTTTTCTCTCTTCATCTCTCTTTCTCCCCCTCTCTCTGCCTTGTATCTGTCTGCCATTAGGCAGATAGTTGCCGGTCTCATCTGTATCATGTCTCCGACCGTCCCCATAGGAGCACCACACAGTTGCTTGCTTAAGGATTCAGGAGCCACAGCCCCATCCCACTCACCGATCCCATGGATCAAACTGACACTTGGTCAGCATCAGCACATTATGAACTATGGCCACCTGCCACAGCAGACACATTGTTCCCTCTGTAGTAATGTGAAGAATATAGAGGGGACTGGCGAACTCGGCCTGCTGACAGCTTATTCTCTCTCTTATCGCCTCTGTGGTGTGTGCCTGTGAAAAGTGGACCGTAGGGCCACATTGAGATGCGAGGGTGTGGATCATCCTATAGGCATGGGTTACCTTTCCTGTATCCTGACCTTTACCCAGAATTCAAATGTTTCAAACGGAGCGAAGGTCGGTTTTGCTTGCTCTGTCCGTCAACAATAACAAATTTGAGATGAACTGCTCATAAATGCATAGGTCATCTTTAAAAGGAAGCTAGGGGTCAATCCCCTTTAAAACGAATTCTTATGTTTCTTCAGTTTTTATAATTTACCAGGCAGTAATATACAAAAGATAATATTCTAGATAGTCTTACAATACGTGTGATTTGTTGTAGAAAAAGAAACTGATCCAGATTCAGACCCAACTAGGACTGGAGCTAGCATCTGGCTGCCCCCAATCATTCAATCAGCCAGACACATAAAGCAGAACTTGAAGTAACAGATTGTAATACCACCGCACCTTCCAACCTCTCTGAACACAGTTTCTTTGGATTTTCATCATAACGATGCAATCTCCAGTGAATGAGATTAAAAAAATGACCTCATTTCCAAAGATGAATCGGACCAACAAAGATACAATCAATTTCTTTTATTTCCCAACTTTGAAAAAAGGTGCACACAGTCACTGAGCCAGACAAATGTGCTCATGCCTCAGCTGAAAATAAAGAGGCTTCTCTGCACTGGACCTCCACAGCTCCTCTTTAGGATGTCTCACTCCATATTCAGACCCTGGATCCCATTGACACCCTTCATGTATGACCAGGTGGCACCCATCCACTGAATAATGAAACAGGTGATTAAAGTGACTGATGTCCGGCCATCTATTCTCCCAGGTCTCCTCTTTAATGCCGCCATTAGGCTCTTGTGTCCAAACTTAGCTCATCAAATGGCCTCATTTATGGTGAACTGGCAGTGTGCAGTATATTGAGCTAAGATTGAGGAGCACTTCACATCATCTACATTTGGACTTACTCTTACAGATTAATCTGACAGTGACGGTGACAGTATGTGGCCATACATCAGAGGAGAGTGAGGAAAATGTATTTTCTCAATGAACTACTAAGCTCGCACGTAGAATCAGTGTAATTATTTTCTTAGGCACGTTATCGGTATGTTCTTTTTTTTTTTTTTAATTTAAAGTTAAATATCCCAACTGTACATGTTAGAGAAAAATATGCCACACTAATTAGATTCTCCTATTGAGTACAATTACAAGGTTTAAACAGTACGTCTTAATAATGCAATACCAACATGTGACCAAGAAGGTTCATATCTAGACTTCACCTAATTAAACCCAGTTGTGAATCCCAGGTTGAGTCAATCAATTATGTCAACTTTTGCATAAAAATAAAAAAGCAAATTATTTACAACACAAATCTCTGACATGTCCATTACGTATCAATCAATAGGGTGCAATGTAAGGCTTAACTCCCTAAAAGTGAGATCCTCTGAACGTAGTGATGCAGTGAATATAATCAATATAGTAAATAGGCCACATCTCACTAAGACAATTTGGAAACATGATAGCATAGGGATAAACCTGTTTACACGAAGAGAGAACTCATTATTATTCTAAATAAACTCCAAGACATGAGCCAACATTGGTACACATGTGTAACCCAACGTACTAAACGATAATCAACCATCAATGAAATATCTCAACAAGAGGAAGACAGACAAGACTGCAAAAAAAGGTCTAATGCCAATATCCTTTCAGCCCATGAGGAAATGTTTTTCACGATATTGTTGCTCATGACAACTTCTCATGAACTGTTACACCAACTTTTCTTCCTCAGCCTATGGGTAAAAACATTTTTTGTGATATTTCAAGATTTTTTCAAATTTTCAGATTTTCCACTCAGGTTTTTTTATGGGGTGGAAACGCACCTACAGCTAATTTCAGCCTTTTTTCAGATCTGTGAGTAAGCAAATATTGACAGACATTGTTTATCTACTCCCCAAATTCCCTCGTTAGAGCATCATCTGTAGACACTCTTTTCATTACGGCTGTTTTTTGACTGTTGGTTTGTAATTTGTTGGAATTCAGTTTTTCTATGATCAGCTTACTGATATCCAAGCTGACCCCTTTAGTCGTTAGTTATATGGAGCTAATATTTTGCTCATGCAACAATTCTGAACTGTTGAATGAATTACTGTTGAGTATTTTACTTGTTTTACTTTTACTATTGTGGACTCTGTGTGTATGTTCACTAGATTGATTACAGCGCTGTGCTTGGGGACTTGATGATCTTTACTGGTCAATTACATTGTTGAGCTGTTTCATTGATAATCAACTCAACTAATTTCACAGCCAGTCTCCACTTTTGTGAAACCAGTGTCTTTTTACTGCACTAATTAATTCTTACAATAACTTTGGTCTGACTGTTGCTTATGGCACCTTTTTCTAATTTTTTTTTTATCACCAACACTGAATTTGTTGTCCAATACTGTTTTTAGTGTTACATTATAGCTTCCAGTAAAAAGGCCATCTGCTGTCTTCAACTTTTATTGGAGGTGTGTTTAGCTCTCTGCATAGCAGTGCACCTACACACACAGTGAGCAGAAGAAATAGATTCAACCCTTTTTGGTCAGACAGCTGTCCCAACAACTTATCATACTGTAAATGTCAATGTATTGAAACTGATCTCAAGCCTCCAACTGCAGCACATCAGTAGGTTATATCAGGTATATCTATTCTCTTGTGTTATTGTGGCTCAAATGTTACTGTATGGGTATGCTTGACAGCAACCTGGCTGATTTCTTTTTTTTTTTTTTTTTGAGATGGAAGACCATAAACCTCATCTTATCTGGTCTCCAGAGCAGTGTCGCTGCTCGCTGCCACATAGTGGCATTACTGTCACCTGGCATGTCAGTCCTGTCTATCAAACGTGGTGCCTAAGTGGAGGGGGGACCCAAACGTGTCACTAACACTCGGGCATTACAGACAGCTAAATGTGCTAATGGCCCAGCTAATGCAGTGGTATTCACCGGTGGGTTGACCACACATGCACATACACGCATACACACACAAAGCGTACGCATGCATGAGGTGATCCCTACATTCACTCTCACTCATTCTGTCATTCAGTCACCGCAAAGGAACAAGAATATTCACTCAGACATTAACATGCAAAATGGGAAAAGAGTTAAAGACACCCACGTAGGGCATGCCCACTCACCCATTCTGTCATCAGAAGTATAAGTACACACTCAGACATAAAAAAGATGTGCGAGGTTATCCATTTTGGCAAATGGTTATTCAGTATTTTCTTGTTCTTTATTTATCAAAAGAGAATCACACAATTTATCAATTAATTAATTAGTTGAATGACAGGAAATTAATGGGCAACTATTCTGATAATTGATTAAATGTTTCAGTAATTTTTTAAGCAAAAATGCCAAAGATTACCTTGTCCCAGCTTCTTAAATGTGAGGATTTGCTGCCTGCCGTTCTCTGTCTTATGTGATAGTAAAGTTGAGGATCTTTCGGTTTTGGACTGATGGTCGGGTAAAAATATCAATATGAAGACATCATCTTTGGTCCTGGGGACTTGTGATGGGCGTTTTTTACAATTATCTTACATTTTTAAGGACAAAACAACAATCAATTAATCTAAAACATAATCAACAAATTAATCAATGTTAAAAAATAATCGTTAGTTGCAGCCCTACTTGCAGTTAATTTTTGAAACGTGTGAAATAAGATTTTAGTGTTATGATAGTGATTGTAGAGTAAATTTTCTGTTTCCACATACGTGCTGGTGTGCAAAATGTATGTTTTCACCTTTTACAGGACAACTATTTTCTGTCTCACTTGTTGGTTTATTACATTGCAAGTGGTTGTGCGCACAGTCACAAAGTCTTTGCTATAATTGATAGGTACAGGTACAGGTAAGTCAAGATTCATGACCGACATGCGATAACAGGGAAAATACCACACACACAACTTGGGCGGTTTAATCCTGTCTCGCTTTAACAATTATATCATGCTGTTGCTGCTCTAAAAACAGCTTGTTCTCGGTCAGCTCGCCTGGTTAAGTGAAGATGAAGAGAACTTCCCTGCCAGGTCCTGTAGATCAAGATTTGACATCCGTGTATTTGTAACAAGGTTTTACCTACAGCATCTCTCTGTGGGACACTGTACACTCTTGTGGAAAGACGGTAACACTGATGCAAGGCTTTGAAAGCAGCAATTAGCACTCCTGGTGGTCTGCACTGTTGTGTTTTTTTTTTTTTCCTCCTTTTACCTTCCCTATTCTCTTCTTTAACTTCCCCCTGGGAATAGCTGTTAAGGGATACAATTAATTTTTTGACACAAAAATGAAAGTGTTAATTCACCTGTGATAATTAGAGCTATTCTTACCGCATGTTGATGAATGTAAAAATGCAGTGTTTATTTATTAATTAATTTCCGCCCCTGCCGTCAGAATGAGAGCTCTCATAATTGTGTGATCTCGACTTAAGAAGGAAGTCTCAAAGGAAATAGATTATAGACCTACCCGACAGTAATGAAACATTGTCAGAAAATGTTCAGAAAAGTTACGGCATCTTCACTTTGATGTCCCTTTTTTAATACGTGTCTGAAGGATCTTTGATGGTAATGCTTGAATTGAAGAAGTATCATGGATTTTATTAATTCTGTTGAGCAGGCTGATGGGATGTATGACAGCCTTTACATGTTAAGTTTTCTCATTCAGAACATATTACATTATCATTATATATTATTCTGTGCAGTATGAAAGACTGTATATGACCCTTATGTAAAACACAGATAACTTTATGAAAATTTACTAACATACCTATTAGAAAATGCCACAAGACTATTGGTTTTAGGGAAATGTGAGAAGAAAAATTAGACGTACATGTGTTTGATGTACAAAAGCAAAATAAAACCATAAATTTGCCAATAAAATGTAGATAAAGAAACAAAGAATCTGAAACATTCAACAATATGCATTAATGTACATGTCTCACAGCTGGGAGATACTTGTGCTGCACTGTGAACAACCATAGTCACAGCCCTTGATGGGGGTCCTCTTCATCTAAGCAGTTCATTGTGGCTGCATTTTACTGGTGCCATAAATGCCCACATCTACAGTTTATGTAGACTTTTTTGTCAATATGGCAGTTGGTTTCTAACCTTGGTGACTAAGGTCTCCATCAAAGCACCACATGAGTGATATCTCCCTTTCAAAGAGAAATAGCAATCATACTCAGGTGTGTAGAGGAGGCACTAACTTCTGTACTGTTATAATAACATACACTATTCATCAAAATGATGCAAATATGCACCATACCATGAAATCAAATCCACAAATCTAAACCACAACATCTTACAGAACTCATTCTGGGTATAAAGTTCAAATACAGGCATATGACCTAAACACAGTTTTATGAGTAAACAGCTGTTACTGTGCAACAGGAAGTGTTCAACTACAGAAAAAGTAACTAATACGGCAAGATGAGATGAAACTGATGAACAAGAACGTAGGAGTGAATCAAACCAACATGAAAACTACTGAAAACCAAACACGGCAAACCTTTCAAAGATGTTGCGTTCTCATGACCATACATGTTGAGCTGATCAGTTTACCATGACGACACAGCTCAGCTGAGAGTGGAAAGTGTCACAGTCCGACTCTGCTACCAAGGCTGTGATATTGCGGGTCAGAGGGCCCAGTGGAAACGCATATGATCACAGAATGCCACACCACAGTCAGCTAAAGTTTGCTATATGGAGCCAGCGGATAAAGGACATAAATCTCCCGAACTTATCAGCCCACGTCTGCATGTCCACTTGATACATGGCCGTACTCACACAAAGAGAACATACCGCAAATTTGAAGCATTTCCCTGCTGTTCCAATTTTTTAAAAATATCACAAAACCTGAAACAACAATAGTCTGGCAGAAATACTTCTTTGGTAACCTATCACCCTCGCCAAAGAGCGGTCCTAAAACACTCTTGACTCAGTCAGTCAAGACAATCACTGTCCAGCCAGGCCCAACCCGCTCCATCTTGCCTGGCAGACACATAAAGGCAGCCATCTTAAATCACGTCTCACGGCGCACATCTAATGACTACTGAGCCCCTGCATATTTCAACATTAATTCATTAGAGGCGGGGATTGGGGGGAGGGAGGAGGTGTGTGCGGCAGCAGGGAGAATCCTCGGCGCACTCTGATTAAGGCCGTTATGTTTTATAGAAGCCATTTTTCAATGCCTCCTCTGACAGCACTTGAGGTTATTAAATTGCGGGCTTCAAGGAAAGAGTGAGAGAGGGAGAGAGAAAGTGGGAGGGAAGGGAGAGAGAGAGAGAGAGAGAGATCACGGGAGGAAGAAAAGGAGGAAAGACAGATGGAGGCTGGAGAGAGAGAGAAAGAACGATTAACAATAGCGAGGAGACAGGTTGCCAGGTCTCCTTTGGCTGCTGATAAAGTGAACTTCTTGTGATTTGTTTGTGTGTTACCTGTGGTTTCTGGGGTTATCTATATCTCATAGGGAGTAGATTAGTGTGTGTGTGTGTGTGTGTGTGTGTGTGTTGTACTGTACATAGAATGCAGCTATTTTCTCTCTGTCAGATGTGATACAGGGATTGAGTGAAGCTACGGAGGACAGTATTATGTCCACTGAACGACCTTGAATCAGATCCCTCTAGAGACTGCCACACACAGCACATTCACAAACTGTACATAAAGTTACACAATGTTTTCTTTGTGTTCAATAATTCCCCTGGTAGCTTATATTTCTACTCCTATTTGTTGTTTGGTAGTGTATTTTTCTTCCAATGGAGAACTTCATAACAAAACAACATAACAGAGAAAAAACTGTATTTCCAGCACAGAGGTAGGATAAAACTAATTTACGACAATATTAACAGTAAATGTAACTTTATGGATGGTTAGGTGATGGAAAGCACTGAACAATATAGATGTATGATATACAGTGGCATTCAAAGACTCTATAATTAATTCTGTAAATGAAGAAGGACTAGTTGAATATAAACATTGGGACAAGAAGAAATCTTATCAAATAATAACTTCTCAGTAAAAGTTGAAAATTCAATCATGTAGTAAATATTTTACATTATTTACAATATGTCATGACTCAGCTAAGATCCTCAACAGATATCAGCCCATATTTTTTGTTTTCAGTCTGAGATTTATGGCTGATATTTTCCAAATTATTATATGATTCTTTTATCCTATCTGTATGGTGAAGAAGAGTAAAACAAGGAGATTTTCTTCGACTACAACCAGTATACTCATGTTTTGTTTGCATTTTGTGTATTTGGTGGGCGCTCTCACTTGTACAAACCAATGCATGTACCTGCTCAGAGCAAAATACTAAACTTTCAACAGAAATCTTTCAAATCAACATGCATGCAATAGACACTTTAAACCTGTCTAATAATCTCTCAAGTTAACTGTTTGTTCCTTTCACAGTTTATAATGTAGTGGGTAGATGACAATATAGTTATATAAAGGCACAGCCTAAGTTTACTATCATGGTGAAAGGTTATAGATTCACCCAAATCAATCAGTTTCTTCTATGAGATGGGATAATGGAATAGTGTGAATGCTGACTAAACCTCTCATTCAGTACTCTCATGATAATACAGACACAACTTTAGTTGTGAGCCCTTCTCTCCCCGCGTCCTCTCTCTTTGCTTGAATTAATAGGCAGTGGCAGTTTCTCATCAACCAGTATCTCCTTCAGTTTCCAAATGGCTGCTCAGTGCCGGGCTTGTCAAGAAATTGAGTCATCACATCCTGACAGTTGCTTTTCTCTCTCACACTTACATGAGGCAGATTTATCAAAGTATTACACAAGCATTTATGTCAAAACTAAAACAAGACATACAGAGATGTAAGATGCTTTTTTGATATCTTGACAAATTGCCCTTTGTGGACATAAATAATTTAGTTTAGCATACATATATGCACACATACATGTATACAGTACATACGCTATAGAAAAGCACCATTATGCATATTTATCTATTGTGAGTATGTTGATGAAATAATGTGCAACCAAATCAAGACCTATAAGAAAAACATATACAGTTCTGTGCTGTCGTCTACATCAAACTGTTTGGTTGTTGAATTTGTTATTCAACCACTTTATACACTGCAAATCACTGGTAGTTTAGGTAATAGCAAGATCTTTAATACCCTTTCGACACAAGCTGTTCACACGGTACAATGAAAAATCGCTCTCCTCTCTCCTTCGCTTAACACTTTTTCTCCAGATCGTCATCCTGAGACACTAACACATCATCTGTAGTTGGCTGCATCTTTACGATGGCGTATACTTCACAGGGAACAATATTCTCTTTGCGGGAGAAAATGTTCTGGATTCTACTCTCAATTTTTGTTACGCACCGCTGTAAATACGACTGTTTCAAAGATATGAGACGAGTGATTTGACTTGTTGAGAAGATAATGATTGTCACAAGCATTTTCATATGCTCTTAAAACACAGCTGTATTTCTTATGTCTGCTAGTCTGAGAAAACTCACTCTCATAAGTACAGTCCTATAAACACTGCACTTACAAAAGGCATTCACACACACACATAGCACCATGTTACAGTACTATGTCCTTATCCCTGCTTTATCCCTGTCATCTTTGACAGTTAAACAATGTATCAGTTTGGGGCCCACCAGCGAGGTGGGGATATAAATGGTTTCATTCCCAAAACACAATGGCTGTGAATTGTAAGGGGAGAGCATGCTCCAATATGATGTTAAAATGAAAGCACAATCCTGCAGAAGGCAGAGTGTGATTGTGCTGCTGAGATCATACAAATGATGTCTTTCAACGTTACTTTTCATTAGGAGCTGTTTTATGTGTTCTAGATGCAAAAACTCTTAAAATATGCCATCATGAATTATTTAATAAACCTCACCACTTAAAGATAGTTGACTTATTATGACGTGTCAAATCATAACCAAAAGGAATTTAATGTTAGAACGGGCTGATCTTATATGTAATATTCAAAAAAACAATTCTTCCTTAACTTTTAGTTAGCATATTAAGAGAGTATATAGAATATCAACCTAGGAGCTCTGGTTGTATTATTGGTTTTATAATGACAAATCAAAAGATGTAAAAATATTTAGCTCCAGTCATGTGGAAAGGACACAGCTAAACATCTTTTCTTCAAAGTAGTGCACAAATGAGCTTGTGTGACTCTATTTAAGCAACTGGAAAGTTTATTGAGGATTTTTATAACAGGACAGTGTCAACGTTGGTGCTCTTGAGGAAGAGATTTGTTCATTGGTAGGTCAACTTGATATGTAGACAATGAGATGCGTGGCGTGTAAACAAATGCAAAATATATTGTAGTGCAGAGTTTCCCATACATTCATTTATTTGTGGTGGCCCGCCACAATCATCTATTTCTGGAGCTGCACGCCCTGCTCTCGCTCTCTCTCACAAACACATGACAATGGGCCCATCCGTAAATAGCATGATGTTACACACTTCTGTACAGTAAGTGACAGCATGCACTTTAACGTTGGTAGGTAGTCCACCAGTAAAACCAAAGAAGAAGAGGAGGAGGGGTACATATGGTTGTTGGCTTTTCCCCACAACAAATATGGCTGGTAAAATCAATCTGGAGATCATGCATGGTTACTATCATGAACACCTCTGCATAAATTTGTCCAAAACTGATGAATTGAAGTTAACTCTGATAAGTTAGTCTATATATGTTCTTAACACAATCTCAGAAACCTAACTCTTCAAATACATTATTAGCAAGCATGCAGGGCTCAAGCGGACCTCCCGTTGTCCCGGGAAGGATGTAACCTTAAATTAATTTTGTGATGAATTTGGGACGAGAACTGGAAAAAAAGGACAAAGTGCACAAAAACCGAACGAGTCCAACTCCAGACAGCTTTCTGAGCTGATTAGCATGTAAGCTTGTGTATGTGTGTGTCTGTGTGTGTGTGTGTGTGTGTGTGTGTGTGTGTGTGTGTGTGTTTTGATGCTAAGTTAGTAGCAGCAGCTCAACACATGCAAAGCTCTTAACCCAGCTGTATTCTTGAAGGATGAAGACTTATCTGGTTAACTGTAGCACAGCTAACAGAACAAGCTAATCCGGCTAACAGCTAATATTATGTCCAGTTTCAAATCAAATCAAGTCAAACTTTATTTCTTCATACACAAGGTGACAAAATGTGCTTTACATAAAATGGCAATACAATTGCAACATAATTCATTCATTCAGTTATTTATCACAAACTTGGCAATTAAACTATTTGCAGTGGAGAACCTTATATGCAGTATTATTTATTTATTTCCAAAAACAAAAAGTGATGAATACAAAAATATAAAAAGGAGATTAAATGTAAGGTAATTTTACCACTAAACTTGTGTACCTTTTGATTTCAGACTGTTAATTATGGTAATTCTTTTTTTTTTAATTTCATAAGTTAACCAAATAAAAAATTTTAAAGATATATTCATCAATAATCACAATAATCAATATCTACGGCTCTGCACTACATTTGGTGATATATCAGTGTCCAATAAGACACAAAAAGAACAAAAACTGATCGATACGATGGGCTGGGAGGTGAAGGGGTCAGAGAAAGAATTAATGAAGGAGACCACCTAATGTGAAGCCAAAGAAAAACGAACGAGATGGAACGTTTGTACAGTTTAGAGGCAGCGAGGATCGAGAGACAACAAGAAAGGGGGAAATAAAAGGCAATACAGAGTGTCAGGCAAAGAAAAAGGCTCTTACAGGCTAAATGACGCCTGATTCCCTGGATATTTGGGCTCCCTCTGGGGAACATATAGTTGTTACTGGCACTGACAATTTGAGAGGCTCCTGAGGGAAACAAAAAAATAAGACGCTGAATAAGGCAGACAAACACACAAGCATCTGTCTGTGGTGCAGACTGACAGACGGTCTATCCAAATATCCTAGACAGCATCATACCAGCACAGTCCTATGAAATCAACATTTGGAGTTAGCAGGCTGTTGGACATTTAAAACTCTAAATAATAAGTGTGACATCAAAAGTTCTCCAATTTATAGAGAATTTTCAGTCTAAGTGTGACTGAGCCTCCAAAATATCAGCAGAATAGGCTGAGACCGTTGGATGGAACAAATCTGAACACATGTAAGCTTTTTTTTAAATGACAACGCCAAATTTTTCAACAGAGACGGCCAAAATTTATAAAAAACAGCAATTCAAATATCCATTTACACTCTTTAGTTTGCCAGAAAGATGGGTTGGAAATCTGGCTGTTACAATCCAGCTGGAATTGTCATCTAAGGAAAAAAAAAAACAAGCAAACAAACAAACAAACCCAATATGTACTACCTCCTGTGCAAATTAGTTCAGATTTCAACGTACCAATTTCAAAGACATAATATAAGAGTAAAGATCTCTCTTGCAGTGGCTCAACATCTTCACTTTGGAGCAGCAAGTGATGTATTTCCAAGACACATTGGTGGCGATGAGGATCAAAAGAAAGCGGCAAACCGAGTGACATACACATGCAGCATAATAAAAATTCATTGAATCTACTGCAGGCCAAAATGGATGGTGGCAGCTAGGTCATATTGCATCTGTGCAGATGGGGTCAGGGGTCATGTAAAGTTGTATGAGAGGACAGTGTGCTTTCATGCATCATGTAGCAGATAAAGATTTTTGGGGCTTGGAGAGAGTGGAGGTTGGGGGCTAGTTCACTGCAAACAGCAAAAAAAGGAGCCTGCGTCTCTGTAGGCACCATCTGCCCGTCTTCACACTAGTGTTCTCAAAGCCTGAATATGGGTGGTGTCAGATGTGTGACGAGGACATGTTGTTTTTTGGATAATCAAGTCAGTTATCAGGATTCTACACACAACATGAATTGGACAAGTTGCTACTCTTGGTAACTTAGCTAATCGGACCAGGGTGTCCAGGATTAACATTGAGAAATTGTATAAAACCATTGATCACTAGTTTGGGAGGGTGACCTATTATTACAGGGTTCTTTTCCCTCTTTTTCCAAGTTTTTTTTCCCAATATAAAAACACAAGAAGGTTTTCAAGCAATTTGTGATCTATTCCTGATTTCGAGAACCAGCATCACTTTAAGCCAGACAGAGCCCGTCTGATAGGTTGGCCAAACCAATATATCAGCTGAAAGTAGCTTATCACATTAATCTGTATTGACGTGTATGTCGACCATTAACTAACAAGAAAATTGCAGTAAAAATAAGTGTCTCTGTTACACACTTTTTCTAAATGAGAGTAAAAGAGTTACATAGTTTGTCCACTGCAGAACACTGACAAGTTTTACCAGTGAGTGTGTCCCTTTTGTGCATTTGGTGGAGGCTCGAACTTGTACGAACCAATGCACGTACCTGCTCGCAAGCTCTACGGGGTTGTGTGTGAGGATCTAAAGAGGCAGTGTGTTCAGCCATATTTTGGGTAAAATATAACTATTTGGAACACGTCGATCATACGGATGAGCAGCAGAGATGTAGATTATGGAGAATTTTTTTCTGTTGTGGCAACATGGAATCCATTATGACTGCTGTCAATCCCTCCCTTCTTCTGAACAGGGCAGAATACTAAATTTTCAACAGCAATCTTTCAAATCAGCGTACTTGACATAGATGGAGTATCACTTTAAAAACTGTATAGTCTTGTCTAATTATCTCTCAAGTTAGCCGTTTTCTCCTTTCACAGTTGATACTGTGGTGGGTAGATGATAATATATTTATAAAAAGGGGCAGTCCAATTTAGAAAAAGTGTCTGTTACACACTTTTTCTAATTATTTTTCAATTGCAAAATGGATCACTCAGTACATATCTTTATTTATTATGTTATGTGTTTGTACAAAAAATGAATTAGCTGATATTTATAGTTAACACATTTTTTTAAACTTTCAAGTAGTGATATTGGTATGAGCCTAAAAAATACAGTACTGTTTGGGCAACACTCACAAGCAAATCATCTTGTTCTTATCATTATTACTGTAGTATTTACTATTTTAAAAATTAAATGTGTGTGTGTGTTTGTTTTGAAGTGTATTTAATTGTGATGGGAAGGAGTGCGAAAAAAAAAGAGAGAGAGTGATGTAAACTACAGGCATGTGGAAAGCTGTACAGCCATTCATTTGACTTCTTCACTTTTTATTCAAATAGGCCTGACCTATTTGTTGTTCGGTGCCAGCCCTTATTTCATATGATCCACCAACAAGCCAAGAGCGATTATTCCAGCACAAATGGCATGGACTTGACATGGGCCCAAAAGCGTTCATATACCTCTCTGGCCTGAGGCCACAGTTTGTCATAACACAGGGAATTATGTATTATGCCTGCGCCCGGTGATGACATCACAATAGCAGGATGAAATATAAGCTCTGATATGGCTAGCTGATTGTGGAGAGCTGCAAGGGCTTTCATTAAAAACAGCATATCGCTCATAAAAAGATTAGAGCTGGACAGCTGTTTCCTGATAGTATGAGGCTTCTGTAGTGGCTTCATCATGAGCACCTGAAAAATATAAAATGCTCCAACACTTGTGTGCACTATTTTGTGCTGCCGTGCAGTTTTATGGCAGTAAGCAGAAATACAAAAAGTAAAACTGAACAACTCTTCTTTGTGCTTTATATTTTTAGAAATGCATATAAGTACTCAAGATGGAACAATATGGAAGCTTGTCATACTTGACTAATAGCATATATTATTAGACACATAATGACTAAGGATACTGTTAATTCTGTCAAAGAAGTGATCTTATGTCAAGGCCAAAAATGTCATGACTTTAAAAAGAAGTAGACCACTAGACAAAGGAGATATACATTTTCTGTAAAATATTAAGGATATCAAGTGAGCATTGGTGCTCAGACAGATCAGTAAAGAGTCTTTACTATACACAACACCAGCCTGCTTTTTCCACTTAAGCACTGCTATTTGTTCCATTTAAGTGTATGCACTCAATCAATTGTATAATAATTAGTGTAATTCAACAAATGAGTTATCTAGGACATTTGCAGTGCAGTTTTTCTAATACGCATCGATGTGCTTCTTTTCTTTACCACTACTCAATTCTCTACAACCCCCACACTGAGCTGTACATAATGGAACAAATATGTTATGTGGTAGACAAACAAGAGGAAAACAGTAACTGCTGATTGTTTAAGAATAAGGGAGGTGTACAGGTGCCATTTCTAATTTGGTGGGAGAGGCCGTAGGAGGACGGCCTTGAAGAGCACAAAGCAGCTGGAATCAGCCTCATAAACTCGTGCAACATCAAAGGCTCTTTAGCTTGTTTCATCAAAGGTGTCTTCGTTGCTTGGCTTTCACTGTCTGCGAGCGCACTGTGAGTGTGTCACTCTTGGTATGAGTTTCAGGAAATCTTGGCATGAAAGAAAAATTTATTCTCGCATCCAAGAAAGTGATATTCCTCTAACACAACACTGTTTACATTAGGAAATTAAAGAAGGCAGTCACACACACAACACACACGCACACACTACCATGTTATATTTTTTATGGGTAAAGAAAAAGCAACATCTCTGGCTTACTCAGGGGGAACATAGTGGGATATGACATTTAAACACCAGTGTGAGCAGTCAGTTCAGTTTCTGACAGGTGTGTCAGACGTGGATGTAAATCAGTTTCACATGTTTTCTTTCCACATTGAGTTCAGAGCACAATAAGCGACTCAGATCCAATTTACTGTTGAATGTATGGTTGTTTTATTCAAGTAGGAAATCCAAAGATCAATTTCTGTGCTGATGCATTTTCAGAGCAAAGAGGAACAGTTGGTGTCATCACAGTGCGTAATGAACTTTAGATGCTCGTGCTCATTAACACCACTGTTAATTTAAAGGAGAATTGTCAAAGGATCAGTATTTTCACAGGTGGTAGAGAACAATTGACATCTCATCCAATTGAGCTCTCCAAATCTTCCATTGTGCATTTTTTGTAATGTAAGAATAATAGTTCTGTACAGCTGTGGGCATTTGGGCGCACAGTGGAGAATTAAGGGTGCGATGATCACCATATTTGACATGTACTGGGGGATAAAGCCCAATCACAGTTGGTCAGGATTGGTCTGGTGGGATGAGATATTTACAGAGTAAATTTTAGACAGCCACAGATTAATCTGAACAAATCAACCAAATCATATTGGTTATGGTGTCAGTGATGGTCAGGAGTAAGCAAAATATTAAGCAATTTGTAAAACTTCTAACTACTGGATGTGTGTGATATTAGATGATTTTCTTTTTAATTGGTCAGAATTTTATTAATGTTTCCACTATTAATGTAGCCTGAATTGCCGCCCACATCTCCAATTTGCTCTGCAAGTCAATGGGCGCATTCATGGCCATTTCTGCCAATCGGAGAAACAGTCGAACGAGCAGGGCTTTGTAGATGGGATTAAATTCAGGGACGCCATCTTTCTACATGACTAGCTTGCTACCTGTCTACCACCATGAATAATAGAGACAGAGAAAAATAACAAATAGAGATTGACGCAGTTGTACAGGTTTTTGTAAGCTGACTTACAGAGATGACTTAAATCTTGAAAGTTAACTTAAATGTCAGAACTTTGACTGTTAATGCAGCTTCCATGTTGAAATGAAAATGATGTCAGCAGGACAGAAAGTCACTAATTGGTTTCAGTCAAGACTTAAAATTTTACCAAAAAGAGTTCATTTCAAACTGGAGGTGTGAGGTTTGAAAGAAGTCTGCATTTTGGGGGCTGGGACGAGCTTATGAAAGATGCTCCAGTTGCATTATAGGAATTGTAGGATCCATTCTTTGACCCACACTATGGACTAAAAGTCAGGATATCTCTGCCAGAGTGCTTTAATTTTGACCATTATTTTTTAAATCTTTCTGTTGTAAATAACTGAAACACCACTTTAAAGGCTTGAAGTAACAATTTCTTTGATAAAGGCAATTAAGCTTAAACTGACTGCTCAGTGCTCAGTATCTCCAATGTGTTTTTTCTTTTATTGACATAATATCTAGACATAAGGATCATTGCATACAGAATGAAAACACTAATATCCTGAACATACTTTACTATTTATAATCATAAGAAAACAAACACAGAAATATTGAGTATTAACACTTAATTTATATGTGTGACTAAGAGAATAATATTTTTACATCAAACTATACACTTGCTATTACAAAGATAAACCAAAAGAGCAAGGAGAAAGAGAAAAATAAATTGCCTATGTAGATAGTGGAAAACTGACCAAAACTGAGCGCAATGATAAGACAGAGAAAGTGAGAGAAAGAAAGGGAACAGGGACAGAAGACAGAGAGATGTGGCCATTACAGGTGCGCTCATCACCGAGGGTAGCGTGTGTCGGAAAGAGAAAAGAAAGTTCCCTCTGGAAGACAATGGCTTTAGACAGGCACACAATAGCTTCATTAGAGGGTTCACATTATCAGGTCATGGGAGATAGAGGGGAAATATCAGAGCGGACACATTCGAACGATGCCCGTCGCCAAAGCCTGCCAACTTGGCGAGCCACAGCTGTGATTTTTTTTTTTTTGTTTGTAATCTGATGCTCCTGAAGTTGGCAGTGATGGGAAAATGGTCAAATAGGTAGAGTCTGAGGAGGAAAAGGGGTAGAATGGGAGATTAATGGTTACTCTACGGCCATGTTACATTCTATTGTAATACCATCCTCTCTCACGGTCCTCTTATCAACTCCCTTTCACTGCTCTGATAGAAGGTTACAGGTTGTAAACAACATGACAGAAAGTGGGTTGGTTTGTGAAGGGGACTTAAGTTGCATTAATAAAACCAATTTCCAAACGGAATAACAGCCTGGTCCTTTGTTTTATCCCTTGTGTGAATTTTGCCTCAATGAAGGGTCCAAATGTCGTTTCCTACCTTTAAGACTTGCAGTATGAAGAAAAAAAAAATCAAGACATCTAGCAAAGGTTTACTAGCTGCCTAAGCATTAAGCATGGAGAATAATTACACCAGCAGGAAACCCACACACGTCGCTCACCATTAGTACTGAACGTGACCCCTCTCTGAGACGCCCTCTATTTGCACCGACTAGGCTATCGATCAGACGGATCAATCACTAGCTGCTGGTGCGCAGGCCTTTAAGTGCCAACGTCACACTTGTTCACCAGCATCAGGGGAGCTGTCATACAACACTTACAATCAATTACAGAAATTAGCCCCTTAACCCCCATGTGCTGCTCCAGACTGTAGTCAAACCCAGAGATGATGGACAGCACGAAAGGAAAGCGTTTGGACTCCAATGGAGTTGATGAGAGAAGGAAAAAGTCTGGACATTTTTAAAGATTGTGTTTTATTACATGCCTTGATTTAGTTTAGACTGTAGGGAGTAGTGAGCGGAAACATGGATGAGAGAAGGGGGGATGATATACAAGGTTCCTGCCAGGATTCAAACTGTTAGATGTTGTGATTATATGCAACACCTGGCAACAGTGGCAACATAGGACACATCAAAAAACCTGTGCCCATTGTTTTCTATGTAAAGGGATCAGTGTGTTTAAAAGTTCCTGTTGGATCATTGAACAGCATCTGAAACCCCCTCCCCTACACGTTCACAATGTTGGTACTGAGGGAGTTGCCTTTCTATAACTTTCTGAAACAATCCGACAAACATGCTTACTTCAAGGATTGGCCAGATGTACGGTGATAAGAAAATATGGCAGGAATTCTCTCTTAGTCTATTCCTTTTTCATTCTTCTCACAACTATGTCGCTTTTCATGTGTATGAACAAGGGCAGCACCATGGATGCCTTGGGGGACCTTGTTTCTGGCATACCATGGCCTCAATCCCACACACTGATGGCTGTCCTTTTTCACTAGTGTCAGCTCTCCAAAAAAGCAGCAATCTGATCACATTCACTCTCCAATTTAGCACGTATCTCGCACTGTGTTCTGACTACTTCTTCTGTCTATATGATGCATCTGATGTGTACTATGGGCATCAATTTTTGGGGCCAAAGTATGACACTATATGACATGGCTGGTGTGTGTTGCACTGTAGACACACATCGATCCAAACAATCAATCAATCAAAATGTATTTATATAGCACAATTCATACAATCAAAGTAAAAGTGCTTCACAAAAAACATAAAGATAAATACACTAATAACCACCAGTATGTATGGTAAGTCAGGAATTTGGAAGATTTGCTTATGTATTTGTGTGATTATGGGCAGTCAGGTAAATGAATATGACAACCAAAAATAAAATGAATCCACTCAATGTATTGAAATTAATATATTGTATGTATTAAAGAAAACTCATCATATTTTTCTTTGACAGTGAAAATTTCTAGTTTAGTAGTGATAATGTTCTCAGTTATGAATGTTTTTTTTTTTTTAACATATCTAACCTGCAATGCAAACAGAAACCAGGTGAATATTCCCCATCAACAGCATTAAAGCAAGTGAGGTTAGCATACATGTGACAGCTACACTGTGTTAATACTGAATGACATTTCAAACTGGAAATGTCTGTTTTCCCCACTAGGCACTGAAGGTGACACTGCTAAGCAGATAAAACACCCCAACTGTGAATTGAGGCCAGTGGTGAGGTAGCGGTGTCCCCTAAACCCACCCCAGAAGATCTCTTCACTCCCTTTCTTACATATATTCCCACACTCTACCCTTTTCTCAGGTTTATGCTCTTTCTATATATGTATATATTAAAGATATGTCTCCAAGACACACACACACACACACACACACACACACACACTGACACCTTCCCCTTCAGCAGGGAACAACCTACAAGGTTGCAGGCCTCCGTGGATGTGCCCATGTCATGGACAAAAAGTACTCTAATTTCAGCCAAGTTCACTGTCACCTGTACGCTGGTAATAAATCTTGTTTGGTGACAAAAATAGATTTCCAATTAAAGCGGAAAATTGACACAAAAAGACTAGAATGAAGAAAGAGTGCCACTTCAAGGACAACATGGGCTATAATGAAAAGAATAAGTAGAAGTTAACCAGAGTAATCAAGTAACATATTTCCTCAAAGCACACATGAAAAGGTGTGGGACAGGTTGGATTATTTTAACAGTTTCCGATCTCTTTTCCTCCTTAAACTGCCCAGTAAATATAACCTCGGGTACAAGCAGTCTCATACAAATTGACATTCTTGAGCTTTTTGGCAAACTTCTCAAATTTCTTTCCAAACCTGTGACCTGTGATCCATCAGGTCAAGCTGCACTTGAAAGCCACTGTCACCTCAAACTGAGATCACACCCACAGTCTCAACTCTGGTCTATGCAGGTGTGGCTCACTTTGTTTGCAGCCATGTACTACTCAAGTGTGTCGGTATCGTCTGCAGAAGTTATGTGTAACGGGTGGTAAATTTTTAGTGTGATTACAATGCATAAATGGAGTATGACACTCCCCTCTCTGAAATTTGGGAGACACTTATCCAATGCAAATTAGCAATAACAGAAGTCATGTGTTAACAGTTACTTTACACACACACACACACTGTGTGGAAAACTATTCTTGTCTGAATAGGTCGTAAAGCTATTCCATAAGGTAACATTGGAACAGTCCTAAAAAAACTGATTGAGATAATAACAGGAACACCTGTATGATACAACCCAATAAAATACACATGAAGCATGTAATCTTTTAGTAAAATTGTAAATGTAAAAGTTGTGAATATGTCAGAGAGGTGTTTAACTCTATGGCAATTTCTGAAGCCTCATGTTGTGGTGCTGTTTTATTCAAAGGTGTATTGGGTTCCCAGAGTGTTTTTTATTGCATAAAGACTTTTCATTGTAATTGTTAGATTCCTGATTTAATTTTAATTTTACCCTTCTGTACATCTATTACTTGAAAGGATAATTTTATTTTTCTCAATGTCAACAAATCCAATGAAAATACTGAAACCAACAGTGTGTAAATCTTTAAAAATAGTGTCACAAAAAACTGCATACTTTCCTTTTTTTCTTAAAAAAAAAGGCTAAATAGTCTCTTTAAAAGGATTGTCTTTGTAGTTGTTAGCAAATGTTACTCAGTTGGAATTAAATAGTGTATTTGCTGTGGACTAATTTCATTGTGGACCCTATGCAGTTCAGATTTAGGAATAATCATTCTACTGAGACTGCTTGTTGCTAGTTCTTGGAAGTAATCAAGACTAAACTAGATAAAGGAGGGGTGGTAGGAGCAGTGTTTCTTGACCTGCATAAAGCATTTGATACAATGAGTCATCCAATACTTCTATCAAAGATGTCCAAATTCAAACTTTCAGCTAGTACATTGGGTTAGGTCTTATATATCTGGTCGTTCACAATGTTATCATATAAATAATGAATTGTCATTGATAAATTTATGCAAAATGGGAGTGCCACAAGGCTCTGTTTGTGAGGATATGGATATTCAGATGTATGCTAATGACACAGTCATATACACTCATGGGAGAGACACTGAACAAGTGGCTACTAAGCTCTTATTAATGCTTCATAAAGTTGCTAAGTGGCTGAGTGATTTGTGTCTGACCTTGAATATAAAGAAAACAGTGACAATTTATTTTTCTAATAAACAAACCATGTATCTACAGCTTAGTGTTAATGGACAAATAATCAAAAACGTTAATGAGGTTAAATATTTAGGTTTTGAAAGCCATATTAAAAAAGATAAGTACAAAATTGAAATATACCATTGTTAAATTTAGACATATTAGGAAGTCATTAACAATAGAAGCATCAAAAACATGTCATGATATTTTTCACATTTTCATTATTGTATATCTTGCTAGTCCCAGGCCAGTAAGACTGTGTGGAAACCAACTGAGATTCTTCTCAGACAAGCCTTAAAAGTTTTTTGATAGGAAATCATTAAATCATCATCATTGTAATTTATTGTCCACATACAACCTCTTAAGTTGTCATTTTGTTTTCAGAAGTCTGATTGGTATTCAAGACAATTTACAATGCTACCTCTCCACCATTGAAGAACTTTTTTCATTTACAGCCATCAAACATTGAAATATGTTTCCAGCTGAGCTTAAAACTCAGACTTTCATTCTTTTTCCCATGGTGCAAAAAAATGGATATTGAGCAACCATTCATGTTGACATTAATTTGACTGTGATTCAGATTTTTAATTGTAATGAATTGTAATTTTATAGCTGTACTGGATGAATGTGCTGGTATTTATATGATGATGTGTGCTTGTAGATTTGTCTGTGTGATTGTTAGTGTGATAGAAACTATATAATGGTGTTGCATGTAAATGAATGTTTCTGGAGTCTAGTGATTGTTCTGTGTGTACCTGCCCAGGGACTGCAGATGGAAATTGGCTAATAGCTAAATCTAGCATAAATCATCTCTTCTCAGTTTGAGATTAATGTTTTTTGTGCATGGTCCTTCTTTAATAAAGGAAAAATAATAATAGTCA
This sequence comes from Thunnus albacares, assembly GCF_914725855.1. NCBI lineage: Eukaryota > Metazoa > Chordata > Actinopteri > Scombriformes > Scombridae > Thunnus > Thunnus albacares. The sequence continues at coordinate 16,812,376 of NC_058124.1, read as the reverse complement.
TGGATGAATATACATTTGGTGCTCTAGTGAGTATTTATGGTAGCAGGACAGTATATGTGAGATTGATTAAAACTACAGTGGCTGTGTTCACTGTAATGAAGAACCACCGCAACGGTGTGTCTCACAGATGTGTTTTTAACATTTTCTGAATGACAGTGTAGGTCTATCGCACAAATGAATAAGCTATATCAGGCTTTGGCTACACAAACAGTTCTTTACTTGTTTTGTTCTTTTTATCAGATTTGTTGACAGTAATTAAAATATAGAATATCACCAGTCTTATCCTTTAAATTGTTTTTATTTTCCAATACAGGACTTTCACAAGCAAATCAACTCTCTCTCTTCCCTTGTTTTATTGTTACTTTGAATCTTGAAGCCAAGTTTTTGTTCATTCAGTAACAGAAACACACGCAGGTGTTCATATGTTGACACAGACATTGCAGTGATAGCATGCTGCTTAGGTTACTCAAGTTAACAGTTAGCCTACAAGTTAGACTTAAGAGAAACTCCTCGAATGACTCAATCAGTGGAGTTTATCATTCAGACAGCCTAATGCAGCAAGGCTTTTGCCATTTACTGTTTTTGTCATTGGGGATATCCATCTGGTTATAAATGGAGCTGTCATGATAATGCTATGAAGGATCACGCTAACCCCCATTTAGCAATCTCTTCGTCAAATCCCAAAGGGCGGAGCTTTGATTACTCCCGCAATTAGCGATGTCAACCTCCTCTATGAATTAAGTATTCAGGTTTGTGTTTTCAAACCAATTAGCCTACTCTCTTGCTATGACTTGTTGATTAATTATAGATATTTAGTTAGGAAAGGAGACATTAATTATTAATCAAAATTGAATTATGTGGCATAATTAACCACAAAACTTTTTTCTATTTTTTTTCCATCTTGGTATGTTTTCATTTATATAATCTCAGACTGTTTGTGACACATGGCAGAACTGAGAAGAATATGTGACCTTGGCTTATGTGAAAAGGCGTTGAAAGCATTAACAAGGCGCTAATAGCTTTTGTGGGAGTGTTTGCTGTACTGTCAGCAAGTTGCTGTAAGTGTTCAACGTTAACACACACTCTCAAATCCAAAATCAATGGGCTCTTAGAAACCTGTTGTACTGATGCACTGTAAGACTCTATTCATCACTTGTTTATGGCTACATGCTATGAAGTGAGGTAATGGCATTTATGGGTATTTACAGGTGACATGTTGAGTCCTTAAATAATATTTATTGCGTCTGCCACTCTACTGCTATTGTAACCAATGTCCTTGCAGAGATGATATAACAGATATCTGGTCATACATTGAAGGAAAGGTGTGATTTATTGCAAGGTCATAGAAGTTACAGAGTGCCTTACAAGCAAATAACAAAATGTATCACCAGCTTTTGTTACAACAGCAGGTCTGAGTTACTTCACCATGTAATTAGCATTGACTGACGTGCTATTAAATATGAAGTTTGTGACTGAAATGCTATAAAACACTGATGTTGATCATCGTGTGTTTGTTGCTGGGCAGATATGCTGTTGTTGTCTCCACTGTGCAATGCAAGTTTGACCAACTCTTGACAAAGGATTCCTTTGACCAATGAAAAACAGCTAAAGGGACCGTGTAAATATTTGTCATCATTGAAGCTGTGTGGAAATATAAAGCAGCCAGGTGGTAAACAAGTGTGAAACAATGCTTACACATTTCTTCTGCATCTGCGATAAAATAACTGCACTGGTAGCTGCACTTAGCAGTTTCCAACTTTGTGATTGATGTAGTTGGTGTAGTTCCACACCATCAGCATAATGTTATAAAGGGAAACATAAGGGAGAGAGACTGTGGCATTAGTTGCAGTTTTGCTCAATTTCTGTGTCTATTGATGCATTTCATAGCACATTTCAGTAACCAAAGAGACTGTGATGAGATAAGGAGATTAGCGCACTTATCATAATCACCATTGAACGTCTGTGAATTTGCATGAACATACAGTTTATTGCTTTGGGATACGGCTTACAATAGCACTGTAGCATATTTGCTCATAACCACAGGTGAATCTGAATGGCAGCTGTAAAATGTAGCAGTTAATGGAATGTTAAATTCACTCAGGATGCCTCAGGAAATACAGATTCACCAGGCTCCTTTACCTAATAAATGAAACTGATATCTGATAAAGCTTAGAGCATATGCACAAAGACAAAACACCACATTAAAGCAGCTAAACCTATCTGTGTATTCAGCCTGCCTGTAATGTGACAGTGATGGCACTTGACAAAAGTGAATTATGCTGATGTGTATGAAACAGCAGTCACACAATCACTGTCTATGTTTACAAGGTTTAATACACGTATTTTTCTAAAAATGTTAACTCTTATTAACTCTTATATATACAGCATAAAATAGCAAAATTAACAGACTTAAGTTACCTCACATTATTGCAAACCTTTGCAAAGAAAGATATTCTATTTCTCCGTTCATGCCTTTTCCCTGTTTTCATGCACAAAATGGTCACAAATCATCCATACTCCGACTGTATAAAGCACAATAATTCCTGAAAAGAACAAGTTTGGTCTTTGAAACTGTCTGAGAGAGATATACCCTCTCTGTAATGAAAATGTTCGGTCAAGCCAATTAAAGCAGAGCCATTTTGTCTTTGTGTCGTCCCTTCCACTGCAATTAATTAAATGTGGTTATAAAAGGAATATTCTTGTGGTCTGAATGCCTGCAACAGCCCTCCGCTGGTCATGTACTAAGGTTGAATTACTATGTTGTCAATGGAGCTATTATGTGAGAATTAGGTTTGAGCTTGGCCCCTTTACAAAATGCTATTGTATGATACGATTATGAATGCTGCATGAAAACGACTGACTCCAGAGAATGTTACAAGTCGTGGATGTGAATGCTATTGAAACTTAGTCACATGTTCTGCCATTTTATTAATTCCATCAAGCTGTTTTAAAGAAATTCACCTATTTCTCCCTCTTTCATTAATCAACTTAATCTGTTCAGGCTTTGTTTCTCATATTCTGTTGGTGGTCAATGATGGTCAGAAATATAAAATCTATTAACAGACCACCCCTGAGGTTACATTAGTCTCTCTGAGATGACAAATAAATGCATCTAGTATAGGCTAAATGACTTTACTGGTGTAGTTGCTGTTTATTTATGTTCAGGTACAAGTGTTTATTTCATATTTAAGCATATTTAAGCATTTTCTTTTCTTTATTTTACTAATTCATTCTTTTTATAATTACACTGTTACAAGGACAGATTGGCTTTGCAACAGCATCTTCCATTTTTATGAATTAATCTGTTTGTGTGGCCACAAAAAAGTTGCTTCTGGAAAAATCTTTTAGGGTGCAGGTTGCAATTTATGCACTTCTAAAAGCATCAGCACCGTAAAAGAGTGCCCTCAACAATGATGAAAACCAAATACTGGATTTTTTAAGGCTGATATTAATATATATTTAGGTATATATTAGGTTGTTGTTTTTATTCAGTTTTTATTGTTAAAGCACAGGGGGGCAAATGTTATGTGACATACACACATTACATAAATATTTTTGATAAACATTCTTTAAGTTTAAAAAATAATATGCGTGATGCAAGGTACAATCTGAGCTGAATATTTTACAGTTGAAAAAAAACAAAAAGCAATGCAAATTACAGTATACAGTATAATGGCTGTTTCTAGATTACTTATACCTATGATAACATTTTTGGCATTTCTGTACAGCAATTTGTTATTTATTGACCAACTGTTCAATACAGTCTGTAATAATCTTTACTTGACTGATAAGATCAGCCAAACTGATATTGGTTGGGCTCAGCTAAACACAAAATAATCTGAAGTTAATGCAGTTTTTAATGGCTCCCAATGTCCATTATCTTAAAAAAGAAAAAAAAAAAAATAGTTCTTGATAACTGCAGTAACACCAAAAATAACATTGTCAAGTTCCTGACATTACTACAGTAATTTCTTTTATATTTTATAGTAGTTTGAAAGTCAGCAATCTCATCAGAAAATACTGATAATGCACTTAATTATGGGAGTATGTATTCAGAAAAGTGTTGAATCACTGAATCAAATTAGCAAATTTACCAACAAGCACATTCTGAGTGGAGGGATGGGTGGCATATGCATGACTGGCAGGAGTAAAACGCAATCTGATTTTGAAAAATTTCACCTGTTTAAATGCTGTGGTGGTTATAACTATGATACGTACAAATCATTGGTCCACATGAGATTCCAGGATGCCTGAGCAAAGCATATTTCATCTTGTACAATGAGGATATAAGAACCGTCCTTGAATGTGGATACGTCACACTCAGTGATCCCTCCCAAGGTGATGGAACATCTGGTCATGAATCATTGACATTTTAGGTACTTGTCATCGAGTCTATCCCTTAAAGTTGTATGTACTTTTAATGTGAGTTTTTGACACAACTAATGTATATGGAGCAAGGAGGACTTTTTATGGCACTAAAGCTGCTGGGAATTCACCTACAGATTGCACTAGTGCAATGCCTTAAGGCAGAGAGGAAAACTATATAAAGAAAAGAAAGAGGGGGCAAAGAAGCATCTATTTTAAGTACATACCAAAGTCTTATTTAGCATTTGAAGGCTTTTGCATTGCTGCATACAGCATTGCAGACATTAACTCAGCACCTTTTTATTTTAATAATAAGCACCAGGTGCCCAGCATGGACAGCAGTGCAGACCTCCTAGTCTCACCACAGGGCTACTTATTATTATTAACATCATTTGTCTGGATCTCTTGCTGGTTCAACAGACACTGTGAGGATGACATGTTAATAAATGACCCTGGGTACTTCTTTGGCATAGGCCTGTTCCTCATCTGCCCCCTCAGCCTCATCAGCAATACACGTGCACATGTGCACAGACACACATACATCCAATCCCCAACAGGGACAGGAGATGGCGATTTGTTTTCCTGAAGGTCCCTACTCTGTCTATTGTTGTTTGCACTGAAGGGGACAAATTCAATTCATTCTTATGACAAGAAAGCTGTGATACACAAGAATAAAGAGAGGAAGGTGGGAGGAGATAAGAGATAGGAGGCAGGAGGCGGGAAGGTAGGAAGATGTGACTGTCTAGGAGGAAACAAACAGATGAGGAAGAACACAAAAACTTTCTGAATGCAGCAATATGAGTAACACAAAATTTCTTGGTTTAGGCGTCACATGCACGTCTGTGTGATAATACAATTAAATATAGCTTTGCTGATTTGAATTGGAACAATCAACGCCACGGTTTTAACCTCAAACAAACAAGCTTGAACTGTTCTATTGCAGCAAATTGACTTCAAATGACAGAAAATTTGAATTTCAGTCTGTCCTTAGGAGTGACCATATCTACAGAATCAGTGAAGTCTGCACTACATAAACATATCACAATTTTCTCATAAAATTAAACTGGTGTGCTATTATTACTACTACTACATAACTGCAATCAAGAACTCAACAAGACAGCAACTGCTTACAGTTTTAACCAAATGACAGGACTTGCATTTAAATTACTGTAATTTTTCTGGAAATGTCATGTTAGAGAGTGAGCTTAAAAAGAAAGCTTTGAAAACACTGACAGTCAGAGAGAATCTTTCTCTGATTGAAAGACAGAATAAAGGAAATTCATGTTACCACAGTTGTTATTTGGCTTGATTCTCTGTGATTCTGTTATTTTTATAGTGTCACAATGTTGGATATCAAGTTAAACATGGTCAAAGTTCCAAAACTTGAGGTGAACATATGTAAAAATGCTTCCTGAAAGTCAAAAGCCAGGGCTTCAGCCTGCACTGAATGTTTAGTTTGCAAAGTTACCTCTACTTTGTCCTTGTGATTACATCATATTGTTCATGCATGCCCACAAATGGCCATCCGTTACATAGCCTTTGTTGCTAAGGCTGTTGCTAAGATTGTTCCATGGGTTGTTCACTTTGTCCACTTGCATATTTCAGATCTGATTCGGGCTCAAATATGTATGGGTGAATTTGAGAAGTTTCCACTTTGAGTAAAGAATAAGAAAAAGAAGTGAGATCCTACAACTACTCTTTGTTTATGTAGCCTCTGGAACCGTCTGCCAAGGAGCTAAAGCTGTCTGTTTCAGACAGAGGCTGAACTGAGGGGCTGCATTAAGAGCTAGTATAAGATAAAAAAGGATTTTTTTGAAAACCTGTGGACACCCAGGCTATAAATATAGACCTGGAAATGTGCACGATACGTTTCCTTTAATGTAGTAAATATATACAGTAGTTAAAGCAATGCCAATGTTCACTTTTGGTGGAACCATTCTTTACAGCACACTTTTTTTTTTTTTACTTTTTAGAAATTAAGCTGTCTTTTATTTGTGTGATTGTCTGAAGGTGAAGTTCTAGTTTCTCTAGCTACTATCACTGCTCAAGTAAAGTGCACTGCACAGGATACAATAAGTGAAAAGCAGTATATAAGCATATATTATTAATCATATAACTGACCAAGTCATAATGAGAAATTTAGAAAAACCTGCCAAAAGCACATCTAAATAGTTAGAATGAAGTCAACATTATGCACTTCCCTTTTAAAACCTATCTGCAAAAAAACCCTCTCCTCCTGATTCTCCCCTATGAACTGTCACATTAATAATCCTACGCTCATATTCAAATACTCTGTCGAGAGCTAAAGAAAGATTGAGTGCCTTTGCCACTGTGAGGCTAAGATTGAAGACATGTCCCATTGACATTGTTAAAAGTTTATGAAAATATATGAATCCTCAAATGTCATTGGCTGGTGGGTGTCTCAACTCCTGCACAGTTTCAGGACAAAATCAGTCTTTTAATCAAAATGATTGAATACTAGCTAGTTGGATTCAGGGATGTGAATAAAACAAGTTGGCTAGGGTCGATGCAGTGTGCATGTGTGTGTCTGTGCGTGTGTTATATGATGGTGGTGGGGTCAGACAATAGATCTTATTACACACATGCAATACAAAGAGATGTTTGATTTTGTTCATGGTGTATGTGCACATGTAAGGACAAAATTTTTAAATTAGGATGATATGATTCCGACAGAGAGACAACCCTCCGTCAAATAAAGACATATGGTGTCACATCTGTATGCAAAGCGTTGCATATGTTACACACATCACATTCTTTCACGCTGTGAGCCTGAATGACATGAGGGCAACTTAGTGGGACACTGCTTGTGTCTTTGCATTCACAGACATGTCCGCATACGCACAACAGTGGGAGTCTGGTTTGGCTGTCTTCTGTTGCTGTAATGGTTAGTAAACATTATGAGTTTCTATTACCCAGCGCATCATTCTAGTTGCTGAGGATTAAAATGAAAAGTAAGGATTTAAAAAGGAGCTTATCTAATTAATCCTGAGGATAGAGTCCTATTAGCCCTTGCCTCTATGTTATAGCTTTTACACTAGATGCAGAGATATTAAGATTTTTGAGTTCAGGTGCAGCCCAATGGTGGCAAAATTCATATTTCATATCCCTAAATGATTTTTAAGGCCCATTAAATTACATTTGTATTGCTGTAATTCACCAGTTGAAGCTGTTGTCGCTAAGTTTGGGTGGAAACAACTAAACCGACACAAGGTCCTCCTCCTAGCAGCTGGATTCGCAAGATCACACAAAATAGGACACTGATTGGTCCGAACCACCGATGGTTCAGACACAAGCACATAACTTGAAGCCTGACAAGATGGATTCATGTGTGATCTTGTGATGTCATGATCTCACGAATCCAGCTGCCTCGCAAGGTAAAAAACTGCCAAAACAAGCTAATATTGGCCGTTATATCTGTGTGGAGGATTTATCTCTTCAGCTCTAATTCAAACTGTGGTGCAGTCTTTTTTGTGATACAATCTGCTACTGTTATCATCTTAGTACTGCTTGAATTCCACACGCATGTTCACATGTGTACATGCAAGTTCAACTGCATCAGCAGACCCTCTTGTGGAGATAACAGATACAATATGATTGTATTATTCCTACTCTTATTACTACTACCACAGGTAAGATATAGGCTACATGTGAGATGAGGTGTGGTCCCTCCGCTGAACCTCTGTCAGTGTAGTTCTATTTAACAAAGGCCAGCTGCATGGTCAACTGATAAGGGTGGTCTCATTTCAACATAAATGGGACACTCCTTTAAAAACCTATCCTTTTAAGCAGATGAAGTATAACTAAACATTTTAATTCATGTTGTACAGAGTAAAAGTTGAACACTGAAATTGCTAGTTTTTTAAGAAGCAATAAAAGGACCACATATTCCATAAATTGTCTTGGTTTTATAAACTCTGTGCCTGGAGACGTCCAGTAGGAAGAACAAGTATATCTAAATTCTGAAGTTAGCAGGTGGACATATCTTTGCTGGCAGTCTGTTGGGAGCGAGTGATATGGAGCTCTATTTGGGACTGGGAGAATGATTGAGTGCCGCGGGCCTACAGCAGTCGTCCTGTCTGTTTTGTTGCCACTCTATTCCATCATAGGCACATTTGCCCTTAAGGGAGTCTCCAGAGAAAACAGGTGTTGACCTTGTGCACCTGTGCTTCCCTTGATGCTGGAGGAGGCTCACTAACCTCAGACTTTGCTGTCCCCGTCCTCTCCCTGTTTGGTCTTTTAATTTGGATTATAATTTAGACCAAGGACAAAATGTTTTCCTGGAGAACTTACTCTAAATATTCCACCTCCTGTTTTAATAGGCAGGAACCGAAAAAAAAGAGAGATGAGGGGCTTTCCAGAGCATGCTGATGAAAAAAAAACCTACTGCATCTCTTAAAGCTTCATTGTGACTGACAATAAATCTGGTGTTTCATCACGTCACTTTTCAAGCTTGCATTATAGTGTGGGTGTTCTTGATGAGTGGTGAACTGGAAATTATCTGGAGTTGGATCGTCAACATGGAATGTCAGTCCGTTATGGCCTGTCACTCAGTGCAGACAGATAAATTACTTTGCTGTCAATCTGGCCATCAAATTAAACAAATTGTGAGAGTAATCAATGGCAAACAGAAAGATGAAAAACTCCTTATTTAATCACTATGCCACGAATACATCAAATGATAGATGTATTTTTGCACTCAACTCCTTTACAACTATCCTCATTTGCATGCAATGCTACTCAACCATCCCAATTAGGGGGACAAAGAAGGGAGTAATTGCAGATTAAAAACTAGAATGCTATATGTAATCGCATGGATCAAAACACAATTAAAACTTCATCTCAACCTGTTATAGCTTCCTGACGAGCCCAACCCCCCTCCCTGATCTTAATACTTTAAATCATATAAGGGAGGGTCGGTTGCCGACGGACAGATGAAAACACCTCTTGCGCCCAACAGTAAATTAATCGCACCAATTATTCACCACCAAGAGACGTTTAATGCAAGCCTTTGGAGAAACGAAAGCCGGGCACTCAAATCCTCTCATTTGTAATTGGCTGTCTACTTCAATAATTGATTGGAACAAATGTGAAATGGATGAGAGGGTCTAAGTGTTCTCCATCACACGCTTTCTGGTTCAGCAAGTTCACGGGCGACTGCTCAAAAAGGAGTCCCACTGCACAGATTTAGCTGATTTTTATATCATCTGATTGCTATGCATGTAAGTGGAGGTAATAGTAGTGAGCCGTTTATATGATAAGGGCATTCAAAGGACAGTTTGTCCTCATGTACACAAGTAATGCTATAGGCCCTGGTGTCAAATGTCAACAAAACAGAGACAATAAAACAGTCTATTACTGTACTGCTAGACTCTATACTAAGTACCTCTACGTGTGTGTGTTTACACAAGCTTGATGTAAGCTGTTCTCCAACATCCTCTATGATTATCGACCAAATCCGACTCTTTACACCTTTAAATGTAAGAATAAAAGACCCTTATAGGATTTCTCAGAATTTTATTGCTTCCACTGAGGTGAAAAAAAAACAACAGCAAATGTAAACCAGCTGACCAAATTGATCTATTGACCTACAAGCTGTATGTGCAACTGTAGTGGAAATTTTCTCTCACACAACAGAACTGCATAGTCAAGGATCCTTGAAGAAACTCCATCCTAACCCAGTAGCTGTTGAGCACAGTTACAGAAACCTATGATAAAATTGTTCACTTGGTCCTATACAGCACATGCAGAATTTGATTCTTATTTACGGCATGTGTTGGTTTTTTTTTTGTGTCTGCACGTACTGTATGTTTTTCCATGTGTGTCAAGATGTTTTTACAACCATGGAAGATGAAGTCATGAAATGAAAACCAACATGCCCAGTGGGGCCTTGAGGCAGAAAAATGAATCAATGATGCTAAGCAAGAACGGCTTAAGGGGGCATGTGGGATGTTGTTCTCCTTTCATTGTCTCGTTGAAGACAACAAAAGCACAACGCTACAATGTGCATGCAAAAGGCAAGCGTATATAATATATGTATCCACGGACCGCCACTGCAACAAGTATTAGATCAAGTATATTATTATATATATTAGTATTTTGAGTGACCAGAATGTGTTTAATATTTTTAAGAGTGATTATATGATTACTGATGTTGGAATTTCGGACAAATGCAAATAAAGATGTTGTAAAATAATATACTACAGCATACTTTTTAACATGCAAGTATCAGCAAGGTAATAGACCTTTTCACAGCAGACATTATGACATGTCAAAGCAGGAAAAGCACAGGTGCAATTAATAAAATGAATAATGCCTGAAGTACAGTTCCCTTGGACATTTGAATGGAACTGAGCTTGCATTAATGTTATCAGTATCACCCATGCTTTTCCTGCTATAACTAGTTAAAATGTTTGCTGTGAAAAAAGGTCTATTCCCAACATCTACAGAAGTGGTTCTTTAACCTTTTTGAGTCACCTTAAAATGAAGCAAAGTCCCCTTGTGATCCTTCGTCATAGGTTTAATATGTTTTTGATTATTTACAATCCCATTAATCATCTTATGACAGCTCAGATTCATCAGGCGCCCCCTTTGGGGTTCCCGCCCCCCAGGTTGGGAACCACAGATTTACAGTCTGATCAATCAATTAACCGCATCTTCACATTGCCGCATTAGTGTTCACTTAAGCCCATTTCACAGACTCACTCATTTGGACTCATGACTATCTCTCTCATGTCTCTTTTGTCCTCTGTCTCATCTACGTTACTGTGACTGAACAGGAGGAAAAGATCCTGTCGCCATAATGCATGATGGGAAAGAGAAAGCAGGTGCTGAAATGATCCCCTTTCATGCTGAATAATTGCACCAACACCCCTCCACCTCCCACCCCCAGTTGCTTAGCAAATCCTCCCCACAAGCCTTTGCTGCTGCTTGCTGTGGCGGGTCCCATCCACCTGCCAAGGGCTAAACACTAGTCCATCCATCACCGTACCACTTGACAAATACATTCCATAATAGAAGTTTATTTTTTATGGGAGGCTGAATCAGAGGCCTTCCCATGCATACAAAAACGTGTCAAAGTTATTTATGGGACCTGCTGAGAAGCACAATATGTCATATCAAACTCCTATTTTCCCTTTCCTACCACTACATCGCTTGTCAATATCACTGCAGCTATCAATAATGTGGAACACCGGCAGAGATAAAACCCTGTGGAGCTGTGGGTCAGATGGAAGAACGTCCTCTCCTGCTGCTTGAGGAACACAGACACACACACACACACACTGATAAGACCACACACACACAAACTGGCACACAAGGATACACATTTACACACTGGCAAATTTCTCTCCTCTATATTTCTAAACGGTATTACACAGACACTGACACACAAATATGTGCTATATTTACTCTCAAACATACTCTGCTGTAGCTCCGATAGTATGGACTGCACACAATGAAAGGTACATGGTTTCTCAGATTCTTATATTTACATCCAGACATATTAATCATTAGAGTTTGTTGTTTTTAAAAGCAAATAGTGGGGTTTAAATGCGCCAGTCAGCATTGGTTGCATTTCCATTTAAGTAGAACTGCAATGATTACTGATTGTCAGAAAGTCAATTATTTTGATGATCATTGAATCATTTTGAGTTATTTTTTTTTAAAGAAAAAATGTCCAAATTCTTCTTGAATGTGAATCTTTTCTGGTTTCTTAACTCTTCTGTGACAGTAAACTGAATATCTTTGGGTTGTGGACTGTTGGTTGGGACAAATAAGACATTTGAGGACGTCGTCTTTGGCTATAAGAAACAGTGTTTGACATTTTTCACAATTTTCTGACGTTTTATAGATCATTTATAGACCAACATTTTTTAGACAAATCGATTGAGAAAATAATTCACAGATCGATAATGAAAAGAATCATTAGTTGAAGCTTTACATTTAAGCAGCGTAGGACAGGTACTATTTAATAGTTTCTAAGTCAATTATAAATACAGTTAGCGATCTTTTACATAGTTACAAAATAATATATACCCAGGCAATGCACACCATTTTGTCCACCTAGTCCTGTTTGTGGTTAAGAATAGGAAAGAAGAACAAATTCATAATATCTACTAAGTTATAACTTCATCCTGACACTATCTACACTGGCTACAGGTATGATGAGGTTTGGAGGCTTTGCACAGTGGGATGATTAATCAGAATCAGAAAAACTTTATTGATCCTTGCAGGGAAATTGCTTTGTTACAACTGTTCAATTGCTCAACACCAGGTTAGGAAAGAGGAAGTACATGAGTAAAAAGGTAAAACAACTATAAAATAAAATTGTAATAATAATAAATACACAGTAAGTAAATAGAAAAATGTACAAATGCAAATGTGCAAAAAGTAATGTGCAAGGTAGAATCGCAGTATGGACAAAAGTGCAAAAAAGGAGACGTGCAAAGTAGATTATGAAATAGTTGATGGTGTTTCAATACTGATATCTCACTCAAGAGTTCATCTGTTTCTGTTCTGTTTAAATATATAGTCAATAAACAGATTACAGTTGCATTAATTGGCAGATAAAACACACTGATTGATGGAAAGTGTCATATGCATAGTATATCATGCATAGTTATTGTTCCCACTGTATGTAAGGTGTAGGTATCCTTGTACCATGAACTAACCATGTAACCCTGCAGGCTGTCACTGCACTACTGTCACCAAGACAAATACCTGAATATCTGTTGTACATGGCAAATAAAGTAAGTCTGGTTAAAATCTGCAGCAAAGTTGAAAGCAATTTACAATTGCTTTGAAGATTGGTCACGGTCCTTAATGATTAATCACATGCACACTCTTCGATAAATAGCATGATTTATAAAATGCATATTGGAAATAATCACTGAGATGCAATGTGAGCAGGAATGTTAAGCCTAGTTCAAAAGTTACACAAATAGTGGCAAGCTGTGCTCTGAGAGCTGCCGTTGCCAAGAACACAATGGAATTCAATGCATTGACAGCCTCATCTGTCTCAAGGTGTCCAAGTAAATTCGTTCACTGATGCATGCTCCAATTCCATTCCCAAATCCAAGTTGAGCAACATATTAATTGAAATCGAACGCTGCGTGCCAGTTCACCTTGGACACTTTATGTTAACAGCAAGGTCCAATAGTGACACTATGTTAATGATCCTACTAGATCACTAATGAACAGCTTTGCTGAGCTGTGTACAACAGGGAACAGACATTGGGGGCAATACAGAGAAGGGCAGTGGATTCATGAGTTTTCAGGTTGTTGTGGAAAAGAAAGTCATGGAGAGATAATATAAACCACACTTAGACACAACATAAACCTTAAACATTTTCTAATCGTTTTTATCATCAGCCAGTTTTCCCATTACAGAAAATGACTTTGGTTTGTTGCATTAAAAAAAAACAACTTGTTGTACACTAATAATTATCTGGGCTAGATTTCTACACCTTTTAAACACCTTTACCTCATTCCCAGGAGTAAGATATGTCTCCTGAGATGCATTTGATGAACAGGATATTTATCAGTTTATCAGATTTCTAATTAATTTTCTACATACATGAAGTATTTATTCTGCTTTACATATTATACCACCCATCAACTAAAAAAAGAGATTTAATAAAGATGCATGGTCATTAGAAAGTATCTGCTTTTCAAAACATAAAACCACCAATATGATGGGGTTATGTATGGTTGCCTTCTGAGAAATTAAGCTGTTTACTTAACCAACTGAATGATTGAAAGCACAAACTTGATATAAAACCTTTCATAAATTCACCTATAGCCTTTCGACAATCAACTGTGCATCATTTTGTGGTTAACTGGGTTTGATCTACACTATTCCAGAGGACAGTTGCAGAGAGAGAGCTGCTGGGAATCGTTGCTTTTCCAAACAGGGCCTGAGGCCTGTCAGTCATCTTGACAGACATGTCCTTTCAGGGTAAGAAAATGTACCAAATAGGGTCCCCAGATAAAAGCTGACAAACCAATCAAAAACAGACAGAAATTAGATTCTCCAACTTGAGAACTGCCAGTCACAGTGATTGGCAAGCTTTGCAGGTGATTCCTTGCTAAACAACAGAGGGAGATGTCTGCTTTAGATCATATTTCCTGAGAAAGAAAATGCAATTAGTTTTCTTTTTTGATTGTTCTTAATTATTCATGTAAGTCAATGTTAAAGCCATAGTGGTGAGAGGGAGCCTACTGTGGTCACTAATCAGGTCTTCTAAAATTTAGTAATGTGCATATTCACCATTATTAACTTATCTTTTGAGTTATTCTTGCTTTTCCCCAAAGAGTACGTGGATAACAGCATTTGCACATGAAGGGGGTGAACTGTTCACCTGGTTATCAAAAAAGAAAGACTTGTTTCTAAAATAAAACCTTAAATTCAACCTTAATCTCTTCACCCAAAGTTCATGTCATACAACTTCCAGAGGTGTGAATGACCTATATCCCCTTCTGAGAGTGTCATTTCAGTATAAACTCATTTGAGGGGCTTTCTTAGCCTATTAATTAGGCCACGGAGAGTAAAATGAAGGCATCTTTTTTTTTTATAAAATGAAGGCATCTTTTTTTATTGCTTATACATATCTGGCTTCTTTCAACTGTGCCAATGCCAATACCCAGACTCATTCGCATCTTCCTCCATTTGAATTTTCAACATTTGGGATTTTTGCAGTCCTGTTACATCCTGTCCTGTAATCAGTGCCAAGCTATTAATTCACTTATAATAATATTCAGAACATAATATAATATGCATGTGCTTTGTTTGCATGCATACCTGTGTCTGATTTTGTGTTACAAACAATACAAAAATCATTCACTATCAAACCAAAAATTCTGCTTCTCAGAAATCTCATTGGTCTTGAGAAATCAGTCTGAGCTTAATTATATTATTACTTAACTCTTGTTAGCTGCTTCAATTATGAAATAACAAACTCAGTGGAGGAATTCACAAGAAAATTACAAGGAGTTCAAAATATTAAAGTCAGCTGAATTTTCAAACATGTGCTCCAGTGTGCTTGTTGTGAGCTTATATTGTTGAGGTTTCTAGCAGGGCTGCAACCTAAGCTTTGATGATCTGAATCATCAGTTGAGAAGCTCCTGAATTGACTCACATTTTGTCAGAAGTAGCACTCTCGTTTTTTTTTTAGGTGTGTCACTGTACGCATAGTAACACAGGGTAATAGCAGGACATGCTGTAAACAAAGTCTTGACCCATAATTACAATATCTACCTACATAACTGTGATGGCTACAGAGGGGGGTGAGGGAGATGGAGGACCGAGCGAAATGGAGTGCTGCTCTGGTGCAGAACGTTAGCAAAGTTGGCTAAGACGCGGCTTGTACAACCTCCTCTACTGTCCAGTGTGACGGACTCTTTGGCTGACAGCGCTGTAAGCAGCCACACAGGGGAGACACTCTGAAATGCATTTGGATCTCACAACTGAAGTGTGACCAGGACGCGCACCTCTTATTTCTTTGACCGTGGGGAAAAGTAATCAGTTCATATTACAGATGATGAACAAAGGCATTAAAACGTCAGTCCTACAGGTAAAAGGTGAGACTCATGTAGGCTGTTATACTGTGAGAGCTCAGTGTGCGGCGGTTGCTCTTCAACACACACATATTCAAAAGGAAGTTTCTGTAGATATATTACACTTTACAAAGCTAATATCAGCTAACTGCCAGAAATTGTGATTACATTCCAATATCAAATTTCAAATTCATACATAACTTTCCCAATTTAAAGAAATAAGACAAAGAAAGTATTGTACATTAAAAAAATAAAGTCATGCATCATTTGAGAGTCTAGTCTAGTCTAGTTTAGTCTACAGATAAAAGCACATTTTTCCTTCCAGATCTCCATCTCATCAGGCTGGGCGATGGGCACTGCTAAGGTTTCACCTCAAATCAATAAATGATCTTGTGAGCAGTTCAGTAAACAACTTGTCTTTTTTATTTTGGTACAAAAGTTAAATATTAATATTAGTTCTGCCAACAGTGTTCTGTCTCATTTCCTCACTTCCTCTTACATCCACTTATAAAAACACAGTTTGGTGTAACAGGATGGATATTCTGTCATTCTTGGAAGAAGATTTTCATACTTGTTAATCTAGACTGAGCTGTATTTTAGGCTATAGGAACTAAGTGATATGTTCCACTACAAGGAGGTTGAAGGAGTTAAACGAAGCAAGCAAAAAGGGGTGAACCAAAGGGCCACGCTGTTAATCATAAAAGACGGCTGCTAATGACAAAATATAAAACATCAAATGACAAAACTTTTTCAGCCCCCTGACTAAGTTCCCCGGCAGGGGGGCCAGCTTTCTCCCTAAAGCCTCATGTTAGCGAGCAGCTCATATAATGATCCACAAATCCCCCTACAGTGATCATGACAGACCACGGCCTTCACTTGCTTTTATGTTTTAATCCTTAAAACATGCTTGAAAGAAACAAAACATCTGATGGTGATGGGGCCGAGTCAACTTTTCCACTGATTATCCGAGCGAGTGTGTATGTGTTTGTGTATGAGGAGGGGTGAAGCCGGATGGTCCGTAACAGCTTGATATGAGCTGGGTTGCAGCAAGGCCGGCGTCACATTATAAGATGAAGTCATGTTGAAGGGAGAGAAGTGTACGTCAAGCTCATTTTGCTCTCTGTCTAATGCTGTCTAAGCCTATGTAGTGCTCAGTGACACTCAAACAGCTCTAAATGAGCGCTGATGCCCTGAGTGTTGATGTGTTATGCCATTTGCCGTTTGCCTCATTCATAACTTATGATATTACTCATGGTAATGGCGCAGGCCCTTTTGCCAAACATAATGAAACGTGATCAGTAAAAGGAATCTCAAACTTGGCTGTCATTTCTGTCTGAGTGAGTAAATTTAAGTAAGTTGCTGCAAATCAAATGTTTAAATTCCTTGATCTCATTGCAGAAGTATAACTTTTTCTGAGGCGCATCTCAAATAGCTAAGTGGATTCTAGCTTTAAAACATTAATCAATAAACTTCAATTAGCATCAGCTGTACATTACAATATGGGTTCTTTTGCAGAGGGCTGGATTTTGGAGAATATCTTAATAAATCCTCATAAAAAGGTGGAAAAAGTTTGGCTTCTAAAAATTTTTTCTGTGAAACTGTGATATTTCAACAATTCTGTTTGCATCAACTTTAAGTCACTGAAGTAAACACATTCCAGTCAATCGTGTGAGAAATGTATACAGCTAAAACTCGTCCATGTGGACAATTAAAGACCATCATTGTAAGATTAGCACCAAAAATCTGGAAAAAAAAAGGAGAAAAAGAAAAATATATCTGCCCACTGTGCCTAAAGCAAGTTTTGTTTGTTTTGGTGTTGGACAAAACAACAAAGCCCCCAGACTGCATTCAAGGACTGTTTATTAAAGACAGGGAAAGATCATTACAGTAAATGAAAAGCTAAATTTTAATTGCAGGTCCCGTAACAGACCTGCAATTAATGCAGGATTGAGGTCTCATGTATCAAAGTCAGATGCACCACGCGTCTATCCACCGCTCCAACCTCTACACCCTTACTTTCTGTCTTGCTACACAAAGGGCACACTACTTCCTGCACTGGCATTGGACATAAATCGTGAGGTACTGAACTGTCTAATAGAGCTGCAACTCTGGGCTGAGCAATTACATACAAAGAACCAAATTGGAATGTTTGTAAATATTTATGAGTGGCCAGTGATTCATTGTTGGTCCCATCATTTGGCCCATTTTGTGTGTTCTTCTCAGTAAATACAGCACTTCAATATTTGCTCCTGTGGCTTACACAAACTATGACCTGTAACATTTGAATACAGCTGAGGCCCTATGTTGCATCTCTCTCTCCTTCCTTTCCTGTCATCTCTCCATAAAATGCCCCAAATCATCACATAATAAGAAAATACAAATCTGGACAGGGTTGTAATTCAGGTTAAGAACAGAATAAGAAAGGCCAGTTAAGGTTCTGCACTGTGTGTATAATCCCCCCACAAATAGCCACCACACATTTCATTCATTGCTAACTACGACAGGTTGCAGCCTCTTCAGGTGCACCGCAAAGCTATTTTGTCCACAAGCATTTAGTTGTATTTCATTGCTCATAGAGCATTACAATTACTTCGATGTTGACCTCATTGTTGCTGTTTATGTTTACAAGCTCTTTCACGAACACAGTTTTACAACACACTTTATTTACTGCAGCTACAGTGGGTTTAATGTATGTTGTCTCATAAAAAACACAACAATAAACGTAGCTGCACATTTACTATTACTCTGGTGGCTATTCAGTCTTTTCACAGACAGATCACACAGAGGCCTACACAACTAACAGCTGTTTAAGGACATGTCTGTTTTTGATCAGATTGGGGATGCCTACAATTTATTCTTCGTTGCTTCTTACTGATTTGAGGGTTGTGTGTGTTTTTGTGTGGTTGAGAAGACTGTGTTCACTTGATGACATTATAAACTGCATAATATCTGTATCAAATTTGCACATACCAGCTAGTGTATGTTGTTACATCTTGCTAAATCAAAATGATAAGAGATTCTTCACACAAGTTTTTTCTAATGTGTTGCTTGTAGTATCACTTTAATTTATAGACATTGATAGATATTTGTAAGATCACAGCTGTATAAAATGTCATACTTCATTCCAAACCATAGCTATTTTATCAGTTCAACTAATGCTGACAAAATCCCTAAAAAAGACAATTGTCATCACTTTTTTATCTGCTTGAAAAAAAAAAAAAAAGTCAACCATCAGCACTATTTGGAGATCGAGCTGAATGAAAATCCCTCATCCTTTGCTAATCAAAATTTCCATTTCCTATCATTTGGGAGTTCTCGATGCAGGATAGCCTATGCTTTTATCCCAGGTGGAGGTTTAATTTGAAGCGAGGCATGGAAATTAAAAAGCCAGCCTATGTCTACCTGTCAATCAATCGTTTGTTCATATGGGAAGCTCTCCCGCTTAGGCACTGACAAGAGTGAGCCTATTTGATCTGGGCTTTTCAAAGAGGAAAAAAGCCTGGATGGCCATCAGACATCATTTGCTTCTCACCAGGACATTCGAGCGCCATCCTGACAGGACACAATCATACGCGGGTTATTTCAGTATCTTGTTAATCTCTTTACTATTACAGCTCATTTTGATTTTATATTTGATTCTTTAATTCACTGAAAACTTGTTAAATAACTTTTAAGTTTGCACTCAAAGAAGAGAAGTTAAGTGCTTACGCTGTAACTAGACTACAATGTAAAATACTGGGAGTTGGATGCAGTTTCGTTGGCTGTTAAAATGAACAAAAACTACACTGAAGATGCACTGGGATGCAACTGTCCCAAACACAGTTGGATACAATTGATTAGTCTCAATAGCACAAACAAGACTTTGAGGTTCCTACAGTGCTATGTAGCAGCTGCAGTCTTCTCTCTACCTGTATGTCTGGACACAAATTTTTGTTTAGTGGCAGTTACAGAGAAAATGTGGATATAAAATTTGAGGAATTAAACTGCGATGTGTCTGAATATTGACACAATTTCAAGACAAGACATTAAGTCTGTTTCATTAAGGTGCCAGTTAGTGGGAGTTAGTGGGAGGTAGTTTTGGCATTCTGCATTAAAATCAGACTCTCAAAATATTGACAATTAATATTCAGAATGTTTACTTTAATTATTGTGATTATAAGATAATTTTTAAATTATGATCTCCAATATTTCATAATTATGAGATCATTTAAAGCTCAATGAAACTTGTAGATATAGACAGTGATGTAAAACTAAGTCTCCTCCTGCCCTGAGTCTAAATGACTGCATTGGAGGAAAAAAAAAAAAAGAATCAGTCAAATCTTTTTAAAATCTTCCTCAGTATCACTCTGAGGTAGAGTCTGGGAAGAGTATACATCCTTTGAGATCACTGGCACACAAATGGCTCAGAAGTGGAATTGCTGTAATCGTCAGACTCATAAAACATGCATAAAAGAGTATTTAAGATTCAACCTACGTCAGTATCATAAAGAGTGAATACACTAAGAAATATTACTCGGGTCAGATGGGTTCAGTGCATCCAAGACCAAAAGAAAGGATGAGGTATCATTTTGAAAATAATGACTGAAAGAACCAAAGAAAAAGATACAAAAAATATGTACACTGTAAAATTACATCACAGTTTTTAAAGTTCGGATTGATGCAGAAAAGCTCTGCATTCATGGACAAACAATAATTCAGTGTATGAGAAATAACTCTGCATATGTAGTGCAAAAATTTGGATGAAAACGATGTTGCCGCAAAAACCGAGCCCTAATTTGGTCTCATATGGTCTTCATTACAGTTTGGAAATAGTATTTGTTACACACATGTTGTCACATGTTGCGCATGAGTCTGTTTGAAATTAATTATTCCGACGCCCTTAAGACAGTGGAGTCTATGTCAATAAATCTTCATTGCTGTCACAAAGACAAAGAAGACTGGATGGTCTTTCCCCTTAATCTGTGTTGTCATGACTGTCGTCATTGTGATGTATAAATTCAGGCAGATTGAACAAGCTGTATAAGGTCAAACTGAGATGGTGGAAACAGCATTGCAGGTTATTTTCTATGATAAATCTTCAATTTGTCATAATCATAACTGGTTTTAAAAGTTACAACAAACATTTTGTCTGAGTCAGTGGAGGAATTTTTTTTAATTGTAAGGTCCCTTAAACAATAAACACAGGGTACAGTTAGGATGTCATGTACAATCATCAACATAGTCCAACAGATACAAGTCAGTGTTGAATGCTTTCGTGTTATGTTTCAATCTGTAATAAATGAAAGAAAAACATGAAACTTTCTCCACTCATGATGTACACACTACCTGCCTGTTTATTTGTTTAATGTACACAGCCTGTATGTTGCACGAACAGGCACAATACAGGAGCAACAATCATTCCTGTTGATGCATAATTCATATATATGTGTATTTACGTTAAAAATTCAACAGCTCAACAAATGATTTTTCCAAAAACAAACAAGAATATATTGTGAAGAATTGCATGGAATATTTTTTTTTTTTCAAAACCACACATTATATCATTGTATGTACTAATTCAGCTTGGCAAATGGCTTCTTATAACCCTTTATTCTCATACAGTATGAAGTAAAAATAATTCTTTACTTCAAACATTATTTTCACAAAATTTCAGACTGTGTTTGTGGTTGATGACCTATATTTTCAAATGACACAAGTATCCTCCTTAAACAACATGTTATCAACATCTCTATATTATATAGAGATTATATATACTGTATAGTGGCCACGCCTCTTAAAAGACAGCAGCTGGTTGACAAATGACACTCCATTCTGAAATCACAACAATATTATTCCGCTTTTAAGTCAATTTAACTGCTTGGATGGACATTTAAATGAATGCAGACAGACTAACGAGCGCGCTAATCGCATGATGAGGGTTTTGTCCTTTCCATCCACGTTAAATTTCTCTTGCTGAATGGGAAGCGCAGTACACAAGTATAGCATGGGGACCTGACAGTAGCTTTCCCTACCAGCTGCAATCTACTCCACAATGCCTTGGGCAACAAAAATGTTAATTGGGCTTCTAATATGCAATTTTGCTGGCCACAATCTGTAAATATCACTTAACATCAATGTAATAAACCAAGCATGGTGACGTCCACAACCACTCAAGCCTCATTTGTCCTCTATGCTAATGGTTGCTTGTTGTGATCACTGACTTCTTGACTTGAAAATATTTCTCAATATTGCGATAAATAGCATTAATGTAATCATGTATTATTAAAAAAATGCTAGGTAAAAACGTAATTTGGTTTGATTACGCAAAAAATATTTGAAAAAATAGAAAACAAATGCAGTTACAGAAGACAATTTCACATTAATTGTAATGGAGATAAAAGAAAATCCAATGAGGTTTGACTGAACCTTGAATAAAATAAATGTTATAAGTACAGCTTTTGGCATTAACTTTAGTGGTGGTAATGGTATAGTCAATAACCATTACTTATTAGTTTAAAAGGGAGATGCATGCACACAAAAACTGGCCGTCTTGTAATTGTCCAAAGTTAAGCTCACTAGAGCCTTGTGAATATATGCAGACAGACATGCATTATTTTGACAGTAATGCACTAAAATGGCCTATCAACAGCAACAACTGTTCATCTCCCTGAGACAACCTATGTTGCTTATTGCTGTACATTAAGACCTTAAAACGCTGCCAGAATCCCATTAATACATCTCATTGCATAAAATTTCCATTTGATTTGTATTCAGAATTTTAGATGACCACTAGAGCACCAGAAAACCCTCATTATTTCATATTCAATCAATCACTCATCGGCGAGCGCCTGTATTATGCCAGTTTTGGCAGTGTGTGGTTTCATCTTGATTATGGAGATTGGCGTTAAAATCAGAAGAACAATACAGCCTCCTCGCGCATCGCTGTTCTTGAACATGTCACGATTTCATTACTATTGACAAGCTGCATTATAATGTACTAATGTGTCGTCCTCGTCTCTACCGGTTTTGAGTCAAATGCTTGAAGCACAGTGAGCCCTCCAGAAATTTCTTTTGAATGCTACATATTCTTCAGTGTCTTAAGCACAATTATGATCTGTATTTGCAAATGTCAAAATAAGTTAAGTGGTACAATAAGCCAGGTATGACAATCTGCTAACAACTATTCAGCCTATTTTCATTAACATCCTTTAAGAGTTTGAGTTTTAAATGAAAATAAGTCCTTTAAATTTTGATTTTATGCCAGAATCTGTGTAAAATAAGTTATTTACAAACAACAACAAATTTGTTAATCCTATATTCCTTGTACCAAAAGATCAGACTTGTATTACTGCAGATAACACAACACATTTAGTTTCTTGTTGATTAAGTCACTTTTTATTCAAAATTCAAGCTACTGGTTGAACAGGAAAAAAATGAAATATGTAATTTGTGATGATCTGTTCGCATTCAAGAGTCACAGTGTATAAATACAACAGGTTGTGCCTCTGACTTTAGCAGGTGGTGTGTGTAAAATGCACTGTTAGCCTAACCCACTGCATGCCCTGTTGACATACTGTATCAAACTCGGCTGTTGTTGTTCTCTTCACTGACGCAACATGGAGAAAACTAGCAAGTCACACTATTAGCGTGTGTTACCAAAGGCACCAGGAATGAACAGAACAATGTTGATTAGGATACGTGGGTTGCTTCCCGATTCATTCATACTTCAAAGGGAGGGATGCAAACAGAACACATCAGGACATCATTTCAAAGTGACCAATGAACTTACAGAAATACAGTGTGAAGAAAGTTATTCTAGCAAACAATGTCATAATCACATTATGGCTGTGTGTTCACTCAGATGTTGAGGACAGCACTTTCATCACCACAGCTAAAGTGCTGCTGTCACACAACAGGAAACTTGGGGTGGAGAAGGTGGAGGATGGGCCGTCTTAGTGGCCACAAACTTTTTCAATTTCACTGTCAATTTCCTGGGTAATTACTGGTGCTTTTGATGGACTTTTTATGACACTGGCTCCCCTCCTGCGAGACGCTGTACGTGCTTTGCTGCAAGAGGATGGGGCAGCAGTTCCCACTTTTGACACCAATTCCCATCTCCCATAAGTGGACCTTGTCATCACTAGTGACCCCTGTGGTGTTCTGTCAACACAATGAGGCTAGCCAGTAAGGCCAGCTGTACTTCATCTGCACCACTAGGCTGAAGATGGGTCAGCTGGACCATGACCTCGTTGTGTGTGTGTGTGTGTTTAGATGTGAGGGGTAAGTTTGGAAAATACACAACAGAAGAGTTCAGGAGTTTTATGTGTAGTGAATATTAAACTGTCAGGCTGGTCAGTAAAAAATGTGCATTGATTATATCTATGATGTATAAATAACAGATAAAAAGGAGCACTTAAACATCTATTTCCTCTTAATCTTTCCAGATCAGCGGCTTTGACAGATCAGCCAACAAGAAAAGGGGCAGTGTTCAGGGCTTATTGGCCGGCACTGTCTGGATGGCACTCTGTCTAAAGAGATCAGAACACCAAGCACATCTCCTGCGAGATCGACGGGCCGACAAACAGATGAGCCCACGGGCCGAGGGTCACAGATCATTAAAAGCCATCTATCAGCGGCTTTCAAGGCCTCTAATTCCCCCCAAATCGAATATTTCCATGTAAATATGTCAAAACAGGAATGAAATTAGCGTGGTAGTTTATTGACTGTGATAAAATCTGAAAAGCACCACTGCACATAATTACATACTTGTCAGAGTCATAAAAATTAGCTTTATTATCAATGGAATGGTTTTGTACAACTTCATTTAGGCCCGATGTCTTCCAGATGGGGCTGCTCTCTGCACTTGAGCAGTTTTTATGCAGAACCCCCCTCCATACGCAGACACACACACACACACACATACACATACACCATCGTCTTTTTCATCCCTTTATTCCCATGCTGAGGGAAAGGATAAAAAAGAGTGAAAGAGGAGCTGATGTCTATGGCAGAGTTGAGGCACGACATCAGCTGTGTCTGATAGCGGAAGTTTTTGATCTCATTAATGATACTGGCCCCCATTGTGAACCTAATTGCACGCAAATCAAAAAGTTGGTAATGTTAAAGATGCAGAGGGTAAGAGGGCAGCTATTTCATTCCCTTTGAGAGTTGATGCCCTTCAACAAGAGAGAATATTTCAACATAATCTCTCATTTGCTCACCACTGTATGACTTGTGAATAACTGCAAGTATCTCTAAGTATCTCAGGCACGTACGTGTGGGCCATGAGTGGGTTAAGGTGGGCCTGGTTCCCCTCCCACTCAGAGGTCAGGCCCACCCAATCATCATAGGCTCAAAGCTGAATGATGGCACAACAGTCAGTAATTTCTTAAATGTTCTCTAGATTATGCAACTAATGAAATTTATTCTATTTGGGTCTTGTTTACCTCTTGATGATAATTAATGCATTTCTAAAAAAGGGCATAAGATTAAAGAAGTTTGATATTGAGGTTATAAAGGTGATAAAGATGTGAAATAAAGGGGAATAAATCTCCATGTGTGTGTATGTGCGCATGAGAAGCACTGATATTATGATATGACACGACACAACTATGAGGAAAAAGAAAAAAGTTTGAATTCAGCTGTCATTCTCAAAGATACCTACTCTAACAATCTATGTGCAATTTTTCCCTGTCAGCCAATAAGTAGACAAACATGGTTTCTGATTCAGTGCTGAAACTAGTTTGAAAACTATAAATAATCCCAGTGCTGACATGCAATCATCACAGGTAAGATATTTTCATTCTCTGTCCCTACTGTGTTTCCTGTTTTAGTTTATTTGGCATGTGGGTGCAGATTTTATGCTGCCGTTTCTGTAAAGAGTGAATGTCGCCGCTTCTGCAGGCGTGTACCTGTATGGTTATTTGGCTGACTGTGTTGTGTTGCCTGTGTATCTGTAGAGATGGGTCAACGTTAAAGCTGCTGCAGTTGTCTGCCAGCTGCACATTATGGGTGAAATCTGTTTGTGTTGGTGCCTGTAATGTTACTTAATTAAGCACTGTTAATTTAACGATTTTTTTAATAGTTGTCTCTCTTTGAAAAAATGCTGAACCTTAAGGTCTTGGAGGTTGGCTTGCCTGATTTTCTTTGTGCTCCTCCACAATAAGATTTCTGGCTACACAACTGTTCAGGCAGCTGGTACGTTTCACTTCTTGTCTGCCCTTCTTCCCTACTGCTGCCTCAGTGAAGCTTCTCTAATGGGTCAGTCGACTGCACTAACAGTTTTACCCCCATCTTTTATTTAGCTTTTCATTATTATTTGTTGCTATTGTTCCATCTTTTCCTAACTCCATTATCATATAAATTATCATCTCAGTCACACATCCTGATTTCCACTCATATCACATTTACATCAAGTCGATAATGCATCCCTGTTACTGAATTATTTAGTTAACAACTTGAACTAGAAGGGGGGTGATTCATATTTAAAACAGACACCTATTCTTAATGGCAGCTTCTGCTTAATCCTTTAGGAGAGTTGACTTGCTGCGATTCTGTCTTCTTCTTGACATGCACATTTCTCTCTCTCCATTTTTTCCTGCTTTTGCAGGGGAGCCCTCTTTCGAAACAGTGCAGCAAAATGCACAAATAAACAGATAATAGTCACTTGGCACAGACATCTTCATGCAAAGCTCATCTATAAATGAGGCAGTTTAGATTTTTCTGTATTTCTGTGGTTAGAGGATAGGTTCACAATTTTTCAAGTCTGTCTTATAACAACAGTCAGGTGCCCATATGAACACTGAAAGAGGTTTTCCTTGCTGTAATCATTCAAGCAAAAAGATCCCTTTCAAATGTGCTTTCAATGTAAGGGATAGTGGCCAAAATCCACAGTTTGTCCACACAGTCATTTTGTGCAAAAATGTATTTAAAAGTTTATCTGAAGCTTATATGAGGCTTCAGCAGTCTGAGTTAGTCATATCAAGTGGATACCTGCCACATTTATGTCTTTTTCTTTTCCCTCTTTGTGTTTCCTCAGACAGTGTTTCCCTGTTGAGCTGCAGTGCAAGTAGAGTAACAAAAAGAGGGACTTTGGCACCAAAAAAGACTGTAACGTTGAAAGATGTCTACTTCATTTGACGCATTTGGACAACTGAAGCTTCATAGTAACTTCAGATAAACTTTTACATACAGTTTTGCACAAGGGGAGGATTGTGGATTTTGGTCCCCCATCACTTACATTGTAAGTGCGTTATGAAGGGATCTTTAATAGCTCATATGAACATCAGAACATCAGACATCTCAGTGCTGTGTGGTAAAAACTGCATGTCTCATTACATTCCCAATAAAGCATGTAATTATAACTTAAAGTGGAAACAGACAACTCCCTTACCGTAGCTAACAGGAAGAAAGCCCTCTAGAAATCAAAAGAAGTTTATTCAGGTAGCATACTCAATGGACCTCAAACATAGTGTATACAGATGTAAGTGGTGTGTCATCAGATTTGCTTGTGCAATTTTACACATTTATCATATTGCAATAAGACAATAGAAAGAGGTTGACCACCTAACAAATTATTATGAGATATAACTTTAGATAGCTACTGGGGAAAACAAAAGTGCTATCCTTTTTTCTTTTGGTTGTGCAATGGTTGATGCACTTCCTTTGTGCCATAAATCAAGCCTTAATTTTCCTGGAAAATCATACCCAGCGGCAGACCTTAGACTGTAAAAAAAATAATGGACGTAGCCACTGTGACATCACCCATTGGTTTGTTGTTGCCGTGTTTGTGACTTGTCAATCACAACGTAGCCACGCCCTAAAGCATACTCTGCTTTATTGTTAAATATAAATTAAATGGGACCATAATTTACAAAATGAACATCATGCTGTATTGAAGAAGACTTGCATCTAGCGATGGAGACCATAAACTCATTAGAAAAGTGTTTACTGAGGTAATAAATCAAGTGAGAAGTAGCGTCATTTTCTCATAGACTTCTCTACAATGGGACTTCTTTTTGGAGCCAATGGAGTTGCCCCCTGATGGCCATTAGAGAGAATGCAGGTTTAAGGCACCTTCGCATTGGCTTCACTTTTCAGACCCAGAACTACCCACATGTAGCAGACAGAATTGCATAGTGAAAGTGAGGCTTATAGGAAACCAATCTAAACACAAATGGTGTCATTATTCTACAGCCATTACACTGTGCAATCAACATTTACTTCATACTGATAAGCTAGCAAAAAAAGTTGTCTATTTCCACTTTAATTACATGCTCTTCTGAGAAAATGAACCATTACCTAATATTACCTTTGACTTTTGCTATCTTTTCAAAACCAGTTGGAAAACCTCAAAAATGCATGACAATGCACACAATCTAAAATTGTGGATGTTCTAAGGTATTCACTTGGTGAAGACAACTTTTTAAGCATATTGCACCAAAGGTCATTGACAGTTCTTTCCTTCACTCAAACATCTTTCGGTTTTCAAATGACTTCGAACCTACCCCCTACAGTCAGTTTTTGAATAACTCCTGGACAGAACATGGCCATGCCAATCCATATACTTCATACTTTATTCAGGCTTTATTTATATAAACATTTTTCTTGCAAGATTTTGTTAATTTTGAGAGGCGGAGAGTCACGTCATCATCTAAATATTCCCCATAGTTTGCTGATTGGTGCAAAACATCAACTGATTCTCAGTAGTTTTCTGAACACAGTATTTTCATAATTAAATCTGCGTTCACAAAATGAAGCCTGATTTTGCGGAATTTAAATGATGATGATTCACAGAAGAATCTGCTGTTCTCTGTCTGCCACTGGCCTTTCAAAGTACAATAAATACTGTAGATTTTATGTTACGCATGCAGCACAGCACACTGCAAGCTAAGGTAGACTTTCTATAAGCACTGAATAAATTGTCAAATTACAGCTTCCTGGTTTTATTAATCAATCATGAAAGGCATTTACTTAATCTCCTTTGAAGCATGAACACACCTTTAATGCATATTTAGCAGCTAAAAAGCACCATCCTCCACCCCTGCCACACACACACACACACAATTTTTTTTCTATTCTTTACAGAGAGAAACTCTTAGATCTGTAGGTTAGAATATTCAAACTGTTATATTTTGACACGTGAGGTAGTCTAAGTGCCGGTGCAAATGTTTAGAATATCACTGCCTCTAACCCTTCAGTAGCACCCCTTTGAGAAATGGTGCCTTCGCACAGAGAATGTGTTTGATAGAGGGATCTCATTACCCTGGACAAAGGATGCAAACAACAGCAGCCCAGAAATAGCGATTATAAAACGTTAATGCGCCTCCCATGTTGCCTATCTTGAGCATTCAAAAACCTCTTCAATACCTTAACCTATTCCTAATGAATGTAATAATGATGTTTCTGCTCTTGAGAGTCACTTTCTGGGTTGTTTGTGGGCACTTAAATTGAGTCTTAAATTGAGCTTTCTCTTCTTACAGTGTTAATGATTCCCCAGTGTGCCATGATACCTTCTTTAAAACCTCCCAAAATTGCTACAAGTGATGTACCAGAACTGCCATACAAAGTATGACATATTAGGGTCAGGTTTCAAATGAAAGGATCGATTGTCAATATAGGCTGTAAGAATTTACAATCCATCTGTTTAAAATACTTACAATAATGAAGTATTGCTTGTCTCCCAAATACATATCTTGGGGATAAGATTTCTGCGTTGATTTTACAGTGATAGCATCAGAATGGTTAACGTTTATTGTGCACTGCAGCAAACTCCCGCAGAGATATGTGCACTACACGATTAACAAATTAATATTAAAGTAAGACATTAACGGAAAACACAAGTGGAAAGAGAATGTGAACGTTTATTCCGTGCTGTTCATCCTGCTTGCTTAGCACTAAGTATATGGAGAGGTTGTCATAATGTGGAGATGGGCATTGTCAGAGTACAAAATTCTTTGGCTTATGATGTTTGCAGGAACATCATTATTTATACTCTGCATGATTTTAACACCTTGATCACTGACCACAGAGCCTGTGAGACTGTGATTTGCATTCCCATTGGGACAACGGACTACATCAAATCTAAAACAAACTGCTTAAATATGAACCAAAGAACTGGTCTCTCTCCTGATTCAAGGAATGTATGACATCCCGTACTGCATGTCAAACAAATGACTAGCTCAGTGAAATGCAACTTCTGTTGCTGATAACAGGCACATTGCTGATGCTAAAATAAAGCACAATAATAAGGTTTGATGTGAACGTCTGAGCTTTCACTGGATACATCTCTCAAGCTTCAGGGAATAACGGTGCTCAACTAACCTGCTAACAAACCCTTCCCTTCTCAAAAACAATGACACCAGTGTCTATCTCTAATTTATGTCACAACTCTACAAGACTTAAGTGACAAAAAAAACTACATGCATCAAAGTCACCACAGAAATCATTAGGAAAGAAACACTGACAATGATTTTTGTCTGTACTTCATTGTGCACAAGCAGTAAGCGATGAGCAGCTAGTATGTTTACAGGCATTCATCACAGGAGGAATTCATCCTGTAGCACAGCACATGCTGTATAAATGCAAGTTACTATCATTTGATTTGACTTATGGTCTTGTTTGAAAGGCTTTCCCCATTTGTTTGTCCTTTACAACTGTGACTGAGCGCTGAAACAAACATCTATCCACTGTGCTATATTTCTGAAGTCACCCTCTATTTCAGATGACCATTTTCCCAAGATCCTTCTTCTCCCACTTGTCTAATTACCATAGAAGTCTTTTTTCAAACACCCCCTCCATCTTTCCCGAAGGAGACCACATGCAACTATAATTGCCTCTCTCATTAGTTATGTTTTCACAAGACGGGATAGGGGGCAATTAATTTTATCACTTAATTTTGTCACCGATATTTCCACTGCCTTAGTATTGATGTGTCCACCACTGCCAGGCCCATTTTTCAGGAAAATTAATTGACAAAGCGGTAAAATTTATCAACATATCACCAGATTAGGCGACAAATTGATGCAATGAGGGAATCAATTGTGTTTCTGTCATGAGGGTGCAACAGCGCAACCCAGAACAGAGCCGGACGAGCTAGACTACTGTGAGAGTGACTTCTGTGGCAGGTACTGTGATTTATGTTTTTATTTAGACAGGGGGCATAAATCAGAATGAGTTACAAGTACGGTGCTACCTCCCCTTGAGAGCAACACAATCGCCTGCACAAAGCACATGCAATCCACACTAAGTTCACACACAGATGCACATGTACACACAAAGGGATGAGCAAAGATATAATCAAAGACATCCACAAAAATCAATAAGAAAAGAACAAAGCAAAGAATACTGAATAGATCAACTAAGGCAAAAACAAGTATTACTGAGAAATGAAAGAAGTTTAGTGAAAGATAAGTTCTGTGCAGAGTGAAAGAAATACACAAAGAGATCTTTGAATACTCAGTTGCAAAACTATTAAATTACAGACAAATCGGTTCATTTGTGATCGTTGAAGACTAGTTGTTTGACAGAAAATTAAACTGCAACAATTATGATAACTGATCAAGTCATTTTTAGACATGCTTGCAGCCTGGCTCTGCATATGGCAAACAAACATTCATGGTCCCCAGAGGAGAAACCTGCTTACTTTGGTTAATCCCTGATTTACCCTCCAGCACCACCATAAGGTTCACTTTTTTGTGTGAATTGTCTCAAGTATCGGATGGATTGCCAGGAAATTTGGGACACACATTCATGTTCCCCTCAGGGTGAATTGTAATCACTCTGGCGATGCTTTAACTCTTCATCTAACACTGTCAACAAGTCAAAATTTCAGTTTGTCCATTACTTTGGTTTGTGACTAAATATCTGCGAAATTACATAGTTCTTTGTGTTTAGTGCTAATTATGTTAGCATGCTAAAATGCTAAACTGAGATGATGAGCATTCAATGGTTCCATCCTCTCAAAATTTAATATGCGCTGGTTTCAACTGAATATCTTTAGATTTCGGACTGTTGGGTATGTTTTAATATTTTACACATATTTTATAGACCAAACAACTTCTCAATTGATTATGTTAATTAAAATTCAAGGATCAAAGATTCCTTAATGTAACTGTTCAGTCTTCAATTCTTAAACAGAAAATATTTGAAACACATTTTAAAATATTAGTCGGAAGCGGGAAAGAATCTATTCTCTTGTTACTCTGGAGGACACGGAGGGAAATTAGTTGACATCAGCTGGACTCTCTCAGGTGGGGCGAGTAATGGTAATAAAGCCAGAGGGTCATTAGGGTCCCAAAAACTGCAGCTGAACCAGTTTAGTTTATTATGTCCTCTAAAGAAAATGAAAACCTGGCTGAATAGCTTTAATAGGAACATGTCTTTGTGACCCTGTCAGCACATAGCTGCTAAACACTTTTAGGTTGCGACCCACCAGTTGAAAAACAGGATCCTACTGTAACACATGACCCTGGTTGTCTGCATTTCATCTCTTCAGCATACACGAAACAGTTTGCGTGACAGTCGGTCTATCAAAAGCATTCAGTTGACCTCCATGCAATACCTCAACACATGGTGAGAACAAATTGAGGACAAAATGGCCACAGCGCATCACCTACTGTTCCATCCTCTCAAGAGGGCACACATTTTATCCTCAGCAGAGGAAAGAGGACGACAGAGGGGGGAGAGAAAGGGGAAAAAAAAAAAAAGTATAACACAGCGTCTAGAGGAGCAAGCAGGAGAATTGCTTGGGCGCCGAGACTGTCATGTCTGTATAAACAGGCATTGATTTTTCTGTCCAGCCCTGGCACCTCAGCCATTTATTCTCAGCTTTGTGGTCGGGGCCCAGCGGGGCTGGAGAAATTCTGTTACAGTCCAGTTGGGCCCTTGAGCCTTGTGTGTGAGAATAGATTTCACCTGTAAACGAGGAGAGGGACTGGAGCCACTTAACAAGGGCAGGCTGTGTCACCGGAGGGCAGGATGGGTGAAGTCACACTGGATGGATAATGACACATACTGTGGAAAGAGACGGAGAATGAAAGACAGAGAAAGATGGAATAAGTGGATTGAGAGAAATGATTGATACTGTGGAAATAGGGGAGAGAGGAAAAAGGAGGTGGTTAAAGCACCGAGAAGAATTAGAGAAAGAAAGAAAATTTGAGAGCTATGAAAATACAAACTTAATTTTACATCACAATGTAACTGTCAAAACTAAAGCAAAGTCCATCCTAACCAATACACTTTTTGGGAGACCTCATCTGTTATTAAGTATGTCACATATTGTAAACTATACATGATAAAACCTAATGCTATCAACATGTGATGATTATTAAAACCTGTGTGTGCCACTGAGTAAGATTTTTATTGTCTGCAACTTCACCCTTCAAATCTGGTCCAACCCTTGGTGGTTTCGCAGTTTCCTAGTTTACTACTGGATTTTCTGACAGCATGCATGAACAACGCATACTGCTGTGACATCAGCTTTTCCCTAAATGTCATTTACTAGTTTACTTCAGGAGTCCCACAGCCACTCATTCCTGTTATTCCATCAATAGAGACGTTGCTCATTTTGTCAACTACTTCAGCTTCTTAAGGAAAGCACAAAGAAGAAAACAGCATAGAGAAACAATTCATTCACATGTAAGTTGTTTGAAGAAATGAGGCATGAACAAGAAGATATTCTGTCAAAATCAGTTACAACAAATACCAAAAGCTGTCTGGGCTTGAGGCATCTTTGCATGTTATGGAAACATGACCCAACATGACCAGAAGAGGTCTATCAACTCAACTCTTCCCCAAAAAGTCCCCTAATGTTTTGCAACTTGAATCATTTGTCAGTCAACTCCCAGTCAAGTTTCAGTCCTGAATGATTCTTTAAATGGCCTTTTCGACTGCATTATGAAAACTATGCATTATAAAAGTTCATGCAAACAACATAATAAACATTAACAAGGCTTATCATGTATTAGAGGGCAATCACACACAGACACGTCACCATAGATGGATCCAATTAAAAAATGTCAGGCAAGATACTGTAGTTCAGTCAGCCTCGGTCACTTGTCACTGTGTGACACTGACAAGCGTTGTGACTCCGTATCTTGAGCCAAAAAGTAGAAAATGGTTTAACTGTTTTGACAGAAAAAAAAACAGCAGGAAAACACTCATTGCAAGAGAAACACTTACCCAGCTTATTTTTTCATACGAAAAAACAATGTTCTTCCTGGTGTTGCATTTTTAGTTGTTAATCTCAGTATGAGGCCTTTAAATAAAAAATACAGCACGTCACAGAAAGTGCAGAGTTTGGATGAAATGTGAGCATTGTGAAGACAACCTACTGTATGTGTGCCATTTTCCAAAGTAGACACCAGGGTTTTACATTGATTAATTTATTTCTATACCTTCCAGACAGCCAGTGCTTTCAGTCTAGGCCTACTAAGATGTAGCAACTTGAAAATTGCTTAAGAGAGGCAATGCATGACAGTGATCAAAATCTTCTTTTAGGTTGTTATTGGCAAGTCATATCATTTTAACATGGTGATGTAATTATGAAAGCTGCATTGTCTGCATTGATTGTATAAAGAGCTGAATGATTTTTGAGCGCTGCCCAGATTTACTTGAGATAATCAGGTACAGCTTTTTCATCCACTAACAGCATACTTTAGAAACTGATTACATGTATTACCACAGTATAACGGGCCAAGCCTGTGGATTCACATAAACCATGTTAAGCCAAGATATGAGCTTCAGTTTACATATGCACATTTTGTTTTACTAGATGTTCAGGGAATACAACTTACAGTATAAGAGCTGGGACACCTGAATTTATGTGTCCTGCTTTTTTGTAACATATGATGCACTGACGAATTGTGATACAAACTTTTCAGGTAGTGCAGAGCCCTGAGAGACTCACATAATGAGGTTAAGTGTGTTTGTCTACATCTAGCAGTATTAGAGAAGTCATGAAAGTATAAGGCAACTCAACTCTGGGCACTGTGCTGTACTGTAGTGTATACTGTACTATTGTTTTATTCTAGTCTTGTAAACTGGGTTATGATGGCAAACATTAAGTTGCCATATATACTTTTTCTTCAGAGGGCATCTGTCGTAGCTTTTTGAGTGGTGAGCTAATACTCTTGGCCTTTGACTCGTATTTGCGAGTTCCTAAGCAGTATATTTTCATTTAGGATTAAAGCTTGTTAAGATGCTATTGACAAGAGTGAATTGATTTTGTTGTAACTCTCTCCTTTCACCGTTGTCCGATTGATTAGTTTGTTTTGATGCTGGACAGCACTGTATACAATATTGTCTCCACTCCTCACTGCTGCTCTAACATCATTCAGGTAGGTCTACACAATTAACAAAAGAAATACTACTTTAAAAGTACAACTTTAGAAAATGTTTCTTCCATACTGTTATGACAATGACATACACAACACTTAGCTTAAGCTACAGTAATTGATGGTCACACAAAGTTAAATATTCACAACAAAAAAAGGTATGTTTTATGACTGTTACTTTATTCAATGGAAATATTTTAGATGTCTTGTGCATCATGTTATACGCCTTTTCTCAAACTTCATTCTGACACACTTTTTCATTTTTTGTTAACTTTAGGATCTTGACAAGAATACAAATAAAGTAATGAGACTTTGAACAAAGGGTGTCTGCACATCATGAGCTTCTGTAGATGGACCCATCAGCATAGTTTTCAGAGTTAAAATAAAAAATTTGAATAATGAAATTTAAAAATCTAAAAAGGCTGCTTTCACTTTTATAACACAAATGTTAGAAACAGTTCACAGAAACAGCCAGCTTCAACATCAGGAGAACCTGTAATTGAGAGGAATTAAAGACAAACAGCGAGTTTTGACTCTCGTGCAGGCACGCACACACGCACTCGCAGAAAGTGAGCTGCTCTGTGAAGTTTCAGTGGAGAGTGACAGTAATGATAGTGTGTGAAGGTTAACTCTTAGAGAAACCGAAGTACTCCTGCTGAATAGGAAGAAGAGAGGCAGGTTTGAAAAGTACTTATTAGTCAAACTGGGTAACAACGGCGCCGCCTGCACAGTATAATCAAATCACTATATACCTAGTTGCAATACAGCATCTCGGAAGCAGCAAATCCTGCAACCTTGACAGGAGGGTTATTTCTACTGATACTCTGCCTGCCTATTGTCTTACGCACTTATTGAAAATGGCGCCATCAACAAACGGAAATAAATACAATGAAGGGTGAATGGGGCGGAGAGGATGGGAGATTTTTGGGGTGGTGGGAGGAACACAAGAAGCCATTATGAACATACGCTCCTGATGTTTTCCCCTTCCTGCCCTCGAGTTAAACATCCAATTGTTTGTGGAATACATAGAGTGCCATGCAATTTTAATGACCCCCAATATGCGCAGATTTCCTGATTCACTTCTCGTCAGCCTCCAGTTTTTATTTAGTACAAAACACTCCTACTTGTCTCCTCTGTGATCAATACGTGGTGTCTTGGAATGAGGCAACGGATTTTAATATGATTTTATGAGATCAGATAGCTTCCTTTGATCCCCCACTGCGATTCCTCTGATCTCCTATATCCGACAGGCTCCAGTGTTCATATGCATATTATGTCTAGGAACATGAAGAATGGAGGAAAAAAAACTGTGAGAGGAAAAACAACATTGTCCCTATTCAAGGAAGTGTTTGTTAACCAGAATTAATATGAAAACCTCTAGTTGTTATTGTTGTTGTTGGTGGTGTTTTGTTTTAGCTGGCACTGCTGCTTGTGAGAAGTGCACATCAAGCAAATTAACACTTGCAGCTTTGTCCTTAATTGCACATATGAGAAAAGCAGTGGCTTTGGGAATGTTGTATGTAAATAAGGTTTCATTTTGTTTTGTTTGCTGCTGGTGTTTTATAATAAAAAACAGGTATTTCCCTTATTGAATCATGTTGGGTATACAATTCCACATTAAAACCGCACCACCACCCATAATTTACACAGAAACTTTATAAACCAAAGACCAATGACTAAGCATAATTGAATTACTTGCGCTGACTTCACTAACAAGAGTTAAACAGGAGTTTTTTTGTTTCATTTTGTTTTTGATTTTTTTGCATACACAAAACAAGTATTTCTGTAATACAGGTCATGTCTGTCTGTGTCCAGGTAACAAGGATGTTGCTAAACTGATTCAGAGAAATACAGTGACCAACTCTGAA
Organism: Thunnus albacares; assembly: GCF_914725855.1. Classification (NCBI taxonomy): domain Eukaryota; kingdom Metazoa; phylum Chordata; class Actinopteri; order Scombriformes; family Scombridae; genus Thunnus; species Thunnus albacares. Next base: position 16,775,256 of record NC_058124.1, on the reverse strand, counting down.
CCTAATCTGTGTCAGCTGTCCCAACATCAAAGATGGATGTTTCACCAACTACCCTTCAACCAACATATATATATATATATATATATGTATATGTTATAAATAAGCTCTTCCTAATAACAAAATAAAATAATAGAAATAAGTACTTAAAATTAGATGAAACTGCAAATTTATGTACGGTAAGTCTTCCAATATTTGTGTCGACATAAAATTTGAAGCAGTTATCATTTCTATAGTAACATTATCATAAAGATTGTTTGTGTAGTTTTATTTATAAATTACTACCTAAAACAGAGAGAAAAAAGTGGAGAAAAATGCTCAAACATAGACTGCATCTCTAATCTTTAATACTTCACCTACCATCAATCAGTTCATACTATAGCCATGGCAGACCAACATGAAGTTAGTATCTCTAGGTTTGGTTAGGTGCTTTGCCATGTTCTGCACTGAGGACGATGGGTTAGCACAGCAAATGCAGCCAAAATAAAACTTATTTGGCTCCATATTTTTGTGCATTCTGTCTGTAAAAATATATACTTTGCATGTGGAGAACAGCCATTTTCAGTGGTCATAATGACAAAATGGGTTAAAACCCCTTTCATGACCAAATACATCAAAGTTGCATTTGGTAGCATTTAGTGCTAACCTTCTCTCTGTCTCTTGCTGAATGAAAGAATATTTTTGCCTACAGACTTACCTGAAGGTTCACCTACAGATCATTAAACATACCAACTTAACACAGAAATCATGTTTTCATGTGAAGTTGGCAGCAGGAGAGTGACGGGAGAGCTGGTCGACTGGGGTTAGCCTTTAGCCTTGCTTGGATGCTGGTTCGCTTGTCGCGTTTCCACTTCCTCACGCACTGCTTTGGTGTCCCCCTGGGTGGTCGTTCTCAAGTGTTCATATAGATGTCCAGAGAGGGTCCCCTGATAAAAAATATATAGAGTACACAAATTACAGAAAAAAGCTTTAGGGTACTTGCATAACCCTGATTATCAGAGTAGCATGAGTAAAGTAACCTGAAGTTCTCTCTCAGAAACAAGGAGATGTTGCTATCTGCTAATACGTGCTGGTGTTAAGTGCACTAAAACTTTATTTTTCATTCATACATTTTTTCTAAGTTTAGTTTTTTGATTACCTGTGGAAATGTATTTGGTTGATACATTTTTTTAAAATCTAAAATAAATACACTGCAAGCCGGGTGCAGATCTAGGCCTACTTAAACAAACAGAAACAATGCAGACAATAACATTAGTATTAAATAAATGTTCATTTTAGCTCAGCAATTTTGTGTCTCATCTGATTTTTTCTGATGCAAAAAACAAAACAAAACAAAACAAAAGAAACAAAAAAAAACCCAACAACATGATATCGGCGTTATATATCGGCCATCAGCCACCCTGCTCTCTAAATTTCAGCACCGGCAATTGAAAAGCCCATATCAGTCGACTACTAGTGAAAATGATTGCATTTCTCCTGCCAGTGTCTTGAAATGCAATCATTGCATGATGTATCATCTCTGTGTCCATCCTCAAGTTCACATGTTGGAGCCTTGGAAATTGTGTAATTGTCCACTGTGTCTCAGACTGCTAGAGGTAATGAGCAAGTGATAGCATCACAGTCTGGGAAGACGGGATGAAAGAAACACCACAATAAAGAAAGGAGAGGCCAAAGCAGTAAATATCCCTGGGCCACACAGTGCAGATACTAATTGCATTCCCAAACTTGAGTGCAGTAAATAATGAAATTTTAATTTCTGCTCTTGCCATTGCGTTTTCCTCATTTGTTTTCAGATGAATGTTTCAAAGAAATTTACTGCGGCCTTGATGGGAAAAAAAAAATGAAACTGGAGGGCAAAGGGAGGAATGAGCGAATAAGAAAGAGAGAGAAAGGACAGAGAGAAAAGATGGAATATTTGTTCAACATGATGAGTTATTGGCTGAAAGGTTTTGAATTAGATTAAAAAGGCAATGAAAACCAACTATATCTACAAATACTTCAAAACAAAATCTTGTAAATGGTTGAAAAGTGATATCATAAACCTGTAACCACACTGATTTCCTTTGAAAACATTGTGTAAACACATCTATGAGCAATGTAGTCACTTTGCTCCTTAGGACAAGGAACTATCTGATCAGTCAAGGCTAAAATGTCTCAACAGCCCTTCAACCATGATCTTAAAATGGTCCAGTTATGGCTATTATAACAATATAACATAAAAAGTCAATAATCCCTAACCTACTCTTGTTTAAATTAATTTAGGGCTATTAAGATGATTCTATACTGATTGACAAAATAATCTCACTTCAAGGTCCATTTAGTAGCTGATCTTGAGCATCAGAACAAATAAAAATTCTCACGCTTTCAATTTCCATGACGACTAGGCAAACTCCAATCGCTGATGAAATCAGGTGATATGATTGGAAACTCCAGAAAACCTGGTAAATGAACCTTGCAGTGGGACTGTTTTGTCAACTGCTATTTCCAAGTTCAAATATTAACTTTAAAACTCAACTTAATACTATATTGTTTACAAGACTACATATTCAATACTGTCTTAATTCTTACATAATTTAGAACACAAACATTCATTTATACTTTTCACAAATGTATCTGTTTTCTTAATTCTCACCTTAACTGATTTGCCTTGTAGAACAACTCAGTACTTTATTAATATAATGAATACTGAATATTTATTTAATACAATGAACGAGTATGTGTTACTTTTTATAAAATACTTTGAAGTAACGCTTTAGACCCACATTAGACTAGTCAGAATTCATGTTGCACTTTTCCACATGGCATGGGAAAAGGGTATTACTACCTTAATCACATCATGAAAGTCTCGGGTTTGTATAATTGCTGGTTTGTCTGTCATCAGCACTTATTTGTCTAAAAAGCTCACTTTTGACTGCATTTTGTTTTCTTCCATTCTTTCAAGTAAATCTTCAAATAGTGTGTTACAAAAATGTCCACATAGTATCACTGACTTTGTCATTTCATGACAAAACCAAAATTGTGCCACTTCCTCTCAAGTGGAGCGGTGCCTGGGATGTTAAGATATTGAACTACAAAAGTAACGTTTTGGAGAAAAGCATCTCCACGAGACTGTATGCTAAATCAACTGCACTTCAAAAAAGGTACTTGGTTTGCATTTTTACTCACTGTACTTAATACATAACAGTAAAAAGAGGATAGATGAGATACTGATTCTTTACATAAAAGGCCTGAAATGAAATTACAGAGGCTCTAGTCAGGTATTGCCACACTGTTACAGCAAAAAGCACCAGTACTACTTCAAATCAGTATTAAGCCTGTGCTACACACAAAAACAAGTGTATATTTCAGCCCACAATTCATTCGCAGCATTTAAGACTATTGTTCTTTATGTTCATGATTGCTGTCATATTACACAGCATCATCAATAACATTATGCCTGAAACAGACTTGCTAACTGGCGAAGACTTCCTCTCCTCTCTATTCCTTTTAGTGCTGGCAAAATTTAAAATGAAGAGTCATTCATCTAGATCCACTGGCAAACAAAATCAAATAAATCAACACTTTCCCCAAATATAAAAATATTTGTGTTGTGGGTAGATAATTAATGAGCACAGCTGCACTAATTAAAAGCCATCTGAGTTCCATTAATCTTGGTTGTTGAGTCCCATCGTTTCTCAAAGTGGACAGCCACGCCTTTCCTATGCAGTGCCCGTTGTCCTTGGACTCATTTTTCAGGTGATTTGGAAGAGCATTGTTGCTTTATTAGCATCATGAAAAAACATGAAAGCACAATTAATAATGCATTCCGAGATGGGTACAAAGAAAATTATTTCCCTCCATTGGAGAATACCATGTGTAGAACTGAGCCACTAAGACTTCACTTGGACAAAGGCAACCTTTGACAAAATGTTTGTCTTACTTTGTTTTTGCTAACTGTGGGTGTACTAGCCATTTTGCCCTCCAACTATTTAAAGGAATAAAGGCTGTTTTTCATTATTAAGGTAAACACATTTGACTTTGGTGATCTGGGAAGTACACAAGATTACAAAAGTAATCTCTGGAGTGTTGTTCACAGGTTTCCCCAGCAGAAGTTTCAAGCTGATATTCAAATGGTAAATGTAAAATAAACCAATTTAAACTGTACAGATAGGTGTTCTTCCTACTAGGCTCTAGGCCTGCCGTGGTGCCCACTTTGTTCGCTGCAGGGTCATCAGCCAGGGATTACTGCCTATAGATGTTTTGCCACTTATCCTGGAACATCTCCTGGTGGCGGGGCAGTGAACAGGGACATCTCCCTGACACCCCTCACACTAACCTTCTTCAGGAGTTGCTTGCTCCCCATGCCCTGTCCCGTCTTTTCAGCCAGAGCCAAAAGCTTGCCTCCTTTGCCTCGCTGGTTGCCTTGTGCAGTCTGGCTCCCCATAGCCCCAGGTCCTTGAGCAGACGCGTCGTTGAGTCTCCAACAAGGTCTCTAGCACCCACCTCCACTGGGTAGAGCCTCACACTCCATCCACCTTCCATTCACTCCGTGACCAGGTCCACATATTTTGTCCCCTTCCTTTCATGGGCTGCCTCCAATCATCACAGTGTCATAGCACTGACAGTTTGACCAGCAGTGCTGATTTTCTGGCTGTGGTCCACAGCACCGTATCTGGCCGTGGTCCACAGCACCATATCTGGCCACAGTGTGGTGCTACAGATTTCCCCTGTAGTCATAGGTTGCCCTGATGAGAAAGTCGACCCTTTGGCAGTTTCCAGAAGTCTGCCCAATTGATTGCTCGAGTCCCGACACCCTCCCATGTTGACCAGCACCCCTGCTGCCCCTGTGCCATAGCCTTTACTCTGTACACCTCCTGCCTCATCCTGGCAACCTCAGAGACAACAAGTTCCTTCCTCTCCTTCTTGCTTGATCTGGACCATGGGCTGCGTGGGTCACCCTATCCGAGGCCTGCCCGCCCTGTTCGAGGAGTCCCTTAACGCCATCACCAGCCTTGCCTTTTCTTACCTGTACCTGAGGGTGATAGATTTCAGGGGTAGCTAAAATGAGTTGCTGCTGAAAAGCATTGTGGGAGTTCTATCCATTTGTGGATGAAGGAGTTGGGTGGGTGGAGGCCCAGTGGGCTACTGGGCTCACAATACACTAGCGGAAACCCTGCCTTCTAACTATTCAGTAGCTGTCAAAATTAGGTCAAAACCTACTATATGGCTGGAAAGTGTAACGCTGAAATGCTTAATTTGAAACAACAGATATAGAAAGTGGCGACACCCAGCCTAGGCAACCAATGGCATAACGCTTTGATAACAGAAGCACCATTTCCTCAGGAAGTCGGTTAGCTCTGGCACTTTCCTGCTGGGAAACTGCCTAATATGAGCATTTAGGGGGTGTGCAATATGACAATATTAGATTGTTAATGATTAAAGTGTCTCCACGATCTGCCTTGACAGAGAGATTGATAGTATCATGCTACAGTGCACACTATATCAGTTCAGCTCCATGACAGAGGACTGTCTGCTAGCAGGTGGCTAACGGGTAACAGCACCATCATGGCGAGCAACTGGTGCCACATCTGTAATCTGCTGATGACATCTACAGCAGTTTTAATGTCCTGCTAGGAAGCTCACATGCTGTACATTATGTTAAACTGACAACTAGGCTTAAAGTAAGCGCCACCATTTAGCTGTTAGCTCGCCTGCTAACTGGTAGCACTAACTTCTGTCATGCTGCAAGCTAGCGTGATGTCAGCTCAGGTGTACTGTGTTGGTGCCTTTTTTGAAATGCTGCACATCCTACTAGTTATCTGAAACGACACATTCATGCTTCTACACAATATCAACTGTTTGCTTTTCAGCTGTGAAATTAGTTTGGTTGTACTGTTAGTTTGGTTTCCCACTGCAATATCCATTTTAAACAAGGCCAGATAGATTGTCACTACTTTTAATGCAATTTTGCACACCTGTTCTTATTTATTTATGGAATTGTTTGTGTTTTAATGTAATTTTATGTCTTTATGTCTTTCATTAGTGTATGTTTTTGTTATTTGTGAGCCCCTTACCTAAGACAAATTTCTATCATTATGTGATAGACAAAGTTTTTTGAATTGTGAATCTTCAGTACTGTTGTTCAGTTACTTGCACACTAGTCTTAAAAACCGACATGAAAATGTATTTTGATAAGATCTTGGATCGTGATCCTGTCTGAAAAAATCTTGATATGATATTTTTGTCATATCGCCCTCAAGCCTATGAGAGATACGAGGATTTCACTGAACGAACTGACCCACAGGACTGAAAAAGGTAACTCAGTCTCCTTGCTGGTTGTTCCAACACAGTCAGAATCATTAAACTTACCGCTTTTGACGTAAGCATGGCCGTTAACAGCTGGCTCACTTTGTGCGTGCACTTGTAAAATTTATACTTAAAGGCTCATTATTACGGTTTTGTATTTCTCTGTAACCTAGCACAGTGTTAACAATGTTACTTATAACATTCTTTCTCAGCCCTGGAACTCAAACCATTTTCTGATGCCCCAAAAAATATATATTTAAATAATTAAATCAATATCATAAATGTGAAACGACTAGTCAACTAATGGCTTGAACTAATGTCTACTAGTTAACAAGAAAAATGGGTCTGGGTCAGCCCTAATCAATCAATCAATAAAATATTTGGGCATGCAAGTTCATTCTTGACATTATTCTGGGAAAAATTAAGTGTTACGCGTTCTATTTACAATCACATCTTAGGTCTTCTTCAGCAAATGAAGCGGGCTCAAGAGTCAGTCTAAAATAATAAAAAAATAATATTTTATAAACCCACTAATCTGCAATTATTTTCCCTCCTTGTCAAAGAGCTCATCCCTGCTTATCTAATAAAAAATATTCATTCCTGGTTTGAGACATGCAGAGAGATGGATTGGCAATATCGTCACGGTAATAAATGTTAATCCACAACTTTACGTTGCTCTGACACAGCTCATAAATACTATCAAAAGCATAAACTGTGGTACACATGATGACTGAAGCCTCTGCCTCTTTTGCATGCAGAACCTTTGGCAGAGACAGAGGGAGGGAAAGGAAGCATATGGTGCAAGACTGCCATAAACTGGTTTTATGAAAATGGCTGGAATATTGATTGAATCTAACAGTACCTAAAGCGCTAACGACTCATTTTACCAATGCTCACTTCTAAATCTTCTGAGCATAATGAACACAGCTTGATTATTGCTACTACAGAAGTTGTGTTTAAGCTGCTACTAAAATATTTCTGTTTTGTGACATGAAATAAATTTTCATCATTGAGTGAATGTATAATTAGCTCTTTATATACTTTATGTAGCACTGATATACATGTTTTGCTCATATAAACATGAGTAATTATTACTTGAGTTACTGTGCCAGATCAAAAACTTGGCTGTCCATTGTGAGCTGCTGTGACAACAGATGATTTCAATAAGCTGTCACTATGTGAGAAGGAGCACATGGTCTCCACACTGAGTGTACTGCATTTGTTACACTGATAGGATGTTGTGAGGTTTAAGTTTCATAAACTGATGAAACAATTAGTCGATTAATCCATTAGTCGATCAACTAATCACCTACAATTTCTATGATAGAGTCATCATTCAAGTCATTAATCGTGCAAAAATGCTTCTCAGTGTGATGATTTGTTGCTTTTCTCTGTTTTATATCACTATAAAGTGAATATCTTTGGGTTTTAGACTGTGGGTTGAACAGAACAAGACATCTGAAGATGTCATCTTGGACGCTGGGATGTTTTTAACTAAATAATTAATTGAGAACTTGAAAAATCAAAAACCATCAACAAATCAACATATTAATAGTTAATAACAATGAAAATAATCATCAGTTATAGTCCTCACTGCAAAAGTTTACTTTTTACCAGACTATGCAAATGATGAAAGAATTTCTGTCCTTTCTGTCCAATGATTTACGAACCAAGAAGTGGTTGCAACAGAGATATACTCCTTTATTTGTTCAGATTTGACATACAGTAGTGAATTTATTGTAATGTTTATCTTTTCATTTAAAATGTAACAAACTTAGGCAAGCCATGTATGTGTGAAAAAATAAACCTGAAAAGTCTGAAACTTACTGTGCTTTCATTTAACAACTAATTTCCTTGTAGTTCACAGGTCTGACTAAAGGCTTACTGTCACATATCAGTGCAAAACACTTTTTTCTGTCCCGTGTGGTCTTTTTCCAACATAGTGTGGGTTCTTCTGAGAATAAGGCTGGATCTATTTGAATCCCATAGATTCATTTTACCTACCACAGGCTGTTCTTAAAAACAGCCAAACATTAGCCATGCATATTGCTGTTTAAACCCCTTTTTTCTGCATTCTTAATTATTAATTTCTTCATATGCTTTGTGCAGTACATAAAATTGTTGATGGTAATCACAGGGGCAATGGCCATTAAGCCCTAATGTGGCTAATGTTTGCCTAATCAAAGTTTTATGGACGGCAATAACTTTGAAATAACATTTTTTTAATTATCCTTTAATTTGAGACGTGATATTGTAGCAATCTCTCATTGGAAGAAGGACCCAAACAATAATTGTACCCTTGGGGATTGTTATTGTTTCACACATTAAAAGGTAAGAAGGCTGGACAAAGTACAAGACCTGCTTTTTTTCTACAAACATACTTCCACACTTGCAGGAAAATTTGTCTGCAGCTGAATTAACATCAGTAATTGATTAAAAAAAAAAAGATACGATTCATCACACTGAAGGATTTTTTTTAGGTTTCACATCATATTAGGGCTGGGTGATATAGACAAAATCAAATATCACAATATTTTTGACCAAATAACTTGATATTGATATTGCAAAAATACTGTAGGTATGACTATGTGACAGGCCATGAATTGGTCATTTAAGTTTTTTGTCTGTATTTATTCATCATATCATTGGTTGAATAGAGAAAGTGTTAAGATTAATAGGTAAATAGTAATGAATGAATTCTACCAACGTCATTGCTGGACGTCATTTAACGTCATTGCTGGAGTAGCTAATATATTACTCCGCAATATGAAGGGTGGAAAAACAACGCTTTCAATTCATGTGATATGATGAATTTCAGGGAAGTCTACATCTTGTTATTGTTCCCCCTAACCCAAATTACCTTTTTTTCTGCACTCTCTTGGTGGAACATACAGTATTTACCCCCTTTCACAATCCCCACCACCCAAGCACAGACGTTTGAGCGAGTTTATTAGTTTGAAAGGATTATTATTCTAATGTGAAAATGGAACTAATGGTGTGCCAGATGCTTTTTGCACAATTATCTGAGAAAACAAGTCCCAAGTCAAGTCATGTGTTATTATTTGGTCATTTTTCAGAGACCCTTCAAAATTGCCCAATTATGTTCTATTAAGGCAAGGCCAACCCTGTCAATCAATGAAGCAGCGTTTGCCCCTGCCTTCAAAGACAGTCCACTCAAGATTTAATGGCTCTCAGAAGTTTTCATCGTGGCAAAGTGATAATGCTGCTCACACTAATAAAGTTTGTTTTTCTCTAGATTCAATAATATCAATTTTAGTTATCGGCACATCATTTCTTTTTTTGAAAGTTGACAAAAAATGTCACTTTATAAATGCCAGGAAAATCTGATTTAATGACACATTACTACTGAAGACCTGCCTAGATGAGTTTAAAAAGAAAATGGAAACTTGGCAAAAAGTCTTTTATGGAATATTTAGAACATGACATTTAACTTATTATATTGTCATAGTTGAGGACATCAGTGAGTAAGACAGATAAGGAGTTGAGTTTTTTTTTTTTTTCTAATAGTGAATTACATCTTAATTGCAAGTGTTCTCATATGGTATCAGTGTGTTAATAAAATTCTTGTCCAGCAGTATTTTTCCAGCCTTCCATGAAGCAAACATTGGTGGAGGGTTTATAGAAATATACTGAATATACATACAAATCACTTGCTATGAATACTCAGGAAGGTGTCATACCTGTCATACCGAAAGTCATACTGTCCCCTGTTGTTGCCCGATTGCCGAAACTTGTGCTAGGTCAGCTCCAAACACATGCACTGCCGCTGGGAATTTCTGGCAATGCGGGTGTCACTTTCAAGCAAAACATCTGTTGTTTTACCGGCCTGGCCAAAACCATTCTGTCGTAGTGAATTAGGGAAATGGGAAACAGTGTCACCCACGAACCTGACACCATTGCCTGATTGGCTTTTACCGTGCATACACACAGTTGTGCATATATCCTTATTTGAGTCATTCGCAGTGACTTTATGATGGCAATGATGATGAAACTGTTTGAACAGGACTGTAGACAGACTAAGTATGTTGCAAACTTAATCTGTCTCAGTCTCTTGTAAGGTTATATACAGAGTTACAGAAACATTCTACCAACATATTTTTCTCCACTTCTATCATATCTAGCATTCTAAAAATACCAGGTGAATGGTAGGGAGGTTGGGATACGATAAATAAAGTCTCTGTGACGTGGCCCACTGCTGCAATCAATCTCCACCATCTCTCTGCATTCCCTTCTCTGCGTTTCTCTCTTTGTTTTCATATCTCACTGTCCCTCCCTCTTCGTCCTACACCTCCCTCCTTGCTGTCTAACTCTATCTTGCTTGAGAGCTAGCATATGTCTCCAATCATTTCCTCCCAGCCCCCACCCTCCCGCCTTCTCCTTCCTCCCAGATTTCCTCTCTCTTCCTCCCTCTGTCTCTTCCCCAGTTACTCCTTCATCTCTCCCAGTTTGACTCGAGCCATGACTGGTGCAGTTATCAATCACGAAAGCCAAGCCTTGTCAGGGACGACTGAACCCAGAGGCGCTCCCTCTCCCCTCTTTCCCTCTCTCTTTTATCTGTCTCGGTCTCCTTCCTTTAACAAATTTGTTCCAGTTAATAAGCCCTCCCAAATGACCCCCTCTTCCTAATTAAGCACAGGCAGCATGTAGGGAAATATGATACTTAATTAATGATGAGATAAACTCTCTCCCAAGGCCCTGTCAGAAAACCATGACACCATGTTTGGCGGTTTGAAATCAAATTAACACGCTAAAAGACACAGAAGAAATCTGATGGGTGATTTTGCTCTCCCCCTTCCAATTCTTCATCTGACAGGGGAACATGGTAAATCTGGATTTGGATTTTGAAACCAATCACTTAACTTGTAACCGGCTTGTATTGTCAACCAAGACATACTATCATGTAAAACACAGCAATGATGCAAAGGCTCAGTTTATTAATTATCATGTCTTTATTATTTGTCCCAACAAGCTATTCAACCAAGACTTATTTGCTTCAATTGTTTAAAGTTTGGACCACTGAAAACTAGAGTGGCTCAATTGTTAGTACTGAAAATGCTGAAGGTAATATATCAGCAGGGTTATGTTTTTAAGCCAGGAATCAAACCCAGCAGCCAAAGGTTTTCCTCCCATAAAAAAGTTAACATGACCTCAGCTCATGTGCTCCACACCCAAGAATCGTCGGCTGATTCCACTAGACTAATGCCAGGATCATACTACACAATATCAGCCTGACATGAATCGACCCACCAAATGGAGGGCATAGGGAACATAAATGAGCATTGGGTGAGACAGTTGCTCTGTAGTGTGCCATAGGGGAAGACAACTGATGCAGCATCTGTGATGCCTCATGATATTCAAAAAGCCTTCTCTCACCCAGTTTGACACCTTCTGTGACATGTCCCATGATGTTGACCCATAGGAGCAACAAGCAATCTCCACACACAACTGTAAACATGACAAAGCAAGAGAAGAATTATATTATTGGTGCTGTCAGGTGGAACAGTGAAGTTTTTGCACCTTCTTTCTGGTCACCTGAAGTATGTGCGTCACGCAAGCAAAAGGCGGCAAGCTATGATTGTTCAGGGTCTTCCAAGTCTCTTGGCCAAATCACGGCAACAATATATTACTATAATCACCCAAACTGAGACAGTGACCAATCTCGGAAGGCAAAAATATTGTGTTGTCCATAGTGCCAAAATTGCAAACTGTTTTAACACCCGAGGTGGAGGGTCTAGGTACTCCCTCTGAAACATCTTAGCCGCTTATAACCAATTTATTGTAACTTTACAATAGATAACAATAATCCATGTCCCTCTGAAGCAAAAAGAAGGACCAAATGTCCTGTAAATTTAAGAGATTACAAAATACAAAATTTGATTGATAGCACCAATAATTTTGGGGAGAGTCCTTCCTGTAAAGTATGAATTATATCCAACTGCTTATTTATGGACATTTAAAAAAACAAAACATTATACTGTATGTGAACACTATCTCTGTACTATCTATCTACAAGTTACATGTTCTAAAGTTTATGGTTTGGCATATTTGATATTAGGACTTTCAAAGCCTTCTTTCCTTTATGAATATGATCCAATAATGGACAGCAAAGCAAGAGTCCAACATAGCTCTGACTCTTTGCATTGCCCTCAACGACCAACTATAATTCAGAAAGATACAGTCAGACATACAGTCATAAAGCACCATCATAAGTGTTTTAAATAACAGAATAGTTAATATGCAAAAGACTGAAATATTCAAATTAGTTACAACAAAGACCCCATATCAATCAAAAGTTGCGCTCTTACCAGTGCTCACAAAGAATGTAAAAGACACTCGCTGCAAATCATTTATTCTCCCTTATCTCATTACCCTTTATATGATTTCTGTTTACAACAAACTTCAATTTCTTTAATCATGTCCAACATCTCATTCTTTTATTATGTTTTAACAAGCATTAATTAACATCTGACACAAAGAATCACGTTTAATAATGCATGGATAATATTTTGTCTAGAACATATGGTGTATTTCATTAATATTCAGCATCAATTGTGACATTCTGTCTGACAGGCCCTTTCAGAAATAGGCCATTTTGATGTGAGTGTAGATAAGGGTGTGTGATATGATGGCATTAGATTGTGAACGATTAAAATGTCTCTATGATCTGCCTTTACAGAGAGATCGTTAGTATCGTGCTACAGCGCACGTTCTATCAGTCGCAGTTCTATGGCTCATACACTCATGCAGCCTCAGCGTTGGTGAGGTTGTTGTTGTTGAATTGGCTTCTCCTGCTCCATTAAGGGCTAACATTGGGCATGCCTATGTAGGATCGCTGCTCCAGGGCTCCAGAGCTGTGTACACGTGCCCGGAGGGGGTATCAGCACTTGGAGGGGACGGGATATCTTTGGCAACCGGTGGAAAGGCCAACACCAGTGAGCCAGCCAGTTAGCTAAATCCTGGTAATATAATTTATCTGACAGCTAATATTAGCTGGCGGTGAGGCATGCTAGGTATATGAGCTGTCTTTGCCAACACAGGCTGAGTCAATGTTAGCAAACAAAACAGCTTACAAGCTAGTAGCAGCTAGTTAGCTAGCATTAACTAGCTATAAATGGCCATTTCCATTTATTGAAGACACAAATTCGCCTTGTTTTTGTCTCCCTCTACTCTTAACTATGTTTACGCAAGTCTAGAATTATTTGTGTCCTGCTGGTGTTTACGGTATGTTGTTAAGAGTTCACTGCTAATTTTCAGACCTCTCAGATTGCTCCAGCAACAACAGTGTATTGGTACTTTGGCTGAAATGGTTTGTTGTTCTTTTTTTCTTTTAGGTTTTGTTACTTTGTAGGGCTATATTTTTTAAATAGGGAAATTAATTTGGCTGTACTTTTCAGTAACTTGCAAAATAGTATTAAAGGTTTTATTTGTAAGAATCAGAAATTTCTTCTCATTGGCGACATCGATAGCCGTTTAGTAAGTAGCAGTCAACATCCTGTTGCTCATGCTCACTTGCAGTGTGAGACTATTGCAGGTGATGTCTTTTTCCTTGCTTACATAAAAGATCTCTAACGGTGTGTTTTATATCATGTTTCAGCAAAGCATCTCTCACTCCCCGTCAGTTGCCCCCCTGCTTTCCTGCTCCTTTGTTGAGGAAATAATGTTCTAGCTGTGTGTGTTCTTTTAACTGTGCATGGGAGTGGGTGACTTGTCATTGGGGGGGTGTTTTGTTGTTAAATATGTTGTGGTTGACGGAGGCAGCTAGCCGTCTCATTAGCTGGAGAGCTAGTATCTGCAGGGTGTTTCTACTCGGATAGCACCATTTTTGTTGTGTTATTTTGTTGTGTCGTTATGCCGGTTGTGTGTTGATGTCACATCCTTTGGATTTTTGCAGAAAATCTGGCCCGGGTCCTTCACGTTGAAATCAGTCCGCAGGTTGTTACAGATGACCAAGGAAGGAACTCGTTCACTCATTGGCAATAAAAAACAAATAATACATAAAAATCGCTTCACAATTCTTACATATAGAACCTTTAAAAGCCAACATGACAAGGACTCATGATAAGATCGTGGATCGTGATCCTGCCTGAAAAAAAATTGTGATATATTTTTGCCATATCATATATAACCCTGAAGTGCAGATCTGAGCAAAGTTATTGATGATTTGTTTGTAGTCTTTGTCTGCTATATATTTAAAAGACTCATTTATATCATAATTTATATATATTTATTTATATCAGGTGGAAGACAGAACACTTTCAGAGAGGCAAGGGTGAGAACAGAACAGTTTGCAAAATATGATTTGAGTTTATGCATTTATGACTTCCTGTGCTCACATGTAGGAAAAAACCAGGATTTCCTTTGGATCTTTTGTGAAATATTAAGTGTTACTTAATGTCTGCTGCCATACAAACTGCATGTTTCTGTGTCTGTGACTCTTTTATCTTATTTGATACCACCACGAGGAGCCTCCAAAGTCAGACATTTTCAAATACTACACAAAGGAAGTAAGTGAACCTACATGCTACTACTATTGACTTTTGCACTTTGTCAGCCATTTTTCTATATAATAATGTATGACACATAGTTTACAAATTGCTGATTTGTATTTTTATATCCACAGTCCTTAAATCTGTCTCAAGTTATGTTAATTTACAACTTATTTTCAATGGCAATTTAAGGTAATTGCCATTATTTTGTTCCAATGCAAGAAGTAGCATAACTTTTAATAATGCATGGAAAAGTAAGATTGTAGCAGTTAGGGGGGGGGGGGGGGGGGGTGTACACAGTGCTCCAAACTGGAGACTTAATTTTTCATGTTTTTGATATGTTGACAAAAACATTAATCCTCTCTTTGTTATAACTCACCCATCATACTGATCCTGTTTTTAAAAAGCAGACACAATTCAAATCCTGTTTTTTTCCCCCCTTTTTTTTCAAAATGTAATACAACAGTGATTTACAGGTTAAAAACAAAGAACACACACAAGCTAATATTAGGAGAGGAGGCCTGAGCTTCTGTGCATCAGACACACGCTTGGGATTAAGACTGTCCTAAGAGAGTAAGCAGACACAAAGGTCAGCAAAGTTGGCCTACATTATATTATTTAAGCTCTAGCGAGGTACAGTACATAAGTAAATATGAATTCCCTGACTGCATTCCCATAAAACATTTTAGACAGGCCTACTTCTGAGTTTACGGCTGCGACATAACAGTACTTCTTGGTACCACGCTGAAAATGAGTTTGTCACTTTGGCTTCTTGAAACAAGTCAGCCAAATGCATCATTTTCACATCATGTCACTTTGCTGACATCATAATTATTATAAAGACAGACTAGTTGCAAACTATTTTTACCAAGTTGGGCACTGGGAGTGTGTTACTGGTTGAGCTCCTCATCCTGGAAATATGACTTGACGATGACAACTACATTTTAGCTCTTGTTCCCCCTCATCTTCAAATTAAATTTACACTGACTACTTTGATATGTGCAGAGTGAGTGTTTACATCCCTGTGGACCGTGTGAAAAATAAATAAACCAAAACTATCACATCCGCAAACAACCAACAACAAATCTGACATATTTACCATAACAGCCGTTCTGAACTTTGGTCTAAATGAAACACATCCATAAAATAAGTGTTTGTTCTGCACCGTCCTTTGAAGTTGGATTTGTTTTTGCTCTTTAATGATTTCTTTCTTCTGATGATGATGGAAGCCGTGCTGACACCTTCTTTTGCTTCATCAAGTTCCGCTGCACAATTACATGAATTTACTTTCAATAAATTACCATCTTTGCATACATCAGTCAAATCATCCAGCTGAGGCATTCACAAACAATATGCATTATTAATTTCATTGTCAGTGTTTATTTGGTTAACTTGTAACCGACTTGGACAGCCCATTGCCTTGATGATGCATTTAAAAGCATCAGGGTCGGCTTTTTAAAAGGAAATCAGGGGATGACATGCTTCCACACACCACTTCGCTCCCTGCTGAGGCCACAGAGGGAAAAAAAAAAAGACTGAACTCCAGTGAAAGACCAATCAAAAACTCAAAAGATGCATCACGAGCTGTCGAAGCCAAAACAACAGAATTGGGAGGATCATCCACATCACAGCGATTCTCAGTGAGTGGTTGCTAACACTGATTGAGTATATTTCAATTTAACAAGTTACTCCTGTCTATAACAGTTAATTGAATAAATATATTCTGGGGGCTATTCTATTTATAAAAGAGAAAAAAAACAATATGAGCAAACAAAGAAGTTCAGTGAGCAATTATGTCTCATTAAGCATTGAGTGAGGAGTTCAACAATCTCTAGCGTGTCATCACTCCAAATGAGACAAGAGAGCTAAAACCTCATCAGAATATTTGAAAACATCTTCCAAATAGGTAACATTAAATAAAGTACTTACTTTTCTATCAGTGTATGGAATTTTGTATGGATTCTGTATATGACCATAGAAAGATCAACAGGGAAAAGGTCAGTGAGAAGTTGTGACAGCGAAAGTTTAAGAGAATGATGCATCCCAAATAGACATGTCTGCTAATGGCAGGAAAAACACAGCTAGTGAAGACAAATCAGAGTAAAGAAGCACCTTCTTAAAGTGCCATGTTGCAGCCATCAATTTAGCCCTGAGGGGACTTGGAGGTTGCTGCAATGGCAGCTCTCATCTGCCATCAAACTATCATCCCAGATGACAGCTCTTAAGTACACTCCCAGCTAAATTCCAAACTCTCGCAGTGGCTTACAACGAACAAAAACACAAGAGGAGGGGCGCACCATCTTGCCATCGTTTCAGATAACTATGCATTACAGCCAAGCTGTATAAACACAAAAGCTGAGGGTTCTGTTTCCATACGTACAGAAGCAAAAAGAGATGTACTGTGTGGGAATCGAGCTGAATTAGTGTACTTTGATGAGGAACATTGGTAGTGGCATATAAGATGTTAATCAGGTGGAACAGAATGGGCAAATTCCCATATTACAAAGATGGAAACCTCTTTCATTTCCAATTCTAAAAATACAGTTAACTCTAATTTTTTTGACACCTTTACAGAACCGAGCTAGAAAATCCGCCTCGTGGTCGTATGCCTCCGCCAACCAGTCAAGTTGCGGTTTACATCCATGTCTCTCCAGACTCATAACATTCGTAGTGAAGACTTTGAAGGAATTGAATAAAAAGGTATTATGCACATTTTCCTTATATGGGTTCACATGCTTGGCCAGTAAAGTTGATTCTGATTGAACACAAAGTTGTAGCCATGACAGCAGACGATGCTTCAGATATGGATGTTGCCACCAAAAAAAGCTACAAATTCTAAAACGTGGATGCTTCACACACATTGTCAACCCAGCAGCACAGAAGATCTATACAATCACTACGGTTTTGAGGTGCGCACCCAAGATTGGTGTCACCAATTCAGTATCCTACCAAATGTGAAATATGGTCACAATCTCTCCTTCTCTTCCTGAGTTATGGAGTTGAATAATGGCCAGAGAAGAACATTATGATGTCACAGTGAAGTTGACCTTTGACATTATGGATATAAAATGTCATCACTTCATCATTTTATCCTATTATACATTTGTGTGAAACTTTGTCATAATTAGCGGATTAATTCTTGATTTATGACCAAAAGCGTGTTTTGTGAGGTCATGGTGACCTTGACCTTTGACCACCAAATTCTAATCAGTTCATCCTTGAGTTCGAGTTTATGCCATATGTGATGAAATTCCCTCAAGGCGTTGAGATATCGCACTCATGAGAGTGGGACGGACAGACAACCTGAAGACATAATGCCTCTGGCTGTCATGGGGGCATAAAAACAATTTATTGAAAGAAAAATGAAAATTTGCGATTAGAAAATTCTGACTGATGTATACAATTTTTAGCAGCATATGTTTACCAAGACAGCATCACTCAGAAGTTATAATTCCACCAAACACAGAAACTGTAGTTCTATATCAAATATAGATAATACCTTCAAATATGGGTTTATGATCAGCACCTCTTTGTGGCATAGAGCGGAAAAAAATCAGCTATGGGGACAAAACTATGAACACAAAGCTGTTATAATACAAAAAAAAAATTGATTTTTGGGTGTTAAATGACTTAAATTACATCGATGACTTGAAGTTGAGTCACCATTAAACTTAATGTGGCTTTTCTTTTTCTTTCCAGAGTCATGTTTTATGTCACTGCATCAATGCATGATCCTAAAGTGGATGAGTGCCTGGCGCCAGTAGAGACGCATTGAGAGAGCTGGGACTCTGGGATTCCTGCTTTATCTGCCAGGCCTAATGATGGCATCCACCTGCTGTTTTATGGTCACAGCTGGAGCAATGTAGCTCCCATTTGGCCTAAAGTGCACAGTCTCTCTCTCTCTTTTTCTTTCTCCATCTCTCTTTGCCTTATTCCTTGCCCTCTTCTTTACTCTTTCCCTTAGTCTATGCTTTCTCTCATACTTTCATCTCACTCATTCACCAACCTGCTCTCAACATCCTCTTTAAAAAAAAAAAAAGAAAAGAAAAGAAAAAAAAAAAACTCCCCATTCACCACCCTTGCTTCACTTTGCCGTCTTTTCTTTGTGGCTCATTGCCTTGATGTTCTTTTTATGGTCAACAGCCACGAGCTCCTCATCTGAGCTAGTCTGGCCTCATGTGTTTCAGGAGGGGATGAGTAGATGTGGGGGTGAAGGCCCACGAGGTGCCCATACCGCCCAACATCAGAACAATATGTCACACAGCTGCCTGATGACCTCGACCACTCAACCTTGCAGGGCTCTGACTGTGCATCCCCATCCTGAGGGTAGCTGCAACATGAAGGCAATACATCTTTTTCATACAGAAAAATATTCTTACTTTGTTATCACATGATTCCCATATAGGTCCATGACACAGTCAGAACCCAATACTGGCTGCCTTTGGCATCTCTTGCAATTTTAGTCACTTTCCTTCTTTTGAAATGTATTCTATAAAACAAAATCTCTTATCAAAATGCAGAACTCGGGTTATATTATACAGTCTTGAAAATTTTAATAGATATTTTGCCTGCATGCACTTGTAGATGTGGTAACATATAGTTGAAATAAGGCAACACAATGTATTGTCTTCCACAAAGAGGTGGTGACGGTTTCGATTTACAGCTGAATTAATCAATAGTTTTATGTGAACAAACAATCAAAGGACTATTGTATGTGAGAGGGGTGACTCATATTGATGAACCCACAGAGAATTATCACCTAACTCTGCTGTTCTCCTCAGTTCTACATGACATTTTAGGAACTTTCAGCTCATTGTTTTGCAATTTTGCTGTTTTGGTTCACTCTCATTGCTCTCATAAACCTCATTTTCGCCAGTAGCTGTTTTCAGCAAAAAAAAAAAAGCTCTGATAAACCCACTGTATACTACTGCACCAAAGGAGTTTGTGTAGACCAAAACAAAGCTAAAAAGAGAGTAAATACTGAACTTCAATTCATCGTGACACAACTCTGAGTAAATGCTAAAGCTGCTCAATGTCTGCTGGTGGTAAACACAAGCAACTGTTTGCTGACACCTTCGGCATATCAACTTTTTTTTAAGGTGATGTCAGGGTTAACTTTCAGTTGGCACAGCTGCTCCAAGATTTCAATTATCAGGTAAATATTTGTAAATATACTTTACATAATGTAGTAAAATGATGCAACATTTCTCCAAATTTTGTCAAAATCTGACCAGTAACATCCACAATGTAACTGGAACAAATGATCAACAAACAAACAAATCAACAGAGAATACATCGACTCTCCCATCTTAACCTAACTTTTCAGGAAAACATTTTTTGGGAGAACATATCAAAACAGAAGGTGAAAGAACCAACCATATGCATGACACACATTAAAAGGGTGAAAGCTGGAATAAGACATAGGCCTATGTTGTACTATATGCATGCATTCTACCACTGACTAACCAGGACAACACAAGTATATTTATTGACATCCGAGTCTGTATTTTGAATGATAATCTAACTTCTGAGCCCAGCATGTCAAAGTTATGTTGGGCACCTTCACTATGTTTTGCTATACTCTCAGGGTTGCACTTAAAGCTGAACAGCAAGGAATCTTTCACCAATGTATCAGCAGAATTTCCCTAATGATAAACCTCACCTAAAACCTGCTACTCTTTTAATAAACCATCAGGATCATAATTTCCAGCTCAATCAAGAAACCCTCAACTGGCCAGATTTTAGACAGGTGATCTCCAAGGAACCTCACAGCAGGTGTTTTCTAGACAACTTCTGACTGACTTGACTGAGGAAGATTGGAGTTTGTACTAAAAATAGGAGCAACAAATCATTTCTGGGAGACAAGCTGAAATTACTCAACAGCAGAAGGGGAAAAAATCATGATCGCAGCTCAGGCCCGTCAACAACCCAAGACGTCCTCAGAGAGAGGCACCAGCTTGACAACATGTCAATATCACTTTGAGTGCTTCTCAGCGAACACAGCTCTTTGGGAAATCTCATTTACTTCAACAGCTTTACACACAAAAAAAGACAGTGAACATTTGACGAATGCTTGGAAAAAAAAAACAAAAAAAACTGAGTAGTTGATCTTTGAGACCGCAGGAAGACAATTTAAAAAAAAAAGTAAGACAACACTTCTTTGTTGATCACTGTCAATGCGTTTACTGGACCAGACGGTGTTGTCTAACTTTCGGCAGCTAACGCCCGTCTGTCGGAGATCTTACGCTCACAGGAAAGAAATCGCTCTCCTTGAGTTTAGCCCCCAGTTCAGCTGCCTCTTAAATCTGTCACTCATACGCCTCTCAGAAGCTGACAGAATGATTGAATACGAGCCCATATTAACAGTGACAACTTCAGCTGCAGTTAAGCAGACCTGAGCAAACACAGCATTGTGGTAGGCAGCCACAAAACACAGACACAGCTCTCAGTCACTCTACAGGCATAAAGGCAAAACAGAAAAAGGATGAAATTTAACAAAGACATGACTTGAGTTTATTTATATTAATGAAACATGCCTCAGATAATGGTGGCTTTAAATTTTTACCATGTGGTATTTGTAAAAGACAGAGCAGTGGGTAATGTGAACAAGGAGCTGATCTTATTTTTTGAGGAACTGCACATATTAGTGAATATGCATATTGGAGCATGTCTTGCAATTTCCATATTTAGCTCCACACCCTTAGGTGGTTCTCTCAGTCTCCAGGGGCGACAGCCACTCTTGAGTGTGATTTGTCCCAGGGGCTGTTACACATGCTGAATAAACATGAGCCTAATCCTCCTTCCGCTACACTTGTAAGGGGTCAAAGTTCGTATTTACAAGAACAGCAAATCCACTTACAATCAAAACGTGTTTTGAGAATGGGCCGTTTTATATAAACTACATGCAAGCCATCGTAACATTTCAATGTCTTCTGTATGTACAGTATATGTCACATTTGCCAAAACTCAAGGTACCTGTTTGGACATTTTTAATATCACTAATTGGCAATTCCTACTTTAGGATTTTAGTGGTCTATCAACACAAATTAAGGAGGAATACAGTCAATTTCTTTTATTTATAATCTTACTGTAAATGCCTGCAATCCAATCCGTTACAACTATGAACTGCAGTAGCAAATGTGTTGCAATTTAGTATGGTACAACTTTAAATAGCGACACAAAATAATTGGACCATTTATTGCTTTAATCTTACAGTGTTCTCGTCAAGATGCATATCAAATATTTTCCATCAAAGATAATATTCCTTTAGGTCTCTAGATAATCTTTTGTTCTAAAAGAAACTCTGCATCGTCTGGATACAAAGCAGATAGGGGAAAATATATTGGCCTCTTTAGGATTTAAGGATTGTTAGAGCGATAAGTGATGCAAATAGCGCTCTCATCTCAAAAACAGATGAATGGGATTCTGTTTACAGGTGGGAGATTTGTCAGTTTCCCCATGTGGTGCAGAGTGCCCTGACTAACATCTAATATCCTCTGTACTGTGTTCAGATGAAGTTGGCTTGTATCATGGCTTTCTAAGGTGAAAGGGACTTGTAATGTGACTGAAATGCTGGCTGGACAAGGGTAAAGCTTTATATAACCTGTCCTTTCAAGAACACAGGAATTGCAAGCAAGTGTAGATTTTGCAGTGTGAAAGTCTCTGATGTGTCTTCTTTCCATTATTATTCAACTAACATTTACTGTTACTGATTAGAGGACAAACGATACTACAGTCTATGTCATTTTTAGAACTTAACTTCCTCTTTGCACTAAAACTAACTGTAGTTGTGACCAAATCAACACAATCTGTGAAATGAAATTGAAATTTACACTAACGTATCAATGTGAACACCACATTCCTCTACCATGAATGGGATTATGAGACAAAAACAGAACAAGAAATGCATTATATCTCAAATTATTTGTCAATTAATTGATTAGTTGATCAACAGAAAATTAATTACCCGACTACTTTGGTAATTGATTAATCATTTCAGCCAAGAAGAAAGAAAATGATGAAAAATATGGGCATTGCTGCTTTTCTTATTTACTGTGATAGTTAATTGGGTATCAGAGATCTGATCTGACAAAACAAGCAAATTGAAAATCTGAGAAACTCAACATATCCTAAACTAACAAATAAATCAATAAAATAATCTGCGAATTAATTGATAATGACAACATTCATTATTTGTAGCCCTGTAATTTACAATTGTCATGTTTTTATTTACATTTAAAGAAGCAGAAGTACTTTGGTTATTGTTTAGTAAAGGCTTTGGACACTCAATAGTTTCTCAAGGTTACAGTTATGGAAATAACAATTAACAAGGTCTGCATTCATTCAAATAAAGACATCTGTGTGCAATATTCAGACATTGATTTCTATTTAAAAGCCAGTTAGCACTGACAAATTACAGCTGGACAGAGGCAGGACACAGATGTGCATGATAATACTCCATAGGGATAACAAACAAGAAACAAACTCACTAAAACCTTGTTTAGACCTACAATTCAAAGCAGATGCTGCCTCATCACAATATCTAGTTATATGTCACAGCATTGCCTCTTCATTCAAGAGGCTAATCAAGAGTGATCTTGCACGATGGTGCACAATTATGTGCAATCTGATGATTTATGAGGTTGCAACAACTGGGTTACAACAGTGTAGTTAAGGTAAGGTTTTGGTCAGGCAGCCATCTTTTTCCTCATCCATATAATCCTTTAATGCTGTGAGAATGTATATCTCTCACATTTTCCTTGAGAACATCTTGTTATTTTAAGATTTTATAGTGGCATGATGGTCAGTGATCAGTGCAGCCTTGTAGCCAGCCCAACCCATATGCATGAGATTAAAATAGATTCATTACCTTTGGCAAAAGTACATGAAAAATCCATACAATAAAAATCTAAATGGTCACTTAAAATATTAATTTATCAAAGTACGCTGTTATGAGCTGTTCCCTATTGGCAAGCTTTATGCATGAGACAGGCCTCTAACTTGTGCTCTACTTTTAGCCACCAACCAGATGACTGACCAGTGGCTCATCTACTAATCAGGGTTTACGTGCTATAAAACAATGTGATGGTCCTTGGAGGTTTCAGTCCAAATGTAAGATTGTAAAACTCATTTAAAAATATCTCTTGTCAGAATACAACCGCAAGCGTTTGTTTATTTTAAAAAACAGTTTCCCATAAAGCAATTTTAAAGACATGACATGATTCCCTGTTGTTGTTTTTTTTTTTTTTTGCTGTTGTTGTGTTGTTTAATTGTGAAATATACAGCACAAGTGGAGTAAGCAACCCACTTTTAATTGTCATTTTTTATTGCAAAACTACCTCCTTCTTCCTCTCACCAATTAGGGAATAAAAAGAGAATTTGTCTTTAGACTTTATCTCTCTATGTGCTCCATCTCCCTACTAAATCATTCAAGAGCACAGTGCTTCTCATTAGCCCGCTTAGCAAAACTTCCTCAAAAATCAAATAAATCAGCGCCCGGGAATAGAAATTAAAGTCCTGCCTGCAAGCTCTTGGGAAGATTTTTTATTTTTTTTTCCAGTCTTCCTTTCAAAGACGACCCATACTTAAGATTTAGAGCACTGCAGTCCTGAAGGCTGGCTTAGCTTCACCCTTGGGTGCCAGCACAATGAAGGGAAACGTGAATGCTGGTGTTATGAGACAAACTGTATTGGCTATTACAGCTAAGAACAGACACTGAAACAGAGGTGTGATTAGAGGTGGGCAATATGCCGAGTGTTCTGGTGGCCTAGGGATCTAACACACTGATCTTCTAATTGCATCATGCAACGAGGGACCTTTGTTGCATGTCATCTCCCCTCTACAGTATGTCTCTCCCTACCTTTTCTGTCACATCTCTACTGTCTACTAATAAAATAAAGTGCCAAAAAATACTTAAAGGGGTGGTGGGTGATATGATTATATTCACATACAATGTACTGTATATATTTGTCTTATATCAGAGATTTAGCTTAACTGTTTACATCATGGTAGCTTTAAATACTGTATGTCTGCTTGTATTGCATGTAATGCAACAAACTAATAGGCTAATCGACTGATTCTTTCAACTCTAGTGGCCACTGTTGCAAATCAATGAGCATGATTGATTTATTTAGGGCTGCAACTAACAATTATTTTCATAATCAATTAATCTGACAATTATTTTCTTGATTATTCAATTAATCGTTTGATAGGAAGGCAAAGAAGATTTCATCAAACAGATATGCGGTTTACTACAATGTTAAGACAAGGAAATGCAGCAAGTTCTCACATACAAGATGCTGGAAGCATCAACTGTTACAATTAGTTAAGAAGCAAAGTAGCTGAATTAATTAATTTTCTGTTGATTGACTAACAGATGAATCAACTGAGTGTTGCAACGACTGATTTTTGCATCAATATGATAAAGTTTCTTGATTTTTACAGTACTGAATTCACAGACTTAGAAAAAGACATTCACATCTGGTTATTAAATCAACAGTTTCTCAAGTGATGATGATACACTGTAAAATGATATTTGGATATAGAATTACACACCGTGATAGAGGATTTTATCCATATCGCTCAATCCAAGGTGTGATATTGACAATATGCAGTCATAAACATTCAACTGCACATTAAGACAGTTTCAGATGAAATGGATAATACATTCCACTGCATGAGCAAGAATTCAACCATAAAATATGGACATCTAGACCAAAAAATGAGACAGTTTTAAGCATTTTTATGTGATTGTGGCCACAAAATGTTTGGCAGCTTCTTATCGAGAGATTTAATCTGTATGTTACCGCTAAATAATGAAGAGCTTTCCGGGCAACAGATTCCCTGTGTGAGAAGAGAGTCAATACATCTTGGAACAAAAATCCTGCTAAAAAAACCACAAAAAAAGACAGAAAAAGAGAAGAATGATACTGCATTAATGTGTCAGCAATTTCAGCTCAAACTATCAGTAATAAGCTTTTTTTTTTTAAAGCCAGAAACAATCCTCTTGAGATTTTTTACTTTCAGTTCATGATCTCTTGACTTTTTTTGTTGTTGTTGTTTATTTCTCCCTTCATTCCCACCCGCCTCCCAGAAACGACCATCGATTAAATGCAAGCCAACATCTGACGCTGTTTGGGCTTGGTTTGTTTATGGAGGGTGATGGCTAGCCGCTGAGATGCAGGACTCACTTGGGACTGGACCAGTCAAATCTCGTCAGGCCCTGGATGACTAGATGAAACAGCCGTTCAAGGCCCATCCACACAGGTTTGCGTTCAAAAGACAGCATGGCATGAGGCCTGGGAGATGCAACCGCCCATGGGTGTGTTTATAAAAAAAATATATTTAAAAAAAAGAGAGAGCTTAAAAAAAGAGCAGTGAGGAATGGAAAAAGAAAAATATGATTTATTTAGCATGTTTACTGTTTACTTTTTCTTGGAGAGCAGATTAATTTTTTTTAAACAAAAAAAATAGATATGAAATCCCAAACGTATGGACTTTCGATTCCTGAATTAGATGTCAGCACTGATCACCTGTTAAAAAGGCAGACTTTGACATCTTTCACCTTCATGATGAAGTTCTTTCTGTATTTAGCAAATAATTGTACCATCAGAGATTCAGAGAGTTGGAGGTTGTGGTTTCAGGGTGATAATTGAAGCTTCCTCTGATTACTACGGAGTGAACATGTCACAGTCACGTTTGATTAGGCCTCACGAAGCAATATGACTACTGTACAAAAGTATAATTACACAGCTATGATTTAATTGATTTAACATGTATGTTTTAACTTGTATTGCTGTCACATCAGTGTTGCTCACAGGTTGAGAATTTACTTGTGGTAGTGGGTGGCGCGGTATGTGACAGCGTGGTGTGTGACAGGCACGTTCAGTAATAAACTAGTCAAACAAAAGTTTATGAATATCAAAGTTATAGTCAGTGGATGGAGTTTGTCTGTTTCTGGTGTTCATTCAGCCTCTTGTTCAGGGTCTTTCGTTGATATAGTGTTCCCCACAGCTGTCACATGTGATGTCATAATGATGTCATACACCAGTCCAGTCTTCCTCTCCGGAGGGTTCTGTCTTTAGAGTACAAGCAGAGATGTGAAGGTGCTGAATGGTTTGTGCTAAGTGTTGACTCCTTGAGACTCTGGTTAGATGTTCTGACAGTTCAGTCATGCAAGAGGGCCCCACTGTAGCTGCGTTTCCTCTACAGGATCTTTCCCAAGGGACTAAGAACCTTTTGAGGAACTCAGTTCCTCAACCTGTATTTCCACCAGAAGGACCATAGTCTAAATTAAGTTCCGGAGAGAATGTCGGATCCCCCAAAAAGTCCTGCTGTCCTGTCCCTTTTCTGTTTGCTGCTGCCTTCTTATTCTATTTTAGCTTATTATTTCCAATTTCACACTTTTTAATTATATTGAAATGT
Source organism: Thunnus albacares (assembly GCF_914725855.1). Classification (NCBI taxonomy): domain Eukaryota; kingdom Metazoa; phylum Chordata; class Actinopteri; order Scombriformes; family Scombridae; genus Thunnus; species Thunnus albacares. Next base: position 16,748,044 of record NC_058124.1, on the reverse strand, counting down.
CTTTTTATATTGCCTTGTGTTTCTCTTACATTCTGTCTTGATGCCTTTTATGTTTTATATGAAGCACTTTGAATTGTCTTGTTGAAATGTGCAATACGAGAAAACTTGCCAGGCCTTGCCTGCTTGTGGGGTAGTACTTTCCAAAAGTACAGGAACTTTGGGGGCAGGGTTTGCAAGGATGACCGTCACTGATTGGTAGTGGTGCAATGGAATGTAGTTGACCCGTGATCCGTACAGATCGCCACCCACAGTTCAACATGCATGTAAACTGCGGATTAACTGCAAAATTTAATGTCTCATCGGAGACAAAGTAAACAAACTGCTGTAAGTAGTCATGGACAGACAGCGTGTGGCTAATAGGGGTTTTGAAGCGCAACGACCAAACCAGCATCTAACGGGTCCGAAATGACATTTGCAGGTATGTTTACATGCTGTTTAATGTGCTGCAGCTGAGCAGTTAATTAGCTATCTAGCTGCTAACTGACGTTAGTGGTGCACTTTTCCCCGGTGAATGTTTATTTGGTGGCTCGTTCAACAAAGTAAGCTGCAGGACAAGACGTGTGTTCATGTTTGTAAGTTATCATCAACTTTTGATGATGTGGACACAGGCTATTGTTTCATTCACTATCATGTTTAAAGGAAGAAGGTATCATGCCTCATATTGCACTTTAATTATCTTATCTTTCATTTAAGACCATGGGCAAACGTTCATTGTTTTAATCCAAGGAGAACTACTTGTAGGCGGGACATCTGTCCACAGAACTACACAGAGAGTGTATATCTCCACCATGGAAATTAATCCAAGGATAAAAGATTGATTTACAAGTTACATCATAATTATTTTAAGGTGGGTGCATCACCTGAGCATTTTTTTTTTTAAATTTGTCTGCAAAAGTCTGCAAATAATTACAAAAGCTAAAATACAGCTGCATGTTTTAGGAAATGACTGATATGAACAGACAGTGTAAGCAGATAGTAGTTATTTGGCTTAAGCCTGCAAAACCAATGTATAGTCCTTTAACAGCGGGATAGGTGGAAGTAGTTTTCATCTTTCCAAATAAATGAATATAAATACATTTATTTTCATTCATTTGGTTAGTATTGCTTTTTGTACTTAACTTACTTAACGTTACTTTCTTGCAGACAATCCAAGCAAAATGTCTCATGTGATGAAATCTAAACGCCGAACTCATGCACTGGCTCTCTATTAAAACATCATGTAATTAACACCTTTTCCTCCACTTTTGAATTCCCGATCGTCATTCTCATCACAACTGCCTTTTTTTCTGAAGTCACAGCCTCCCTAACACCATCAAAAGTAGCCTATTTAAATTGCAGAACACTTGCAGAGGTTTCTCAAGAGGACACATGTATAACGGAAGTGTCCACCATTAAGAGAGTTAATATATAAGAAACAGCACTGATGCAAATGAGGGTTACGACAAGACTACTTTGAGGCGACTTTGTGATGCAGCAGCTATTCATCACTGTGGCTGAAGATGCACTCATCGCTGTCCTTAGCTTTATCTAATGAAGCCCCCATATGCAAATCAGCCTGCCCTTTTTCCTTGATTTTTCCTCTTCTATGTTTACAGCTGAATGTGGGAAAGGGGGCGTAACAATATGGCAGCAATGTTACAGCACAAGCACTCTAAATTCACAAGATAATGTATGTATAGAGGGCATGATATATATATTAAAAATCACACTTACTATTGCTCCAAATGCATCTGTATACAACACACTCCTGCAGCGTTCACTGACTTACTTTTTACTTCTACATTATATTACAGCTCTTTAAAGCTGTTAGCAAAGTCCTGACTGAATGTGACATTTTCTGTCATAAACTGAGTAACTTATTGTAGAGCCCTTCCTCACAAGAAAAACAACAGAAAAGGTCTAAAATTCAGGCTGGCAAAGACCATCTATAGTTACTTTTATGCCATCTAGCAGCCATAGTAGTTTTGACCCGTTGAAGTGATGCAGTTCAGATGACGTCGATATAAGATAACTTGGTAAGATGATTTTGCCATCTAGTAGATATGGATAGTTAAATGGCAAAAAGCCGACTGCTGCAGGAGATCACTGTTTGCTTCCCTTTTCCAACTGCAAGTGTCATGTTTCCAACCACGAGTCGGGACAATTTTTTAAAAACATAATTTTGTGGTTTTTACTGTTGCTATGATGACGAAGGTTGTGTAACTTACAACCTGCGGTACAGAACTTTTACATATAAATGAACGTCTGTTACATTCAATACTGACACCTCACATGCAGGCTATTGGGAGATGCTACAATTTACTGATGTTTCCTAAATGACTCGCATACAGGCTATCGCTAGATGCTAGCTAGGTGGTTGCACACAGAAAAGCCTCTAGTCCCACTGGGTTACCGCAGCACACAATTCAGACAGATTTTATCTACGTGGGCAGGCCGCCCAAGTAGAGCCTATGTATGGGAAACGCTGGATGGAGTAGGCTGTGGCGGAGTCGTTGATACGTAAGCACGTGACCACACAGTGTTTTTGTAATTAGTCTTGTAATTAGCCAGAAGGGGGAGACAAAAGTCCTGCACTTCAGCTTTATAGAAGTATAAAATACATTTAAAATGAATTTTAACCCAAACCATGATCTTTCTAACCATAACCAAGTGGTTTTTGTGCCTAAATCTAACCAGACCTTAACCACAGTGTTGTCATCACATCATAAATCATTATTATTTTTTAACAGTGATTTGTAACGGTTTTGGAAAGTAGCATATTACGGTGCATTACTATTGCCCCTAGATGGCAGAAACCTAACTATAGGTCGTTTTTTGCCAGTTGAATTTTAGACCTATACTGTTATTTAATTATGAGGATGTGTTGTAGTTTACGTAAATATCCTGAGGTGGCTTAGACATTCATCAAAAAAGTACAGGGCCTGCTTACTAGGCAAATATTAACAGAGGTGAGCTGATAGAAGCCTTGAACTCTCTAATATGTCTCAACTGAATGTTCATACATTTATGTGCATGTTTGTAAGTGAGCGGCACAAAAAAAAAAAAAAGAAAAAAAGATGAATATACAGTATATCGAATCAAATTTAAGGCTTGGCTTAAGTAACAGTGTAGGTATCTGACAGAGAGCTGAACAACCAAATTTCAGACATGAATATTGAAATATAGAAATGAAAGATGCACTACCAAAGATGGACAGTTACGCCGTACAAGATGCCTTACAGTTGTTCTTACACACCTCTGTCTTTCAACAATACACAGACAGCACAGGTAAGCATCACCTCACACATAATATTCCTTTCTTTGTGTGTCTTGGACACGCTGTGCATCACACACACTCTGCAGCAGCAATACAAAGCTTATCACATGTTCATCAACGCAGGCTGCTCCACAAACAATCACCAAGACATTCCCTGTGGTATTACGCTGTTGTTATCCTTATAGTTTATATTTGTCTTAATACATTCTCAGGCACTGGGCACACTTCCATGCACATACACACAGCTTAGTCTAAAAATGACCATAAACAAGTGTATTTACTGGGGACAAAAATAGCCTTTTCTCACACTAGATGAGATACTGATACTGTGCTGCACACACTGAATGTTATCAAAGTTGTGAAAGACCAACACAGATTTAAAATTATATAATCAAAGAAAAAAAAAAAACTACTTTAGATGAAACTGAGGCATACATTTGTTTGCCTCTAAAATGTACCTATAGTAGCATACAGAGACCAGACTAAACAGATTCATGTAAAAAGATCAAATCTGAGGTAGCCAAATACACGTATCAAAAGGAGCAACACACAACACTTTCAAGCTTAAGAGCGCAACTAATTTGGGATTCTGATTCTGAGAGATTTATTATGTTGGCTTTTTAAAAAACAGATTTAAGTGACATTTATACCAGAAAAACTAATTATTCAAACAAATACACCCACATAAACATGAAAAGGTCAGTCTCAGATCAGGATCTTTGACTGGCCTTGACAAAACTGCAACACAGTGTCACCCAAGATTTCCACTTTGCTTGCACAAAGTCACCTGCAGGCATTGTACACACACACACACACACACACACACACACACACACACTTATCAGGCCTGTGGTCATCTTTGAAAAAATTGTTTTCAGTTAGTGCAGACTTGCACAACCTTGAAGTCTGGATTACATGTGGACACATCAAATACTAAAACACATTGAAGTGCAATTTGCAAACGAATCCCAGTCACAACATGAAACTGTGATACAACCGAAGTAACAGATATCTTAGGTGATGATCTTTTTGAACTGTGAAGCCTCTTGACAAGGCTTTTGGGATTTAATGGTAAAATCATGTGTCTTACGATAATACGATCACATCAAGACTGAAATAATGATTCCAACAACACTAACTAAAGACTAAAACATGAGTTGTTGAAGTGGAACCCAGTTCATTGTTTCGAATAAGTTTAATGTGATATTGCATACATTACATCCATTTTGTGATATACACCAATACTGGAAAATTTCGTATTAATTTTGTATACAGCCCCAAAAATACTGTATATTTGTGGATGTTATCAATATCAATATTTCAGGTTTTTGCTTTTATTTGTACATAAACAAGCATTTTCCAATAAAGACCTGTAAACTAGTTTGTAAAAAAGTTCTCTGATAGACAAACTATGTAATGGTGTGTGGTGTGTTTCTAAAATAACTCAAACACTTGTTGGGCATTTCTGTACTGCGATTCCTACAAATCCTCTGGCAAACGAATATACTGATATTTTTGTCATAAGCTAATATATCGGCTCTGCCAATTTACTGGACTGGCTCTGGGTTTTGTGCTATTGATTTCAACAACATTGCCCATTCTTAGTTGCTACTGACCTCCAGTAAACTCAGACAGACCCTTATAAGAGATAAAATCTTGGAATCTAGAGAACTACTGCGTCGGGATGATGTGAACACACAGTTAATGACTTTGAGATGTTGGGGTCTGAGGAAGTTTGTGGCCTTAATATGGGATCACTTGGTGAAAACAGAGACCTTTGACTCAGGGATGCCCACAGATTGATGAGGTGAGAGTAAAACAGCAGGAAAGATGGAGAAAAGTCCTTGAGAGTAAAACACAGGAAGCATCTTGCACAGTCAGCTATAAAGAGAAAAAGCAGTAAATTAAATAATGTGCAGAGAGGAGGAGAGCAGAGCGTTGGATTGTGGATTGTCTTCATAGCGTTATATGATTTTAGCTCAACAGAAGTGGAAAGTAAGTCAAAGAGTGTATAATGAAAAGAGAGCTGAACGGTCGGATAACATATTGCCAGACAGCAGCCATTAGCCAGAGCGCTGCAAAAGCACATCAGGGGAAAACTCAAAGAGATAGAGAGGCAACAAAGAAAGACAGGGGGAAGAGAGAGTGAGGGTTAGAGGCAGAGATGTGAAAGGAGCGAGGGAGAGAGTGCAGAGTGGAGTGTGGAGACTGATTGCCGTTGATCTTCACAATAAGCGGGGCCGACAAGCGGCGAGCGCGCCTCTGCTCCGACACTAATTGCCCGTGAAAGGTGACCCGCGGTGAGGCGGAGGCGCTCAGCTCCGATCGTCCTCGCCGCGCGACGTCCGCCCTGATCGCACGCGACACCAGACAGCCGAGCCGTCACACCGGCCACCAGCCCCACCAGCTCAACAGCCGGAACCCATCCAGAGAGAAAGACAGACAGAGACGGGTGGGAAAGGGACGGAGGATAGGGGACCGGGAGAATTGAAAGAGTGAGGAGGAATAGAAACAGGACAGGGGGACAGAAAAGAATAGATGGAGACTTAAAAGAGGAGTGAGAGCAGGGTGGAAACATGAGAGAGAGAGGATCCGACATGAGGGGAAGTTGAGAAGAGAGACAGAAAGGAGACACAGATAATGCGTGAGCAGTGAGAAAAGGAGATGCTATGTTTGTAAAGGATGAGCTGAGAAACTGAATGATAGCAAAGAAGGGTAAAACGGATTGCACTGCTTCTGTTGCTAAGCACTAAATTGGTATATTTCAACAAAATTGATGCTATGGACTGTGTTTGTGTGTATGTGTGTGATACAGTTAAAGTGAGTGTAAAGAGAGAGAGAGGGAGAGGGAGTGAGTAATAAGGAACAACCCCTGATTTCCACCACACGAGTGTTTAACCGTGCATAATTTACTCACATTTTTTAATATACACCCTAATAATGTGATGCGGTTTTCCAAAGTTTTGTAGGAAAATCATCTTAAGCAACACAGATTAGAAATAAGAAACTAGGAGCATAACTAACAATTATTTTAACTATCAGCCAGTTATTTTCTTGATAACTGAACGTTCATGTGATGCCAATGTCTGTTTTTTTCCCCCTCAACCAATTAAACAATATAAAACAGGAAAAATCGGATGTCTGGTGCGTGATGAATGATGTAAACATCTCATTTTTAAAAAAGGTTTCCAAGTCATTTTCAGCTAGTAGTTTCAGCTTTTGAAATAGATAAAGGCACAAATGTAAGAAAGACAGAAGTATTGGAATCGAACGACAAAAGATGAACAAGAGGCTGAAAGAGAGAATGATGCCTCATGATTTTGAGGCTCCGGAGAGGAAAAGCAGCAGCAGTCAGGGTGGCAACAGGGCCGTAGACAGTCATGAGAGGATAGAGAAGTGCAAAAAAAAAAAAAAAAAACAACATAATGGTTACAGATGATCAGACGAAGGGAGGCTGGTGCCATGAGATATAAGAGGGAGGAGAAGGCTATACTGTGAGTACTGAGAGAATAAAACGGCTGGCTGGAGTTTCGCCACAGATGACAGCTCTCCAATAAGCGGACAGCGTGTGAAGCTGCAGGCCCTCCTCCTACTTCAGCACTCCTCGTCTTCTATCCAGGACACACTATCAAATGCTGCCCTGATTTCTGCTGCCATAGTTTGCTCTTATTGGATTCATTTACTGGGTTTCCTTGCTCTTTACGCAGTTCAAACAGAAAAGTTACTTAACTAGGAGTGGAAAGGAAAATCTCTCTACTGAAAAGCCGTTTTATATGTAACAACTGTATAATTCCTTTGAAATGCACTTTTCCTTTGCTCACTGGAGTATACCGAACACTTAATAAATGTGTTACACTGTAATGACTTCCCGTAATATTTATCAACTTGTTGGAAACTTCCAGAAGCATTTTTATTATTGATTTTCCCTGCTTCTCCTTGGTTTTAAGAAGGTTATGAGAGGATAAAGAAGAGAGACGAGCCTGGATCTTTTTACGCAGTGGAGCCAGACAGCTGGAGCCCGGTGTGGGGGAAGGAGTGTGGGCAGGCTACAGACCATTTTCCCAGCACAGATACGGAGATATTGGAACGCAGTGGCCATTAATAACAACTCAGTTGTCATCTGCACAGTCATTGACCCCCAGACCGGTCAATATGTGTGGAGAGAGTGAGAAAAAAAAAAAAAAAGAGTGTGCCTCCCGTATGTATGCGTGTGGTATGAGCTAAACCTGCTGCTGCTAAATCATGCATAAAAACATCAGAGAACTCTGCAACACATACTGTAAAAATGTATAAAAACGGGATATACGTATATTTTATTGTGTCCATATATTCATAACATATTCAGTGAAGGAATTCTAGACTCAAATGTGTGTGTAACAGGAGCCTAATTCACTTTGTGGGTAGCACCACCCTTTGGCAGTGCACAGTATTGTATATTGGCAACACTTGCATGTATGGTTCATGTTAATTAATCTCCTTGCATGAAGACCGCATGCATTATGTATTCAACTTAAGCAGGGTACATGTGTTGGTGAAAACATGCCTTCATTCATATAATGATCTGTGGTGGTGGGTCAACTGTTTTTCTCTGCTATCAGCATCTACAATAAGAACACAGTAATTCCTTATCCATGAGATATACAGTAAGGAAAACGTGAATCAATAGATGTGATTGGATTTGATTGCGTTTGATATTAAATTTGATATTAAGTTGAGGGAATTGACTCGATTCTGCAAAATAAGACCTGAGCAAAGAAAAATAGTATTTGTGGAAAACTGTCAAGAGATATTATACTTGTAATGAAGCCTTAAAAAATCATAGATGGATATCAGACAAAATATTACTATTATTATTATAATAAGAGACAACTTATGATGTCTAAGACTGAGGATCGACAGAGAGCATTAGATGAATGAAATGAAGTGACCAAAATAACAGCACTGGTTAAAAAAAAAAAAAAATCTTCTCAATTCATTAAATGTGCCTTTTACATAACAGTAATCATCATATTTCATGCTGTCACTTTCTATCTAATTGCTCGCCTTGGAAACATGTTTCCCTGCAACTACCGCTGTCCTACTGAGTACAACACAGAAAAGACAGACACACACCAATTAAAGAGAATGCAGTCCTAGTTTTAGTTACCTGCACCAGGAACACTTGACAAGTTTATTCTTTGCAATCATGTCATTTCTTACACGACCGACAATACAAGGCCTGGATGGGAATATTCTGAGCGTACGTGGCAAACAATGCTCAATTACAGTCATGGAAACTATCAGGTGAACGCTGTGAAGTTTCAAGGTGGTGCTCGAAACAAGATGTTCGGTTGTTGTCTGCTCGATCTGCGAGCGAGTGTACTGCTAAATGCGGGGTGTCGGTGCAAAAGAGGGTTTGATTTCTTCTTTTGCGAGGCAGCTTCATTTCCAGCCATTTCCAGAAAACAACGACAGGTTGGCAAATGAGAGAATCAAACACCGACGATTGGTGTCCTCTTGCTCGGCAATATTAACAAAATGATCTATCATGGAGCTTACAACCGAATTTACATGTTGGCTGCATCAGATAGGTCTCAAGTCTCCTACCAAACCAAGCAAGCAAGCAAATAAACCGAAATATTTAACTTTTAACAGCTTTTTTTAACATAAAAATAATTTTTAAAAAGTATTGATTAAAATGTAAATTAATGTAAACGCCCAAGGAAAAAGTTATGATCACTAACATGGACATTAGGAAACTTAACAGAATACAGATAAGATGTTGTCTTATGCTTTATTTGGTGTTTTGTTGTAGGAATGACTGACAATATGGGGGGAGAAGGTACATTTTTATAACCTGTACCTACTGTAATAAGCATCAGTTTCAGCCTGTGTGAGTATAATATTAAGGAGTTAACAAAAATACTTTGCTGACTGACATGTTTGGCCACATCACATTAAACTAGCCTGTCCTGCAACAAAATATCATGAGATGAGCAGAACACTATATGAATTTTTTGATGCTTTGCAGTACACAAGGATCATCTTTGTATAGCATTTTCAGCACCTTAAAAAAAAAAAAAGTTTTTGGGTCTGACCATTTAATATAATATGACACCTAAGTATCAGTTCTTCAAGTATTCTGACGTAAAAGTTTGTTTATGTGTTTGCTCTCTCAAGAAATGCATCTGTATTTGGGCATAGGTGGAAACACTTGAAAATATTTTCCCCTCTTTAAATGCAGCTCTTAAGAAAATGTCACATATAAACTGGGAAAGCAAACTGATGACTGAAACTTGGGAAACTTGTTTACTTCTTTCATCTGTGAATTTATCTATATGCTGCTTTGATGGACCAAATTTTAACCTGAGTCTCGCAACTAATCAGCTGAAAGAAGCCCTCCTCTGGCTGAAGATAATAATCAAGCTTCTAAAGTTCTCCAGTTTGGCTACACTGCTACATATCCATAAGCCATCTAAGGGACTTTCTAATTAAGAAGTTACTATTCAGGCACTTTCTGTGCTTTTTTAAACATTTAAAAAAAAAAAAGTTCCTTAACTTCCTCCAGTCCTGTACACTTTGTAGTGCTGCAGCATCAACTCTCAAAGTCAAGGAGCTTTGCTAGTTTCCCCCTGGAGACCGTCCCCGAGATTTCCCTTTGCACATTTCCGCAAGACTACTGAGAGTGGCGAGTGATAACGCGGTTTAAGATGCTAACACTTCGCCATTAACATGTGGCCAGTCCTAGCGCCCTCTCATCAGCGCCCCGAGGGTTTCTTCCTCTGAAATGCTCTTTTAGCAGCTCCCTGACAGGCGAGCGCTTGGCTTTCTAGTTAATTAAAGGGAAAAACATGGCCTTAACTGGTGCATGGTCGCGCCCAGCCTGCATAATGGGACGTAATTAACTTCCCCTCATCGTTACTTCACTTCAAAGGGTCGGGTTTGAGTCAGCCATGCAGACACACACACACACACACACACACACACACACACCCACACATATATATAAGATGTGTATTTATTACTGCTGGTGCACACGGATTGGCCCAGAGAAACAGATCCCTATAGCTCTCCTCTGGGAGTTGCATACAAGAGCCTCGACTGTCGGCTAGATCCTGGAAAAAAAATATGTTTCTGCTAACTTGTGAGTGAATGTTGACTACATGAGCATACATACATTATACTGTATGTACTCTGTAATGTAGAAATGAGGGTTTACAGGTTTGAATATCATGTTAAATCTTGGTACATGCTTTGCTGTGTTGCTTCCTTTCTACTGACCCGGCCCCTCCTAACCGTCTTCTTCTATACGAAAAAGAAATGTAAACCAAGAGGGAGGCAGACTCTCATTCTTCATACATATAAGCTTCAGTCCACCTCCACTGCCCTTGTACCTTTTAGCTGACCAAGTGTGAATTGTAAAGTTTGGAGGTTAACTGATGGAGATAAAACTTTTGAGTGCCAAAACTCAAAAGGTCCTTCACTTGATAGCTGTCACTCCTGTACAACTGTAAGCTACATAAAGCTGGAAAAAGACTTAAAGCAAAACTATGTAACTTTTAAATGTACAAAAAGTATATTCTTTCTCATCAAAAACAAAAGTTAGATTTCAAGGCAATGAGAATCATTTTTCTAAAACAGATGGGGTACGACCACTTTCCCTTCTGAAGGAAAGTAAAGACACCAAACACACAATCAATAGCAGTGATGGCAGTACATCACATTACTGTTCGCCAGCCAACATCAAACATCATAAGAGCAAGAAGCAAGGTGAAAAAAAAACAAATATGTCAGAGGAAATGCAGTGGGCTTTTGGCGAGCTAATAACGCTAGCTGTTAGCAACTACATTATTGCACACAGCTGCTGTGGGTTCACATGTTTTTACACACAGTAATCAGATCAGACATATGCACGACAAAGGATGTCACAACAGTAAAATGAAAGTCTTTTCACCTCACTCGAAGACATGTTTCCTTTACTCTCCGTTCCAGTCTTGTGTCAAAGTCTGTTCCCCTTGAAATAGTGTTTCTCTCTTGTTGGAAATAGTGCTGTACTCTTTGCCACTCAAGTATCAACAAAATTAAATTTGCCAGCATCTTGTAATTACCACTTGTGGCAGCAGAGGCCGCTGGCCAGCATCAGTTACATTGTCTCGCTTTAAATTAACATTTCAACTTTATTCAGTGCTTAAACTTCAACTTCTTTCAGCACATCTATTTTCACTGCCATCTCAACTTCTTTCACTAATTGTACTTTAACTGCCACTTTCAATATTTAATCAATTACATCAATATATTTCCAGCTGTGAGAACACTTAAATTAGCTTTTTGTCGTTATATAATTTTCTCTTTTGTTTGTCCTTTTTTGACCTTATCCAAAACCCAATTACACATATAAACACAAATAAGCAAACAGTACATGCACACACACACACACACACACACGCAGCTCCTTCCTTGCAGCAGCCCAACACTATGGGAAGAAAAACATCTGAATGCTGACATCTGCCACATGCATTTGGCCGCCAACATCGAGGTGAGCCCAATGTTCAGAGAGACTTTTTTTTTTTTTTTTTCTCCCCTCCCCTCCTCGACCAAACCAAGTTACCGTGAATTTCCCAGCTGTGAGTGAACAAGCGAGCGACAAGGCTCGGCCAAATCGAACTGATGGCTGGGCTCTGTTTGCCTTTTGCTGTTATTTATTCATGTGTTTATTCTTCCTGTCGTTATCCCCTCTGATCCAGCGTCCCTCCATCCTTTCCTGCCCCTCCCCCCAGGTGCCGACAAGGAAACACTGTCTTGTTACATCAGGTGTGATATGTACCACCCCCGACCCCTGTTTGCAGTCGTGTGTCCTTAACAGTCTAACATAGCTGAATAAATCTTAAATTGGATATTTCAAATAATTTTAAAATATTAAATAAAGACAAAAAACATGTGTTTAAATTTGTAGCCTGATCAGAACCTAAAAAAAATTGTGTTAACCTGAAAGTCAACCAATTCAAATACTAAAGATTTTTTTTGTACTGACATTAAAAGAGTATATAATGATATTTTTAAACCTATGTCATTGTCTGATGGAGCGGTTTAACTGACGTTGAACCCCGATACAACCCAAGTTTCTTATTCTTTTCCAAATGTTTCTCTGTGTGCAGTGTGTCTGACATAGCAGAAGGTGAAATGTGCTTGGTGGCTGCTGGTGGTGATGAACAGGGTCAGTGTCGGGCAGTCAAACTGTTACTGGCAGCAGGGGGTCCGACGCACGCACTTGTGACGACAGAGACCGTCCTCCATTGGTCAACGGTGGTGGACACCCCTCTTACACTTGTATTATCGTGTGTAAACTCAGTGAACCACGCACACAATCACACACAGTCCACCCCCCTCCCAACCCCCCCCCCCCCCCCCCCCATCATGAACAGTTGCCATGTCGCAGTTGGTTGTCCCTGGATGAGCGCCACGGTTACCCTGAATTTACATGTGTGCTAATTAGACTGGAAGAAATGATTGGCTGCTCACAACATCGCAGTAAAGAGGGCCCAGATTCATACGCAAACACACACACATACACACACACACGCAGACCTATGCTCGCCTGCCCGCACTTACACATATGGGCGGGCACATACACAAAGCCCTGGTGGACAGTAATGCATTAGGGCGTACCCCATCACACCGTGTCAAGAGACACACCTCGGCTGAGTTTGGGTTCTGTCACATGTGATTTACTCGGCGTCAGACAACCTCACACCCCTCCCTTCTGAGTGTACAAATCTATCTCCCTCCAAGTCCTGTGTATGTGTTGCAAGGAGGGGAGGGCGCATTAACTATTTCCTTCATACCGGGAATTTAAGCCAACAGCATATGCTATGATGCTACGTTGTATTTTCTAGTTTGTTCTTCTGAATGTACGCTAGTGAGATCCATATGTAAATTATTTATGTCTGATGTGTGTGCATGCGTGTGCGTGCGTCAGGGTGGTTAGCGCTGAAACCCCCACCGAGCTTCTCCATAATAGTCCTAAATCAGCCTTGTAATAATAACATCTCACCCTGTGTTATTCCTGCTGCAATCCTATGTGCTCAGGCCCCCCAACTTCTGCCAAATAGCCCCTTTTGATGTCTCCACTGCTGGCAGGACATAGTGGGCTCTTTACCCTCAGCTTCACACAGTCATACAGTGTGGGGAAAAAGTGAGACTGAGCATATGGAGTCCACACAGCCATACTGTCTATACACAGAGCCATTTCCATTTCCTCTAAAGAGGGGGGGGGGTTTCTCTTTTCCATTTTGAACATTTCTTTCAACTTTTTATCATCACATCCAAAGGGGATATTAGATGAGATAAGCGGAATCTGCTTTAGTGTTACATTCACAGAGATTTAACAAAGTGGAGTCTATTTGTGTTCCTTAGCTTTTCTTTTCCACAGCCAATCTGAATGTCACTGAGCAGTTTTTTTTTTTTTTCAGCTGGTGAGCTCGAGACCATAAAAGTGGGTCATGAGATGTTCTGCCAGAGCCGTACTTAGAAGAATGTTATTCAACGGATCGTCATCTCATAGACAAGGTCAAATTGGATTACTCAGTTTAGAACCTCTGTGTTCTTTACTATTAGTTTCACACCAGTGCAGAGCACTGTCTGCCTCTATTCGGCTTCAGCTTTATAATCTAAAAACATTGCACAAGGTCAGTTGTTCATAAGTCCTGTCTGAGTTGGTATTAATATGCATGTGTGTGTGTGTGTGTGTGTTAACAGAGGGACACACGTAGTAACAACAGCAACTTCATGCTAGAGCACGATTAAAATATTGCTGAGACACCACTGCTTGATTCAGTCAGACAAGGAAATACTCCTCAAGCACTATTTCAAATCTTTTGCTCTCTTTCTTCCTGGCTTTCATTTGCCACACATTCCTTCTTCCCCACTTTACATCCCCCCGTTTCTTTCTTTCTTTCTTTGACACAGGAAGATGAGCAATACACCAATTATTTGTATCTTAGTCTTTCGGAAAAGAGCAAGTTCCCACTCAAATCATGTTGAATAATTTGATTATTTATGCATGTGTTAAAACACGGGACGCATTCACAGTAATTACAAATGTTTATGTACATTTCATGCATTGCAAATCCGAACCATCTGTTTGTGTGTTATAATAAGTTGTTTGATTTACTGTAATTAAGAATTTCTGTTAACTATCTTCTGCATCGCTCAGACAGAACTGGAATTATTGGTACAAAATGTTACCACTAATACAAGATATTTGTTGAGTCCCATTGCATTTCAAGTTGTGGGGATTCTCTTAATTTACATAGTAGTGTGATGCTCAAATGTTATAAAATAGAGCGAAAGGGAGGATCTAGAGCTGGAATAATTAGTTAATTAATTGATTACTTAAGTAAATTAATGGACTTTTTTATAAACAATTAATTGTTTAAATCATTTATCAAGCAAAATGACTAGTTCAGGCTTCTCAGATGAGAGAATATGCTGCTTCTCTCTGCTTTATATCATTGCAAATTGGATATATTTGGGTTTTAGACTGCTGGTGGGACACAATTTAATGGGCAATTTAGACTAAATATATAGTAAATAGAAAAAAAAATAAACAAGGAATAAACTATAATGAAAAGAATTGTTAGTTGGAGCCCTAGAAAGATTTTTTAAAAAGACATTCATTTGACTGAAGCACAAAAGACTGTAAAGACAGGAACTATCCCACAGATAGTGGGCAGATCCTACTGATCTACAGAGCATCACATAATAATAATTAAAAAACCTTCACACTGAGAGCAAACAGCTTTGTAAACTCCAATTTGCAAATATTTAGCCCCATGTTACTACTCATAACTATCCTGTTGAGGGATGCTCGTAGGACACCGACACAAATATCCAGCAAAGACTTGTGTCAATTATAACACACAAACATACACATGTATTCAAGGAACAACAAATAACAGAGCGAAAAAGAGAGTAGTCATATGTACAAGAAAAAGTAACAGCATGATAATGATACTACTCTTTCAAACATATCAAAGCACAGAGGAAGAGCGAGAGAGTGCATGTGAGTATGTGTGTGAGAGAGAAACACCAACAATAATACATTTCAAGTGGAACAAACACTGTTTTCAATTTTAGCCCCCCCTCAAAGGTTCAGAGGTATCTATCATCCCTCCAGAAGGAAAAAAAAAGGAAATCATCCAATTTAGCAAAAGAGGGACGAGCGAGAGAAAAATTTGAAGCCCCAATTACAAGTAATTACCACTTTTCGCTCTCAACATGGTGAAATGATTTGATGCCTTTCAGAGGGTAGTCTGGTTTAGCTCAACACAGACGTCTCCTTCTGCCTTGTGTTAGTCTTTGGCGGTGGTTAATACGATCATTTGGTGGAGATAAAAGGCGGGGCGGTTAAAAATGATGGCGCTGGAGCCGGATCTGCTGGCCATAAATCACACAAGGTGGTATTGAGATGAAGCGAAGGTATGTGCCACGACAGCCTTTTGCTGCGACCAACGCTAGAAATGATAAAATAAATATATCTCTTTAGGACTCAAAAGGTGGGGCATTGTGTGCAAGGTGTGTGTGTGTGTATGTGAATGCTTTGGTTGTGATGTGTGTGAGCCTTATAGCAGGAAAGACTTCCATTCGCCAAATATTTTGCTGTATTCTCACACCGGTTTTGACTGGACTTCAAGTTAAGGAAAATAAGCTGTTAAAGACTGAATCCAGAGGTCAAAATGATGACACTTTTTGTCTGCTTGCTAAGAATTTCCATTGATGAGTAACACATATCACTGCTACTAAAGAGTGCAATCATTCAGTGTGGTGTCAGGCACAAATGGTCTCTATTAATAGTGGTTTTAAAGCTATAATATGTAACTATTACGCATTAAAATGTCTAAAAATGACTATACCTATGTTATATATCTTGATATGATGAGTTATGTACTTACATCATCCCGACAATTTTCAAACCCGGAGAAATCTGTAATTTAATCAAGGTAACGGTCCGTTTCATTTGGTCACCTGTCAATGGCATCATACCACCTCTACCAAAGAGTATACACCCACAAGATGTATGCGTCAGCGCTGTGGTTATACACCAGTGGCGTCTACCAGAGAGTATACACATACAAGATAATACGTCAGCGTTGTGATTGCTCACCACAATGGTGTCTACCAAAGAGTATATGCATACAAATAATAAATCAGCGTTGTGGTTGTCTGCCAGAAACTGCCATAAATTGACTTTTATTCAGTTTTAAGCTGAGCTGAAGGAACAAACTGAGCAAATGTTAGCAGCAGCTCGTCTAGCGGCCCTCCTGGACGTCCTGTGCCCACCGAACCGTGTTGGAAAAACACTGATTTTTTTACATGAAATTGCTTTATTGAGTGTTTTTACTGGTTTTAATCCCAGTGTACATTTGTTTTGGAGAGGAGGAGACCTCTGTGGATAATTTGGCTCCTGGTAGAAACATCCTGAATGTCTGGATCTTCAGTTATCAGAGAAACAAGATGAGCAAACGTTAGCAGAGGCTCGGCTAGCAGTCCCTCCCGGACATGTGTTCTGGAGAGGAGGAGACCTCTGCAGATAATTCAGCTCCCGGTAAAAAAACATCCCGAACAATGAACACTAAAGTAATCCTAACGCGGAGAAGCTGGTTGTTTAACAATGAAAACCACAACTCCTATGATCCTACGCTACTTCACAACGTCCTCAAACTCCGTCTTTTGTGATTGTTTTGATTGAGAGACCCCAGGCAGCAGAAATTACATATTGTGTGTTTAAAGCACCACTAACAGTTTTCTTAATTAATTGATCATTTGAGTCCATAATCAAACACAGACACCAAAAAAGGTTGACTGTTCCAGTTTCTCAAAGTTAAGGATTTGCTGCTTTTCCACCATTACGAATGGAATATGTTTGGGTTTTGGACTTTTGGTCAGATAACAAAAGTTATGAGGGAAATTTTTGATGTTGGTGTTTACCGTTTACTGTGTTTACCGTGTTAACCATCTTAGTTTAGCGTGTTAGCATGCTAACATTTACTAATAAAATTTGCTAAATACAGCTTGTGTTTTGTTTTGCAGCTATTTTGTCTTAAACCAAAGTATTACACATATTAAAATTCTGACTTGATGATGGGGCTAGATAAAAAGTTCAGTTATGCCAAAGTTACTTATATTAACCCTGAAATGGACATGTATGTACCAAATTTCAGGGCAATCCATGCAGCAGTTGTTGAGACATTTAAGAAAACGTCAACCTTATGATGGGATTAGATTACAAATCAGGGGGATTACCAAAGTTACTGAGATACACCATGACAGACCGGGTTGAATTTCCAGCCTTTTTTACAGACAGTGGAGAGACAACAGGAAATGAGATCAACAGAGATGCAACAAAAGGTCCCTGGCCAGACTTTGCAAAGTCCCCATAGCCCAAACCTCTGAGCTTCTTGAATGGCTGTACAAAATGTCATGGCAATCCATCCAATAGTCGTTGAGAAATCAGCTTGAGTAAAATGGTCAACTGAATGGCTGATCGACTGAACGACCCTCCCTAGCGCCATGCCGCTGCATGGATGAAAAATGTCTGGTTTACAGGCCAGTAATAGTGAGCAGTGCGTGTCTGTGCTGATGAGTGTACACTGAGAAAACCACAGAACAAATATCTAGACAAAAGACACTTTTCCACCTGTGGAGAGACTACGGGGTGAAAACAAACTTGTTTTGAGGGTGATGTGACCCCTCTTACACCATTAAATCACAACAAAAGCCCCTGGAGACGGGTTATCTCAGAAAGCCTGCTCCTCTTAGGTTGCCACAACACACACACACACACACACACACACACACACACCCAGCCTGGTGTAAGAGATACAGGCACAGCATTCACACACAGACACAAACACACACACACACACACACACACAAATACTCAAAGCAACAACTCCTGCTCACTCCCAGTATCGCATCTCAACATCCACACAAGGCAAATACAGTTCCAATCCACCTGGTCGTTTGATGGCTCACACACTCACACATGACAATGCATTGATTTTTATTTTTTTCCCTCCCCCTCTCTCCTAGCTCTGCTGGGTGCGTAGACGGAGTGGTGTGGAGAAATCCATTAAGCCGACACTTCTCATTTCCATTGACTGACAGGCCTTGACGGGCTCGGGCTTTTGGCCCACCCGCTTGACTGGCAGCTCGACAGTTAAACAAGCCCTCCAGTTGCTATAATAGTTTAAAACACTTTCAATTACCTGCGTCAAACAAATCCTGCAGACGAGCGCTTGGGTGCTTCTCCACAAGCAATCCTACACCCCAGCGGGTCCTTCTCCGCCTATCGTTTTGTTTATCTGGAGATCACCCACGCTACGATGAAGGGGAAGAGTTTTTCTGGACAAAGCAAGCATGAAGTCAGCGAGGGAAATTGGAGGGTACAAACTGCTGGGTACTGAGAAGAAGAAGATGATTTTCAGTTTTCTTTTTTTACATGGTGTTTGAAAACTCTCCACTATCTGTTTTGTATGGATGTGTTGCTGCATCTTCCCTCCACCTTTAACAACAGAGCCCTCCTATGTGTTTTTGAGTGCAAGATTTATAACAAAACTCATTAAAGATTAAGTAAATCAGTTTTGACCAACCTCCTTGCTTGTACTGTGAAAAGCACACAATAACCCGGGGTGGGCAATTTCCACAAATCAATGAAATCTCACAGTAATAAGCCAGACTCATAAATCACTTGTTAACAAGCACTTCACAGCAGTGAGGTTGACTTGCAGGTTTAAACACTCCTTGCATACTGTGAGACCTTAATTGCCAGTAAAAACATGAAAAAGGCAAATGTCAAATTGCTCTGCAGACGATTATTAAAAATCAAGATGATTTTTTTTTTATCAATTTGACTGTTTGATGACTCAAACATGTCAACCCTGAGGAGTTACCCAAAGCACTTCTGTTACTATATTACTATACTGTATTATATGTCTGGAGTTGTAAATTCTCTCTGCTGTATAACTGAATAAATTACAGGCAATCTTTAACAGGTAGTACACTGGGGAAAACATGTTTTTTGGAAATAAAATATAATTACAAAAATCAATTTTTTGAAAATTACATTTCTTGGTGTAATGTGTTGCTTCATGTGAACCATGGATATTGATTTCCTTTTTATTTTGTACTGAAAAATATGTCTTAATGAAGTTTTAATATAAACAGTTTGACGGCAAAACTGAATAAGTTCAATCTAAAAGCTTTTACAAGACAGAAAATATATTCTCAGTAACACAATATACTGTACAACTGAATAAATATGAGAGGTAACATGGTTTACAGCATTCCTTAATTTGGAGGCACAATGTAATACATTTATGTAATATAATAAACAACTGTTGTTATCTTGTAGAGACAACTGAACCCTAATTTAGGATGACTGAATTTACCTAATACGGTAATAAGCGGTGAATGCTGCACACCACTTGCAATCAGTGCCCTTCTAAACGGTTATTTTTTATGAAAAAAAAGGGAAACATGTAAATTTAGCTGTATGTCTATGTCCATTAATTCAAAATATGCATGAACTGTATTTTGTGTTGTTTTTAGTTCATTTTTTTGCCATTTGATATGGCCCGAGAGCCTTGGCAGTATACCTTTTCTGGAGGTTCGTTATGCATAATTATCTGGCATCACCAGCAGCACCTAGAGCTCTTGCTGCAGTAATAATCTCCATGTTGCCCCAGAAACACAAGACACACACAAGCAAAACAGTGAAGTCATTCCTTCTTTGTCCTTGAGTCGCCGTGAGTCGTGGAGTCGAGAAGCTCTGAGATGTGCAGAGTAGAAAAAGGAGAGGGAGACTATTTTTACAGTTCTGTTGGTAGGTCGAGATGCATAATCAACTGTGAGATGGACTTAAAATAGACATTCAGTCGAAGGTATTAACAATTAGTCATGAATCATAATTTTATTAGATCAGAATGCTTTAAATGGTTTATTAAAGGAGTTACTGTACACTCAACTGGGTATATGGGTGTTTTCATGTGTCATTGTGTGAGCCAGTTAGATACAGCCAAAAATGAAAGACATAGTATGAACCTTGTATTAAAATATTGTATGCTGTGGACATATCAAAAACTTCTTAATCTAAATACAAAAAGAGATATAATGATAAAAAATAATGTATCACAGAGGTTTATCCATCCCAGGCACACAGTGTGTAGGCAGTCCTGTTTCATGACAGTTTGCATAAACTCTATATGTTTGATTTAAAAAGGTATTCAGCATTTTAAGTGATCTAAAATTTTAAAAAGGTAGCTTGTACTTACAAAGCAAAACTGTATGTGATAAAATGAGCGGCTTTTTATTTGACATACTCAATTTGTTTATTGCCATTAGAAACAAATCTTAAATTCTGCAGTTTTCTACAATTGTGTTGCATTTCATACATTAATCTCACAGTCATCCAAAGTGTTTAGAGCGCTGGTTTGAATCCGGCCGGGAACTTTTGGCTAAACATTGCATTTTCCGTTTAAAAAAAAAAACAAAAAAAAACGCTGAAGCTTTTGGACTCCCGAGGGAATTCTACTCTCTTTTCTTGTTCACTTTTATACGTCAGAGTTCAAACTCAACTATGCATAATGCTAGCCAACATTCATAGATAACTTTCACTTTGGGGTTTATCCATAAGAAGGAAGGGAAGACAACCATGATCAATATGTCACCACAACCGACATTCATTTCCTGAATAACAAGGCAACCGGCTAAACTTGACAGATGTTTTATTGGCCATAACTGAACTTTTTTAAGTCCTTAAGAGTAAAACATTGTTTGGATTTGTGTCCAATCTACTGATGTTTTGCTGATTCTTCCTTTTGTTCTGTGGACAGCAGTTCGACCTTTTCAAGTGGAAAATTGGCAAAAAAAATAATTGGAATTGGAACGAAATAAAAAATGTTATTTAAAAAGACTACAGAAATAAACGTGAGGGAAGACAGTAAGCTAAAAAGTAATACTATTGATTTTTTCCTGTTTATTTTGTTTTAATGCTACCTAATTAGTGCTTGCCAGCTAGCTGTGCCTACTTACTGAAATGACACAACATTATGACAGGCAGTAACATTCGAGCAACTACACATGACTTATGTGTTCAAAACACAGTAGCTCTGGGGGACTGTCCTCACAGACTATAAATGTCACTCTGTTCATTGTGGTCTAGTGAGACTCAAGAGACATTTACTTGCATTAAGGGTGTTAATGGGGACAAACCAAAAGGACTCTGCAGATGCTTGTTTCTAACCAATTAAAAATTATTAATTATTGTTATTCTTTGGAGACTTCAACATGAAACCTTTCTGCATCATACTACACGCACATACCACCTCACTCGACTATTCAACAAAACCAGCTATGAATAATAGTTGGGAGATGGGAGACCTTGTTTACAGTCTCTAAACCACTTCTCAGTCCCCACTGGTCACCAATTGGTTTCTGACAACTTAACTAATCTATTGTGACTTTTAGAGTAGCTTTTTCAGTTTTTCAGGTGATCTCTATAGAGCCAATGATCGTCGCCTTCACTTCGACAATCAGTCAGACTAGAGCAACCCTTCATCAAAGTAGCTCAGCTCACAGCTGTAAATGCCCTCTAATTTACTACAGCCATCTGCATCTGTAAGACAGTGGAGCATGGATGTATTAAGAGAACTAATAAGGTGCTGCCGCTCAGCCTTGCTGCCAATTTTGCCCAGTGGCTACAGCGGTATTGCAGCGAAAAAATCCTCTGCAGCCCAAAAAGTATTTTCCCCATAGACTACAATTATAAGAGACGTCTATAAAACCACTGACAGGACACCTTGAACTTCTAATAAGGTCAATTATGACTTTCTATTGTGAATTTTTAATCCAATATGGTTTTATATTTGTAAACTTTCCTAGAGCCTGGAAAAGTGATTTCAAAATCCCTAACATCATTTTCTATTTACATGTATTAATGCTGAAGGAATGTAAAACTGTACTTTTAACTCTTTTTCCACACACACATGAAAAAAAACAAGTGCAAAGGAAACAAATTGTCAGTACCACAAGGACTGTGACACAGTGTTGGCTTCTTGCACACAGTAGTGTTTAAATGCAGAAATGGCAGCCTTCCACACTTACACTTGCAATGAAATTATAGTTGTTGTGAACGTATTTTCTCCGCAAACATGCAACAATATACAAGTTCAAGTGTGCTGCCTTAAAAGAGAAATTTGTTTGTCTGTTATGTTTTTTCATGTGTCTGATGTTCAGCTGTGCCCTGCATGTATGTTGTATATTCTATGTCTTTGCCATTAAACTCCAATAATGTATAACAATGGCTTGGTTAAGTTAAAATATAAAATATGAATGCACTTACATAAATAAAGTTAAGTTTTAATTGACATTTGAATCAACACCTGATTTTCTAATTACTTTGGACATGTAGCATGGTATTAGTGTGCCAGTAATTGCCAGCAATTTTTAAAACTACCCAAAATTTGTAAAAAAAAAAAAAAAAAAGTTTTGTATGTTGGTTAAAAAAAAAGTGTGTAGAAAATGTTGAGGTCTATGTATTCTTCATTTACATGCTTAGTTTTTTATTGTAGTTTAGTTTTGGTTTTATTTCTGTGTCATGCCAAACATACAGCCCATCCCGAGAGCCCATCAAGACACCCCTATTTTAAAAAACATGCATCTTCTGGTAATACATATACAAAAGTATTTGGAAAAAGAAAATAAATTAAAAACAAACAAACAAACAAACAAACAAAAGATTCAAAATGAACTGTTCACAGAAAAGAACTGTTACATATCTACAACTTATCCCGATTAAAGGCTTTTTTTTCTCTTCTCCCAAAGTAACTGGTTAGATCTGGAATGAGAGTGAAATGTGTGGAAACACATTCCTCCACCTTCTCTGTAGTGTTTTTGCTCAATTCAGAGTTGTATGACCATTAGTAAGAAATCCAAAGTCAATGTAAGTAAATGGGCACTCAGGAGTGAAGAAGAACTATGGTGACAAATTCTCTCTCTGTCCTCCTTACCCAGGCTTCCTATCCTGGTCAATATAAGCAGGCGCCACAGTGCAAACAGCCCAGGACACACCATGTAAAGTGACTCTACAATCCTCCCTCCCCCACCCCCTCGGACACTATTCGCCCTTAACAACAACCATTGATTTTTTTCCTGATGAGGATCTAGCCGGCATTTAATCTAACATTGTAACCCCCTCGCTGTAGGACATGGCTGAGCATGTCATGCTAATCGATTGGTCACAGCAACCAGTGTAGGTTGAGCACTTAACTTTACCTCAGTTGATGAGAAGGAGGAGGCTATGTTATCTATCTATCCGTCTATCTATCTACCTATGTATCTATCTATCTGAGCACATCAACAATGACTAAATATAATGAGAATATGGTTAAGCACTGAAACACAATATGCAGTTGAAGTTTCTCATATCCTTGATTTTTCTCACTTCAGGGGCAGAGAAGCTCAGGATTATATTATTGTAAAAGCCTCCAAACCAGATGATCATTTATATTTAGTCACAGCACTTCAAGGTCTTGTACATGTTTGACTAAATACACCATCAAGCCTCTTGAGTAACCCATTGTTTACAGAAATCTGACTTGACCAACAGTGCTGTGATCAAAACACGGGTGGGTGTCTACCCATAATCCCTCTCTTTGTCTACTACAAAACCCTCTTTAGGCAAGGACACTGGTTTTAAATACTGCTATATGCAAATTGTTGCATGCAATTTGCATTTTTAAATATATCAAACCCTCGGATTCACTGGATTCTCGGGGCACGCTGATCACAGATTTATGCACCTCTGTCAGTCATATTTCAACATTTCTATGCTTTTAACAATAATTCAGGGATCTGTATACATTTAATTATGCTCTGAGTGAAATTATTTCCCTGTAAAGAAAATATGTGTATTTGTACAACTGCCTTTGTGCCTTCCACAGCTATTAACTATCGTGCCATGAAGCTATATTTACACCTATCTCACTGTTTGTGTGGTCAGCTTGAATTAAAGCACATTAACATTACTCACTGTTCATTATGAAGCCCCTCAAATTCAACTGAAGTGTGCAGGATTTGTTTTAGGATTGAAAGGTGCAGCTTTTCTACTCTGTTGTACATTTTGCATTATTTGGACAATTATTTCTTTATCTTCCACCACTGCAACATCACCTGAGCTGTAAAAAAATGACACAGAAAGAGAATGAAACAGAAAAAACATAAATGCACAAGAATATATAGCATGTGTGTATATACTGATTAATACAAGATTAAATGTGCAAAGTCCTTGGTTTCTGAAATGAATTTTCTTATTTGTTGAGCTCAGCATGATTCTAGCAATAACCAGATCATCTAAAACATAAAACACCACACAAACATTTTATCTAGGTCTCCGTTTCATCACACACAGGATCTCTATCATCACATAAATAAATAACCAACATATAGACTGCATCCCTATTGTACATCAAACACAGCCAAGATTACATGTGACAATGCTGGCAATTAACAATTTCTCTCACTCTGAATTCAAACTATAAAAAAAGATGATCAAGGCTGGTTGATATCCACAGACTATGCATAATTTATGTGGCTGGTACAAAATACCATTCTGTTGCAGTTCTGTTCATTCACTCGACTAATTCATTGAAATAAAGCGTCCCAAAGGGTTACCCATGTAATCAAGCCTAATCCCAGATTGATTTGAAAGCAGTCGAAGACAGAAAGCTGGAGAAATCTGGGAAAGCTCTCTGTCACAGGAGGAAGACTGCGGGAAACTGGGTGATCGGAAGAAACAGTTTAAAAGCTCCGGTTTCAAATGGCAGGATAATAAAATAGGTCTGGGAAAAATTTGACAGTTAACAAAAGAATAAAGAGTGATGATACTTTAAACTACTCTGAAATTAAATTGCATTATCTGCTCTTTCAATTTTAAGATTCAAATTTAGCCAATACATCTTGAAGTGCTGATCTTTCTCTTTTTTAATATCCAAAAATGTCCTAATTTTTCTGAAGATTCTCAGGATTTTTTGCAGTTTGTGCTAACCTATTACTGTTCATATCAGCGTAGATTTGATAAGGATGCAACATTGTGTTTGTGTTGGCATGTGTGTGTGTGTGTTTATGTATTCTGGGACTACTGAAGCTGTGCACTGTCTCTGGAAGAAGGAGAGTACAAAGAGGGAAGCTGAGATTCCAGGATAGTGCAAAGACAGGAACAGTAGGCAAAAGAAAGCACACATGGGTCTCTTTCAGTGATTACAAGAGCAAGATGTGAGACAATACAAGCAGTGATAGAAGGCAAAGATTATTTCCTTTTTTTTTTTTTTTTATGTTGGACTGTGTGATTCATATACAAGACATACACACCGTATTTCAGAGCCAAAAAGATGAACTGCAAGAGATGGCGGTGAAGGTGGGAACACTCAAGCGAGGCATTTTAAAAATTGATGGTTTAAAAATTGATTACTGGGATGTTTATCTTTTTTTTCTCTTACAGTTTTAAAACTAGAATACTGCAATTACTCATTTTTGTAGGAGATAACAGTTTGGATCATTTTTCTTAAAAATAAAAATACGGTTATTACCCCAAACAGTATGCATCCGCTTCATGTTAATCCGCAACCTGATCCCTGACCACCTTTTTCTTTCCATTAGTGTAGCAATGGGGACAAATTATGGTCTCTGTCTTGGTCACAATTACCCTCTCAACACACTCTCCACTACACTCACATGGCTACACAGCGGCTTCATACACGAAAGGACTTCTCGAGGAGCTTCACTGCATGATTATCCTTTCCCACGGACCCTGCAGCCTCAGCTTGTCCCAGTTTGACTAAAACACAGCGGGCTGAATGTTCTTCTTTGTACCCTCTCTGTCACTAGAAGATAATCTAAAAAGGTGCGGAATCTAAAAAAGGTTTGAAGCAAGATGATGCTGAACTAAAAGAAAAAATAAAAAAAACAACGTATTACTTTCTCTGTGCTAATTCTATTTTAAATCAGTCAAAGAACTATTCTTGTAACAGAGATTAATTCAAATAACTTATGATTTGGTTAGTCGATGCTTTTCCTTGTTTGTTGTTCTCTCCTCTCATCATTTGCCTTCAATGAAAAATTAATGTTGCAACAAATAAAAAGATGTGCACTTAAGTTCAGGAACACTTATTTGTAGTGTTGTATTTCGATTCAGGTACAGGAATGTGTAACTCAAGTATCGCAGGTCATCAAGCTCCATCTACTGACAACATTTGGCCAATAAAATCAAGGGTAAAATGCACACATAACATTGTGTGCTACATCGGTGCATTCTTTTTTTTGCTTTTTTTCTATTCTGGAGAAACACTATTTACTAATACAGGAATGTCCGTGAACATCTACATCATCCCTCTCCTTAGATTTAAAACCATAACCAGCCATAGCACTTTTCTGCATAAGTATATGTAATATATTTATATTTCATTTTCTTGATGACATAACAGACAACTGATAATTCATAATTTGGTTTATCACTTGCAATTTTTATTGTTTTCCATCCTCTTTCATACAAAATGTGATTGTTAACTCATTCATTTTCTTAAGGACACACTACATGAAAAATACAGTATGTTGTTGGTATCAATTTGGATGGTCACTGTATTTACAATTCAACCTACATCTAACAGACAAACACTGGACTTGTGGTTGGTTATTGAATGTGTTTCTATCTTTCAGAGTCTCTTTAGTTTGATCTTGTGATGCATTTTTCTACTTTTTTATATTTGTGAGAATGTGTGCCTGGATGTGCTATATCGTAGTATATTTTGCAATGCTTCAAATAAAAAAAGTAAAGAAAAAAAACTTTTGTTTGCTGCACACAGATGTTAAAATTTTACAGCTGCATGGTGTCTAGTACACTGTCAAAGCAGTTCAACAGAACAATTCAGAGTAAAAAGTAGATCAAAAGTCAGCTGGCGCCATCTACTGATCTACTATGGTCAATACAACGAAACGCAGTGAGAGATTCTTCTATAATCAACCACCACACAAGTGAGATTATAGAACCTAAAAGTAAAGTAAGCAGCGACCCAAAACATAAGAGGAAAACTTAATTTGTGAGATATAATCATAATGTTTTGAATATGGACAAATCATCCCTCCAGCTGCACGTATTCCTGTGAATCAGGATTTGATCTATTAACTGCAATTTCTGCTTTTTAATTAAAGCACATTTGAGGAAAAATCTTGACTGTCACTCATCTTGTGTCTGACCTTATGTGTTACAATGTGCTCTATTCTTAACCAATATATTCCTAGTTATTCATGGTAAGTATATACACTCATATATTAAAACACCATGTACTGGTATCACTGTCAAAGCAGCCAATACTGGCAAAGGAATATTAAACTCAAAGCCAGTTTCATAGGTCAACTGGCTCCATCTGCTGATCACACAGAGGAAGATAAAAGAAAATCAAAGGCGTCTGCACACATCAAACACTACGAATATTTACCCAAAATCATTCTTAGTTTTTTAGGATCTTGATTTTAAAAATTAATTTGGTCATATTTGGAGCACAGATAACAGAAAACAGGCCAGATTGCTCCAGTTTGACTAACAGAGAGATGAAGAGTGCTGATCTTCATCCAGGCTCTGGCACACATACAGCAACAATAAAGCTAGTTTCTGAAAACTCAGAAAAGAAGAACACTGTAAAAAAAAACTGAAATTCCAGGTCATGTTTTTAAAAAATGACTTGGTTTGGCATTTCATTTCCTGATTTTGTTGTCTTGGGTGAAGATGTTCTGCTGCCAAATTACTAAACTTAATTTTCCCTCATTGTCTCAAATCCATTAATTTAAGGTAACATGCTGTCAACACAGGCAGACTGAACTGCTCAAGTAGAAGTTACAGAGGTCAGATGGCACCATCTAGTGGCCACATAAGGCAAATAACTGCAAACAGCACACCTCATGTAAGTGTTCCTACCACTGTATATAATCACTGACCAATATTCAAAATACACAAGTTTTAGGTCACGCTGCACAAAAATAAAAGATTTTACAGGGGTGCCTTGTAAAAAGAAGCAAGGTAATAAATAACCACAAAATAGGGCTGGAAAGAATCACAGATGTTCTTGATAAAATATTTAAGGCAGAGTTTAAAACACTCATAACACAACAATAGCAAGACTCAACACACTCCTCACAGCTTTACAATCACTCTACAAGTCTCAACATTATCCCTCAAAGACCACCTCCCTGACCCTGACATCAGGTTCACGTTGCACTGTATATAACAGTGTTTTTCAGTCCTGTGCCCTGCATGTTTTAGATGTTTCCCTGCTCCAACACACCTGATTCAAATGAACAGGTCGTTATCAGGCTTCTGCAGAGCTTGATGATGAGCTGATGATTTGAATCAGGTGTGTTGGAAGAGGGAAACATCTAAAACATGCAGGGGAGGGGTGCTCCAGGAACAGAGGCCTGTACTATGAAACAAGATTTGGGGTTAGCGAGGTCACCATGGTAACTTATGCTGAACAGTTAACCTGCTCCGGGGGAGGTTAACTTCAGAGAATCAGATCACAACCTGTCAATACCCCGACCACTGACCAATCAGATCACCGGAAAAAGGGAGTCATCATTCCTACCAGATCCCAACATGGACAAAAGTCCTGAGTTTAGAATAAAGTGACAAGTAAAAAAGAGCAAAAAATTTTTATAGGTCAGTGGAAACATTTTATTGTTCCAGGCTTTCTATTTCCACTCTGGTTTTAAAACAGAGCTTCTAACAAATGGAGAAATTCTTTACAACACTAAACGCATCCTGATGATTTTAGCTGCATTTTAATTGTGCAAAGTTTATTTTATCCTCAGAGTGATAGCTGACAGTGTGGATGATTTTATACTCTTGATTCAATCACTGCAGCTCAGAATATCATGAGACACCTGTGTGACGTTAATTGGAGATAACATCTAAAGCTTGTCTTTTATTAGAACAATAATCAACACACTGTTAATTGGCTCCCATGATTACAAATGCAACACGTTGGTCTGATAGACCTCATCAGTCATTAACTACTTTTCCACTCTTTACTTCAGTAGCAGAAACAGTTTAAGTTAACTTCAAAGTTAACTTTTAAGTTTTTTTATGTGACATATTCAGAATGGTTCCTTCATCAGCCAACTAAATAACAAAAATACTCACTCTATAATTAAGTCATATATAATAATTCATACATGTATTTTAAGCCTTAGCCTACTTCTCTAGTTCACATTTCACTTTGTTGAATATGACTTTTTGCTGTTCAAAAAGAGAAGTTTGCCGCAGGTACTTAGTATCACCGTTTCAGCTCATTTCATGTGAAGTACTTCATTCACGGTTCCGATGATGTCGCTCATAATTAACATCCCCACCTCTTTCACATGAAGGCACTAGTAGCTGGAGAGCTAGTTGATAGCCAGCTTCGTAGTACTGGTTATCTGGACCGCCAATGTTAGGCTCAGTGAAGCCAGCTAATGAAAAGATATCCCGGGTATGTTGAACTTGCTTTGTAGTACAGGCCCCAGGATTGAAAAACACTGGTATATAACACTGCCACGGTCACAACCACATGGTATCCTAATGAATTAGGCAAAACATTTGCATTTCTTCTATAAACAGAATTCACCAAAACCATTAAAATAAGTTTAACACACAATTTTGTAGACATAGGCAATCATCTTTCATGCAGACCTATTTTCATGCTGAACTTCCACTACATTTAACTTCCCACTGTGAGCTTTGCTCCACTTTTCTATGCCTTAAAGGCAAGTGTAAAAGTAGCTCAGCCAACAAAACCGATATGTTAGTCGGAGTTCTATTTATAGTGAAAAATGTTTTAAGTGTATCATCTGTTTTTGTAATTGAAAAGTTAACATTTTTTTAGCTGGAACAGCTGCATGTTTAAGTGCCTGAGTATAAAATGATAACACAAAATGAATTTGTTAAACAGAACTTGAATTTTCTCAACAGCATACTGACTATCTCAGTCTGCAAATGAAAAAAATCCCAAGTGGATCCCAGGACGTTGTGTGTGTGTGTGTGTGTGTGTGTATGTGTGTGTGTGTGTGTGTGTGTGTGTGTGGTGGTGATTTACTCAATAAAAAGCTCTAGTTTGGTAAATTTGTCTCAATTTATCTCATCTGTTTAAACAAGAGCTGCAATGATTAGTCGATTTATCTACATTTAAGAATTTCATCTTCATTTAGTGATCAACATGTTTCACCATTTTCTGACATTTTATAACCAAGCAACGAATCAAAAAAATCAAGAAAATAATCAACAGATTAATCAACAATGAAAATAATTGTTAGTCGCAGTCCTAGTTTAAACCAGGCTTAAGTTAGTCCCCCCGTGTCGCTTGACTTAAGCCTGGGTGAGCTGTTTAGGTTAACTTAAGTCAGACTTTTCCAAAGCCCAGCTTCTCCAAGCATCCTTTGTGAAATACTCTCAACGTTCAAAATTTAAATCACCTATCCCAACACTCAAACAAGAATTACCAGTAGTCTGCAATCAGTACTATAACTGGGATACTTAACTTTCTGTTGAAACCTTGTCAAAAGGCATTTTAACTCTAAGTTAATACCAGGAATAACTCAGTTAAAAATATTAGGCTACCGCACAACGTCACAGATCTTCACCTCAATACACTTCGAGAAATAAATTGGAAGCAAAAACAAAGAAATTAAAGCACTCACTATAAATCATGAGTTTGTGGACGTGTGACAGCTAACGTTAACTAGCAAGAAGGAGCAACAAACAACACTTAAGTGATCAGCAGGGGGGAAAACGTCAAACTTGACTCACCATTTTGACGATACAACCACTGAGAAAGAAGTCCATCCACTTCGTAGTGGTTGACAGTTTTACTGTAAGCGATTATCCATTATTGAAGTCAAATTTTAGGTCATTTAAGCGGCCTTCGTCCCTCCAGAAGAAGCGACACAATATCCTCGTCGATACATTCAGCAGCCGCCATTGTGACGTAGTTACATGTCAACAAAGGAGCGTCTCGGCGTGGTTCCCTTAAAAAACTCTTCTATCTGGCACCAAAATTATGAAAGAGTTTCACGTTTACCAGCCAAAATAACCGAAATTTATCTCCTCAAATTAAATAATGTTGTACAGTTTATAAATCTGAACTTTATATGATTTTTCTGTCATTGTGCTAAATGAGCACGCCGACGTCCGCTGTAATTGGCTTGAGAAACAGCAATGCAACTTAATAAAAGAGTTAAAAAATTTGAGGAAATCACTACATTATTCAGTAGCTGCTCTGGAACTTTCAATCATATCATTTGGTCTTCATCTGCAGATGGAGTTTGCCCATTTTTTGTCATGTAATTGCAGTTTTTTAAAAGCCCTTTTAGGGATAGGTATTGCAAAATAGTAAGGCTATGAATATTTTTGAAATGTGGCATTGGTTCATAGCGTATTTGTCCCGTATTTTTTTTTTTTTAAAAAAAGAAGGAAAAAAAACACAAATCAAAAACATTTCCATTTCTTCAGGACTTCCTGTCTATGTTGATGAAGACCCTGTGATAAGATCAAAAGCACCTGAACAACTACTAAATGGACTTTCAGGTGAGACTGTTTTCTCAACTGCTGTTTTAAAGGTCAAGAATAAACCTCCGGTAAAATAAATAGATGTAAATAAGATATATTTATTGTCCCAATGGGGAAATTTGTCTCCAGTGCATTATGTGCATCTCCAAAACATAGCCTAGATAGATAGATAGATAGATAGATAGATAGATAGATAGATAACAAAAAAGTTGAATAACAGTTATTTAAAATATTATCAAAGTTGCTCACCCATTTTAGTAACAGAACTAAATTGAATCGTCAGTTCAAAAGTGTGAAATGTAAAAACATTCAGTGATTAAGATGTTCAAAGGCACAAACTAAAGTTAAGTTAAAACTGCAATTGTCTTCTCTGTAATTGGACAGAGCCTATTTAAACATAGAGAAACAGCTGACCAGGATTGGCTTCTAAACTACTTGTGATGTCACAAATCATGCTCGTAGGCCTGTCCCTAAAAATTGTTTTTCAATGAGAGAGAAATTTTCCTCCATCAGCAGATGAATGTGAAAACAGCCTTCTTGTGTCAAACTCTGTACATACATCATTCTGCACAGTGGAGCTCAAACATTCAACTGTTGGAACAAGAAGAAATCTCTTCTCTGCTTCTGCCTTTCTCTTTTCTTTCTTTTATGGCCAATTGAAATGTGTAAAACAATATTGTTGCATTATTTTAGCAGGCAACCAAACGCAAAACACAGTATGTCAACAGTAATTCTTGCCTCAAATCATGACAGACACATTTTTAAATTCCCTTGAATTATTATCTTCCAAAACACAGGCCAAGGTAGGCTCATATTTTGCAGTCTATAGACTTAAATTTATGTGGGAGGGAAATTTTGTTGTTTATTATACCTCCTCCTCTTCAGTCAAATCAACTTACTCATTTGTTTTGTAAAACTGTGTCCATTACAAGGCAGTCACAAGAGACAAGAGGAAAATTACAAGAGACAAGTTTGTGTTGTTGCAATTCCCACTGGTCGCCAATAGAGTTCAGTAAAGGTGATACAGTTGTCATTTTTTAAAAAGTTGTTACTTTTTGCCCATATCCACTGTGTAGTTTGTTTTCCTATGGTGATGCTGCATAAACATAATTAATTCTCAGCCGTCTGGATCCCCTGTTGATCAGCAGCCTTAATCTATTTTGTGAAGAAACATTTTGGTCTTCTGAAATCCCACAAGGACTGGTGGTTGCACTATTTACAGAGTTATGTGTCAAGTGATTAAAGTGCTGACAGGTATTGAGCTGGCTCGTTAACTGTAGAAGGCATAACTTTAGTGTCATAATGAGGAACTTAAAGGTACAGAGCAGTCCCTGGCTCACCAATTTTAAAAGTGTCACCACTGACTCCTATGCACTACTTGTTTAAACTGATGGATTATTTGGAGAGTTTTTGGGTCGGCTGAGACATTTTTGGGGAGCTAAGAAGAGCTAAGATGTAAGCACATTTCATTTCAGATGTAGCTATTCGTCCTCAGTGGTGACCCAGGAGCCGCAGATACATTTAGCGACGGGCTTCATTTGCTTGAAAAAACCCAGACATGCACTTCCAAGCTGTAGAAAAATCTCATGGCTTGTAATATCTGTTCATGATATATGCAGCATGAAAACTCTGCATTTGCCTCTGTTGCAGAAAGTCAGACCAGCAGTCACAGGTGCAGCAGCAGAAATAATGTTGCATTCCCAGTGATAAGGACTTCCACAGTGAATGAATGGTCGCAGTTCAGGGAGTTCATCTCAAGGTGAGATAGCTGCACTGTTATTTATATGGTTTTACACTTTGTGCCTGCAGTATTTCCCCTGCAAGGCAGTCCCTGACTTTGAAAATGAGTTTTCCAGTCACATTTGAACATAACATAATATGTATAATCTCTAGTTTGTACAGTGGTATATATTCACTAACCGATGACAGTAGGTTCAGGAGTTGAAATGTGCACTGCCAGTAATATGGATTTGAATACAATGTTTTGTTTGCCTGGTATTAATCACATAAAATAGTCACAGCAAATCAATTAGCAGGAAAGTACAGAGACAATAAAGACAGACACGTTTTTTTACAAAAGCAATTAGCCTTTTTTAATCTTACATTGCATTGAAAATTTACATAATAGATTCATACATTTTACAAATAATTTCATCATAAAAATATATTTCTGTACAAAACACTTTTTTATTCTATATTTCATCTTTTTTTTTTCAAATGGTGAATATTTCCAATGTCCCCAGGCAGGAACGGCTTTAAGTCTTTCAAATCACATGGGTCTTATTGCGGTCAGTCAGTAGGAAAAGCCTGTGGCAAAATAGACTGAAGCTTAGAAAAAAATGACTTCTGATGAAGGGGAGGACTGGAGCAAGTGTGTGTTTGTGTGTTTGTGTGTTTGTGTGTGTGTGTGTGTGTGTGTGTGTGTGTGTGTGTGTGTGTGTGTGTGTGTGTGTGTGCGTGTGCGTGTGTTTGAAAGAGCTCGTGTGGATGACAGGGTTGGGGGGAGCTTGGGGGGAGTCCCATGGTTTTTGGTAGGCACTGTGTCAGATCCATACCGAAAAACAACAACAACAGCAACGACGACAACAACAGCAGCAGCAACAATCAATCCAAACTGTAATAAGAAATAATGTCACCATAGCGATGCAATGCGGGACACTCGCAGCGTGGATAAACGGGGAAACCGCAGCTACCGTTGCTTTTAAATCAGTTCTGACTCTAAAAGGAGTTTTCTGTCAGCTGGTTGCAGTCAGCGCCTGTGGTCACGACAGCGGGGGTTCTTAAAACAAAGTCGATGTTCTTGCTCACCCTGGCACCCAGACTCATTAAAAGCAACTGGTATTCATCATGTGTTGGGACACAAACTCACTAAATTCTGTCTCTCACTCCTTAAACCAGGCTCTTTAAAAGAAAATAAGTACTTTTTTTTTTAAATGGGGACCAAAGCTGAAAAACAGTGAGTCATGCTCATTGGTGTATGTATTCCTGTCATGTGGGGACCAATTAATATAGGTACAGTATATGGTGCATTTTCAGGCCCAACCCTTACAATAAGAAACTATTATGGATGTTATGCACACTCATATCTGACATCTTCTCTCAGCGGTGGTTTATCGACGGCACATGAAACCATCAGAAAGGCCAACAACCTGTGCAACAACAGCTTCCTGTGGCTGACAGGGGCTAAACACGGTGAAGGTTGCCAGCTATAAACATTTTTTATCAGAGTTGGTAGCAGGCCAGATCTGAAAAATAACTACCAGCCAAGGAACAGTGAGCTGAGATTATAAGGCTATATATTTATAAAATAAAAATAAGCATTCAACGCAAGGGGAAATAACAAATCTCAGTGGCCTTGGTTTTATGTTTGAATTTACTCTGATGTCAACTTGAAAACCTTGAAGATCTTTTCCCAAATCATCAGTTCATCTTAAAGCTTCAGTGTCTCTGAAATAAATGACGTTCAAGGCCCTTCAGAGCCTTTGAAATGCAACGTGCACACGCAAAACACTACATCATACGTCATTAAGATCTATATGTTATTGCACCACACACAAGTGTATGATAGTTCTCAAGTGCCAAAGGGAGTACAAACTTCTTCTTTACATCCAAGTAAAGGTTTGTAAATTTTGTAAGCCAATTTATAATAGATGTGGATTTCAGTACAAGGTCAAATCTGAATCGTCTGAAAAGAGAATTCTTGTACTACCATGATCCCAGACATTTCAGTATTGATTTATGAGACCAAACGCTTCGTTAACAGAGGAGCCAACTTGAGCACCGAGACTCAGTGATATAAAACCTGGAGGTGAACTTAAGGTAATGATCCTTCTAAGATTTACACATCTTGTCTTTGAGGTTTTAAGACCTAATAAGGTTACAACCTGTATGTTGTACAAGTAAATTGGGTCATAATTTTAGTAACATTTCACAAAGAAACCCATGGAAAACACCCTAAAAGCCACTCTTTCCAAACTACTTTCGACACGTCAACATATGACATAAAAATACAAAAAAGAACTGGCATGTCAATACACAACACATTTTCTACGTGGGTCAAAACATGTACGTGGTCCATAATCCACAAACTGTCGGGCAGTTCACCAGCAGTAATCATTATTATCTTTGCCATTAATATTATATCTTTTTTTTATTTATTTATTTTACAGTGTGTGTTTCTTATTTCACCATGGCCTTATGAAAGATGATGGAAAACAACAGTGGGTTCCATTAAGAGCTGGGTTTTCTGTAAGTTTTGACATGTTTCTGTGGCTTCATATGACCAGTTAGGTTAGAAAAAAGTGCTGTTCCAGCTGATCGTTAAATTATAAATTATAGATGACACTGTTATGTATCTGCAGTGATCAAGAACTGCAGTGAAGGGGAAGAAAAATAATGGCAACCACAGCACAAACTCCATCTATTAATGACTATAGAATAACCAGAATTTCTCCCCCAGGGATCAATAAAGGATCATCTTATCTTATCTTAGAAATCTGCCATGTGTAATAAATGTGTGATGAAACATTAACTTGAAACAGCATGATTGTTGCTGGCAAACCTTGCATCTCAACAATAATGACAACAACAATACCACTGACACTTATCATGATTGCCTCAGTGGGAAAGACAGTGTTGGTGTGAGGAACGTCACGTTTACACAAGAAATGGAAATAAAACCAATTTCATGTCACAAAGGAAACAAAAATATTGTTTGTGACTTCTGTGAACAGCACATAATTGTAATATCTGATATTTATTTCATTTTTTTTTCTAAAAACTCTCTGCTATAATCTGTCTTTCCCCTTCAGCCCCTCCCCTGTGGTAAATATATAGCACAAAAATATAGGTGGTGAATGCTCCCGAATATATATGCAATAGATTTACAGATCAGAAGATTCTGCAGCAATAACAAAGAAAGGAGAGAAGCACTCGCAGAGTGCAGAATTACAGTGGAACGGTGTCCACATTTGTAGGGCTATAACCCTGTTTGTCTGTCTTTTAGCTTGTCTGTCAATTTATGTCTGTCTGTAAGCCTGTCTATGTCTCATGTCTATCAGCCTGTCTGTGTTTAGTTTGTCTGTAAGCCTGTTAATCTGTGTTTGAACCTGTCTGTCTGTCTGTGGAGTGGAGACACTGGAAGTCTGCAACAGTCTTAAGACCCTACTTGTCTTCTTGAACGTGTCTATCTTTTTTGCGTCTAACAATATCTGTTTTTTTTGTCTCTTAATATCACCTGTCTGCTCTCTGTCTCTTTAGATTTTCATTAGTGTGTGCACCTGTCATCTTTTCTGTCTGTCACTCAATCCCGTCAGTGTCTCTGACTGTGTAACCTTTCTATCTGTCCGTCTCTCAGTGGGTAGACAGGTAGTGTTCCTGTAGAATGTGCTTTAGTGCCAGAGCTTTCTCTGTTTCTCAAAG
The DNA here is from genome assembly GCF_914725855.1 of Thunnus albacares. Classification (NCBI taxonomy): domain Eukaryota; kingdom Metazoa; phylum Chordata; class Actinopteri; order Scombriformes; family Scombridae; genus Thunnus; species Thunnus albacares. The sequence continues at coordinate 16,710,743 of NC_058124.1, read as the reverse complement.
TCTTTTTCCTTTGTTAGTCCATCAGAGTCCTCTGTATCCATTCAACGTCTTTCTCATCAGAATCCATTGAAATTCACAAGATCGGGAACATCTTTCCTCAAGGCCATATTCTGTCTGATCTGATTCGTCACATAGAGGGAGGGCTGACCTCTCTCAGTAGTTGATTTCAGGTTAGACAGGCTCTGATTTGCTGTGTTGGGATTTTAAGATCTCATCTTTTCTCTTGATGACTCCCTTACTCTACTTCCAGTTCGGTTAGGGGTTGTCTCCATCTCTTATCCACTGGATGGGAAGGAGCAGTTTATCCATTAGATGAGTCAGTCTCTTCTCATCTGTTCTATTAGTGCTAGCTCCCCTTTAGACTCCTTTTAGTTTTGCTTTGCTCTAATCCCAGTTCAGTTAGGATTATAGCTCCGTCTCCAGGGCTCCCCCTTATCCTTTGCTTAGGAGTTAGTCCCTTTTCAAAGCAACTTTTGCTACTGTCTGCTAGCATTAGCCGTCTCAGACTCCATTTTCATAAAAAAAAGACAAGAGACTGGTAATACCAGCCTCTGGTTGTCACAGAGTCAGGAGGTTGTCCTCTCTGGTTGCTAGGGTGTTGTATTCCGTGGTCATTGTAGAGATTTAAGAGGCTCCTGCTCATAACTAGTCAGTTTCTAGTTTACTTATGGTCTGCTGGTGACAGTGTCTGTTACTGTCAGTGTTGAACCCAGATGAACAGCATTCTTTGCTTCACAGTGTCTTTTGTGACATCCTTCGCCATCCGCAGCCATTTTGCTTCTGTGTTCCTCAAAGTAAGTATTTGTTCAGTACAGTTGGGGAGACAACATGGTACAAATGAAATCAACCTAGTTTTGTAGTGCAGTTTATCTCTATGATGTATAACCACAGCCAGAGCACTGATAATGTGCTCTCGCTCTCCCCGGGCAAGGACTAACGGTCACAGAGCGGAGAGTGGGTCATTCTCTCCAAAGCTCTGTGTGAAATACAAAATTCGGCACTGGGTTATGGTGACATGTCATGATATCTGACTAGTAGGTCATGGCTTTATCATTATTACTGGTATTAGACAGTGAGTGGGATTAAATAAGAGGTTGAAGTATAATGGCTATGTTCGGTTTAGAATCAAATTATGAATTTTCCTTGACCAGCTAAGACTTGGAGTTAAAGTTGGATAATACATAGGCCGGTGTAGTTTTCATCCTTTTCTTGACGTCACATCTCACTGTGAGTTTACACTGGCTGTGTTGCATCCATCAGAGATAGCAGAAATTTTACATTTGTTTAAATTCAGTTGCGGATGCAAAATGCTGCGAATGAAAGGTACCAACGCCGAGTTTTGGTTTCAGATGGATAGTTTTCCCTTGACTGGGCGAGATTAGGTTTCTGAACTGGGGCTGAAGGTTTTTTGTAATCAATGTATAGACCATGTTGCTGACGACGTTGAGGTTTGAGTCGAAGCATACGGCTTTCCCCCTTCACAGCCTTGTACCAATTGTGGTCCCCTTAGATATCTGAGTCATTAAGTTCAAGTGAGGACAATCAATCCTCAGACCATGGTGCAGACAGTATTTAGATTCGGATCGAATCTAACAGCCTTCCCTTCCACCGCCTTGGCGTTGGTGTTGTACATGGGGTTCTCAAAGGCAGCCTGGCCATTGTTGTTTTCATGGACTGAGCAACCTGTGTACTGTGTTTTTGGTGTGGTTCTGTGAAAAAAACAGAACAGCAAATATAATTACAATGTTAGAGTGATAAAACTGTTTGTCTGTTAATATTCACTTAACTGGTGGACAATAGCTATGGGGAGTCTTGGGAGTGAAAGAATAGTAAAGAAGTTATAAGAAGGATTAGAAGGAGAGTTGTGCTTATAGGAAGCCTAGTGAGATTCCAATCAGCCCATCCAAAACTAATTCCTTCAGCAAGCTTTTTTTTTGAGATACTAACAGCAGAACAGAGGACATTTGTATCTTTTAACAATGAGAATACCAGTCAATTGTGCTTAAATCACATCTCTGAAAAATCCAATTTACAACCTCCTAAACAGAATTGTTTTGCAGCACAGTTTGCAACAGATAATGACTTAACTGTCTCCTCAACAACCAAACCACTGGGGCAGGTACTGTTTTCATGAATCTGACAAGATGCTTAAATGTTAACAATGCCTTTGTACTTTTTGTGTGACAGCACAAAAAACACAAGTGATATAACAATTCAATGACAGGAACACATTTTTTTTTCTATTGCGGAAGAACAGACATGACTTAAATGCAATTCATGTGTGTGTGTTTTTTTTAGCACACCTTTGTTTGTAGAGATAGAAGCCAAAGCCGGTGAAGATTAGAGCGAAGAAAGGCACCAGAATAGCGATAGCCACAGAACTGCTGTTGGTACCAAGCTGAGGCGGTGGCGAATTCTGACTCTCTGACATATTCAGACCTGTTGTATACAAAGAAAAGCATCGTCATTGGTCACACAATTGGTCAGGATGGAATGATGAAATGACAAAGAATTATTGATTTATTATAAGCAAAACTCTGATCATATTATTTTAGAAAAATCAAAAAACTCAGTTTTGTTGCATGTTTGAAAGGAGGTCTTCCAAAGTGACAAAGTCTATACAGGACTAGCATTTCTCTCCATAACAGCTGCAAGTCAGATCTTGTCAACAGTGGATGCTGGAAGATCACAATTATTTTCTCTTCTTAGCATTTTCAGTTGAGCTGAGACCTGCAATGTACAGCACACTGTCCAGATTGTGTAAATGTCTTGTTAATCCCAAAATAATGAGTCTACCATAGGTGCCATTTGCCTCAGCTTGTTTGCTGATTTTGGCATCAGTACAGATCAGTTCCCGATCACCTAAGGTAAATGACTCCTTTCAACTCAATTTGATGGCGATGGAAGATGCAGGCTGATGGAGTTTAGCCCTTTTAAGATGACTTCGAGTGTGAAGAGCAGCTTTTGCATAGTGAGAATCTATCCACTGCAAGGCTGACTAAGTGTGAGCAATAAGGTCATTATTGCCAGCAAAGAGGAGCTCCCTGATTACTTTCTCCATCAGTGAGATTCTCGCAGGCAGTTCATGAGATTTTCACATCTGTCATTTACAGTCAAAGCTGACTTAACACAAAAATATGCATTATCCGATGCTGTTACTAAACCTAAACAGAATTACCCAGTCTTTGAAGTCCAAACTGTCCATAGTCTTTTCCCTGAATGAAACCCTGGAATACGTAACTAGAACCATCAGGCTCTGCTGATACCTGAAATGGGAGGATGATAAAGACAGGAGAGAAATAATGGTTGAGAAAAGGGGGAAAAGGAAGAAAACAGAGGGAGAGGGATAGTAAGAGAGGGACAAATGTTGATTTCATTTTGTGTAAACACAGCAATGTATAAATTCAAGATATGCTTTTGACTTTTGCTTAATCTATTGTTGAAATATCTTATAGGCAAACAACGTTACGACGATTTACACAATTTTACACACTTGAGTAAAAAAAAGAGACTTATTGAATGTTTTGCTGTAAATCGTGAGTAATCCAGTTTTCCTGCTTTTTCAGACCAGCTGGTGCTACAAAACTGCAGATACCCCATGATGAATATTTACTGAATGCATCACGACAATGTTAAGAATTAGACAAAATAAGGGAAAAAGGGATTTGTATAAGAACCTAGAAAAACTAAGCAGATGACCACAGTAAGCTCACAGAAAGTAATCACTGCAGTGATTTTCTGAACAAATAAGATATGTGTCTCTCAGTTGTGGAGCAGTGACTGTCTCACCCTGAATTTGTCTGTCCAATCAATCACAGAGTTAATGCACTGAAAATGTTTGTCTTGTAGTTTTGATGGCTGAAGTAAATAAAGTTGATTCCTTTGTGTCTGCTGAGACTTACAAATCCATCCATGGTCCAGGAGTCATCTATGATTTTGGCTGGAGAGATGGCTGAGTCTTTCAGCTGGTTTCCCTGGTTCACATAGTTCACCTGGTACATCAGCAGGAGCAGCCTGGCCTCAGAAGCCTTATACACTCCTGGAGAGGACAGAATAAATCCATGGTTTATAATGTCCCAGGGAATATAATTGCTAGCCTGCTGCAGAACATTACATCAGCATGTGTTCCTTTTTGAACTGGTGTATCCCCAATGTGTATATACAGTATCATGTCCAATTGGAAATCATAAAGATAGAAGAGAGAGACATGTTGGGACAAAAAAAACAACTTTAACAGTACAGTAAGCAAGAGTAGGATCAGTAAAATAAAGGTAAAAATGAAAGAGAGAGTAAAACCTTGAAACCATGTAAAAAAAATGTGTGTTTTTGCTTTGTACTGTTTGGTATTGTGCTGTAAAATGTTTTAATTGTGACCTGCTGTAGGGACTGCAGATGAAAATTTACTATAAGCTAACTCTGGTACGGAGTTAAAATAGTATAAAATAGTAACATTTATGTTTAACACTATACACGGTCCCAATGAATAAATAAGACAAGAAAAAAAACCCAAAATGATCCACCCTACTCCTAAAATCAAATTGTCTTTTTTTTACATTACTGTTCATGTAAAGGTTAAGATATGCACAAACATTAGATTTAGATTGATCCTCTGATCTCAGTCTCAGAAAAAAAGTAAATAAGTGTACTTGCCAAATTGTTTAACTATTCCTTTAAGTACAGTGCTTAGGTAAGGGAAAAAATTACATCTTAAGACAACATTGAAGTTTATTGCAACTGGGCACTGGCCCTTTGGTGACTGCATGAGCACTGCCTTAGCCGTTATTGATCTAAAGCTGCTCCTTTAAGCCAGAGGATGGATGTTAAAAGTCTGATAGCTGCATGTTTTTTGTTTTTGGGCTCTCTGCTACCAGTTCTAGCTTCAACAGGATTTGCGTTTTAATAGGGTCTTAACCCCCCCCTGATGTTGTTGTAGGACCCTGGGAGGTCTGTGTGTGAATAAGTGTATGTGCAGATGAGGGTTTGGGCAGGAAATACAGCAACAAACATTTAAAAAGAGGCTGGTGGCTCTAGGGAGGGAGTTAACTTCATACAGCAATAATCTGCCATAAAACAACAAAAAGTGTGCAATACAAAGTGTTGATAGTAGGAGCTCCATATTACTCAGAATGGCTAACACACCAGTGCACTGTACCATGAACATGACATACAGTATGACCATGCCATGTCCTGTCACATAACATTTACCATACATTATATACAGTATGTAGGATATAATTAGCTGCATTGTAACATGCCTGATAGGAGCAGTTCCATGTTGCTGTTGCTAAGGGTAACGTTGACTCTCCCTGTCGTGGAGTTGAAGCTGGTGATGCTCAGTGTCATAGGCTGCTTCCTCCCACGGTAATTATAGGACCCTTTCCAAATATAGTTAGGAGCAAAGACATCATCTGGAACTACAGAGCAGAACAGAATAAAACAGAAATGTTAAAATAAAATAGCGCATGTGTTTAGTAAGTATCAGTAAGATCTTAGATTTCACGCAGTTTAGATAAAAAAACAATCTTGCAGAATTTCAAGTTTCTTGTGTGCCTTATTGGAATACAGTAAATACATGAATAGATATGAGTGAAAGTTCTTGCTTTTCATTTATATTTCCTATAGTTGCATAGGTAATAACCCCATTACTATGTGTACTAAGAAGCCAAGAGTTCACATGTGGCTTTAGACAGAACCTTTCAATAGATTTAGAAGCTGCTTCTTGCTTTGATAGTTACAGAAACTTGTACATACTGCAGCTATAAGAACTCGTGTAATGACAGAGAGTTATAGAACTCCAACAGAATAGGACAGATTACAACAGAGCAGAGCTTAAAAAAAACATTGAACAAAACTACAGCATAGAGAAGAGCGTAGAGAACATCAGTAGCTAATTTACCTTTCTATGTATAATGAGGAAAAATAAATTATTCAGAACTATGAATGAATGCAGTAAAGTACAATGAAATCGACAAGAGCACATGAAGAACAACAATGTAGAGCAGAGAAGAGCCGGGTGGAATGAAGCAGAGCAGATTTATTAAACTACAGCAGACAAGACAAGACTAAACTAGAACAAAATAAAATGAAAAAAGAAAAGTCAAGAATAGACAAGGAATGACAGGACTGTACCAGCCTGTAACAGAACTGACCGTTAAGTTTTGGGCTGGGGGTTCCCGTTACTGGTTTCACAGGTTTCTTCTTCTCTCCAGCTACACACAAAAGAGAGACAGAGGGTGAAAGATAGCGTCCAGTGAGAACATGAGCAGTGATGTAGTGACACAGTATGAAAAGATATTAAAATGTTCAGCTAAAGCCCTAAGAAACCAGGCTTATACTGAGGAGAGTGCACTTTATTATTATCAAATTAGAGTGCAGTGCTGGTCACACATGCCCATAATGAGCAATGAGTGTGTTGAAAAGGGGTCACCAAAGATAAATCTCTTTAATGGTTATTTGTAGGCAGAGCAATGCAATAAAGTTTATGACCAATAATTGTAGTGCATATTAGATTCTTTTTAAAAGACCAGTGCATAGGATTCAGGGGGATCTATTGGCAGAAATGGAGTGCAATATTCATAAGTATGTTTTAATTAGTATATTATCACCTGAAAATAAGGATTGTTGTGTTTTTGTTACCTTAGAATGAGCCTTTTATATCTACATGGGGAGCAGGTCCTCTTCCACAGAGCCTGCCATGTTTCTACAGTAGCCCAAAATGGACAAACCAACCACTTGCTCTAGAGAAGGCCTTTCATGTTTTCTGTGAATTTTGCAGCCACCTACAAGCTTGGAAGGGGAAGGGGAGGTGTATTCAGTTGGTTGAAATCTGCAACCGCACCACTAGATGCCACTAAATCCTACACATTGGTCCTTTAAGTGTGGCCTTCAGACACTTTGAGTTTGACCATTCTAAACAGCTTCTATCATCACTTCAAGGTGCAGCCATTGTTACCAACAAGCAAGGCAAGCAACCCAGAGGGTATTTGTCCCACAATCTCAAATTGGATCAGAGAGTGCTCCCATTTTAAAGGCTACTTCAGGGCACAAGGGCGCCAGCCTTGGTGGAATGATTTTAAAGTTGAAGCTTGCAGTTTTTTCCTTGCACAGAGGTGGCCTCACAACTTCATCTGTTATCATTTGCTGGTAAATAAGATAAAAACATAACACTATTTCTATGATACAAAAAAATGCACAACTTGGCATTGCATGTACATCTTGGGGAATCTACACTTTGCTATTTGCAAAAATACTGATGGAAGATTCTGTGGTACGACCGAAAGCAGCAGAACAGCTACTAAATGGATATTGTGGTGAGATTGTTTTGTCAACTAGTGTTTCCAGACTTGACAATGAACTTTCAATCTCAACTTTTCTTTCTTGTTCTTGAACTGCTGTGGCAATCTGAACACTGACAACTGTGCAAACTCTGTGCTGTGGAAGATTGTGTGATACGATTGAAATCCCCAGAATAGCTACTAAATGGACATTTTGTTGAGATTGTTTTGGCAACTGTTGATCTAGTTTAAGTACAGCCTAATGGTGAGTATTCTATGCTAGTAATTACACAATGTGGCTAAGAATGATGGTTAATAGGTCACAATCCCTGCATTAGCACATGTATACATAACAAGGATGTACAGGTGGACTGGAATAAAACCCACAAGAAACCAACCAAACTGGCCTGGCCTGGCCGATTTGATGCAGGATGAAACGCCATGGGACATTTTTAAAATCTTTTTGTATCAGTGCTGCCAGACTCACCACCGACCCATAGGCCGACCTGCCCATCAGGAAAACTCATGCTACTCCAGATGGCCAGTATGTCCCTGTATGTGTGCTGAAAACACGTCTTTGAGCAAGACACACCTAACACTTTTACGTGTTCAATCAGTCTTAATTGCTCTGGATAACATCATAGATCAAATGCACTCATTAGATATATAAAATACAGATTTTTTTTTTTTTTTTACCTCGACATATAGGCATCTTTCCAGTCCATGTGCCGTCACTCTTGCAGACTCTGTGTTCAGAGCCCCCAGCTAGGAAGTAGCCCAGCTGACAGCTGTACACCAAGGTGTAGCCAAAACCAGGGAGATCCATCCCCACTACGTCCACATGGAGCGGACTCTCGGGCTGCTTACAGGCATGTGCTGGAGGGTGGAGACGAGATCAGTGCACTGGAGTTAGAGTCTGATAGATAGGTAGGATGATGTTAAAAACTTGAAAGGATGTATTTTTCTTACGTATGCACTCAGGTTGTGTTCCGCTCCATGTCAAATCAGGCTGGCAGGTTCTAGAGGAAGAGCCCTGAATCAAATGACCGGGCTGGCACTGAAATGACACCACACTCCCCACCTGAGAGAGAAGCAGACACACAGAAACACATATTAAGGTTTGTGAGAGTTTGAGAGAGTTCTGTGTGTTCATGGTGCAAGGACACTGAATACCTTCAGAGGACTTTAATATTGTTGAAATGCTGTACAGATGTCCTTTATTTCATTTATTAGAGGAGAAAGCTATTATACAAAATGAATTAGTACCATCCTGACAAATACCACATAAAAGTTTATTCATAATTTCATATCTTTTTTTTCTATTCAGAGCATTTAATGAGCGGGCCTTGGTGATGCTCATATGACGTACATACTCTGCAATGATGATGCAACTGAAAAACCATGTAACTGTTTCTTTGGTTTTCTTGAAAATATTACAAGTACCTCTCTTATGAGATGTATCTTGTGAGAAATATCCTTTACTAGTGAGTCCACATTACGGATAGCTGACAATTATCGAAATCAAACCTGTTGATCACGTTTAAAGGATAGATTTTTTTCTCTTTTTATTAAAATATTCACTTCATCATCATCAGCTGTGGAAGCATCCCTTCAGTGTGAATACACTGACCAACTCAACACGTCTCCTTCTGTGCAAAATTGCATTCAAATACATTCAAATGAAGTTTCCAGTCTTTTTAGTATGGAATTTCTATTTTTGTGTTTCTCCAGACAGTCCTTCCGTGCTGAGCCGCAGTAGGAGGCTACATCCCGGTGGTTGCATGTAGGTTTGTTGCTGGGACACAACAAGAACAAGAATATACGCTTAATTTGGCTAATTTGGACTGTTGAAGCCTCATATTAACTTTGGCTAAACTTTAAAATGTATTTTTGCTTGGGACAAGGACTGAGGATTTTGAGGAGGAATGCATGACAGTGACCAGTCAGTCTTTCGAACACACATATGGCATTTAAATATTGTATTTAGAGAGACATAAAAAAAATTGTACCATGTAATAACCATGTCCCATGTAATTATAATGACCCCTGTTCACATCCATCTGGAGACCTTTGTTGCATGTCATCCCTTCACATAGAAATTCTGAAACATCCTTTTAAGGAGCTCCTATAACCCATCATTAATTCAGTCATCCTACTTATCTCTCCTTTTCTTCCTTCTTTCCTTCCTTTCTCCCTCTTTGTAATTAGATACAGTTACCTTGAGAGCTCCCATTAAAGCAATCAAAACAGCAGCTTCTATATTAATAAATTAGTGACTTAGATAGGAACGTAGATGTGGAGTTAGTTTATCAGTGCAGATATCTTACCTTGAAACCGTAGGTCCGGTTTAAGGAGCCATAACGTGGTGTTCCTGGGTTATCACAGCTGGTTTTGGTTGGTTCTGGAAAGAAAAGCACCACAAGAGCATAGGTAATTACACAGAAAATCTAAAAGAAAGATAAATTAGCAGAAGCATTATATGTCCTCTCTCCACTCTCCTTTCCTCCACTGTTGTCATGGTAACAGTAGGCTACATATCCCAGCATGACAGCAGGGGGCAGTAGCGCTTTATCAGAAAACGAAGCAGGGCCGGCTCTGTCAGTGAGTGTGTCTATGTGTGGCAGGGTCATCAGCATGTAGAGCACATCCTGACGCAGAGCTCGATTCAATACAGCTTCCGAAATGACAGATTCACTCTGCACCTCTCTCTCTCTCTTTCTCTCTCTTCCTGTACCTCTCTAACTGCCCTCTCCCTCTCTCTCTTTCTCCCACCCTACTTTCCCCTCCCATCTATCTCTTTCTCTCTCTCGCTTTCTATCTTTCCATGTCACCGTATCCCCCCTCTTTCCATCCCCCTCCCCTTGTCTGTCTTATTTAAAGAGCAGGCTGCTTCACCTCAAAACTCATTCTGTTTCAGTCATATAGTAATACACATCACACACCAACATACAGCTGCAATCACACACTAATAAATCACCCCGAAACACACACACAAACACACAAAGAGAGTGTACATCCTTCACAGAAAAAAAATAAAGCAACACTGAGAGTCTTTTTGTGTGCATGCTCATGTATGTTTCATAGTCTCAAACTGAAAAAAAAAACAACAAACCAGAAAGATTTCACCTCACCGGCAACATACTGTAACTACTTCTCTTTCAGTACTAATAGATTAAGTCTTAACATCAATGAGGTAATACTTCAGAAGGAACCTCTTATTTTTATATAATCTATTTCACAAGGCATATTCCACTTTATAGCAGCTGTACAAGTGCTGTATGCAAGCCTTATCTAGTGCTATGAAGGAATAAAAAGTCAAGAGTCTGTTCGCATTACAAAAGCTCTCATTTATTACAATTCATCACCGTACTTGATGTTTAAGCACCTGCTCTGAGTCAGACATGTGAAGTGGTGCTCTAAACATCACATGTGGTGGTGAATTGACCCACTGGGACCATTTGTAATGCGTGCTGAGTATCCCTTCTAATTTTCTTGTTAATCCTCGGATAGCGGCAGCTTGTTTGAAGCTGGATGTGGATACCCGTCTCTGGAAGCCTTTTACTAAATACTGTAAGTTACAGTGTGTACTGGTGTTGTCTCGCTTCCCATATAAGATTGCTACTTTTTAGACCTAAATTTGTAGCTGTTGTTGTTGTAACTGTTTTAGTACTTAGACATCCCTTCTCTTAGAGGAAAGGAATTTATTTTATTAGTGCATGCACTCTTTGACTTATGTTGACTTATATAGTACAGCATGCAATATAGCTTCGCAAAACATTTGTTCCGGTGAATGTTTTGCTGTACTGTCTAGATTCAAATTGATCATTTAGTAGCTGCTCATTATGGCTGCTGGAGAGGATCCACTGTCATTCTAGCTGGACATATTACCAAAACAACGTGCTCACCCTAGGCCCTCTTTCCTCTACAACTTCTTCATGGTCTCTTTTTGCTGAAGCAGCTTGGGTCTCTTAAGTGTGAAATTCACTTGGGGATGTGTATATATGTCAATATTTATTGATAATTGACATAAAATGCATATTTAATCATGCATTCTATCTAATGGTGAAAAAAGCAGAGTTGCCAATCTGGAAATTATATTTCACTCACATCAGAGGAGTCCTTTAAGGAAAGTCCCCCTAAGGCTCCCTGTTCATTTACAGGATTGTCTCAGATGAGCCTCCAGTCACTATTCATTATAATTCCAATAACTCTGTGTAACTTTAACTTTGACAGAACTGTAGTTGCTCCGCACAGTAAACCCATGAGTAAACTGAAATAAGGCTCCAAACTCTATAATGATGGGTCATTAATCGCTATGATCATTAGGCAGAGGGATACCAGACACCAGTCTGGGCTCCCTGGTGAGCCACAAACCAGTGATAATAAACTGACAGGATAACATAAATAAAATGATGTGTTTCATACTGAAGGTTACAAACCCACACAAATTGCCAGTCAGGAAAGTAAACACATTTAAAACAAACAACAGTAATATTAATCAAAAGAAAAGATTTGTATAACAACTATTACATAAAAGCAAGTCTTTGTCACTATGATATGTTATTTAAAAGAAGATACTTATTTTACTAGAATGACCTCCTGAGAAACCTCATTCTAAAGGCTGGGGGTTCTGGTGGACCAACCATCACCGCCTATGATTTCAACCCACACATTGAAGTGGGTAAGACACCCCTGCCTGAGGATACCAGGCTGTGCTCCTGCTCATGTGGGGATAAATGATTGATGATGTAGTCAGGAACTATTAAAAAGTAATCAGTAAAATCTTAAATCAATTTTTAGTGGAGGTTAAAAGCCTTGATACTGTATTTGAACAAGTTGGAGACTAGTGGAACATTATAGTACCCAGGAACTTTCTTAACTCACAAATATATGCAGAAATACAGTGCCAAGGCTTTGACTTGACAGTATTTTAAGTTGATTATCCAAGACCTAGGGCTGGGAATTGAATCTCAATACTTTTTTGGTACTGATGGAGCTGGCATTTAATATCTGGCCAAATTCATGAATTGTTTACTTATTCTTAGATCTGATAGTTCCTGATTTAGATGAGAATTTTGCCAATTGTAGACTATTTTATGTAGTCGAAGTTCTTTTACAGCTGCCTGCAGTTAGACTTTTTAAGGTGTTTTTTTACATTTATATTTCTCAAACTAAGCTTTTGAAAGTATAATTTTGTTATTGATAAAGAAACTCAGGTATCATATTGGCACAAGTATTGCAAAATTTATGGCAATATCAAGCTCTACTAAGGCACAACATTTTTTACAAAACAGGCTTGCAGTTGAGACTGAGTGATCATATGAATATGAAAAATGAAGAGAACCTGATTCCTCTTGGGAAGCACAGTAAAAAGTTCACATATCAGCAAAATACTGTATGCAAGGTTTGAATGTTTTATAGGCCTTTCCAAAAGAAAAAAAGTCCAATAGGTTCAAGGGCCGTATTCCCCAATAAAAATTTGGCATTTGTATTTATAGTTCACTATAAATGTTATAATGAATGAAATTACCGATACAGCGTGGCTGGGTTCCACTCCAGGTACCATCACTTTCACAAAGTCTGGTTGCTGTGCCGACCAGAATGAGAGGTGGGGCGCAACTGAAGGACACTTCTGATTGATAGATGAAACTTCGTCCCTCTCTGAAACCACCAACTGGAGTGCCTGGGTCACCACAAAACTTGGCTGCACACACACACACACACACGCACACAATCCCATTTCAGTAAGTGGTGCCAACATAGCTGACAGGCCAGCTCAAGGACAAATGTAGATTTTGCTTCCAACTGTGATTGGTGATTGTCAAAGAACAATAACAGGAAATGTGTGTGTTTGTACGTGCGGTTAAGTGTGTGTGTGCCAGTACATGTGTTTACATTTGTGCATGTAGATGTGTGTCTTTGTGTGTGTGTGTGTGTGTGTGTGTGTGTGTTCTTACGTAAGCACTGTGGTAGCATGCCACTCCAGGTGCCATTGGCTACGCAGGTCAGGACAGCTGGGAACGAGAGCTCATATCCAGGCGAGCAACTGTAGCTCACGCTGCTGCCCCACTCAAAGTCACTGCCCTGCAGTACCCCGTTACTAATGGCAGGGGGAGCCGGGCAGGTCACCGCTGGGAGAGAAAAAAAATTAGCAGCTGCAGGTGACATTGCTGCATCACTCAAAATCTCTGTCATTTCAATGTACTGATAGTTGAAAGGGAGACTATTTGAGTAGCTGAGTACATGCTGTTTGAAAATGCAATTTTTCTGCCAGTTGACCGATATAAATAATTGGTTAGACACTCATACTTCATATTCAGAAACTCCTAATTGAATTAAATAATAGACACATTTTTTATTAATGTGATTACATGTTAATAGTAATAACATAATGACTTTTCTTGATTTTCCTGAGAGAGACACTGACTGAAAGATTCTGTGTCTGTCTCTATAGAGCCAAAGTTATACACTGTTGGTTTCTCAGCAAAGGTTTATAATGTAATAATTTATCTGAAGAAGCTACAGGCGAAACGCGTTGTTCGCTCTCAATAAAGTCACAGTAAAGTCATTACAGTGTGCGGTGGTATATTCTGATTTTCACCTTGTATGTTCCTGCGACCGACCAGCACCTGTCTGAAAATACTGGCTGTGCATGGGGAGTTCTGTCCTGTAATACTTTTAATTATTACATTATAAATAATTAATTTAGAAATTACTGATGAATACAGCGGTTGTACTGTGCAACTTGTGCATTATCCCAATAAAGTCCCTACAAAGTAGGGCTGTGCAGGATAGTAGTAGTGTTGGTGGTGGTTTTATAGTATACATTACAGCAGTATTAATGTATATTAGCTAATATCTTTAAGTATATACAAGAACATAGTTAGTTTTGATATAGAATACACATGGTTAAAGTTGCCTATAAATTTAAAGATGAGCAGACTTTCAAAAAACAAAAATTGTTTGTGTTAAATATAGCTCTAAATAACAAAAGCAACACATACCTGTAACTATGAGCATATATTATATAGACATAGACAGTATGTTGCTGGTGTTCATTATGATGAATAACATTACAACATAAGTATTATGCTTAAAAGTTAGGTGGTTTAATTTACCTGTGCATATCGGCATATTCCCACTCCATGTCCCATTTTGAGTGCACGTCCTGACAGGTGATCCATCCTCCTCCATTCTGTATCCTGGTTGGCACTGGAAGGAAACGTTCTGACCAATCGTGAAGTCTTCTCCATAGCGAAGGCCGTTTGCTGGCACACCTGGATCCCCGCAGTTTATCACTATGGAGATGGTGAGCGGGGTTGGAGTGGAAGAGATGATGAAGATTAAGATTACTTTTCAAGTGATGCTATGGAACAAGATCATTGAAATTATAAATGATATATTATTCCTCCTGCATACTTTATCCAGGTAATTCAAATGATAAGGAAAGATAAAAGGGGGGGCAAAAGAAAGACATGGAAAAAAAGGTAGGAGTTGTTAAAAGAGACAAAGTGCTGTTACATGAATTAGTCAGTTGTTTTATTTTTGCATTTCTTTGTCTTTTTTATCACTGTTTTAAATATCTGAAATATATTGGACACTAGATTGACAAACTTCAGGATCAAGTCTATGAATCTCAGAGGATTTTGTCTCAAGAATCCAAGTCTAAACAAAAATTCTGTGAGAGATAAAAGTTCATATTTATATATAATAACTGCACTTGTGTGTTTATTTGTGGAGATTGCAATGTATAGTGAATCTATGATCAGATTGTATGATCTCTTTACATTCCTTTATTGGCTTCACTTCTCATGCATGAAACAACAGTGATATTAGAAATAGCCGAGGTTGTCCTGGGACTCTTTTAGGGAGCATTAGGATTCCCCCGACTGTACAAAGCACTGTCCTTCATAGTCTAATAGCAGTTTAAATGCCTTTAAACCCACCCCAGATACTGTTATGCCTGTTAATATATGTAGCGTAATCTACTATAAAAGCCATTTCCTTTAAGTCAGGGATTCTTATAAACTTTTTCTTTCCAATATTTAAGAATTTTGGTTTCTCAGCATTTCTTTCTCCTTGTCCCTTCCAGATGGATATTTTAAAGGTAATTTCTTTGCACAGTGCATTAAAGTCAGAAATGTCACTAAAAATTGGAAAACATTAAGATACCACTCCTCATGTGGGGTCCTAAGCAAAGTGAAGTTCATCTTGAGACACAATGCAGAAATGTGTTTAACAAGGTATTTTCTTAGTATGTTAATAGTGTGAGCAAGCAGACTGTGTAACATACAGCACTGATTGACAGCTAATATTTGATATGGGAATAGAATGTCATACCTTATGGTTATTTACACTTGAGAATTTTCCCACAGAGCTCAAGAGGCAAATTAGCTAAAGTAAACAACGATTAAGGTTATTCATGTCACCCTTTAATGTCTGTGGCAGGAGCATGAAGATTTGAGGCTGATTTCATTGCTCAGAGCCTATATCGTCACAGAATAATTTAAAACCGGGCATAAAATAGGGTTGCAAAAGGCTACAAAGGCAACCTCATCACACACCGGGAGTTTGGTGAGGTTTATGGATTGCAGACTTGACGTCATTGCAAAGCAAGGATTTAATACTCTGATTATTATAAAGCTGACAGTCTGCTCTTTAGCCTCAAAGTCCCCTCATGAGTTTGCATTCAAAATTATGAGGTTATAACAAAAATGTATTGCAGAGAACTGTACTTACTTATGGAGCATAAGATATTGTTAAATTATCTATAAATTGATGTATCAGCCATCTGTCAATATACAAAAGTTATCTTACTGGTACAGTTGGGCTGTACTCCTGACCAGGTCCCGTTGGCCTGACACAACCTGGTGGTGGCGCCAGTGAGCAGGTAGCCGTCCATGCAGGAGTAGATGACGGAATGAGAAAACGTTGTTCCATCCAAACGATATACTCTTCCATTACTGGGAGTGCCAGGGTTACCACACTGGACAGCTGGGGGGGAAAAAAAACGAGATAATCAGAGAGAGAAAGCCTTGTGCATCAAATTGAGTTTCAGCCCTATGACTAACTGTCCTTAGTTCTCTTATGAGACTGTGCAGCACATGGATGGATCTATAACTGGGTCAGTGTCAAAGTGCTGGTTAGGAGAATTTGAGATTATGTAAAAAGTTTCTCCCTACGTTTACAGAAGGGCTGTGTGCCGGACCAGGTGCCATTAGGGAAGCACATCCTCTCGGAAGAACCAATGAGATCGTAGCCCTCCGTGCAGCTGAAGTAAACCTTGGAACGGATCCTGAAATCAGTTTGTTCCCTCGAACCATGGGAGGGGATGCCAGGATCGCCACAGGAACCAGCTGTGTCGCCTAAAGGAAGAGAGATGGAAAAAAAACCACAGAATTAAACACATCAAAACTAGAATACTTGAATCAGCCACAAGCAACAGCTGCATCTTCTACAACACAGAATATTTTAAAAGACTAAATGAAAACGAATCAAGCAAAGAAATAAAGTGAAATACAACACACATTGCTATTTGTATTTCCTTTTTATGTGTGCATTTCATGTGTCACAATTAAATGAAAAACATATTAAAAGTACAATAATTGAGCCTTTTGTCTTTAATAAGTGAATGGATTGTTTTGTAACACAGGAAACAAAGTGAAGAGGTGTTTTGCAATTCAGTGTTGTCCAGTAGAGAGCAGCGTAGAACTGCCAATAATAAATACAAAGTGCTATCATTAGTTTTCATGAGGAGGTGCAGGGAAGATTTTTCTTTTCCGAGATGGAGAGGCACTATTCATGCCAAAATGAAAACAATCAACTGTCCAATCACAGCTCAGAGGGCAGAGCTTATCTTTGCTAACATAAGCTGATGGCAGCCATGTTAGACTGCCTTAAGTCCACTCACAGGAAGGATGATGGCAGAAATGGCGTTGGAGAAGGAATCGGAGAGCAAAATTGAAACTGAAGCCCCAAGAGGATTTGAAAATAAAAAGAAATTCCAGTGAGCAATTGCGGAAAAAGAAGTCGTATCTTGTTGGAATGATAGCACTGACAAGAATGGATGGCATTTTCAAGAATCCACATAGGGTTGGAAAGTTTGTTGAAGAAAAAGTTGGAGCTGTTAAGTCGGTCAGGATAACTAGAAGTGGGATGGTCATAATCGATTGTGTATCTAAGCCTCAGGGATGGAAAGCCCTGGATATTAGCACATATAAAGATCATAGCTGTGTGGAATGCTTCCAACCTGGATCAGAAGCAATGAAGAAAGGAGTCATAAGTGGCGTGCCACTGTCAGTAGACGCTGAGTTGTTTGAGGCTGTTGAAGGTGTCCTTGAAGCAAGAGGAATAAAAAGAAAAGGAGGACAGTAAGTCGACGTGTTTCACTTTTAAAGGAGAAGTACTGGAAAGAGCGTTCCTGGATTATGTGTGCTACAAAGTGAGGCCATATGAGAAGGCTCCTCTCAGGTGTTTCCGCTGTCAGGAATATGGACATGTTGCTGCAGTGTGTAGAGGAGTCAGAAGATGTGGGAGATGTGGTAAGGACAACTGTAATACAGAGGATTGTAAAGAGCAAGCAAAGCACCTGAATTGCGAGCGGAAGCACCATGCAGGGTCAGCACAGTGTCCAGAAAGGATTAAAGAGGTGAAAGTGAGTAATATCAGAACAGAAGTGCGATTGTCTTATGATGACAGTACAAAAGGAACCGGAGCAGAAAAGGAATGAAGCTGAACAAAATGTCTGCATGGACAAGAAAGGCTTTTTAGCATTCATTGCCATGGTTAACAACTGTGCTGTTGAAATACATGGGAAGTCAGAAAGGATTAAGATGGTTTTGGATGCTGCCAGGAGATTCTTGAATGTTGTGGACATTTCTGGAGAGGAGCTGGATGTAACACTGAGAGAGGGATTTTCACTGACTCAGGCAATTAGGTCTGAGTCATAGAATGGACAGTGTTGTGAATTGGAGCACTTTGGGTGAATACTGGCAATAGTTTACACTGTGGAGCTGATAAAATCCAGTAGTTGGCGGTAATGCATTGAAAGCTGCCAAATACTGCCAATAAACAACAAAAGAAGAAGAAGATAGCCTGCCTTTCAGGAGGGATACTACTATTGACTGCACATTCAGTTACACTTGTGATTAACTGTCTGCAGTTTTAGCTGATGGATTGTGCAGCAGAAAGTGAACAGACACTTAAAGGGATCTTCTTGGCCCAATTGTTGGTAAGTGTTGAATGCTAAGCTAATTAGTGTTACCTAGCTAGCGTTAGCTTAAAGTAAACAAGTAGTGTAATGGAGGAGGATGGATGGAGCAGGATAATGATAACAATGTTTGTATTTCATCATAATTCTTTGTTTCATTTATTTTCATTAAGGCATTTAAAATCTTCCATACTAAAGAGCGTACTTCAAACCTTAAAATTAAAGATCCAAATAGAGAAGAGAAGAAAAAAAAAAATTAAGAAAGAAGTACAAATAAAACTAAACAATACAATAACTGTGGAGGTGACTATGTGCTTCCATCTCTAAAGTAAATACATACTTAGGCCTCTTAAGTATAAAATGTCTGCTTACTGTACAAAAAGTAGAGGACCGCAAACATAAGTTGGTGACAAGTGGTGTACGTTTACCTTAAGAGCATATATGTGTGTATGTATACTGATGGTTGGGTAGTAGTTGGGTGTCAGTGTGTGTGTGTGTGTGTGTGTGTGTGTGTGTGTGTGTGTGTGTGATCCCTGCTTTGCCCTTGTAGAGCCGCCTGATCAGCAAATTCTGCCTGACAGACAGAGCACGCTCCTGGGAACACACACACACACACACACACACACACACACACACACACACACACACACACACACGTTCATACAGAAACACACACACAGTAACCTGAATGCACAGGCGCGGGAAAATCTGTTGCTCCCCAAACATTTTTGGTCACTATTGGCCATTTTGTACATGGTCTAAAATTTGCGTTGGCTTAAGTATGCATATGATTAATGAAACCTGAGTAATTTCTGTTAGTTTTGGATAGATAAATTTATCTACACAATTTACAGCCATTATTTACCATTATTCAAGGTATGCAACAAAATACTTTGTGTGACAAACGAGTATCCTAAGAACTTTCCAAATGTATCTGCAATGTTTTTGTGATTTTTCTCATACTTTTGACAAATAACCTAATTCTGTTTTCTCTATACTGCAAATATCTAGAGGCTTGTTGCCAAATTGAGCTTACACATACCACCGACACAACAACTAATGGCACAACATCTTCTGTAATGCCTCAGGATTTCAGACGGTTTTTCAGATGTAAATAAATAAGCCTCTACTGCACTGTGTTATCGTTATTTGTCTTTAAAAGCTCGGAAATACTCTGCAAAAAGATTTGATTTTTCTTCCTGAATATTGGGAACACATCAAGAATCCACCTATCAGGACACACACCTTCAGAGACGCCATCTACACTACTCCTTTGGGACACACACACATACGCATACACACACACACACACACACTCTCCAAAGTCACCATGTAGCCTCAGGTGAATCAGGTCCCAACAGGGAAAACAACCAATCTACCTGGTGTCACTGGTGCAAGTATGTGTGTGCGTTCCTGTGCATTGTGAAAACTAATCTCTGCCGTTTCCCTCAGGTGACTTTGGAACAACCACTAATCGGTGACTCACACATTCATCTGCGCTGCACACAAAAACATCCATCGGATTGAAAGATTTTGGCTGTACACTGGCTTGGATAAATTCATTGGTTACTGGGCTAAAACTCTTTTGCCCTACTTTGCACAGGTTCTCATTAATCTGAAAAACGACTAAGCTATAACACTCTCAATTGTCTGATTCAAGGACCGACTGTGAGTGGTCGAGCGTAGAATAGAAATGATGTGTGGTGTGTAGTTTCTTATATATTTTTTTTTCCAAGTAGCAATCATTTAGCTTGCAGTAACCAGAGCTAAAAGGAATTATTCAATATTTTTGGAAATGCACTTATTTGCTTTCTTACATGAGTTACATGAGATACCACTCGTCATTAAACATGATGCTACAGCCGGAAGACAGTTAGCTTATCTTAGCATGACCCCAAAACCTATCCCTATCCCTGGGGCCCAAAGGATGGTGACTCCATGGGTCAAGCAGTCAGGTGCTCACGGGTGAGCTTTCCTCGCAGGTCTGGCTCCGGAAGGGGGCCACAATCTTCCTGCTCTAGGTGTAGTACAGCAGCTCCGACATTGCCTTTCTGTTCGGAAAACAGTGGTTTGGTCCCTCCAGGTTAGGAGTGGGTTCCTGTACGGGACAGTTGTGTTGAAGAGGGAGCTGAGCCTGAAGGCGAAGCTCTGAATTAGCTAGCTGATCTATGTTCCAATCCTCGCCTATGGTCACAAGCTTTTGATAGTGACCAAAAGAACGAGATTGCGGATACAAGCGGGCAAAATGAGGTGGCTGGGGTTCACCCTTAGAGATAGGGTAAAGATCTTAGACATCCGTGTGGAAATGAGCAAGCTGAGATGGTTCAGGGATCTGATAAGGATGCCTCCTGGGCCCATCCCTTTTGAAGTTTTCCAGGCATGTAAAACTGATAGGAGACCCTGGGGTAGACCAAGAACTTGCTGGAGGGATTATATATTTCATCTGCCTTGGGAATGCCTTGGCATCCCCCATGAGGGGCTGGAAGACTGTGCTTGGGAGAGAGATATCTGGAGTAGCTTGCTTACCTTGCTTCCATTGCAACACAACCCTGATAAGCGTCAGGAAATAGGTGGATGGATAAAAAGTAAACATAAAAGGAAATTGATTTGAAGCTTCAGATGTAGACACAGCAACAACTAGCCCTACTTGGTTAAAGTAAGTATAAGAATGCCCCCTAAAATGTGTGTGGTAACATAACCAACATTACATCAGAAACACTATTTTTTTGTCAACAGAATTGTGGAGTTAGCACTGCTAGCATGGGCTGAGCTCATATCTCTGCGGGGCTCTGGTACAGACCTGCAAGGTAAAAACCATGAATCACTGCTTCTTAAACTATTACCCTCCCTCACCCTGTGTCTCCCCCAGGCAATTGCTGTAAATAACAATGTATTCTTAGTCAACTTGTCTGGAATGTGTTTTTAGACGCTTTGTTATATAAGCCGCAGCTGGGAGCCTCTCAGTCTGGAGAGCCATAATCATGCCCCCAGCCAGCCAACTGAGAACCATCTAACTTAGACGGTTTGATGATGGAAGGTAAGGACGCTCTCTGTCTGGAGAGACAATCTAGATTAAGAAGCGGTGAGGTATGCATATACAGTGAATCCAGCAGGGAGGAAATATGCTTGTGTAAAGCAGTTTACAGAACAATGACAGTGGTGCATCTACAGCTCAGCATATTCACTTAAAATCCACTCACCCCAAAAAGACAATACAACTAATGCTAATGAGAAAATGTATGGAATGTGTTTACATAAATTTAAGTATTTAAATATTAATATTTAAAGAGCATCTACCCATCATTATTCTTATCCTTCCTTTCACTGAAACATCTTTTCAGTCCTTTCCCTCAGTTTTTTTCACAAGAAAAAAAAAATAGACATAAAAGGGGTTCACAACAAGGTTAAATTCAATTAATTCAATCTGTTTCTTATCAGAACAGAAATGCAGATGGTTAAAGGTCCAGGGCTGAGGTGTGTGTGTGTGTGTGTGTGTGTGTGTGTGTGTGTAGGTGTGAGGTTATGCTCCACAGCCCTTTTAACAGACAGATACTGATATATTTTCTTTTCATGGACCCAGTCTACCCTCTATCTGTCCATCCATCCCTCCCATTATCTCTCCAACTGAATGCAAAAGGGTTAAGAAAGTGTGGCGGCAGGATGTAAAGGCCTGAAACGCTCCACAGTCTGTTGGGTGTACATGTTTTAGACGTCACCCCTTTTCATCTACAACTCCTATCCATCCATCTCTTCTTCTGATAGGATGAAGTTTAAACTCTGTATATTCAATAGAGGTTAAAATGGTTACCAGAGCAGAAGGGCATGGGGGCGCTCCACATCCCATTGAGTTGACATGTCCTGGATGATTCTCCTTTCAGCTGTCTTCCGCCCAGACAGGAGTATCGAACCGTTGAACCAAATGTAAACTTATCTCCACTCAGCACACCGTTAGGGGGAGAGCCGGGATGACCACAGTCTACAACTAGAGACCCAGAGAGAGAGACAGAGAGAGGGGGAGGGGGTGGGGACAGGGAGGATAGATAGCTCGTTTAAGCTCAGCACAGTTTTGCAAGAGCTGCAGTGACTGCTGTCAAGAACTAGACACACAGATTTGACTAAAAGATGGCTAAAAGATTAGGGATACAGAGACAGACACAGAAGACCCTGCAGTTATGAGGAGCATATTTTTTAAAATTTACTTCAAAGTGGATTTAGGGACTTTTATCACCACATCTGACAAGTCTGACAAGTGAATTATGACTCTGAGGAGAAGGTTATTGATACAAATTGCGTCCATCGGGTGCAGAGGGTTAACAAAAGGAAACAAAACCAGAATATATAATCTAGATCCAATTCCACTGTTGTCTGTCCCATAGTCCCATCAGGTTAAAAGACAGAGATAATGGTTATACTAACCTATACATTCAGGTAGAGGTTTGTCCCATTGTCCAGTAGGCTGACATGTGAGTACAGGTGATCCGAACAAATAGTACCCAGGGTTACAGTCATAGAAAACCACAGTGCCAAAGGTAAAGTTCCCATGCTCTATTTTACTCTGCCGAATGGAGTTGGCCGGGATGCCTGGATCAGAGCAATTGACCACTATACACAGAGAGACACAGAGATGGACACACACAAATACACAAACAGAGGGATAAAAAAAGCATGTGTTATTTGGCATGAACCTGGGAGGGTCATTTCTCTTCCCCCCTCTCCTTTTTTTCCCTGTGAATTGCACCGGGATTACAGCTCTGTAAAATAATATAGGGCGAAATTGGAGGGTTGTGGTGAAGAAGGAAGAACTGATTGGGGCTTGTGTTTTAAAAGGGTAAAGATATTGGTGAATGTTAGGTGATCTCATGGAAGAGATAGGTTTGTATGTCCTGGATCCAGCCTTCATGCAGTTTAATGGCTTATTATCATTGTGCTGCATTTTTTATTTTACATGATTCATTGGCACTTCATTCTGCAAACTAGGCAGGATGCTGAATGTTTCTGTGTAAATGTTCTTACTGCTACAATTATTGAAGAACAATCAGTGTGTAAGATTTATGTCTGATTGAAAATAAAAATATTTCACAGGGCTGGAGCCAGGAATGGGTTGAGAGAGATGTAGATGATTAAATCTACCTCAAAACTTTTCGAAAACAAATTTCAGTCCCTGTTATAATGAGTTCCAGGGTTAAGATGGCAGAAATATTGAAGCTAAATTAAGTTAGAGGTAGAATTGAGGTGAAATGGAGATGAAAAAGGTAGGGGTAAATAAGGATGGTGGTTATAGTAAAAAGGTGATAAGAGTAAATAAGAATAAGAGTTGAGGTGGTGTAAAAAGTTAGGGATAAATAAGGTTAGGGGTGAATACACTTAACTTTTCTCCCCACCTTTACACGTTGGGGGCGGGTGGCTCCACTGGCGGTTGGCCTGACACTTAGCGCGTGAGGGCCCCTCCATTTCATAACCCCGATTACAAACAAAGCTGACCACATCGTTGAGGTTGAAGCCGTTTCCCACTGTACGACCATATATGGGACTTCCTGGATGGCCACAGCTGATTGCTGTAGGGAAGACAGTGTGAATCATGGATACTTTTACCTTCATACAGATTTCTTATTATTAATTAAATCTATTTGGGATTGTGAATCACAAATGAGCATGCTTTAAAGGTAAGGTTTGCTTCATTGTATGTGACAGACAGACAGACAGAAACCAACAATGTGTTGGTTCAAGACCCTTTGTTTTTAGAAAAGTAAAGACTTTTGACCCACATGACCTGGTCAAAGTTTGACTGAAATGTGTACTGTCAGGTGTGTAGAGACAATAAGTAACTGCAGCTGGACACAGAAAAATACTCATATATTTGAATGGAGAGTGTGAGCGAACTAGGTGCTTGGGCCCTAATAAAGGAAAAACTGCAGTACAGAGCTACAAATTTTAGTTTTGATTTTATTTTTCTGCAGCACTTTATCACTCAACTGTCACTCACACTCAATGAGCTCCATACAACCCCCCCCCCCCCCTCCTATTCTCTCTCTCTCTCTCCCTCTCAGTTGGAGAGGAGAATGTCACTCTTCTTGTGAAATATCCTCATAAATCCCATGACTTTGGCCAAATCCTACATCAAAATCACATTTTTTGTAGGAAATTTTGTCGCGAATCCATTGATACAGGTTTCAAAGTGGTCAGACTTATAGTTTAGACATCAGAACCATTTGTTTGACACAAAGTCCATGCCTAGAGATTGCCTCCCCAGTGGTTTACATTGTAAGGTGTGATGTGGCACTACAACTTTCAGGGCCTATAATATCTAAATTGTTACAACGTTTATTACAATGTTTTTAACAACTTTTGTTTAGCACAGTGTCATAAGTCATGTATTCAAGTTTGAAGCCGATACCATTAACGCCCTAGGAGGAGATAGCGTTTCTTGGGGGTCCAAAATTGGTGCAAAGTCATACTTTCATGGATGAATTTAGGACTTCCTGTTGGATTTAGGTCAGGGGTGTCAGTGTATGATTTGTAGGTCTTGATGAGACGAATAATTGAGTCTTGGTTCGATCTCTCTACAACATTCCTACGGGCCATGGCGGCCATTTTAGTGACATAGGTGGCGCTAAAGAGCACATTTTGGAACTTTGGGGGATAATTTTTACATTTTATCAAATTTTTTACCAGACCTGATGTACATGCCAAATTTGGTGAGTTTTTGTCAAATTTAGGGTTGAAGTGGCGGATTAATAAAGAAGAAAGAAAGAAAGAAAGAAAGAAACGGAACAGATACAAGAGGGTCTTCGCCCCTCTGGGGCTCAGGCCCTACAAAATATAAAAGTACAGTAATTTCCTAAAACAGCCAGGCTCTGTAGCTTTTTACCCAAACAGGAGTAAGTAGTGCATTTCTTGGGGACTATTTTCAGTTGTGGATTAATACACATTTACAGCTCTATTGAATATTTATGGACAGAATATGTGTGATTGACTCATACTCATATAAACACTACAATGCTATTGTTCATGGTAATGAGGTAAAATGTCACCCAGCGCAACGGTAAGGTTCATTGATGTGTTTTTAACAGTTTTGGACAACAATGGAGGTCTATGGCACAGAGAAAGCAACACTTGTTAGTTGGATTGATTTTAATGTTGGTTTGGGGGTTTTCATGTGGTTTGTTGCCAACAGGAAAAATAGAGAATACCAGCCACCAGCCTTATCTTTTAACACTTCAGAGAGTGAATTTATTGCATGATAGAAGTCAAAAGTATTTGGCATTGGCACCTAACTTGAACTGGTGCTACAAAGCAGCCTAGCTTAAGTGTTTTTCGCACATTTGAGTTATTTGAGACATAGCTGTATCTGTGTCCTGAATGAATGTTTATTGTCTATTGTCTATTGTCTATGCCACATGGTAGCAGCTGACCGCTGATGTGATTTAGATGCAACTCTATTCTATTTCATAAATGTTTCGGTTTCTTATAAGCCATTGGCTCATTTTCTCATCCAATTACAAAAATCCAATTTGGCAAGATTTCTTCTTGATATTTAAGCCACAAAAAGATATGAACCTAAAGCAGAGATGAAAATTACTGTATATGCCATGGAGAGATTTTTCTGTCTAGAAAACCACAAAAAGCCCAGATCTGGACCAAATATAAATGCCTTTTCTACAATAATTCATAAATATTCTCGAAAACATCAGCGGACCATGAAGACCTAGCTGGTACCCCAATTTAGGGTCATCATTTTGGAAATATTAGCACTCACCATCCGCAGTGTCAGTTTTGAGTGTCCTCTGTTTGGCATTGTGCATCGTAATTATTCATCCTGTTAACTTCATTCACTGGGGCTTCTTAAAAGTTTGTTTGTGTCTTCATTGTGCTGACAACAGCGGTTTGATGTTTGTGTAAACACACAGTTAACAGTTACTGCCAACCACTCTCTCAAACACTCCCCCTTCAGATGTATTGCTTTATAACGAGAGGAGAGAAGAGGAAAGGGGAGGAGAGGAGAGGAGAGGGCAGGAGAGGAGAGGGGAGGGGAAGGGAGGAGAGGAGAGGGGAGGGGAGGAGAGGAGAGGGGGTCTGACCAAAGTAAAAGAAAATGGGAAAGACACAGGCTGGGTGGGTGGAAAAGTGAATAGGGAAACAGAGAAAACCAAAGAAAAGAGAGAAAGAGACGGCAGTAGTGTAGGAGAAGTCAAGACAGAAGAGAAAAAGAACAACAGAGGTGAGGAGAGCAGAGGAGAGATGATAAAGACAAGATGGGAGCGAAAGGGAAGAAACCAAGGTCTTTTTTTAGTTGATCAGTGAGAATCAGAAGTTTGTTTGCATTCCTAAGATACAAATTTATCTGACACCGTCAGCATGCCCTGCAGCTACACACACACACACACACACACTCACACACACTCTCACACACACACACACACACACACACACACACACACACACACACACACACACACATGCACATCATATTCTCATCATAATTCTGTGTTTGTGTCTCTAAACAAGAGCCTCTCATCTCCATAATTACAGTATAATTTGGCTGTAAAATGATTTCCCTCAATAACTCTTGCATGAATAACCTCAATAAAAACCTCAATAAACCTCAATAAAAACAGCATGGCACAGAAACACCCCCAGATACACAGATGTATACAAACACTATCATAACCAGATAGACACAGATGGGTGCAATACCCAAACACATGGTAATGCACAACAACATACATCTGAATTGAAGTCTCTATATCGAACATTTCTTTTTGGTTCAAGGGTCATAATCAAAACCAACTTCATAGAGAAAATCAATTCTGCCTTCCACTCAAGAAATGTAGACATCATGAGCTTCATCTCTTAAGCATGGTTCTAATTTAGTGAACGAATGGGCTGTCACTCTTGGAAAAAAGCCTTTGTAATTGGTTTGAGATGGCACTCATCATCGCCACCTTAACTGTGCCCAGTTGCGACCTAAAAACATTCAGGATGCTCACAGCAAGTGACTGATTTCAGTGGATTTTCACAGTAGCCTGGATATGTCAGAGCTTTCTGTTTTATCCTCAAGCCCAGCTATTTATCTCATCCAGACCACACTGGCAGTTGGGCCCCCTGGCCCTTTATACAGGACTGCTGGAGTGAATCTGCAGAACCAGCACTATTGGGCAAGTACCTCCGGGACGGGATATTTCTCAAATGGGGACCTCATGCCGGCTGTTTTCAAACAAAAGGTTTATTCTAAATGATTTCATTTCCTCCTTTTAATTTGGATTTTTTTTTACCCTTGATGAAACTTGACAGGGATTTATCAGCTCTACCAGACAAACACCCTTGGTGGAGACTTTCCTGCTGTGTTATAGTAAAAACAATGTTAAAGGTAGCTACACTGTTAATAATGAATATCCAATGTTCATTGTTTTTCATTTGTAGAGATTTTTTACCAAGAACAAAACCTAGATTTTGAGCAGATTTTATGTAATATGCATTCAAAGTGTTTCCTGCTCCAAGAAGACATTGTTCAACATACTTTTCACTGAAAAAGGTGAGTGGTAATAGTACCTTCTGGTTATAGAAAGTGAAGAGAAAAAAAGGGTTTATTTGGTTTCACATAAAGTATTTGGCTCAAAATCATACGAGACAAGTGCAGCAATACATTTCTTTGCGGATCATCATTTTCCCTCCCAGCAAGGATATCAAATTATTGTTTCCATCAAGTGTTGACTGTAACACAATATCACATGCTATAAGTGTACAATGGCAAGGATCCCTGCTTAGAAATGTAATTTGAGGATTAAATATAAAATGTAAAGTTGGAATTTGTGAATCTTATTGTCTGTTTATTTACAGTGCTGTGCTGTGATCAGGTTGTTTTTGTAATATTTAAAATACACAAATTAAATATTCTTGGATTCTGTTTTGTGTGTCTCTCTCCATCCACTGCAAACACATGACTGAGCACACACACAGAAACTCACACAAACCCTAAAGGATAGTTTCCAGTTAGTATTCCCTCAATTCTTATTACTGAACCACAACAAATGTTTGACTGCAGGTGGTTTTTAAAGATATGTTAGATCAAATCACATCCAAGGCTGCACTCCTCCCATGGACTGAATCTACCTTCTCCTGCTGTGGAGGACATTTTTGTCAATGACCATCAGTTTATTTCTATTCTATTTTCAAGGCATTTGGTAAACATCTATTTAATCTCCTCTTCATTATAAATGAAACCCTCCAAAATTAAATTTCATCCTGTTTATCTTGAAAGGCTGGTTTCATCAATGCAACGCCTCACAAATACTGTATCACATAGTATGTCTTCATTTGTCCAACATAGGCTTTTTCAGTGGTATGTCTCCAGAGTTATTATTAAGAGATATGATATTGATTCTTCAACTCCACAGGAAAAAAAAAAACAAAATTCAAATGAAAGTCAAAACTTTATTCCCAAATTGCATCTATTTGAACAGACTTCTGTTTTCTTGTTTGATATCTAACCAACAGCAGACTGTTTCAAGACCTGTCAAAATGTTTGTTTCCTCAAACAATCTTTATGGTAATGAAGAGTTTCATCTTATGGACACATCTACAATTCCTGATCACACAACTCCACACTAGTTTCCTAGTTTTCTCTTAGATTTCTCACTGAATCACTACAAAGTTGTGAATGCAGGTGATTTATCCTCTGCACATTGTCACCATCAACAGGATATAACTCGAGATAGATGGGATAGATAGATTTTGGAAATTGTCCACACATGGTCCATTTCACCATGTTTCAGCATTGTAAACCTTTCATTCTCCGGAAAGAAGAGCATCCCTGAGGGAGTTGGGGGAAGCTGGATTTCTGCTCAACTGTTAACTTGGAACAGAAAATCATAGATCAGCAGATATAATTTGTAAAGAGATGTGTTTAAGAGCTGGTTAGAGTGCTTAGCTCAGTAAGTGTATTAACAGCATTTGGATCACCCTGTTTCTACAGTTTCTAAAAAAAATTATATAAAAACTAATGATGTCTGGGTGTGCACAGTATGTGAGTGTTTGTATTTTTTTGAACAGATAGGCAGCCATCCAGACCACAGGTTGTCATGGAGACTGTTTTCTGCGATAGAGGTTTGGGTTAGTTTATTCGTTTAGATGAATCTTTAGTTAGTACTAAATGCGTGGTTGTGTGTTTTTACTTACGTATGCAGACGGGCAGCTGTCCAGACCACTGGTTGTCTTGGAGACAGATTCGAACTGATGAGCCTATTAGTCGAAAGCCAGGCAGACACTGATACACGACTGTGTCACGGTAACCAAAGTTCTCCCCGATGACCTGGCCATTTACAATGCCTTCTGGGATCCCGCAGTGACCAGCTGAAACAGAAACAAAGACAGACTTAGACTTTAGATAATACTAAACTTGCCTCAGATGTACTGTTGTAAAGGAACCACTGTAATTGTAAATTTTGCATTAACTTAAGCTGTAATGAGACAAACAAGGACAGAACATCAAAAAGTAGAAGGTTCTGCGCTTTTGTGTTTGGCTCAAAAACAGATTAATGAGGATCATAAAGTGTGTATTTGCAATTTTCCTGTTATGCTTTGTGTCTATTCTGTTTGTCTGTTTAATTTCTTTGACTTATTTTTGTTATGACAAAGGGATAGCTAGTTGTCCTTCAGATATACAAATATTTCTGTCATAACTAAACTATACCTTAAAGACTTATTGTACCCACGAGATGGGTTGTCAGACATTTTCAGGGGTACAAAGACAATAAATAGGAAAAGGAGGTTGTGCTTCAATGATGGGATTCTCAGTGGAGTGCTAAACCCAAAATCCAGTGAGAATGTTCCAAAAAATATGAAAAGGTAGCACATTTCAAATTTCCAATTCAAGCAGGACAAAATTCTAACATTTCACTTGCTCACAATAGAAAAACTCTGCGTTTCAGCACAGAACCTTCTGCAGAGTGTTTGAAATATACAGGTTCAACTTGGTAATATACACAAGGACAGAGTTAATACACACTTTTCTTATCCATGGTTCTGGATACAGGGACAAATCACAAGTATATAGTTAAATCTGATTTAAACCCCATTAAATACAATATGAAGCTTCACAAAACACTGTTTCTGCCCATCATTGATTCACTATTAAGGCCATACACTAGATGGCAATAAAGGGACATAGATTACAAAAAGTTCTCACTTAAAAAGCATTTTAAGCTGTAATAATCATTAAGTCCATTTGGTGCCATAGTGTTGAGTGTGTATATCCAAGATATTTCTGCAAATCTCCATCTCTTTTCTCGTTCAGGAGAGCACCCACAATTAAAAATATTCTCATGTACAAAAATATGACTGAAAAGAAGACCATGTATTTGAAAGCAACTGGCATGTATAGATGTGGTAACTGTGCCTGCTGCAATACAACAAATAGAAAATTGCTCAATCATCCCTTCATGGAGAGGAAAATTCCTATTCATGAATTTATAAACTGTAAGTTGACTCATGTTATAATGTCCCTGTGGTCTAGCATACGCTGGACAACCCAAACGACCCCTTTAGCAACAAATTTCAGAGCACAAAGCTGCAATCTGTACAAGCAATATGGATTAGGTGATTGCAAAACATTATGCTGAAGCAAATAATGGTTCACCCTCTCCATTAAAATTCTGTGGGATTGAGAAGGTCATTATACTTACTAGAGGAGGTGATGTTCTGAATAAACCGGCCCAGAGAGAATGTATGTATGTACTAACATTTCACTTTTCTCCAAACACAAGTGTATAGTTAAAACTGATTTAAACCACATTAAATACAATATGAAGCTTTACAAAACACTGTTTCGGGCCATCAGATTCACTATTAAGACCATGCACTAGATGGCAATAAAGGGACATAGATTACAAACAGTCCTCACTTAAAAAGCATTTTAAACTGCAATCATCATCAAGTCCATTTGGTGTCATAGTATTGAGTGTGTATAAACATTTCTGTCTGGGCCAGTCTCTTCAGAACATCTCCTCCTCTAGTAGGCATAATGACTTTCTCAATCCCACAGAATTTTAATGAAGAGGTTGAACCGTGATTTGCTTCAGCATAATGTTTTGCAGTTGCATAATCCATATTTCCTGTTTTGTACTCCGATATTCATTGTTTAAGGGGTTGTTTGGGTTGTCCTACGTATGCTAGACCACAGGTACATAATAACATGTAAATCACATGAGTCGACTCACAGTTTATAAATTCCTGAAAAGGAAATCCCCCCCAGTGTGGGAATGATTGAACAATTTCCTATTTGTTGTATTGTTGCAGCAGGCACGGGTACCACATCAATACATGCCAGTTGTTCTCAGCCACTTGGTCTTGGTTTCAGTCATATTTTTGTACACGACAATGTTTTTAATTGCAGGTGCTCTTCTGAATGAGGAAAGGGATGGGGATTTGCAGAAATGTCTTGGATATACAAACTCAGTGCTATGACACCAAATGGACTTAATGATGAATGCAGCTTAAAATGCTTTTTAGTTAGGACTGTTTATAATCTATGTCCCTTTATTGCCATCTAGTGTATGGTATTAATAGTGAATTTGAAGGCCAGAAACAGTGTTTTGTTTCAGACTTAACTGTTTACTTGTGAGTGGTGAAAAGTGAAATGTTAGTATTTGAAAATTTGAGATGTGCTACCTTTATATGTATTTTGATACAAAGACAATATCAACAAAAACAGTAACATTTTGCTTGGGTCTGGGAGTTTAAAACACACCTTATGGTTTTAATATCTCCTTGGCTTAAGATGCAGTTTGTTGCCTCTGTGTTGAGCATTAAAATGTTGAACATCTGCTGAAACCTTTTGCAAGTGTGTAAAAGTAGGCGACTGCAGCTTGGAACCGGTTTTATCCTTTATATGAGTCACTCACACACACAATGAAACATCAAAGTGAGAGCATAAGAAGCGTTCTACCTTCACAAAATATTTGAGGTTTTTATCACAAATTGGATTGCCTCTCATGTACAATGAAGGCTCAGATGGTCAGTTGCCTTTTACATTTTCACATCTGCGTCACTGTTCAATGTTCCTTCAAAAGCATCCAACTTCTAAATGAAGATGTCCCTGTGCTTTTAAAGAATTAGACTTAAAACAGGATTTTTGAAAACCTTTTTACTCCCTGATCAGATATATATAGAGATACTTTATTAATCCCAAAGGGAAATTAAAATAACAGCTCAGATCAGATTGATTCCCAGACAGTTGATTGATGAGGAGAGCTAATGCAAGATGATGAAAAGGCATTTTACAAAGTAGAAAGGAAATGTGTATTTTCAGTGGTCAGAGTTTGTATTGAGTATTGATTTATTCTTTACAGTAGATAAAACCTGAACCGTGTCCCTGATATCAGCAATTGCTCACAATTCAAAGGCAGCCAAGGAAGTGGAAGATATAGAGAAGAGAAAAGGTTGCCTCATATCACCTTTGTCATTTCACACTTTCTTTGAGGTGTTGATTACTGGAGTTAAAGGGCATTACTCAATTGAGTCACACACTTTACTTTCTTGAATATATTGCAGAACTTTGGAGAAGAGTTAGAGCCTAGACAGCAGTCAACTTATTCTTCTTTATAGCAAGTTATTACACAGTTTCAACATACTTTATAACCGCCATTCAATAAACAAAAGGAAAACATTAGGAGCAATAAATAAGTAAAATAAAGAAAAATACCTTCAAGTGTGTTTTTCTTTTTAAGCAGGCAGTGCAGAGAAATCATTTGAGCTTTTCCCAGCAGAGAATTTCATCTATTTATTTATTTATTTTTATCTGTTTATTGATCCATTTGAGGCAGATCTTGAGACAGATCTTCTGTTTGAGGATCAATAATACATGGGTCATTTTTAATCTTGTTTATCATATCAGTTTTCATTACTGCGATGGAAACAGCAAAAATAATTATACAGGCCTACGTGTTAAATAAGCAAAACGTGGACAGTCAAGCAAAATATGTTTTGAAGGATAATAAGAAAAGTTATTGAATGAAAATGCTGTTTATAGCACCTTTTTAGGCCTCAGTTTATTTATTTCTTGACAGAATCATGCCTCCTCACTACATCTCAAATCCCCCTCAGCCTGTGAAGTATTCTGGGAAGCGCTGTTGAGGTAGTGAGGTTTCACAGAGAAGTGACAGCACCATGTCATAACATCTGTTACCTCTGGCTTGCACACTGACAGAAGAAAGTAGCTGTTTTTTCTGGTTTATATATATATATATATATATATAAAAAAGAACATTCAAAATGAATTTAGAGACCGAACAGCAGAAGTTTCCTCGTGATAGTTTTGCTCTTGAGGTGGTCGAGGCCAGAAGGAAGCAGCTGTGCAACCAGACGAGAGGTGTAGGTCACCTGATACCTGTCCTCATTAGATTGATTTGAAAAATCACATCTATCAAACTCCCTCTCTAATGGGGGATGTTTCAGTGTGTCAGTGTATGTATGTATTAACATGCAGTATATGTCATAAACCTTGAATTTCAGTCACCAAGATTACATACACTATTTTAACATATATGTCGGAATAGTTTTAACACCCATATACCTAAACATCGTGTTTCCGTTCCACTCCAAAGCCCAGACGACAGGCACTCCCTGACAGCTGACCCCACCAGCATGAAGCCAGCATCGCAGGTAAAGATGGCTGTAGCACCAAATGATGCCTGAGTACCAATCTTCTTCCCATTGGGTGGAGATGGCAGCTCACTGCAGGAGATAACTGCAACACACAGTCAGAAACAAGCAATTTAAAAGCAGTTGTGCACCAATTTAGCACCAAGTTAATCTGAGTAGCTGGTAGAGCTCATTGGTTTCAGTGAGGAACACTACCAATGCTGGCAAGCTCTTTATTACGCAAATTTAATGTCTTTTTGGCTGGACTGCAACAGCAGCTTACTGACGGACCCGCTAGCTTTTCATACACAGTCCAGCCATATAGTAGGTTCTGACCTAGTCTTGTTTTCTTATGTTCAGAGAGGCTTGGTGAAGACGATAACTGTAAATTTCCAAATGTCACGGGATTCTTTTAAGAAAAATTGCATTCATTCAAAATGTCAAAAATCCCCAGAAGGAAAATAACAGATGGTAGTTTAAAAATGTCATGGCAAGTCTTAGAGTATGTTAGAGTTAAAGTATGAATTGGAAGATGAAAAAAAATGTTTTCCTCACACTGTAAGTCAGTCATCATTTCAACAAATTAGTAGAAATAAAGAATGAATACATCACATTTAAAGTAACATTAAATACACCTCTATACTTAGAAAACAGCAAATTTGAAATGACAAGTTTTTTCTTTGTTTGTTTGTTTTTCTTTTAACAGGCTAGGCAGTTTAATTTGTGTTTGTATATTATTTAATCTATGTTTGATCCTTACTGACTTTAGCTGTCACAAAGCTAGTTAGCCATTTACTGTCACCAGTGTTGGGAAGGTTTCTTTTAAATGTAATAGGTTACAGATTACTAGTTACCCTGTTAAAAATATAATAAGTAATGTTACTATCTTAATTGCCTCATCAAAGTAATGTAACTTATCACATTTGATTATATTTCTAACAAATGTTTGAAACTGGGCAATAAAGCTGAAAAGTCTTAAAAACATCAATTTAAACCAGGCAATGTAAACCTCATTTCCAGCACTTGAAGGGCGTTCTTGTCTAATGACATGGCCATCTGCCTTGATGTGATTGGCTGGTCGCAGGCATAGCAGACTCAGATTGCTTAGGGCAATGTGCATTGATTTGATTGGCAGAGGAGAGGTGGTGCAAATTCAAACAAGAACCGATCAAAAACAACGCTCAAAATTTGAGCGCATACTGCCAAATGAATGGAACCTGTCTAGATGTAGAGCCAGCTCCTTGTAAGCCATCCTACCCTTGATGGTGTTACACTCAAATATGCCTCAAAAACTTTGCTGACTCACGTTGTCTGGAAATATGCCAAAAGAAGGCATTCCTGCATGGTGAATAGATGCAAAGCAGCAGAATGAATGTTACATTCTACATAGAAGTTTTTTTTACCTTAACTAATATATTTGGATGTAACCCCTTTATAATCACCAACATTTTGATTAGTACCTGCAATTTAATTACATATTTTTTCTCAGTAGCGGATTACAATTACATTTACTCATTTGTAATTTAATTACATAATGCTGTACATGTACTAGTTCTCCAACACTGGCTTTTACTAAAAACAATTTAATCATATTTTTTTTCTCTTTTTAAACTGTTCACAGCCAGTGGTAATATCCCGCTGTCTAGATTTAAAATATTAACAAGGAAATAAAATAACATAATCTGGCTCTTGATTTGCCTTAAAATTGGATCACCCATACACTCCTCTTTTTTATTAAATGTATGCCAGAATAAATAAGTCCCATTATTATCTACAGCAAATGGCAAGTATTTGTAGATATCAGAGTAAACACACAAAAACGTAGCATTAGGATCTGAACACACAGATACAGTGTGTGTCTTAATTGGGCTGATGAGTCGTTTTCCAATGCCTACATGTTCAAATCTGTAATAACGGCTAGCTCATTGCTAATACGGTTTTTCACTTGCAGCGGTCATTACATCATCACTTGTCTCATTTACTCACCTTGACAGTGCGGCCTCTCGTTTCTCCAGCTCCACATGCCATTGGGCAAGCACTGGATGTGGGCGGGGCCTAACCTGTAGTAGCCTGGATCACAGGTGAACACAATGCGAGTTCTGTATTCATAGTGTGAGCCGTTAACAATCCTCCAGCGGCCGTGCTCCAGAGAAAATGACCCGATGCTGGGACACACGACCACTAAAAAGAGACAGAGCGGAGAGAAAGAGAGAACGAAGGCTTATGAAATTGACTTACATAAAAAAAAACACAATTACCATTTTATATATTATTTTAAAATAGTGTCAGATATTTAATAGCCTTCTAAGAGTCGGGCCAAGCCACTGTAAAATATCCCACTGGTGTATAATAATGACTGGCAATTTAAATAACAATGCCTTAGCCAAAATGCCTGCCACTCATAAATGTTGCTTAGAATATATCTAGTATCTTACTTTGTAGGAAATGATTATTCAACCATCACTGTTTAAATAATGTATCATTTAATATTTTGTGATTTTTGTGACTAAAGCAATGAGCCTTTCATTGCAGTCTCTTATTCACATTCATGGATGTTTTTACTGTGGCTTTACTGTTTTGATGTGTCCAAATTAATAACACAGTCGGATTTGGTATTCATATTGTTGATATTCCACTGATATCTATGTGTTACTAACCTGAACATCGTGGTATCTTATTGTGGTTGCTCCAAGTTCCATCAGGCTGACAGATGGCTGACGTCAGTTCTTTACTGGAGAGTCTGTATCCGTCGTTACAAAAATAGGAGACTCTTGTTCCGACAGAGTAGTCAGCTGTTAAAACGCCGCCGTTTATCGGAGCCTTGGGCGCCCCGCATGAGACAGCTTGGGGAGGACAGATACACACTGGTTAAGATGCAAACTGACACACACAGAAGGCCCTAATGCACAGTTATGTCTGTCAAGTATGTTACGTTATGTATGTCATAAACCAAAAAATATGCAACTGAGAGATGCTTGATTCCCAGTTCTTGCAAAAATACATCCATCTTGCTGAACATGCTGCTCCAAGGTGTTTTTAAGTAGACTGGCTTGTAGAGCACCAGACTGTGTTATTACACAGTGTTGACAATGTGCTTTACATCCTTCATTTGACTTTCTATCAATACTAGCTATGAGCTGCTATGGTTATTTGATATGTGGGATTAGACAACGGCAGGTGCAACATTAAAATTTCATCAAATCTTGGTTTAACTTACAGTAGTATATTCTTAAAAAAACAAAAAGAGAAAAGGAGAAAGAAAAGGCACTATCTGAAAATAGCAGTCATTTACTATCATTCTCATGTTTCATTTCATTTACCAAATGGATACCAATTTTATGTGACATTCACATATGTAATCCCCTGCGTATCAACAATTGTTCTGGCATTTTACTCACTTCAAAGTGGAATGTGTCTTTGATGGAGCAAAAAGATAAATTGTGCTTAGATGAGGAAGAAAAGCCTTTTCAAGGTTTTGTAGTTAAGAAGAATTTAGCTGTGCTTTCTACAGTATGTGCTTGTTATTATATCAGTGTTAGCTATATTAGCTATGAGTCATGTTAACAACCAAGTGACTGACGGTCAAATGTATAGCTCACAAAAAATATAATTATCGGCCAATCTGAGCAGAACTCAATTAAAATAGTAACTAATGTTAGTTGTAGCTAGTGTATCTAATAAAACTTCCATTTTTTCCTTCTGTAATTAACTATCATTTTTAATATTTTGGCCCAAAATGCGCATACACTTTTTGAAAGTTTCCATCATAAAAATAATATGAATGAATGGTGTATTTGATACTAATCGATATCACACATAAACAACTTTCCGGTGGAATTTAAGAACACAAACACACAGTGACACACACCTTGACACGCAGGTACAGGAGAGTCCCAGGCATGGTAGCCGAGTGAAGTGCGGCGACAGGTCGCTGTGGCGTTGCCTATAAGACGGTAACCGCGGTCGCAAGCCCATCGCACAACGCTGTTAACATGGCCGCCACTCTGAGAGGAGATAGAGCCGTGGAGGGGGGAGTCTGGAGTGGAGCAGTACAGGGCTGGAGTGGAAGAAACACATTTAAAAACAGAGATTTGAAATGATTTAACACAGGGCGGTTTACTAAAACTGGAACTAGACAGTTAAAATTAAGCAAGAAAACCTTGTTAACATGAAATATCAAGGAAGATAGTTTATTTTTACTATTATACAGTTACTATTCTATACTATAACCATACTATACTATGTTGTTACCATATTAATGTACAATATTGTTACTTAATCTAGCAGACCAGGAAGACAGACGTTAGTGCCTTCACATCAATTCACAATAACGGAGAGTGTCTGCATGAAAGTGTACAATATTATAAACATTAACAGTATATAAAAGTCTTACTAGCAAGGATTTAATGTTACTGATATTACATTCTGGTATCATGGAACGAATTTCAAAGATTATGATTACTAAAAAAAAAAACACCAATTAATGTGAGTCACTACTGTACTTATGACACAATAGGAGGCCTGAACACAATGGATTGATGGCATGTGCGCCATGGTTGTGAATAAGATTTTTACTGACTACAATTACGGCTTAGATTGTGTACTTTAAACTGTGCTATTAGAGTCATAAGAAGGAGTAGGATGTCATCACTGTAAGTACAATAGCTTCTTGTTGGGCAAAACTAAATAGTACTGAGTAGAAATATTAATGACCACATTCATAATGGTGATTAGGATCTATCCGACAGGCCGTATGAAGGCCAAATAAACTAAATAATTTGTCTCTCTTATGAGCACTTTTTTGATGGAACAATCAATGCGCAGAGTTACAGTTGATGTCAGACACAGGCGAACACACAGCCCGCAAAGTCATCAAGAGGATGGCTATATGCAATATGATGAAATATTCTGACACCAAGGAACATTAATCCTTTCCTCCAGACAATATTGGCAGCAGGGAAAACAAGAGGGAATGCTGCTGCAACCGGAAACAACCTGGCAACAAGTTTACTATCAACTGCGTTTGTCTATAGACTACTGATATACTGCGGTCTTTGTCACTATGGGAGAAGATAAAGGCCCTTATACAACGATACCAATATGTCATATTATAAGTTACCAGTAGCAGTTTCATTATGTTCCTCAGTCATTGCATATAAAGATTACTAGGCCTGGGGCCAGTAAGATGTAGATTTGGGCCAGCTGCCTGGTCTGTAACTTCCCACATTGGGCAGTTGCCCAAAATAAGGTCAATAATAAGGTCAATAAGGCCTTATTTATTGGTTCTTATATATGTCCCTCTAGTCTGCTACTGGCCCAGTATCATTTGTGTGTTGACCAAGCACCACTTAAGAGTTAGAGAGTGGCTCATTACCGTGATTTCTCTCGT
The DNA here is from genome assembly GCF_914725855.1 of Thunnus albacares. NCBI lineage: Eukaryota > Metazoa > Chordata > Actinopteri > Scombriformes > Scombridae > Thunnus > Thunnus albacares. Next base: position 16,671,235 of record NC_058124.1, on the reverse strand, counting down.
GTGTCTAAACATTTAGAGTCACTGCTGGTGATGTTTTTTTTACAGTTTGTCAGTGATTTCCAGTTAAGGCTCTGACACAGTTTATTTCTAAAAGCACTAAAAGTTACCGCAAACACTAAAATGATAGCCACATTAGGGGCCGGTATCACTAAAATGTCATGTAGGTAAAGCAGCCAGCTGACAAACTCTTATCAGATACAATCCAGCTTCTTCCCCTTCTAGTATTTTTAAGAGTAAATTGCTTGACAACTGCTGATTACATTTACACAAAGAAAATTTTGGTGGTTATACTGACAAATGTTTCTTGTTAAAAGATAATATGAATGAAATAAAAATATAAAATAAAAAGTTGGTATGTCTTTATAATAATAATAATAATAATAATAATAATAATAATAATAATAATAATAATAATAATAATAATAATAATAATAATAATAATAATAATAATAACAATAATAATAATAACAGCAACAATAATAATGATAATAATAATAATAATAATAATAATAATAATAATAACATAAAGGTAAAAATTCCTCTTTTTAACTAGAAACTGGGCAGATTTTTTTTTAGGCCAGTGTATGAGTCTGCTGTCATACACTGGCCTTATTGTGCAAGTTAAAAAACATTCTTTAAGGTGAATCTTCAGCATATGTTAAACAATCCATGCAGGTGCTCACATTAATCACAGCTATTGGATAAGGTTACAGAGTGGGAGCGTCAAGGGAGGCTATTCTGTTATTATTCAGAGTATAATTCATCATACGGAACAGTGGTGATTTAAAGGTTAAAAAAGCAGTTCTTCACTAGGAAGTTACAAGTACGAAGCAAATAAGCAAAGAAAAAAAAACAGGCAGTACTGCCTCCTCCCCCTTAACTGTCAAAAAATGCCCTTGAATAACCTACTCAAGCCCCATTACCCATTTGAAGGTGCTTAATGCCCAGAAGTCTAAAGTTATACTCAGCACGCCCAGGTGCAAGACTGTCTAAATGCAAAGCTTGCTGTAAAACAGCATCTGTGCTCATCAAGCTTTCCTTGGATGAATAAAACTTAAGAACTAACCCATTATACAATTTAGTAAACTGCTTAGGAGACAGACAGAAGTGAGGTAGAAACGTATGCTGAAGATGGAGAAACAAAATGCTTAGGTGAGCTGAAGATACTGAGACTGTAAATATTTACATGGATTTTTCTCCCCACAAAACCACAAATTAAGTAACTTTCTCAACTAACTTGCATATCTGTTGTGCAAATCATAATCTATACTTTAACACAATTTAGAGGTGAAACATCTCCTCCAAGAGCTCTAGCACTCAGCAGGCCCTTCTGTCTGTCTCTATCTCCCTCTGTCCTTATATCCATGCAATATAATAATGTTAAGTAGTAGTAAAATAAAGTTGGGATACATACTTTGGTACTCACCAACATAGCGAATTTTGAAGCCTTTCTTGTTTGTGCCGTGGTCTGAGGACCAGCGAACCAGGAACTGATGACCAGCGGTTGTGAGGTTAAAGGGTGTTGGCAGGTCACCGCTCAGCATTGCCAAAGTGGGACTGTTTGCTGTAGGACCTGAGAGAGATCAAGACAAAATGCAAGAGAGGGGGGGGAGCAGGGAGAGAGATGAATAAGACGGTGAAAATAAACGGATCTGTTCTATTTATTACTTTGTATTGTTCTGCATTTTGTGACATTAACTGTATGCCAAGTTTTCCCATGGGGATAATTAAAGTGTCAGCTTAACATATTTACACCTTTGAGAAAACAAACACTTCTTAACTCAAGTCTTAATGTGTGACAGTGTGTATGTGTTTGGGTGTGTTTTTTTACCGTCAAAAATCTCCAACACGTCAAACTCTCTCTCAGTGTGGAAACTTTCAAAGGTAATGGTGACGTTGTATCCTTTTTCTACTGTAACGCTCCATGAACACATTTGAAGATTAGGGTAGCTTTCTGGCCAGCCGGGGCTCAGGATCACACCGGAAGAGTCATATCGCACATCGTGTGCAGGGCATTGGACTATGGGCAGAAAATCAAGGGTTATGTTCAATGTGACACACTGTTTTTGTTATTTTCAATGTTCTAAACATGAAGTATCTGAAGTATTAATTTAAAACACTACTATTGCATTGACATACACACACCTTGGCATGTTGGAGGCGGTGCATCCATCTGTAGTCGTTCTCCGAGGCGACAGGTTAGAATCTCACTGCCGACCAATGAAAATCCAGGATGGCATCGGTACCGTATGATGTCGCCTAGAAGCCCAAAGTCAGGGTATGAGGAGGGTGTTTAGAAAGAACGGTCAAGGCAGTGAGAAGGAAACAACACTGCTGGTCTCATATAATTTACAGTCAGTGGTGGAATATAAGTAAGCACATTTACTTAAATAAGGTACTTGTATATACCCTAAAAGTATGATGTCTTCTGTGGAGTTTATGGAGAAGACGATCACTGTTATCTTGTTGGCAACTGAAAAGTTACGCTCGTTTGCAGTCTCCATCAGAGTGACATGACAAGAGGCATGGCACACAGACAGACAACTTACCTATCTCCAACTCTCCATCTTCCATCAGTATGTCAGCGTTGGGCACTTCTGGAGGAGGCTGGCAAACCCTTAATTGGTAAGCTAGGAGAAAAGACACAGCAGAGGAGAGGAGAGAGGCCAAGAAGAGAGACAATATATGAGAAAATGTCAGAAGAAAAGTGGTCGTTAAACCTAACCTGGGCTGGTCTAGACAGGGTGAAAATTTAGGAATGTTCAGCGCTTTGAAAACTGGCACAAGTTACCTACTTTTGAGAAATTGTTAATGTTACTTGCTGGTGTACCTGCACTAATGGATAAGCTTCCAGTTGTCTGTGCCTAAATGACCGCACCGGGAGATGCAGTGAGAAAATGCAACTTGTTTTCTGTTTATCTTAGTGTTTTTATTTAATCTTAGTTGTTTCAGTTTAACTTCACTTTTTAAGTTCAGGTAGTTGGGTCAGGAATGCATGGAATCAAAAGCAGACCAGGTACACAGATACAGCACTGCCTTGAATCATAAAAAAGGAATAGGCTTCACAGCTACTGGGCTGAAGGCTGTAATCAATATTACTGCATGACCATAGATCACTCACTAACAGAGAGAGAGAGAGAGAGAGAGAGAGAGAGAGAGAGAGAGAGAGAGAGAGAGAGAGAGAGAGAGAGAGAGAGAGAGAAAATACAGACAGACAGAGTGAGGATAGAGAGAGAGAGAGAGAGAAAGAGAGGAGGCTGAGGGCTATAAGTCAGGATGAAATTGACTATGAAAATGAGACCTGCCAATAGTATCTGCTGCTCTCATGCATATCAAAGCTTGTGGTCCGTGTGTGTGTGTGTGTGTGTGTGTGTGTGTGTGTGTGCGTGCGTGTGTGCCAGTATGTTTGTGAGTGTCTGTGTGCATGTTTGTAGGTATGCAGCTAAAGTATCTAAGCTTCTGTGTGCATAAAGAGGAGAGGACCACTGTGAGCAGTCATTGATCTCACTAATCTCCAAGACAATTTTTATAGCTATTTCTACATTCATGTCACATCGGCTTTCTCAATCTCACGTCCAGGACAACATTATCCACCGTTGTATGGTCCTCATCTCTGTATGGAAGCGAAGGCATTCAGAACCCTTGACCCACAGATAAATAAATAGAGAGACAATGACTCGGATAAACATCCCCGAACAGTGGATTGGTGCTTCTTTTGGGGTTTATTTGGCATTTCAAACCAAAACTGCACTTTAGCAGCTGTCTCAGATGCAAACTCTGACATTCTGAATTTCAATCACGTCACTAAAGGACACTAACGAAGAAATGTAGAAACTTCGTCCCTTACTGTGACAAATTCATGCTGGGGAAAAGGCTGCCCTTATTCTTCCTGTAATTATCAACTAAGATTTAAAGTCTTCTCCAAATTATCAAAAGGGTGTCCTGCTCACTAACATTACCTACCTCTCACTTTTGTCTTTTTTTGTTTTCTTGTTATATTGTCTAATAAAAGTGAAGTGACAAAACCATGCCAACTACCATACATGTCATCCCCCTTTCCTCTTATCCATCTTTCCTGTCACTATCTGTTGTACACCCCCCTTGAAAATAGACGTGAATCCATCAGATGGTACTGTTCCTGTGTGAGTGTGACAGCTGACAGTTAAAACCTGCCAAAGGAAATTCATTAACAACATGTCATCTGTCTGAAAAAAAAAAACAGGAAAGCCTGCTCGAAAAACAACTTGACATGTTTTCACTGAAGAGCACTGAACAGGAGCTTTTGAAAAGAAGCAAATATGAGCTGCATAAAGAAGGGGGCGGGAGATATACAAGTATATGTACTGCACGGATGCGTGGGTGTGGGTGATGACAAACTGCGTCGTGAAGGGTAAACAGAGTAAAGAAAGTTAGACTCATTAGAAACCATTCTATGAAATTAAAACTTAATCCAAAAAGGCAACTATTACAGGACCTAAACTGACCAGAATGAGGAATAACAGCAGTAGCATTATTTTTTATGGCTGGTGAAAACCTAATATTACCAAAATAAAAAGTTTAATTAAAAAAACAAGACTAGGTCAAAACCTAGTATGTGGCTGGACCGTGTACGGTCAATGTGTGAAATTGTGGCCAATTTGTTACAGGGATAGTCAGTGGTAGTGTCTATAATGTGAATTCTTGGATATTAAATATTCATCTGCAATTTTCTGTAGTATCCCAGCAATATTTGCTGGTAAAGTGTACTGAAGTAGCATTATCACATGACATGATTGAGTCAAAAAAGGTTATAAATGTTGCAAGAACAATACTTTCCACTCATATCTTGGGATGTTTGACTTGAAAGAGAACTTATTTTAATTCTAATAATAACTATTCTAATTATCTGTTAACTCCCCCTACTCTTTCATCTGCTTCACTCTGCAGATATATCTCGTTTTTCACTCTGCATTGAGTGTTTTGTCGGTGCTTGTTACTCCCTTATGTCCCTATCCATCTTTTTTCTGCCTCTTTCCTGGTCGATGATCATGGAGGCTGCAGTGGAAATTGTATATTAAAGTTTTGACAGCATTTTGGGTGCAAATTCAGGAGGCTTATCTCTGCCTGGTTACTGCAGTTACAGTCAAATCAAGCGCACCTGCAGAGCAGCTGGCCCACACTAAACTGAACAGCCTACATGAGTCTCATGTTTTACCTGCAAGATTCGATTTTTAATGCTGTTGTTCATCGTTTGAGATGTGAAAACATCAGAGAAATAAAAAGCTTGCGTCCTGTTATTAGTTCAATTATAAAATCCGAACGCACTACAGAGCGTCTCTCCTGCTGGCTGTTGACAGCGCTGTCAGCTGGAGAGTCAATCACACTGACAGTAGAAGAGGAGACAGTAGAGACGTTGTTATGTGTCTGTTTAAACAGGAGTTTAGCTAACTTCACTACATTTAACACCTGAGCTGAGGAAATCTGCGTCGTGCTGCTGTCCTCCACTTCCATCATCTCACGCTGATTAATTATGAAAGAGCCAATGGCCAATGGGGAAACTCCAACACTTGGCCGGCTGACCAATGATACAACCTCATCACTCACTCAGTCACTCACTCTTGGACAACCATGGTTATAGGGCTGGTCTGTGGTCAGTCCAGCCAAAAAGGTTACTTTTGGTCTTGATGATGCATTTTGAGGACAAATGGTGCTTATAAAGTATTTTTCTCATCCTATGGCAAAAATGAAAACATTTAAATGACCAAAATGAGAGTAACAGTAGGAGCATTAGACTGACTACATACAAATGAACACTAATCATACTGTATGTTAAAGATTGTAATCTAGTGAAACTAAATTCAAGTTTTACACAAATGAATGAACAATAATAGTAAAAGTAACATGCTACTCTGGTCCAAAAATGATACTGCAAGGATTTCTTACATGTATGGAAGATTCTTCAGTATAAATAGGTTCCTACAGTTTTAGGACAATATTATAATTCTAGCTTTATACAACATTTTATTTGGCAAATATAACCCTTTAAAACCATTATACAAAAAGTGGGTTCATGTGGTCAGCACATAAATGATCATGTGATCATGAGTGTCAGCCAAAGTAGAGCTAAATCCTCTCATATGACAGCAGATGGATGCAGACAAAAATGACAGAGACCGAAGTGTCTGAAGATTGATGTTTGCGGGCAGTCAGGTGAAAAAAAGAGAAACAGAGACGATTGGGGAGGTTTTCATCTTAAATAGTGATAGAAAACAAAAGGGAAATCTAAGTGCACTGAAGGACCACAGCAAAAGATTGAAATGAAATGAAAAGCTGAAGGGCACAGACAGTTTTAGTATTGAGAAAGAGCAGCTCAGGACCAGCAAAAATACAATCTCCACAACTCTGTGGAGGGGAGATGACTCTGTGTGTGTGTGCGTGTGTGTGTATGTGTGTCAGACAGCGACAAAAACCCTTCTATATTCAGGCTGAGAGTCTTACTAATGAATTTTTTAATTGTTTTTGTTGCATACTGCAGGTTTACCCTTTCCGTTAAAATAACAAATTAGTTGCATGACCAAAGCACTAATTAAAACATTTTTTTCCTTTTTTTTTTTTGGAGGGGGGGGGCTGGTTACATCTTTTTCCTTTTGGATCAATAAACTGATATAAAGGACAATAAACAAACTAGTCTACTGATTCTATACAGTATACTGAGCAAGTAGAATCTGAAAAAATGGACTTGTTCAAGTACTGCATTGGTAAAACCCAAACCCGGCTGCTATCATTTAGAGTAGCGGGCTATTGGCTTATATTATAATAGCATTCAAAATGCCTCAGTACACTCAAAGACAAAATTCCATTGATTTAAGTTGTAAAATGTTGACAAAAGAGAATCTTTTAACAGTGCTGCAAATACCAATGGTATTCATAATACGAAAACTATCAATATCACTGCAGAGAGTCACATATTATTAGTTTGACAAGGATGTAGATGTGACAGGAAGCCAGCTTCAGTCAGATCATAAAACGTTCCAGTGGAAGAATAAACTTTATGAGGTAGAATGAGTCAGAATGATACAAAGGAAGAAGGTCTGAATGGAACATAATGAGGATGGAGTTGAAGAGAATCTAACACACCAAACACCAAACAGATCGATGCCATCACTGCAGTTACAACTAATGATAGCATTATAGTTTTAGCAACAAAACTCAGGAAAACAAGACCAACTGCAGACAACAGTTCGTGAGAGTTTATCAAACGATGTGTTCCACTAATACCACAGACTGATTATCGCCACTAGCTCTGTGATAATATTGTTACTGTCATACCATGATAGCTTAAGACAAAGAATCCGGCTCCAGAGAAGTCAGAGTGGAATTTGATGAGGATGATGTTGGAGGTCGAGTAGACAGACTCCAGAGCTGTGTTCCCACTAAACTGGCCGATCTGAGGAGATGATTGGTCCGGACCATCCCTATGGAGAAACAGAGAGAAACACAAGCACACAGAAAACTAGTGTTACAAAGGGACACTCAAGATCCAAAAATGAATGGACTTGATCTTTCTTTATAGAACAATAGGAGAGAAAAGTCAACCTAAAATGTAATTTGAATAAGTTATTGCTATCATCTCTGACAGTTAAATGGCTATTTGTGACCAGGAAATGGTTTCTCCAAGGCAAGAAACTAAGATAGAAGAGACTTGACGACATTTATGAGACAAAACCTGGAGCTGCTCCATTGACTGCGAATGGAGATGGACACTGTGTGACAAAGTGCCAGCTCCCGGAGTAATTGCGCATGGAGATGGGGCCATCTTCCTTTTCAAAACAATCCACACTACAATGTCAAAAAGCTCATTTAGATATAAAACCTTGCCAAACTCACAAAAGAGCAGTTCTTTTTTTTGTCTCTTGTTAACATCCCAGTTCCAAAGAACTTGTTTTGGGATGTTCAAGTTCATAAATATTGATTCAACTGTCTTCAGATCATAAGAATAACAAATGTAAATCCTGTTCTAGACTTGGCTTTAGTTTTGCCACTAATATCGGCCTGGCATTCATGAAAAGTTACACAATTACCACAGCGGGCAGACAAGAAGTCATCTGTCAACTGCCAGGTCAGGCTCTCTGTGTAATGTCATGAGCATATTTCACCTTTAATGACAGCCCCGCCAGCTGTCAGACGGGAGCTAACCAATAGCGGTCTCATTATCAGTGATTAAAAAGTATCATCATGAAGTTAAATGAAATGATTATTTCCTGCTGTTAAGTGTTTTTGGATGAGGCCAATTATACCTGTCAGGTTACGTAAGGAATCATCCCCTCCTCTTACTCACATTAGGTGGTTCAGAGTAATCAGAGTAGCCTTATTCGTTGCTGCTTATTATTGCTGATGCTCACACTCACTAACAGCTTTGAGTAGTTTACTGCAACATATGCAGTACAGAAAAGGTTTTACAGTGTGACTTGGTGCAATACAAGGTAACATCTGTGACATGTATGATAATTCGTATGATGAAATCTTGTAGTAAGCCTCCCAGTATGAGACCAATTAGCGGACAAAATGACTGTCAGGTTGGCTGGCTGTGGGCTGAGGAGACCGCTGTGAAAATCACACCTTTACCATTGACACTGTGCTCTCTACAGGGAGTCAGCTATGCGGCTGTGTCACCGAGATTGTGAGTTTTTAGTGTGTTTATGTGCGCATGCTGTCTTCGCTTTGTGTGAGTTCAGCAGTTTGTCCACTTTTCCTGACTGCAGGGTGAGGAACATGCCGTGCGCCCAAATTCACGAAAATCACAGAATCAGCTGTGGGTGGACAGCACATGGCTCAACTAGTGTTGTGGTGCAGGGCGAGAGACGGACAGACTGGATGTTGCAGAGCTACAGTACATCTACAGTATAAGCTTAAAACGGTGTAAAAACAAGCCCCACTGTGATGGATGGAAGAAAAAAGTTGTTGCACTTGATGGTTAGTATTTGCAGTCATGAAAAAGTTTTGATGTGCAGCTAGAAAGTGGCAGCTATTCAATGTAAAGTGTGAGATAAAGTAAAGAATACATAGATAGAATAGAATCAAATTAAATAAAGTAAATAGAATAGAGCTGTATCAATTAGTCGATTAGTTGCCAACTATTAAATTAATCAACAACTATTTTGATTATCCATTGCTCGTTTGGAGTCATTTTTTAAGAAGAAAATGTCCAAATTCTTTCATATCTGAATATTTTCTGGTTTCTTTAGTCCTCTGTGACAGTAAATGGAATATTTTGGGATGTGAACTGTTGACTGGGACAAAACATAACATTTGAGGACACCATCTTGAGCTTTAGAAAGCAATGATCAACATATTTCATCATTTTTTGACATTATATAGAACAAACAACCAATCGGTTAATCGAGAAAATAATTGACAGATTAATCGATAACGAAAATAATCGTTAGTTGCAGCCCTAAAATAGAATAGAAGTCAGCTTTGAAATACTGATATTTAGTACAAGACTATTTTGTATTTATGTGCATCTCAGCTCTTAAGTCTCATGTCTAAATTGCAGGCTTTCAGGCTGTGATTGCACATTTTGGTTAGTTGAGCCACTATGATTGATAGTAAGTAAGGATTACAATTGTGCTGAACCATGCAAAACTGGCATAATAACTTTTCAATAGCATGTTGACAATAATAGCTAAACATTCAGATTGTATTTGGCAATGTTACTTAATTGGGCCCTGAAAGATGATGTGGTACAGTGAGCAGGGACCAGCGTCTTTGCACCTAAATTAGAATCTTCTAAAGTGAAGTCTTCCCAAAGGTGAGGTAAACTTAAATTGAGAGTCTGTAGATGTTATAGTAACTGACTTCAGGTCACTCAATAGGATCATTTACTCAAGCAGAAAGTAAGGGAACTATTTTAAAGATACAATGTTCAGTTTCTTGGAGTGCTTGTTTTTCTCTAGAGGCAGGAAACTATTGATGTAATTCTTTGATAAAGTCTCTATAGGACACTTGTGGGTCATCGAGGTACTTGTCTGGAAAAATGTACATCATGTTGCCAGAGATTCTCAATAGATAGCAACGTTTTTAGCTATTTTTAATTTCAGAGTTTGCCGACAGCTGTGGAAACAGCCAAACCTGGAAATCTGGAAGACTGACACTCATGAAAAGCTAACAAAAGTAGCAAACAGACATTTGGTCCTTCTGTGTTGGTCTAAAAATACAAAATTTCATGCAGGAAACCATTTCTTACCCTGCTGTTGTGTTTTCCCTGCTTAACCCTGCCTCTCCATTTCTGTATGCCAGACGACATTTCTACACTGCTGTCTATTTATAGGAAACTCGCTTCAGCTAAGGGGCAGCAACATGGCAACCATAGAAATAAAGTCTATTTATGGTTCTGTTGCCACCTTGTACCTGCAGATAACTATGTAACATGGTATCTGAGCACCTTTTAAACATCTAGAGTACATCCACAAAATGTCTTCCGCTGCGGCTTTCCTCAAGAAGAATAATGAGAAGTGAGAAGTCAAGGCACAAAGATATAATGGGAGAGAAAGATGTATTGTATACAATATAAGACCAACTGAGACTTGAGGATAGTGTTAGTAACAGGGGGAAGGAGAAAAAGACTTATGGGTAAAGGAAGACGGGCAAAACATGACAAAAACGAAATCATGTCAGAGTAACTTTATATTCAAGGAGAGATGTCTGTAGTCATAGTAACCCTTGCAGGAATTTAGCCAATTAGTGACCAGCTCTGAAAAGATGTTAAAAGAACATGACATCCTGTGTGAGTGTTTATCAGAAGTTCTCTGAAAATGTGGTAAAAAAAAAAACTACTGAATCACATAAAAAAGTTAGTAAAATAAACCTTCTGAAAGCAGCAAGAAGATGAGAAAGGACTATAGTAGGAAAAAATAGCCTTTTACAGTTTTTATTTTTTCATTTCTTCTTGGTAAAGCGTCTTGTATTATTATTAACATCAAGTAGTACTTGAATGAGGATGAACTGAGTCAGTAAAGAAATAAATATACACAACCAAGTAACACCTACCAGACAGTAATGTAGTCATATATGGGCTCAGTGCTTAGTACGGTAAAGTTGATGTAAATCCCGTGTCCAGGAGGAACTCTCACACTCCACACACAGTCCTGGAAGTTGGGGTATTCCTCAGGGTGACCAGGGGAGTAAATGGTTCCATTTAATGATGTGATGTTACCACCGCAGAGAGCTGTGAGATAGAATATTAGCAGAATTGCCCTTAATAAATGACCAGGAAATTAGTATTACCATTCTGAAGCTTGATTAATTGTCTGGGTGACTGAGAGAGAACATATCGCTATCCGTCATATAATGACCACTGGATAACACCTTAATACCTTTAATAAATTGTCATTATAGTTTTATTTCAGTTCTGCAGCTCAGGTTTTCCTCTAGAGTGTAGATGTTGCTCTTCAGTAATGTGTTACCACTGCTGAGAGCTATAAGACTGAATATTTATAACATTTCTCATTTAAGGACATAAGTGTTAGTGCTTTTAAGTCTAACCTCAATATAAATTATGAATAATAATTGGATTAATGTCCAGTCGCTTGTCATGAAGTTAAAATATTATAATTTCGTGATGTAATTTCACTTCCACAATTAGCTGGAAATGTATAATAACAACATGCCTGCCACCCTTCTAATTTTCTTTAGATTTATTCTATCCCTCTTTCTGTGGTAATGTAGTTTCTCCAATTCATTCGATATACTAGGGAACATTCTTCTTTTTTTTTTTATAGTGTTGAGTCACAGGTTGCATATGCTGGTAATTGCATTGCACATTCTTCACTTTGCTCTCAAAGCAACATTCAATATCAACTGGTTATAATAGAAATATCACTGTTGGGAGTTAGGAATAAAAATACATGAAATAGCTCCAGCTAGGAGTCAAATAAACTCTGAGTAATATAACTGTTTAATAATGGACTCATACTTCGACCGAGTCAGGAGAAATATGAAACATCATTACCAATACTCACAACAGTGATAAAATCAGTGCTGAAATGCTAGTACAAAGTATTTACACGTGAGGCTGTTTTTAGGAGGGATAGGGGAATACATATTCTTTCAAAAACTCCTCTTTTGGCAGTTTGCCAGTATACATGCATATTTCTAATTTTCTTGGGATTTGGTACATGATGGTCCCATGTGTTGCAAATCCCATATAAACATAAATTATATCTCTCTAAGGAAGCGAGATATTCAATATTAACAGTTTATATTCCCTTCGCAAAACAGCTCAATTTCATTTCTAGCTGTAAACATATGAAACCCTCTCTCTTCGAAGAAAAGCACTAAAGCATGCATTTAAACAGACATTGTAATTCTGTCAAAATAACAGGTACAGGGATCTGAATTACCTTCACATCGTGGGAGTGGATGGTTCCAATTCCTGCTGATTCCATGTAAACATGTCAGTGAAGCCTCCCCAATCAGAGAATATCCAGGCAGACATTCAAACGACACTGTCATCCCAACACTGAAATCAGTGCCAATCACTATGCCGTTTCGAAATGGCCGAGGGTCTGGACAACTCTGGAGCTGGTAGGCTGGAAAGATAATGACCCACCCTGAATTAGTCAAGGGAAATGACCACGAGCAGCAGTACTGCTGTTGTGCACTTTTTGAGAAAAACTAAATACATCCACTGAATAACCAATAATCATGAAATCTAGATAGTCCAGTCATAGGAAGAAGACATCAAAATGAAAAACAGCCATCAGTCTGTAAGTTGATGAAACAACAGTCAAACTGAGCAGTGACCAACAAATACAACAATGTTAGTCAAGGTGCAACAGCCATTAAAGCCATAAAAAGTTTTACTGGCCAATACTTAAAAAACACATTTATGACCAATCTTCTGTTAAAATCCTGAAAATGGACCACATTCTATCCTCAATTGAGTACTTTAAACGATCTTGCTCTTCCTACTTAAAAGTCGTCAGTACTAATTTTCACAGTGAGTTCAAAAGTGTAACTCATAATTCCTCGAGGCTAGTCTAAGAAAAAAAAACATACTCACTCCGCTCTGCAACTGAAATTTCAAAATTCTCATAGAAACACACTGAAATATGAATGCTAGAGAAAGTATCTGATAAAGAAATAACAGATTTTTCACAAATATATGGGCTGTAGACTTATGGGTATAAATTAACGTTGCTATATCTTTGACAAGGACATTATGTACCAAGAAAGTTCTTACTTGTTCAATAGATATTGACAACATTTTCTTAAACTAAATATGATATTCTGCCATGCCAAACTAGTACTTTCTGCACGAGTGAAGGAAGACAAACAGTGGTAGGAAAAATTGTGAAGAAATAATAAAACTGCTAATAGTCATATTTTTCCTCTTTGACAGAGTCCTTGTCAAGAGATAAAAGCTATTATTCATCAGCCACTGTAATTTGCACATTAATGGAATTAGCCTTAACAAATTTAGGTTATCTACAAGATTTGTCATAATAAATATATGCTCAAAACCTTTTTAGAGCCAGATAGAATAAATATGAAACTCATCTTATTTCATCACTGAAATTAATCCAAAAATGAGAATGTGTATGCACCTTGTTATTTCTTAAGAAGTCAAGACATATTTTTTTTATTGTTGGCTGAAAAAGTACATCATTTTGTTGTTAGTTGCCTCTGAGAGATGAAGTCACAGTCAGTCGTCTAAATCTAATGAAACACGTTTCCAGGTTGGCAACAGCTGCTGTTTCAGCTAAGCAAGCAACACAGTCAGATGTCTGTTTTTGTTCTCTTTGCTTAGCAAATGATCGGTGTACAAGTGAACAAGATGTTGGAGTGAAACTTGTAGTTAAGACAACATTTACCTTGATACGTGATGTGAAACCCTGGTTTGTTTTGTGAATAGTCACTGTGGAAGAAAAAGCTGGTCTGGTGGGTGGTGCTGAACAGAGGTTTTGGGATGACCGGACCGCTGAATCGGTCAATGACCGAGCCGGTCTCCAGTGTTCCACTACGGATCTCTAAGTAATCATGGATGGCTTCAGTGGAGAAGTTCACAAACTGGAGATGGATACCTGAGAAAGAAAAACAGTTTATGATATTTACAGCAATCAGCAAAGGTTAACAGACAGAGAAGCTGTCGATAAATGCTGATGCATGTGAACTTCATCTGCAGCCACCTACACTGATTGAGTATGCGGGTGAGTGAGCAATTAAATAAATCAATAAACAGATACTGTAGATACATGAAAGGGAGACATAAACAGAAAGAACCGCATAAGTCAAAAGTTGACAGTGTTTCATACCGAATCCGACAGGTAAGTTGACTGTCCATGTGCAATCTAATCCACTGGGGTAGTTGCCGGGGTAACCAGGACTTAAAATCACTCCACTTACATCTGTCATGGACCCACCACACTGGGCTGGAGGACACACACACACACACACACACACACACACACACACACACACACACACACACACACACACAGAAAGAAAAAAGAGGAAACAGTGGTTTAGTGTTGAAAGCATGAAAGCAGCACATCAAAAGCAGGAGGATGACCTCACGGAGTACAGCAGACATGCTTCTCTTTTTTTAAAGACACTGCTATTGACCGCACACTTGAGTATCTTCAACTCGACATTTTGCATCATTTTGAATAAAGCATTAACATTCTGAGGCTTTAATGAATTCCCTTATTGAATAAATTACCATTGTACAAGTAGATGTGTGTCCAGGGCTTGCTTCCTCTAGTTTGCTTCGATGCATGCTGATGCTTTGGCACACTGTGTGTGTTTATGGCAGACTGTGACTTAGCTTTGCATCAGTTTAAGAGCTTAATCATATTCTGCACAGAATGCTAAATAATCAGCTCATCAGAGAACAGTAAATTGATCAAACAGTTTATTTTCCAGAGAGTTGGAGAAGGCAAGAGAGACTTCATGCATCATTTCTGCAGCACGGAGGTTTTGCATGTACAGTATCTTAGTATATCCATGCCACATTGCATGCATGTATGTGTCCGTATATGAACAGTTGTAAAACACCTACCAAGACATAGTGGTACAGGGTAGTTCCATCTCCTAACAGGTCCGGGCATACAAGTGATGTGGGCATTTCCCTAGAAATATAAAAGCAACCACAATTATCACATGAGAGTTGGGAAAATCACCCCAGTTGAGCTTTAAATAATTGGGTTTAAAAGTAATAGTTCATGCTTTGCAGTGACTGGAACTGGAACCATTTGTATAAAAGCTGCGGATCTGCAGTAATGTAATGCTGTATATTAGTCGTGAGGAAAGTCAAACCTCCATTAGTGCTGTATACTGCACAGAAATTGGGCAGACCACACTAGAGACATACATTATTCAGGAGTTGTGCAAACCATACCAGAGTTGTATGTTTAGCAAGAGCTGGGGAAACCACCTGAGATTGGGGTTTCCTTCTGATTTACAGTTTAAATTGTACTTGGTTTGTGCAGCCAAGGGATAAAAAGAGTAAATGGCACCACATCAGAGAAGCTGAGCAGCCTTTAATGATTACACATACAGTACATTCCTGGCAGTCACTTTGCATTAAATAACTGAGAGTTGTAGTGCATGTGTGTGTTCTGTGTATCTGAAATGGCTGCTCTCCAATATGTATCTGTGCTTCTTGAGCTATAAATCTGTACATAATGATATCCTGTGGGTTGTATTTTACCTGAAGAGAGTATCCTTGTTCACATGAAAACTGTACAACGTCTCCCACCATAAATCTGTCT
Source organism: Thunnus albacares (assembly GCF_914725855.1). NCBI lineage: Eukaryota > Metazoa > Chordata > Actinopteri > Scombriformes > Scombridae > Thunnus > Thunnus albacares. The sequence goes on along the minus strand of NC_058124.1, from coordinate 16,655,483 downwards.
CCTTGTCTTATTCCATAGTTTGGAGTCTGAGGCTCTGGACATGACTCTAGACCGATAGCTTAAAAGGAATGTTAAATAAACATGATTATAAACGTTTCAGTCAATATTATGTGTATATAGCATATGCCAAGGACAAAACCATAAAGACAAGCATCCTACCTGTATATTCCAGGTGAAAACCAGCAGCTGAGACACTAATATCAGAGCTGAAGCTGAGATAGAGGTTGTTAGATGTACTATTCAGGAGAGGGGGGATGGTGGTGCCTGAAAGCAGGGAGAGAGAGAGAGACAGAGAGAGAGAGAGAGAGAGAGAGAGAGAGAGAGAGAGAGAGAGAGAGAGAGAGAGAGAGAGAGAGAGAGAGAGAGAGAGAGAGAGAGAGAGAGAGAGAGGGAGAGAGAGAGGAAGAGAGCAACAGAGGACCATGATCACATTTTTTCTTCAATTTTCAGCTGAGGCTTAAAAGCAACTGATCCTAGTTATCTGACAGCAAAAGAAACAACAAAGGCTTCCCAAACCTACATTTTCACATTTTTTTTTGTTTGTGAAATGTTCTTGAAGGAGGTAGAAGGGATTTACTTTTATTTCAGACATCTATTTTATTTGAAACCTCTTTTCAAATGTTGGCTTGACCTACTTAGTGTAGCAATGCAGAATACAAAGTGAAAACTGTAATGCACAACTGAAGCAAAGCTGGCACAGTTCAACAGTGTATCTCTGTCAGGGGTTTTCACAATAAAAAAAACATAATGGATGATGCACTCTAATGTAAAGGAATATTAACCTCCTCTAATCTCCTTATCAGTGGAAATGTCATTGGCTTGGCTTGCTCCTTCTCCTGATGTTAGCCACTTGAGGAGTTTTATATTTTCCTCAAGGCCAGTTAACTGTGAGGACAGCCTGTTTTTTTTTTTGTTCAGTGTGAGATGTGTCAGCAAAACTTGCAAAGTTGCTTAGACATTCTTGTGAAACAACAGTGAAATAGGCTAATGGATGTTATTGGTTGCCTGGTTTGAGGGGAATTAATTAGCAGATTTTTGAACAGTCTGCCGCCCCCCTGCTGGTCCTGTTCACATTCCAGAGGAAAATCTCATTCATTATCATGACGGAAAATAAAAAATGATTTTTCTGTAGTAATAAATGATGAATGATTATGAATAATTAACTGTATGGATTTAACCATAATAGTTATTTTGGGATATATGACAGTATTAATGAACTGTTGTAATTAACCCTAGTAAAAAAGTTTCATCATTGCCCTGCATGTATTTACTCAATGATATTTTACAGTGTAAAGAAGTGGAATCGGTTTCTTGGTCATTTCATTGCCTGCTGTATAATATAACCTTTTATCCTGATTCTTATGAAGATGCCAAGCCCTTCCATTGATTATTTAACACAACCTGCAGATAACCAGATGACTTTGCTTCCTTGAAAGCAGCATTAGAAACCACAGAAGATGCTGACTCCCTCCTTGGACTGCTCCTTGAATTACACGAGTGAATGAATCCAAAGTAGTAGTCAGTGCTGACGTCCAGACAGGTCACACTAAGGTCACAAAAATGCCTTTTTTGGTACTCTGTGGAGTTCACTTTTTATGAAATTTCTTTCTGCAGGAAAAAATTAGAGGAAAAATGTAGTGTGGAGTTTTCATTCTCCATGTATGTGGGAACTATGGAAGGAAAACATAAATACATATATCAACAATGTTTAAGTTGATATCATTAGATATGTGTTTTCATGGACCAAAATTTCAGTTTTGGGATTTTCTGGATGAGAGGCTTTAAGAATTACATCATGGAAAAATGGACAGAGCTGCTGCTGCTGTGGGAATTGAAAGGTTCTTGCTGTCACACAAGACATATCACTGACACAGCTGATATAGATAAGGGCTAAGCTACAAAACCGCAAAACTATCATGGAAAGTAGTAAAACAGAGCAGTAAACTTTGTATTTTATGCTATTGAACTTGATCATAGAGATACATCACTGGCAATTACAGTTTATACTTGTTGTAGTTATGTTGTTGTTTTTATTCAGTTGTAAATATTAAGCATATGATCTAAAAGATAAAAACAACATTGTTCAGTAAAATTTGGGAGCATTTAAAAATGTCAATTCATGATGCACCCTGGTAGCCTCCTGAAAATGCCAAAGATTTGATGGTCCAGATGAAATGGCATTTCGAGAGTATCTAACATCTGTATCACCTGATCAATAGACAGGCGAGACATAATGTTAGGACGAATTTGATTATAATGTTGAAAAGTGGGTGTGTCATAGTGAATCTTAGCTCTGTACCACTAAAAGTTGAAGATTGATTGATGGGTGGATGTCATGATGTTATTGATTGAAATGAGTTGGTTCAAGCCAATGTGAGCAGACGACATATCTTGTTTTACAGGAAGACAACATGATTGGATTTTGATATGAGAATACAAAGAAATTGATTTTTTTTGTATTTGTTGGCATATATTGTTAAATAGGTGCACAATATGACTAGGGATGTGTTCTAAAAGGGTTAAAAAGGCATTTTTGATTTCATCTCAACTTTAAATGTGAGAATTTGATGCTTTTCTTGGTGTTACATCATAGTAAATTGAATATGTTCAGCTTTTGGACTGTTTATTGGGCAAAATAATAAATGTTATTTAATGACACCACCATGCGCTCTAAGATTTTGTGGTGGTAATTTTTCACAGTTTTATGATGTTTTATAGATCAAGCAAATAATATATGAATTGAGAAAATAATCGACGGATTAATCAATGATGAAAATAATCGCAAGTTGTAGCCCTATTTACCACACAACCACAACATCTGCAGTTCAATTCTGGTTGCGAACCTTTGTTACATGTCATGCATTTCTCTACTCCTGTTTCCTCTCTCTGTCCACTTTCAACTTTCAAATAAAGGCGTGTATTTGACAGATGATGTCATAGGTTGTTTAGGAAACATCCATTCCCAGTAATGAATTAGATTGTAAGAGGATCAATTAGCTATGCAACAAACACATCTCATATGTCTTTCAATGAATCACAGATAAAAGAGCAAATGTCAGTGGATGTGTTCCTCACCCCCTGCTGGGAGATGCAGAATGGGACCAGTACAGCTCTAAGTGTAATCTTAGCAGGGAGCCACATGTCTCAAAACATGACAACTTGAAGTGTTTTTTGAACTTGATTGCATTTAACTGTCAAGATATATTTGCTGTGATCAGGTTACAACAGCGTGTCTTCTCCTTTATATAGTCAATAGAGTGTGACTGCTTGTGCAGGGCCCCTGGCTTTGAAATTATTATTTCACCACACCTAACCTGTGCAGTTGCGACAGGCCTGTTTTAATGAAGATGTTAAATGTTCTTCAGCTGTATACTCTCACTTAGTCAGACAAGTTACTACCAAATTAACTGCTGCTATCTCAATTGGGCAGTAGAATAGGTGACCCTAATTCTAACTTTCGTGAGCATAATAAACTTCTCTGCAGATGTTTTGTTTTCACCAGATTTCACCAGGAGATGTCAACAAGTGTTCACACAAGGTTGGATGAATTTGCAAAACTGATTGTCAGTGATAAATGATTGATATATTTTGATCACCTATAATCTAGAGCTAATTTTTGAAAAAAAGCTATTAAAAATACTTCCATAATTGCAATTTCATTCTTAATTGTACTGTATGAGTGATTTCTAGTGGACAGTAACTATATTGTTAGCTAGTAACAAAGAACCCATGTGCTACCGTAAAACTGCTAATCTGATGCAATTTGTGTTTCTTTAAATTGCTGATTTGCCTGGTTACATTTTGGCAAGAATGGCATTTACATGCATAACTCTTCTTTAAAATACTGAAAAATTTACCAGAGTAGCTGCCCAGTCTTGGTGCGTGGTTGTCGGCACCATCATAGAAATCCAGAGAGTCCCAGTTATGCTCAGTGGCAAAACTCACAACTTGTATCTGGAGAGACAGATAATGAGACGGTAAGTAAGAAAGTAATAGATTTTTTATTTAGCTCTTGTTTTGTTGGCTTTGTTGTAAGCACGTAGGTTGTCATTTTAATGCATCTAGTAAAATGAACAAATGTGCTTATTCTAAGAACAAAGTCATTAAGGGAGTAAAATACATGGTATCTTAAAAGACACAACTTTCAATGAAACTGTCAAACAACCAAAAAAAAAAAAGATGTGAGGTAGGGCTGTGTGTTACAAAAAACAATCATTAAATTGATGAAAAACTAAATGTTCTGAGGTGTCTGCCAAACATTTCTAACAGACTCCATTTTGTGTCAGAGTCATCTTTGTCTTTGCATTTGTCCGTGAGAGCGGTTTAGCTTCACGGAATCAAGCATTATCTCTCACAATTAGATCCTATCTAGTTATCTCTGGATGCTCCCTCTTTCACAAACCATCCATCCATTCATCCTTCTAATAATATCTTATCTTCTCTGACATCCTGCCTGCTCAGCTTTTAAGCCAATGATACATAGGTCAGCCAGGAAGCAGCATGTGACAAGCGCTACCTGTATTCCAGCCCCTTCTGGAACAGAGACCTTCCACACACAGTTCTGGTTGTTGTCGTACGGCTCTGGATAACCAGGTGAAAGGATGGTCCCGCGACGAGAGGTCAACACACCCCCGCAGGGAACTGAGAGAGAAGGGTGAGCAGACATGCCGAGCAGAAGAGTACAGAAAGAAGAGAAAAGCAGAGGTTAAAACAACATTTTGTCAGCGAGTTATTAGAGAGCAGGAGAAGGTGGGTTGCATTAAGTCTCTCCACTGCAGAGAGGGAGACGGAAAAAGGCCTATGTGACATCTCTAGCATAGGCAGGCCACAACGCTATTTGTGTTTGGGCTGTCTTTATTTGTTTGTAATTGTTTTTGAAGTGGAGAGTCCATTAATATATTATTAATAATAATGCATTTCATGATGTTACTGCATTCTGAGCAGGAAAACATGTCTTCCGTTTACTTTCTGGATTCATACATACCTATACAAGTTGGCAGGGTGTCATTCCACTGTGCCAGGTTGTCCGGTACACTCTCACAGCGTATGGCAGTAGAGCCATGCAGGACGTAACCAGGGTTGCACTCAAACTGCACCAAGGAGCCAACTGCAAAGTCATTGCCAAGACGTCTCCCAAAGCGTGGCTCAGGGACTGAACTACACTGGGTAGAGCTGGTCCGAGGTACAGCTGGTAAATGAAATAAGATGACACAATTATTAAAATATACCAATGTCAGCAGATTATTAGTTAAACTGTGGTATTGTGTATAAAAGGTCATATAGGTCATATATAAATAGGTCAATATGAAATACCCTTATTACTCTTGTAACTCAAGGTTTTTTGACGCAGTAACTAGTTTTACATACAACATCTAGTCTCTGCTATTGGGAGGAAATTTGTATGAAAAAGTCAACATGAAGTACACCTGCTAAACTAGTATTGCAAACCCAGAAGCCTACTGTAAATCTACTTTATTAGTTTGACAGTTGCTGTTTTTGATTATTACTGTTATGCAGATTTCGCTGAAATACTGCACACAATTACTCCTACTATTACTAATAACAATAAATGTAGTCCTTTAACTATAAATTACTATTTCATTGACCTAGCCTCTTGGCTACTTTTGATTTGCTGACCTTGGTAGACAAAGTGGAAGCCCTTAGCAGTTTCTGGTCCGACTGTAGTAAACTTGATCGTGATCTGATTACCAGAACTCAGAGGGAGAGATTCACCTAGAGAGAGAGAGAGAGAGATAGAGGGAGGTAAAAACACAGCAATAAAGTTAGAACTCATTTAGGCTGTCCATCCATTTGCTCATGTATCCATCTATCTAGCCGTCCTTACCAGAGTGGGACCCAGAGAGAGATGACAGTAGTGTATTTTGTTGAGTGGGCCCATCATAGATCTCTACCACATCGTTTAGAGATGTCTGGAACAACACAAACTGACCAAAGAGGACTGGGAACAAAAAAGGGAAAAAAAGATGGATAAAGAGAGAGGTTAACCTCACTTGAAAGGTGGCAAATTATTATTCCATGCCACTGTCTGCACTTGACCCTCAAATGATACAATTAACCTATAATACCTCATTTAAATTTTATTAAGCTGCAGTTTCAAATTTGAAGTCAACTATTGGCACAAAATGACATATCATGACATTTCATAGTCAAAACATCACCTTGTCTTCATCATGGGCTAGTCCAACACACCTCTCTGTCTGCTGGCTATGGCAAATCCGTGTTGTCAAGCTAGTAGGAAATCTAAGTGTTGGCCAAACTCTACTTACTTTTATCAACATATGCCATTTAACAAGATAGTTTTCTGTCTCCTCCACTATATATTTGAGCAGGTAGAGTAAACGACACATGTGGTGGCCTGTCAAACCTATATTACAAGTACTGCTAGCCCACAGACCCACAAAGATGGCTTACATTGGCTTAAAATCAATCCTGTATTTCCCACTAGGAAGGAATGTCAGCACTGTGCCCTTAATGACATGCTACAGTTGTAAGGACAGTTGTTTTACTCTGCTTCAGTACGATAAAAGGTCAAAATACTGCAGCAGTAACCAGGAATCAAACCCAGGAATCCCATGTGATAGCTGGAGATTCTGCTGCTAAACCATGAATTTTACAGTGTAGCTGTAGTGGCAGGTAGCATTAGAGAACCCCCTGGAGGCTTGAGGCCCCCATATTTGCTCAAACTAGTACAATTCTCTCTGTCTTGGATGATCATTGTGACTTTAAACCAATCATAAGTCGAAAATCAGTAGCTGTAGTTGTATAAATAAAAATCTGTTTGCAGCACATTTGAAACACACACACACACACATACATATCACCTCTCCATCTCTTCCTCCCTCGCTCCCTCTCTCCCTCTCCGCCTCTCTGGCCCCAAAGGCTGAGGTGTAAAGGATTAAATCTGAACATTGCCAAGGATATTCGGCTATAAGAAGGTCACTGGTCACTTTGTACAAGGCTGTTTCTCTCTGTGGGAGTTCTTTTCAAGCACGATCCGCATTTTGCTACAGCATTGCTCTGGCTCTGACTGTGCTTTTATGTAAAATCTAATTTTCGTGTTAAAATAATGACAAGGAGCAGGGGGGACTTCCTATTGGATCTGAATTGTTCCTGTGGGTGTGAAAGGGAATCTGACAATCAAACAAATCGTCAAAAGAGTATAGTTCTCTAGGGTAGATGAATTAAAACTCTTCTACTCATGTCTTATTGCCCTTTCATAGCTGTACATCAGGATGTGTATAGTAGTAGGATGTTGAGTGGACATAAAGAATGACAAGATTCAGCTTGTCAGCAGAAATAGTTAAAAGCTCCCTCTGTGTATAGATTCTAAGGAAATCAGAGTGATTAAGGTTTCCATCATTGCTCACTGTGATATCGACATACTGCAGAGCAGGTGGATGAGTTCACAGTTGAAACCATTCAAAACAGCACAGATTTCAGGCAGGAAGACACGCATGCACCAGCGTTCCCACACAGAGTCATTAAGCATCAACACACACTGGGAATAGCTTATGCACTGTTAAGGTCTCACAGTGGATTTCTCTCACACTGAGATAACGAAGGACAACATACTGTATATACGTACCAGCACACAAAGACGCACAAACAAGGCCACACACATACACACACAAGTGAACACAGCAGTATTTTCCCACGCTGAGTTAACCACACAACTTATTGGTAGTGAGTTTCCTCTGTTCTGCAGTCATATACACCCAGTAGATCTGTTCAGTCACTCAGGTTGCAACATGTCCAGCGAAGTTATAATCAATCCGCTGGATCTGTTATCAAATGATTGAAAATGTTTCACTATTCATTTGAAAGGCTTCTTCAGCTCTTGACATCAGATGGAGAAAATCTGGGCATCGTTCCCTGTGGAGCTGCCATGCCTCCCGATGAGCTGCCTGAGTGGGTGTCCTCGACCATGTCCTCATTCAACAGGAGGTATGGCATCTCCATGGGGGTAAATGCCAAGAGTTTTCCCCACCTGGTGATAGAACTGAAGAAGCAGTTTGTATGATTGGGGAAACATCATCAACCATTTAATAACCAGTCAAGTGGAAGGATTTCAAACAGTTTTCAAAGCAAAGTTACTGCAACCTGGAGCCTATAACCTTAAATTAATGTAAGATCACAAATTACAGATATTTTTTATGAGAATGACAGCTGCTTAAAAATCTGGGCATGGTGTAAAACTAAAGCTTTGTTTAACAAAACAATCTCTGTCTCTCACTCTGTGTGGGAGGTTCAGGGAGGCTTTCTGTGTGTCTCATACAATATGTAGGCCAACCAAATGTTAGCTCCTCTCAGTCAAAATGTCTACATGGAGATGACACTCCAAAAGCTGCTACACAAATATAATAAGACAGGAACCATCAACAGCCTCAGGGAAAGCTGCTATTTATTCATAACACCACAGGGCATAATTGGTCATTATATCCACCAATTACTGATTGTTTATAAAAGCTCAAGTCATACCCAATGAGTCATGCTAATGTTCAGTCAACCAATAATTTAGATGTCAATATGCGGTATTAAGATAGGATATTATAGATATAAATGTAAATGTGCACATCTTGAAAACTGATACTTGATACTTGATACTACAAAACAATCCCTACAAGCTTTTTCTGGAGCTCTCAACCACATCTGCTGGTGTCAAACTATGTCAAGAATGAACATTTATGCTTTATTTTTAGTCAGAACAGACGAGACATCCTAACAGTGCTATACAATAATAACAACTACTAAATTTGCATGTCAACTGATCTGTCTCCATGACAAGTCAGCAAATGACATGAGCAAGAGCAAGTAAGTGGACCTTAAATCGGGATTGTTTTGTCAAATTACTATTTCCAAAAGCAAAAATAAACTTTAATACTTGACATTGACACTGTTTGTAGTTATAACAATGTTAAACTCAGAGGTAAATTCGATTTAACCATAAATTTAACTCTTTATTCTACAGAGTATGAGAGACATTTAATATAATAATATGGTATATGCTACTAACATGAACAGTTCCAGACGATGTTACTAGCAATACCAATTATCAATGATTTTTTACACACTATCTCTGATAGCACCCTTCTTATTCCTTATCATGACCAGTAGAGGTTCACATGTCCCCTAAATGACCCCAGATTCCCAACACAGCCTCACTTAATGAGAAGAACCCCCTACAATATTCATACATTCATAACGTATCAATTATGCCTGGTTTAAGGACCACCGATCAAACGTGGCACGATAAAAAAAAAACTGCCTCATCTTCAAATGTCACTTCATTTGAAGAAACCCTGACCTGGAATCAAATAAATGATCATAGTGTCTGTCTTTTGATCATCTGCAATATCTCCACTGATACTCGTTGCAGTTTAAAAACCCCAAAGGGGCCCTTCAGGGGCTTCCATGGTATCCCCATTATAAATCAGACAAGTTTTAATGTCACTTTGTTTCACTCAGTAGAAGAACAATAAGAGCATGTCAAACAAAACACGTCAAAGAAAACTGTGATCACAGGTTTCATTCTCAAATGTTGTCTCTTCACCTACACTTCAGAGCGCTTTGCACTTGCATTTAAACTCTTAAGAATAAGGAATAAATTAGCTTGATAATGACTACTTTTTACTGCAGTTTTCACTCTAGCAAACTCAACTGACACATATAGGTATATAATTCTATAAAATATCCTCAGATGGTATTCTGTCATAGAAAATCTTGTTGATTGCAACAGTTATACAATGTGTTTATTATACCATGTATATGGATGAACTTACCAAACTCTCTAGGTACAGATATAGAGTAGACACATGTTTGTCCAGACGTGTAATTTCTGGGGAAGTTTGGTGATAAAACAGTCCCCTCTGATCCTGTAGACCGACTTCCACAGGGAGCTGGAGACAACACATGTGTACACAAACACACAAGGACAGGACAGGAAGTGAGGCACATGATCACACACACATACAGAGATGATAACAGATTGTTGAACTTAAAATAAAATAAGTTTAAGCTGTGTGTGTATGTGTGCATGGATTCTTTCTTTCAGTATGTGTGTGCTTTAGTGTGTGTTACCTTGACAACTAGGCAATGCCCTGTTCCATCCAGGTCTGCCATCATCTCCCATACTGCAGGTTAGAGTAGAATATCCCTGCAGATAAGAAGAAAAAAGAAATACTGTAGGAAAAGCAACCAACCAACCAGCCAACCACCAATCCAACCAACCAACCAACTAACTAACCAACCAACCAACCAACCAACCAACCAACCAAACATCTAATATCCCATCCCAAGAACCAACCAACCAATGAACCAACCAGCCACCAATCCAATCAACCACTAACCCAAACCAACCAACCAATGAACCAACCAGCCATCAATTAAAACACCCATTAGACCAACCAACCAATGAACCAACAAACCACCAATCTATCCAACCACCCATCTAATCAACCACCAACCAACCAACCAACCAACCAACAGACAACCCACTAACCAACCAACCACTCATCCATCCATCCATCCATCCATCCATCCATCCAATTTTTGTACCTGCAAAACATATCCAGCTTCACAGTAGAAGGTGACAGTGGAGCCAAGCTTATAATCAGATCCCAACCTGGTCCCATTTAGAACCACACCTGGGTCGAAACACGATTCCCTCAGCTTGGCTGGACAGAGAGAAAGAGATCAAGAGAGTGAGTGAGAAGATGAGGCAAAGAAAAAGCACCAGGCACACATGAATAATAAGGCAAATTAATAATAACTCAGTCCCTAGCCATAATCTAATGAGGCAGGCATTTCGTTGGCCTTTTTAACAGTCTGTTTGACTTAGCTTCCTTTGCCAAAGATGGAGCAAGAACGATAACTTCATCCCCTGGCTTTTGTATGCTACATGAACCTTGTAAATTATGGCTTTGGCCCCCCTCCCAAAAGATTACCGGCCAACCTGCATCAACTTAAGACTTAATTCCTGAGTCCACATGAAGCCAATGTTAATTCTTTTGTGCAGGTGAATCAATCTCATCCCTCTGACACATTACCTCAACAGACACTAATTCAACAGGGAGTTTGGTATGAGCAGTCATTCTTTTTCATCTTAAAATCAGCATGATGCATGCTGTCATCACTGTGGGAAGCTAACTGCATGGCACTGGTGTTGTATACATGTAGAGAGTGTTTAGGGGCAGTACAGTAGTCGTCTTTGTTAAATGTGAAAGTTCTAAACAAATTCTGGAGATATCCTGTCATCACAGGAGACATCTGAAACTTTCTATCATGTTAACTGTGAAAACCTTTAAGAGTATTTTCCAAAGCTAGTCTGGTTATGAAAAACAGATAAAACAGAAAACAGCCCCTGGTGTAATAACACCAAGCAGAGTATATTAAAATCATGTTTCAACATCTGACAGTTACAAAGTGGTTAAAAACACTCCCAGTTGGAACATGTGTCTACTTTCTATTTTTTTAATGTTTTGTTTTCATCAAACAAGACATACATGTGTTGAGTCTATTTCCAGGTGATCTAATCATGATTTATATTGTGAGTGTATTTAATGATCATACTGTACTGAAACTTGTCTGGTCTATTAAGAAGTCCCCAAGCTGTAAAGACTTGAATATCCCTCCTAAACCTATTCCAGTCCTATATACTTTATATAAGGAAGGTGGTACTATTAGCAGAATATTTTACCTTTGTATTCCAGGTGAAAGCCAGTGTAAGAAACAGACCCATCACTGCGGAATGCTAAATGCATGGTGTTTGAACTGCTCTCTATCCGTTCTGGGAGTTTGCTGTCCTGGAAGCTACCAATCAGAGGACTGTTGCTATCTGGACCATCGTAGATATACAGGAAGTCATAGTTTGGCTCAATGTTGAAACTAGAGATAGATGAAAAAAAAGGCAAATAGGAACAAGGGGTAGGGGAGCAAATAAGGACAACAGAGGTACAGACCAAGTTTAATATTTTAGTACTGAGTGTCCACCAGGAACTTAGTGTTTTACATAGTTGTTTTTGTTTTTTAATAATAGAAAGCTTATGCAGAAAGTCCCCGAGAGTGATAAGCGCATAGAAGATTTTCAGAGCATTTTCAGAGCACTGGATGGTAGAAGCTATGATTTCAATTTTCAGAAAAAAGTGTTGCAGTCCCAAAGGGTTTTGAAACTCTCATACATTAAAAACAGAAGTCAGTTTTTAATTTAGATTGATTCAAGCATTTGTTGCAAGATAAAGAAAAAGAGGACTGGCAGTTAGAAGTCTTTTATCATCTCATATGGAGTGATAATTTTCTTTCTATGGCCACTGCAGCTGAAGCAGTCTGAAAGATACCAGGAAGTCGACTCATTTTTTTATTAGTTCTTAAACCTGTTATCAATTGTTCAACCCATTTTAAATTTTGGGGGATTGCTCTATGGATGTTATTGACAATGTCTGTTCATCCAACACTTTGACCATACTAAAATGATTGCCATGGGATTTGCCACAGACATTTGTTGTCACTACAGGGTGAATCTCGATGACTTTGGCAATCTCCAAACTTTATCGAAACTTCTATTTGTCCAGCACTGGCATACCTCTGAACAGGGTACGATTTGTGGAAAAAAATCAGATGGGGGATGTTTTTGAAACGTTTTTTTATTCATGGAAATAAATCAGAACCACAGTAAGCCTATATAGACTATGAAGCATATTAGGCTATTTCTTTCAACTGTTAAAGTAACGTTAATAAAGTAATTATGACCTTTAATAAAACTATTACAAAATATGAACTTGACCACTGCATTTGCAGGAATATTTTAATCCATTTTATTTATTTAATTCATCAAGTAGCGTGATATTTTCACTCTCAGCAATGTGATGTCAAGTTCATGCCTTATCCTTTTCTCATCCAGACATATAGGAGATGTGATAATATACAACAAAACAGAAGGTCAAATGCTAATTTAACATGCCAGAATTAAATCCCCCAACTCTCCTTTCAGTACTGTGGATAGCTTGGCCAGACGTGCCAAAACACTTAAGTGTCATTCTTGCATGTCACTGTTTATTTCAGCTCTATGCGAAAAGAGAGAAACATTGGGCAAATCGCACCCTGCCTCTGAGCTTTACCTCTGAAGGGTCAAAATGGAGAGACATAAGTTATGTGTTCAAATGTTGCCACCTCAGTTAGGACAGTGCCTTTGTCCACTGTGATTACACATTTCATTGTACAGTAACAGGAGGTCAGTAAAGAAAACCCTGGATAAGCAAAGGTTTCAAAACAATCAGTGGACTTGGGCAGTTACACCAAACGGCAGGTTACCTGATGAAGGCCAGTGACAGGACAAAGTCAGAGTTGACAGCAATGAGCCAATCACAGTCCTTGGAATGGGGGTAGGGATGTGGGTAGTTAGGAGACAGTATAAATCCATTGGAGCCTGTCAGGTTTCCTCCACAAGGAGCTATGATGGAAACACAGGTGACAATATACATTAATTCTATTAAAGTCTTAGAACATTTTTTAAAATTTTGTTTAGTGATTATAAGTCATTGGATTTATATGATTTTTATGTATTCAGCAGCAAGTTCAGACTTGTAAACATCTTTTTACACAGCTGTCCTATAGGTCACTCACAGAAGTGTCCTTGAGTAAGGTACTGAGCCCTAAACAACTCCAGTTGTGTATGCAGTACATCTATTGAATGTCCCTATAAATATAAGGAAGATGGACTTTTCACCTAGGCAGACAGGCGGGCTTGGCTGCCAGTAGTATCTGTTATCCACTTGTATACAGGTGATTTTGTCGTCCCCTTGGAGCTCGTATCCTGGGTCACACTGAAAGGACACTGAATCCCCCGGCTCACGGCCATCTCCACTACGACTGCCATTCATTGGTACCCCTGGGTCCCTGCAGGCTGTGGCTACTGAGCCTGCACAGAAACAGAGGGGAAGAGAGGGGAGAAAGCAGGGAAATGGAGGAGAAAGAGAGGAGGGGAATTGTAAAAATCTGTGTCACAACGGATATCTATTGCTATTAAGCTAATGCATGAACCCAGTGCCTAACCTTATCTAAAAATAGTAGTAATTCAAGTAACTGTTTGCTACTCTATTATGAAGTATCTGCTGAGATAATTTCTGGCTAGTAAAATGAGGTTTTTAAGCAGAATATTTATACAGTTTTTGATCATATCTTAATTATTGGAAATGTTGAAATTCAGATGTAGAACCACTAAAAATAATATATTCTTATTCATCCTTTTGAGGCTCACTTAGTCTAGTCTTTGATGCATATAAACACAGATAAAAGACAAATGTAAAGTAAAAGATGATTCAGGAAACTGCATATCAAAAACCATAAATTGAACATTAGTAGGTAAATTTCATAACTCCTGTCCTTGTATTAATGTTTATAGTTGTAGGTATTACTTACTAGAGAACTGAATAGCGAATCCTGACTTGCTGATGTAAAAATCAGTCTCAAACTGAACAGTGACAGTGTTCAGTGTAGAGTGGATTCCCTCGGGTAGCAGAGAACCACTGAGCTCTGCCAAAGACATTTCATTCTCAGGTGGTCCATCCCAAACCTTCAGCATGTCGTGGCTGGCTTCAGTGTCAAAAGCCAAGAACTGAAGACTGTAATTTATAAGAAAAGTGTAAACATAATCAGAGGAGGACCAACAATTAAAGACCCACAATGAAAAGCTATTATGAGAACCATTCTGATGGCACTTCATGGATGTTGATACCTTTTCGTGGTGATTTCATATGAGTAATAAAGCTGCCAAACCACATGCTAAAGTCAATTGGTACTTGTATAAAAAATATTTTTCTATTTACAATATGCTTATTAAATTAGAGAAATACATCCAGTATAGTAGCTCAGCAGGTATAATCATAATGCAATTTCAGATTTTCACACCTGCAAACTATTTTTCATTCCCACATTTCTGCAAATGTTTTTAAATAGGCACTGCAATGAATCACACTGTTTAAAATATTGGTATGGTTTTCAGATGCCCACATTACCTCACAATGTTTCCTGAGTCCACCTCAATGGTCCAGGTGCACCGTAGGTTATTGTCATAGGGAAACGGGTATCCAGGGGAGAGAATCCGCCCTGAAGACTCACCTTTAAAACGACCACCGCATTCAGCTACACACACACACACGTAAAGAAGAGAAACATTAGAGACTATTAATCCTGTATGTACCCACATACAACTCACCAAAATGTTCATTTAGTTTGTTTGTATATCTGATTATTTGTAAGAATTGTCACAACATTGAAAACACCATCAACTCAAGCCAACCAATGAGTAAATAATGATGGTTTCCATGTGTTACTGGATGTATGACAAGTCAACCATTTATCGGTCTGAGACACTTGTTTATCAAGATAATCGGATTTACCAGGTGCACCTCACTGGCCACTGAGGAGTGATTAAACGATCACTACAGAGACAAATGGATTGAGAAAGAAGCTAACTCTCTTCCTGTGTGTATCTCTGTCTATCTCACTTTTTCTCACAAAAGAGTGGAGACAAAGTGCTGATTCTGCATTCCTCCCTAAAGAAATCACCACACATTATATAACAGAAAATAATCCCCCCCCCCTTTCTCTTTGTCTCTCTTGGTTATACACTTTCACAATCTCTATCCCCTCTCTGCTTCCCCTCCCTCCCTGCGTTCCTCCTCCCTTAGGCTCCCCTCCCTTCGTCACTAGAATATATTATTTTGAGTAAAAGGAGCAATATTAAGAGTTGGAATGGGGCAAAAGAGAGGAAAAGAGGCAAAAGAGATAGAAAAAAGGAGAGAATCAAGGGGAGTAAAGAACAAAACACTACGGGTAATAATAAGAAGCAATATAATATTAAGACTGGAGGTTAGCTGAGGTCACAGTATGTCACTGCTAAAATATAAAGTCAGGGAATATCAGCCAGTGGTTTTATGAGTGTTTCATTATTGATAGTGAGAAGGAGAGAGACTTATTAAGCTGAATCCAAAATCAGAAGTTCAGAGGCAGCAATGAAGGAAGAACGGTGCTTAAAACATCGGGTTTGCTGTTATGCTTATAACTTCCATCTGTGGCACAGCTACAGCAGCGATTTCATGTATCTGTCTGTCTGTAGCATTTGTGTAGGTTTTATTAGAGAATCATCCAATCAAATACCTACTGGCAAGGACTCCAAGTAATACAAATCAGAGCCTTTCAGACATACCAACACACTGATGGATGTGTGAAAATGTGAGTTCTGGAGCTCTGAAATTGCACAAGCAAGTAAATGACCATTATTGACTTGTTGACATCAATATTCAGAGCTGTGGTTTGTATTTTCCCATTGGTTTGAAGCCTTGAAAAATGAATTAAAAAGGCAATGATGTTATAATGGAATATTTAGAAATACATCAATGTTCAAAGGGGGAGTTGCTTCCCAGTAGGTTGCTTTGTTTCCCTAAAATGGCCATGCTTTAATACAGTGGTTTGTAGCAGAACTAAATCGATTAAAATGTGTTCATGAAGCAATTCTGACAAATAGGTTTGTCACTTGGCCCTTAATAGAGTAAGAATGGCATAAAATACAGGTTAAAAATAAGCAGAGAGACAATTATTAAAAGAGGTTTGATCTGCAGGTATCTTGTTTAAATACATAGCAAAGCATTGTGTTTGGGGGAGGTGGGTGGGTGAGGGGGGTGGAGGGTGAAAAAGTCAGTCTCCAGGAACAAGGAACAAATCACCCACTGCAGGAAATGGATCAATTGGGCAGAGGGAGTCCAGGTGGTAAATTTTCCTAGATAAATAGGCTTCTCATTGAGACTTAAAAACTACCACAGTGTGTGATATCCTGCGAAAATCAAAAAGACGATTGCACAGGAAATTGGCCTCCACCTGTTTTCCTTCCAGATTACTGAATGAATGTTCTGTGAGCAGAGAAAACTGACCCTGCACTATATTGTGGGCAGGTCCATATAGAGTAATGCTTATTGCTACCTAAAATGTGTATGTACAGTATACTAGGTGAGTTCACAGTATATGAGATATTCCAGCTGGAGAATAGGTTGATACAATAATCAATTTTGGAAGAAAGAACCCTGAAAAGAGAAAAGGAACCTACTTTTGCAACTCAGTCTCAAATCACAATGTAGCTAGCTACATAGCTACATTGGTCCATGCAAAATGTATTAGTTTCACGCTCTAAAATTGTGAGATGCCTACGTTTTTTTTTGGCCTATTCTTAAACATCATATACATTCACTGAACCAAGATTATGAAAATAAAATGCACATTTCTCGCTAGATATGTTATCAAAATGCATTTTAATGGCAAAACTATCTTAAAATATTGTATTATCCACTGAGAATAAAAGGAATGTCAGACATTTTTTTGTTTTCACAGACAGAAACCTGACAGTCACATGATGTGGACGCAGGCCAGTAGAAAAGAATATGTCTGTAGGCATCTCACAATTTTAGAGTCATTATTGTGAAACTAGTACATTTTGCGCTGTGGACCAACGCAGCTATTACACATTTTGATGTGACAATGGGTTGACTTTTGTCAGTTTTTTCCCCCAGTAAATATATCATGCTTTTGATGTTTGCCTTGTGCAGCTACCAATATTTTTGCAGCTATTCAAAAAAAAAAAAAAAAAGAAAAAAAATGGCTGCAGGCAGAAGTGGTTTGGACTGCACACTTCACAGCACACAAATGCACCAATACAAGTGAAAGCAAAGGCAACAATGAACCCTACTCACCTTTACCTCTCAAGCTTATTAAAGTGTTATTCAAGGTTCAACCCATAATTGTGTGTCTGTATATACCTGTCTCTCTCCAATAAATCTCCTTTTAAAGTGTAAACAGCTTTCCATAGCAAGAGACGTACCGATGCAGGAAGGCAGGGGGTTATCCCAGGCTCTCCTTTCGCCTGTCATACATTTCAGCGTGGAAGCCCCATGCAAGGTGTATCCGGGCTCGCATCTGTATGTGATGCTGCTCCCAGAGAAATGACCTTGGTCATTGACCTTGAAGCCAAACTGAGGCACGCCTGGGTCCTCACAATGAGACAATTCAAAACCTAGAAAGAGACAGAAAGTTCTTTACAGTGTGTACTTTTTGAAATACTCGCTATGGGACAACTAAGACCCACTGGAGAAAATTGAATTAGTTTTGTTTAGATGCATAGCAATATTCTCTTAATATTTGGCACACTCAAGTATTCTGTTTGTGAGCTCGCTGATATCACAGATCCTGTTAAGCTCTCATGCCGATTTAATAAAAAATATTATATTAGGAGCAATATTCCAATATTAGGGGAGATACTGGGGCATGAATTCACCTTATCAAATTTAATGTTGTTTTTCATAGTCTATGTAAGCTCAGTTTCCATGGTAATATTAGGAAAATTCTGTTTAGTCATTTGCACCACTTCGGAGAGCAGGATATGAAGAGGTATATAAATAGCTTATCCTTATAAGACCTTAACCAAGGTTTGATCTACGGTATTATCTGAATGATGAGGTGCGCATGGATTTGAGCTATCTTCTGGAAGACTGCAATAGGTTCATGTCTAAATCCTTAAAAATGGCCATTTGCAAAGCTGTACTTTTATCATTTGCCAATCTGCCATCATCCTGACATCTAGTGTGAATGGTTGCCATCTAAAACTGTTCACTGTAGGTTGATGTATAAGACAAAATAAATTATTGTGAATAATTCATACACAACTGAAGTTTTATTGAACTCTAGACCTCCTATTAAACATAACTAAAAACTTAGTGTGTGACATGGTAGTTCATAATGTCGCAATGTTTTTTCAGCCGATGTCCTTTTGTTTGTACGGGAAACTAACTTTTCTCTGCATCAGTATGGGGAAGGTGAGGTGCAGAGGAGTAAGTAAAGTAATGCTCCACTCTACTTTCACAGCAGAAAGACAAAACAACTTCAAAGTGGTATGCAAATCATCCTGCATGACTCCATTTAAACAATTAGATTTTCTAATTCCAACTATGCATCTAAGAGGGCACTGGTAAATGTGGGTGTGCTTTGGTGAACATCAGAACGCACCTTTAACATCTCATCCTACGCTGAAAACATAGCTCTCTGAAAGCTTTGTTAATCAAACGTGACAACTTTCTTGTGATCATGTCAGCGGTGGAATTTACAATCAGTTCTGTGATGGTTTCAGAAATGAGAACCATTTAAAATTAAATTGATTCAGAAAGTATGTTACATTTGTCAGGAATTAGTACAGCTGTCACATGGTATTTAATAACTGAATTGATGTGATTGTGATACTGACTAGCTTTTACTCTTTATGTGCTGTCTTTGTTCATACCAGCTTTACTTAACCTTGCTGCATATAACTAATGTACAGCACACTTACATCAGGCCCTAGTTGTTGGTGTTTATTATGTGCTAAGTTCAAACTAATTTGTAACACGTACATGCTTTTTTCTCTATAAAAGCTTGCTTGTTTACATGCTAATCCTGTCTACATGCAGTCTTTTTGTATGTGAACACCAACTTGAAGGCTCCAGCTACTTATTTTGTTTTCTACTCAAGATAAATGTTGTAATGCTAGTTTGAAATAGAGAATTAGAGGGGTTTATACTTGAGTACAGTTGAGTAAAGTTAAAGTTGAGTATTTTGCCAAAAGGATAAAGTTGTTTCATTTAATATGTTCTTGGTCACAACAGAACTCATACATTTGGTTTTGACTAGCTTGGGTTGTGTGCACTGCAAGTAGAAAGTTCATACTTGTTGGCTGTGTGCACTTACTGGAGTAGACCAGTTTGAATCCTTCTCCTGTATTTTCTGCATCACTGTAAAATTCCAGCCACAGATGGTTTGAAGTGGAGATCAGCGTCAGGCCCAGCATAGATGACCCAGTGAACGCTCCAAGAACATGGGCTGTGTTGTCTTTACCATCATAAATCTGGAAAAACAACAGTACAATGTAGTGATAACGCAAGTATAACATAATGACCAACCTGAGATAGTCCATCATAGTTCAAAGACAGGGATTGAGTTTTCCTCATCGTTACTGATTAGTTTAACATTTTAGGCAGTAAGAATGCGTGTGCATGTGTGTTTACCTTGAGTATATCCCCCTGGGCAAGGTGAAAAGTTCTAGCAGAGATGTTGATGCCTTTCCCAGCCTGCACCTGGTTATCAATACACAGTGAAATGTGCCAAAAGTTAACATTCCTATGGAAGCCCAGAATCTATATTAAATTATGTTGCCTGAGCCACTAAATAAACCAATAAACTATCTTCTTCAGCTACCTCACCTTAGCATCAAGAATCAACATGCAACCAAATTTAGATTTATTGACTGACAAAGTGGAAAACATGAACTCACAAAGATTTGAAGATAGCAAATAACTTCCACTCATTTTCATAATAAATTTTATATTTGTACCAGCATGCAAATATTTAGAGTATTTTTTATAAAGTAACTACAAGGCATAATGAGCTATATTGCATTGATTGAGTAAGAACACATTAAATGTATTTTCAAATCCGCTCAGTTTGGTTACCTGAATGCTGTAGATGCACTCGTGGTTGTTGTCATAGTTCATTGGGTAGTTTGGAGAGAGAAGGATCCCTTCATTGTTTATAACTGAAGAACCACACTCGGCTAATGACGGAGACAGAAAACAGATGGTCAACGAATGGTAAACATGTTTAAAGTTTTATAATGATGTGGTGGGACCATGTGGGAAAACAGAATTACTCAAATTTTTAAATCTAACTTTTAGAATTTTTTCTTCTCTTCATAAAGTTCGATCCGACTGCATAAATGTTTTTTGTACATTGTATGAGCAGTCATATAGAACACATCAGAGGTAAAAGATTTTTTTCATCTTACAGAAGATGATGATTCCTTTTTCCTCCGCAGATGAATAAACACGTCTAACGTGTGCTTGTGTGCATGTGTGTGTCCATGGGAGCAATTTAATAACACTGTTAACCAGCTGTGTTGTCAGTCATCTATTTCTGTTAAAGAGAATGAGCAGGTAGTAAAATTCAGAAACTCATTTTCCTAACAATACCCGCTCTGCACTTCTCACATGTGTCCTCTATCCACAGTATTCATGTCCCCTTCCTCTCTTTTTTTCCCCTCTCTCTCCCCCCCTTTCTTCACCTCTCTGTGTCTCTACTGGTGTAATAGTCATATTACAGCTGTCATATCGTCAATAAATCACGCTGCTACAGTTTCCATTTAGAAAATTACCTCTCCACCCTCTCCCTCTTTCCCCTTTAACTCCCTGGCTCTTGCTCTTTCTCTCTCTCCCTCTCTATGAATAGAGCTCCTTTACTCTCCTCTACTTCAATCAACCGTTCTCTTCCGCTTCTCTCGAGTTTCCTCTTTTCTTATCCCATTTCATTCTTTTCTTTTCCTTTTGTCTTTTTCATCCTACTTCTCTCTCTTTTTGCCTTCACAGCAGTAAATAGAAGATAATGTCTACAAATTATAGAAGAGTACAGGAAAAAAGCCAAAGGCACATTTGATTTTTACAAAAGAAACTATTCTGGCCCTACTGAAAACATCCCTTTGGACAGTATTGAAAACGGTATGTTTGACCTACTAGGGAAGTAAACCACAAAAACCACCATAGAAAAACTTTTAATCTGCAAAGTATATCTCTTAAGTTAATTAAACTTACTAAAGAAACACTCACATTTGGATTTATGTGTCTTTCCATTGTTAGTCTTCTTGATTTTAAAGTTGAATGACAATGGAGGAAGCAACAAAAGCAACCAAACAATAAAAAGTTCACAAAACTATGATATTGTGCAGCTAACGCAATGCAAAGGTAGTCTTATCTTTTCTTTCCTCTCCTCTTCATCTCCTCCTTCGTGATGTGCACGACATCATACAGCAATACAAACAACACACAGGAACTAAATATAGCAAACCGCACTACACCATGGAACACGAATGAATGAATCACATTAGTCTTTGCACGTTGATGACAAAGAGCCAAAGACATAAAAACTGACACTGCTAACAGTTTGTGAAACGTTCTCATGAGCAATCTAAATCTAAAATGTCCTCTTTTACAGAACATGGATGGTAATGTCTGTCTCTCTGCACCTGTATATTATCACACTTCTTTTGGCGTTGATTCACACATCTTTTGAAGGAGTGCAGAAATATGTTGTGCTGTCTCTTTTCCTATGTGCTCTTAATGTTGCCCCTTATTGATTCTGCATTTGCACCCAAATCAAACCTCATTTGCAAATTTCTTGCTTACAATGACCCTGAAGTTAGTGGTACAGTACAAGGTATTGATCCTTGTGGGGAAATACATGCTCTGCATCTGACTAATCCCAACTATTGAGAGAAAGTAAGCAAGCACTACTCTGAATACTAATAAAGCTGAAGGAACACAGCACAAATGCAGGGAGATTAGGCAAACAGGGATTTAAAGTCATGACCCTCAATCATCGTTTTCATCTTGGCTTATTAGTATGAAATTAAAACACAAAGTTTTTTCTTTACTGATCGACAGCCAACATAAATGTTCTCCATCTGATGATCCATTCTTGTTTGGAGTGTGCCTGTGAGTGTATGTTTATAGACAAATTCCGGTTGTAGGCAGAAGTAGACAAGCTGACATTACTGCAGTGGCGCCTCACATGTAAACCCGCATATGACACAATAATGTATGGGAAAGGAGCTCACATTTTGGCCGCTTTTGCCAAGAAATATGTCCAGGAGATCCTATAATAAATAAAACTTCAACTTTCCAATTAAATTTGGTCCCATTTTACCAGACTGCTGTGCTGTTATCAGCTGCACCAGCAGTAAATTTAAAAAAAAAAAACGGAAAGTAAAAGCCACAAGACTCTGCTCCGTGAAATATATTTAACGCCTGTAAATCTCCAGTAAATCTTCATGTTGGGATCGCATTCTGAGCACTTAAGACCGAGCGATCTACTGACAGATGGTGAGCTGCCACCCTGCATATTTCTTGGCAGCTTGGTACTATGTTACCTGGTTGAAATTTCACTTTAATTTACACTCATGATGCGTTTTCAATTTTTATTGAATAGTGCATTACTTCTGATTACAATGCAAGAAATCATGTGAGTTTAATGATTCAGATCATAATAACTTCTGCTGGGTTCAATTTGCTACACACAGCACTTCCACATCCAGATTCTAGAGGTCGGACTGAAGAGTTACATTTCTTATTTCTTCCCCTAAGCCTGTGTTATAACCAATTTCAGACTCATGCTTTTAGACTCGATAACTTCCACATTTACACAGACTACCTCCATCTGTCAGAGGGGTGACTGCCGACTGTGATTAACCCAAACATCTCCTCTACCACCGTCAGTGTATATACGTTCCGTTCCACTCTGCCACTGCAGTAATGGCGGCGGTGCTGAAGAGCACAACATATAAATCAGCTGCCGGATTCGTCTATATGCATGACAGCCCATATTTAAAATTATTGTCATTAAATGTTTTGAAAACCCACTGAGACACAACTCAATATATTCAAAATGTTTCACCTCAAGTTAAAACATTCATTTCTAATGGACATGTCTTCAGCCCACATTAACTTCTTGGGCAGCATGATTATGGATTAGAGTTCAAGAAAAACCTTTTATGTTCTGACTCATCTGGTTTTAAGAGTAAATGCAAAATTGTCCTTCAAGTTACAGACAGAAACTTTAAGACAATGCCTACTTCAAACAACTAAACCCTCTTTTCTTTTTCATGCTTGAGCATCATATACAGTATATTTTGTTTTATATTGTATTGTGTGCAGAACTGTCCCTTTTACTTCAGATTATTCAATAAGTCGTTCAACAGCATCCACAGTAACAGTATGATAAAAATGTCCAAAAATCCGATATTAAATAAAAAAATTCTAATAATTTCTGATAATGTCCTTGCTTGTAAAAATAATAATTATAAAGGATTGTACAGGATTGTGAACAGGCCAAAAATCTCTGCCCACTGGTGACTCACGTCTAAGAAATATCACTGACATTTATTGTTCATCCACTGACCGAAACTTGGCTTATATAAATGTAGCTTTTGAACAGAGTGCTGTCTGTGGGACTTCTATTCAGTTTAGTGCCATTTTGTTCTTTGTATTTAATACATTTTGGACACTCTATAACAGGAAACACTGTTTCACAGAGGCACATTCAACTATAAAATCTACGTCCAAGGTGGAAATGAAGAAAATCATCGGACACGCTCCTTTTCTGTTCTGAAAAGTTTTTCCTCTTTCAGTCACATCATTATAGAGTGCAAAAGGAGCCATGTACAAAAAAATAACTAATTTGTGCTCTCGATGTCGTGCTCTCGATTTAATAATTTGTGCTCTCGATTTAGTAATTTGTGCATTTGATTTAGTTAGGCGTGCTCAAGGATTTCGCCCACATGCCAATCTCTCCTCTGGTGTACGTCCTGTCTATGGATCATTTGGATTTAATATGGTTCTATTTTGATCTTGGACTAAGATATGTAGATATACTTTAACCACAACACTGTGAATACGGGACAGAATATGGAATAATGGACTTTTTCACCATAAACATTTTCATGCTCCTGTGGATGTCATTCGGTTCATAAAAACTCAGCTTCAGGGTTGTGGACGATAAGCGATAGCTTACAGAAAATGGATGGATGGATGGATAATACATCCATCCATTTTCTATAGGCTATTGCTTATCCTCCGGAGAGTTGCGGGGGAGCTGGAGCAGATCTCAGCTGGCATTGGGTGAGAGGTGGGCTACACCCTGGACTGGTCGCCAGTCAATCACAGGGCTGACATACAGAAACAGACAACCATTCACAGACCTACAGGTAATTTAGAATTGCCAATTAATCTAACTTGCATGTTTTTGGTCTGTGGGAAGAAGCAGGAGCACGTGGAGAGAACACAGGCAAGCATGGGGAGAACATGCAAACATATATTACTAAATCAGGAGCACAAAATAGTCTTTTTTTTCTCCACGGCCCCTCCCGGGCTCTGTACTTCCTTAACCTTTGTATTTGTGCCATTTTCTTCACTGTCTTTTAAAAGCAAACAAAGTTCTTGGCCTTGTGTGTTTGCTTTTGAACTGAGGCTGCCCAGGTTCATAAAAATATACCATGACATTCAGAACTATGTATTTTTCCTTGTCAACAATCTGGGCAAACATTTCTGTGTTTGCAAAGAACCTCAAGACACTGGCAGCAAAGCAGCAGCCTGTTTTAAAGACATGTGGTCACTGGAGCCTTGCGTTCTGTTAGATCAACTATTAAACAACACGGTTCTCCTCCTTTATCTTTGTTTGTGAAACCCAGAGATAATTAAGAAAGTAAGATAAAGTATTTGCACTAATAATCAAATCAGAAACTTGTCTTGGTAGCTGAATGGCCAAAAACCCAGACAAACTATTCTATATATGTCCTCTCTTGTCTACTGTAACTCCATTTTCACTTGCCTCAGCAAAGTATCCCAAGATCGTTTACAAGTGGTTCAAAATGCTGCTGCTAAACTCAGGTCCTCCAAAAGGTCTCATGTGACACAGATTCTGATTGCTCCTCACTGGCTCCCCATCGAATTCAGAATCCAATTCAAAGTTCTTGTGATCACCTATAGAGCTCTGCATGGTCAGGCACCTGTCTACATTAGAGATCTACTGCATCAGGGTTTGCTGGTTGTTCCTCAATCTAGGCTTAAAACTAAAGTAGACTGTGCTTTTGAGGTTGTGGCTCCTAAACTTTGGAACTCTCTCCCTTTGGACTTAAGATTACTGGACTCTGTGGGCACCTTAAAAAAGCAGCTCAGACTTACCTTTATGTAATTTTTCCATTTTCTATTTAATTCTGTTTTTTAATTTGTTTTATGTCTGCATGTATGTTTATGCTTTATTTTTTCTGCGAAGCACTTTGTGATGTTTCTGCTCTTGAAAGGTGCTACATAAGTAAAGTTACTTACAGTATTGATTCTACGTCATGTTATCACATACCAACACATCTTGGTAGAGGAGCGCTCCACATTCTGCGACCACCTCCCAGACAGATTAACTCCGGTGCCCCCTCAAGGCGGTACCCCATATTGCAGGAAAATGATAAAGTGTCTCCAATGCCAAAACTGTAGCCGTTTCTCCTGCCGAACCGAGGCATTCCAGGGTCCTCACATGGCTCTAAGGTGTATTCTGCAGAAAATAAATACATAACAAATACATGAATAAACATAAAAAACTACTACAGTGGGTCAGCACTATGAAATATATGCTTTGGTTAAAATTCATGACAAGAAACAAAAAAATTATGTATGCATTTACATAGAGTAGAATTATATATGTATAAACTAGTCCAGGACTATATCAGTGAATCAAAATACATTTTAAAATTAGTACTGTATTCAGTCATGTTTTTGAGCAACAACTATAAAAAATAAATAAATTGAATAAGTGCCATAAGGGTAAGTGAGAGACGATAAGAGTGTAAAATCAGACAACCTATAACTTTCACTCTCAAAGTCCTGGAAAATCCATTTAAATGCTACAAGTAAGCCGACACCATAACCATTAAATATTAAATGAAACATACAAACAATTCATGGCAATGATCTCCCTCTCTCTGTAAAAAATCTTCTTTAATAATTCAATGACTCTTGTCATAAAAACTCTTGACAATGTATTCCATTAAAATACAATCTTTGCACAAGAACTTGTGAACAATTAGCACTCAAAGTCAGAGTCTGGGTTGTCCTGAAATGCACTTGTAGGAGATTTTTTTTTTCTGCTTGCTGAGAATGACAATGTGATTTGTATTTCAGAGTGTGCTGCGGCATGACACCGCATGTTGAGCATGTTGAGATTCACAAGTCACATCTCTGGTGACACCTCCCATGTGTAACACTCTGAGTATCAGTTTATGCCATCTGGGAGGAGATAAAACGTCCGTCAGTGTAGACTCAGATCTAAGTACTTCTTTTTTGTCTGTGAAGATTCTCAGTCATCCAGGTCATGGTTATATAAAGGAGGTTGAATTGAAGGCAACTGCACTTTTCACCTCTCATCCAAGGGGCTTCTTCAGTTCTAACTGACTGGAGAGGAGTAACGGCTATTTAATCTCTGTGGGGTCATTATCAAGGTCATTGACACCACTTGGTTTGTTAGTGCTTCTGGCTGTTGTAACGACAGTCGTTAGAGTCATTAGAGTCACCTGAGGCCTAGCGTAGTTGTCACATGAGCCCAAATGATAGGACAGCTCTTTTTTCCAGAGTCAAAGAGAGAGTGCTGAGAGGGAAGTTAAGTAAAGGATTTTCATTTATAAGGGGCAGATTGGGCTTTGTCCTAATTATACCCCTTAATCCTTCATTTCATTTTGGATGAGATTGGTGGTGAAGTAACATGACTCTGTATTGGGATAGCATTTGTGACTTGTACACATCCTGAGGAGGCAATGAAGATCCATCTCCATCTCTTTTCTTCTTCTTGTGTTGTTTAATGGCAGACTGCGTCCAGTTTAATGTTGTGTAACCTCTGTTCATCTTTTTTTTTGTGAGCTATTCAGATGGTTTTATGGTTAATCCTCGAGGCTAGTGGGGAAATATTTCAGTGTAGAGGGAGAGTGAGAGCTAAGCATTCACTTAACACAGCAAAGTTTTGTGTTGAGGGGCTGCGCCATATAGGGCTATGCAAAACCCTCCACATGAGGCACATTTCTGTGAAGCTAACAATTGAATATGACATCAGGCTGTGTGTTCTTCCACTTGTATTTCCTGGTGGTTCACTCACTTGATGCTTTTCTAGTCTTTTTTGTTTTCTTGTTTGTTTTTAATTCAGTATATATACCTGGGACTCCCTGTAAAGTAGTATTGATACCCCAAACTATAGGCCCATTTCTAAACTGCAAAATAAAGCCAATGTTTTGGAAAAAGCCAAGTAGCTTGGATATGCACAGCAGTCAGACAATTTTCTGTCATGGCTGCTATTGGTTGCACACCACTGACACGACACAGCACAGCACAAAATCTTCAGTGACATCTTGATGCATGGTTATGCAGGAGCTTGGTTTTGCTGGATCTCAGTGTGGCTTTTGACACCGTTGATCACTGTGTGTTGACTTTTGTAGGCAGGTGATGGTCTGGGTCAGCTCTGCACACTCTTAAAACTCTGGCGGTGCAAGACTCTGTTTTGGATCCCATTTTACTTGCAGTGTATATGCTTCCCTTTGAGAAGATCATTTGTAGCTTTAAACAGTACACAGCTGGGTGTGGTAAGGTGTGGTCTGTTGTACTTGTGACCACACCCAGCTGTGATGTAACCTCGTACTATAGTGAAACAGTACATCAGTGCTGCACAAGTATTGACCAACAGCTATGCAGATTCAATTATACATCTCATTTAACTCAATTGCCTAAACTCAATCAATAGCTGGATTGCAAATAATCTGAGGGAATTATATTTGTATTAACCAAGTTTTATTGTGCCCTAGTCATCTTTGTTCCTAAGGTGAAGGAAAGTCTTTTTCTTCCATCATCTGTTATGTATGATCCAATTCAAGATCCTTTTGATTAGTTCTGCAAGGTCACCCGTCTACATTAGGTTGAATTCACACCTAATCAGGCATTGTGGTGAAAATGCCAGTCCGTTCCTTCATTTTAATGGGGGTAATGCATTTAGGCTGTGGTGTTGGGGGCCGCAGGGTTGCTGCAGTGACCTGCGGCAAGAAAGTTGAACCAGAATCAACTTTTGGAGAAACGCAACCCGACACCACGTTGTGGTGGCCAATCAAAGCTGGCATTCAGACTGATCAGAGCTGTAAACTCTGCCATGAGGGAGTAAAAATACATTACTAGGAAGAGGGGACGACGTTTCTCTTCGTTTGATAACGTTAAAAGTAAAGTTAGACTTTGCTGATGGCTTCCCAATTCATTTTAAAAAAGATGAGAGAAAAAGACAGAGAGAGCTCAAGTTAGCTGAGAGCACCAGTGAGAGAGAGAGAGAGAGCAGTGGTTGTTGAGTGAACTAGAGAGTGAATGAAGAGAGCGAGCAGTGGTAGTGAGAAAGCTGGTGAATGAGAGGAATAAAACATTATTTTCTAATTGTTTCATGGCGGTTACAAATAAACACGCCCATACCACCACCCCCACTATGCACTTCCATACAGCCCTTAGGAGGTGCACCTCAATGCCTGAATACAGCCTTAGTGAGCCACTACTTTTGTCACCAGAAGGTCACAGAGACCCTGTGATTAGGTCTTGTTAGTTGTAACTCACTCTGTGCTTCAAATTAAAGAAGATTTTGCTTTTGTGGTTGTGACCTGCCAGACCTTAAGATCTGTGGACACTTTCAAAAAGCAGCTCAAGACCCACCTGGTTACATCTGCCTTTGTTTGGCTTTCCACACTTATATCATGTCTGTATTTTATGTCTTACTTTGCTGCTTTTACTATATTTCTTTAATACCTTCACTGCTTAAGGCAAAGCTAAGACAGATCATTTACCACAGTATATTGTATGTAGACTTAAGTGACTTCATCCTGGTAGAAATGTTGCTCTTCTCTGTTTTCTTTAAAGAGAAGCTATTATTTCACTGTTGCAGATCTTCTTTGAATGACTTTCTTTCATTAGTTCTACAGTATCATACTGAATTGTTCCAGTATGTGAGGTAAAAGGGAAAACTGACTTCTTGAATTGTCCAAATTGAGGGTAAATGGAATCTAGACCTTGTTTAAGAAGAATAATAGTACAATATGACTGTTGTTGAGTAAATTACCAGAGAAAGTTATGTTGAAGCCCTCATATGAAATGGAAAAGTCAGAGATGAATCGAAGCTGGGCTTTGAAGTTGCCATAGAGACCAGCATTGATGTTGCTAGGCAACTCGTTGCCGGTCAGGCGAGCCAGTGGTTGCAGGAAACTCCCGTTCTCAGTAACCAAGAGGTAGTCGTGTTGGTCCTCCAGATGAAAAGAATTGAATTGAAACTGGACTCCTGTTAGACACAAGGACAGAGACACACACAGACAAGAAGAAGAGAGTTTTTGGCCGATATAATGTATAAATACAATCGTATACAATATTTTACAGTCTGATCACAGCAGATACAAAGTCTACATTATTGCTGACATCATGACAGGTTAAAAATACATGAAAATAGTCAACATTAATTGAATTGTAATCTATGAGTAGCATTAATGTGTTTTGTTTGCCACCATCTTCTCTGTATACATGCATTGACGATTGCAAAGAACTTGCTGTAACTATGCTATAAACAATAGGAAACAGTAACATAACATAATACAAGTTTGTAGTTGTAGTATAATATTATGCAAAATACTTGATATGTGCTAAGACAGATCATGTGTGTGTGTGTGATCTTGGTACTTCTACTGCTGCACTGCTGTGTGTACCACTTGCTACTTTCTCTCACTCTGTCTCTCTCTATTAAAGAGTGTGGATCTGTGTTCGTCTCTTGCCTTTCCCGTGGCTGACTTCAACAGTCCAAGTACAGTTGAGAGATGAAGGGTAGCTGTCTGGATAGCCGGGACTAAGGATGGTTCCCCAGGGACCTCTAACATCTCCGCCACATAGAGCTGGATAGATTGAGAGAGACAGAGTGGGAGAGAGAGAGAGATATGTGCAGAGACAGGGGACAAAGGCAGATAGAAGGTTAGGATCAGATAGTTGATAGCTAAAACAGATAATGTTTCCCTAAGGACCTTTAATACCACTTCTGTAGTACATATACACACACATATAACCACACACAAACGCTAGACTATTAGGATAGAAAGGTCTGTATGCACTGACAGTTGCAAAATATGTGTCTTGTCATCCATTAGGGAAGTGTTTGAATGTGTATTCCCTTAGAGCTTTACTTTAAATGTTTGAGCTCGTCTTTTCTCTTTTATTCCTCTCACTGTCGCACAAACATGAATAATGACAATAATGGATTATTCACTCTACTCACTATATATTTTTATGTCCCTGAAAGTAGCTAACACCAGGTTATGAGGTAAGTGATTCTAAAAACTAAAACTATTTTTCTGTTTAAAGAAACTTAGTTTAATCTAGTTGCCTGAATTTTAATTATGCAAACCTTCTTTCAGTTGTGTGTAAGACAGCTCTTCAACACATCAACTGTAGGTCAGCATATGTGGTAGAGATGATGACAGTAATCACAGTCCCCTGCATCTCTAAGCTGTGACATGCTCATCAGACAGAAACCTCTCTCACCAACTCATCCTCATAATTAAACGACAGTATATATATCTAAAATTCAGCTGGCAAAAAAATGACATTTAGTTACGTTTACACCATCTAGCGGCTGTAATGCACTCTAGAATGATCCCCAGGACCGTAAAATGCCGCTTTCCAAAACTGTTACAAATCACTGTTAAAAAATAATTATGATTATTTTTTAACAGTGATTTGTTCTACGTGGTTCTGCCACATAGGCATAGGCCAACACAAAAGTGCATGGGCCATCTTTTCCAAGAAAAACTGACTTATGTAAAGTTAGAAGAACAACAAAGAACAAACAGACAAACTAGAAAAATGAGCGACCAGTTTACTTTGCAGCATTCTGCACATTGTGCACAAAGGCAATAACAACAAAACACTGCCTGTCCAACATGCTCAACCAACAAAATATCACTGCAATAAAGGCTGTAGGCTACCCAACCGCATAGACAAAAAGCCTGTCCAGTCCAAAAAACAGTGTATTTGCACTGGCAAGACCGGCTGCTCATCAGCTCTACAGCACACTGTATTTAATTAATTAACTATTTTATTGCACAAGGTGGTAACAAAACCTAAACAGACAGCAGAGAAGGTGTTTACTTGGACAGGAATTGCACATGTAGGCTAACATATATCCCTTGTGCATGCATTATAGCCTACAGTCATTGTTGCTTCAGTATCAGTCGCAAAACACCAAATCTGCACATTTTATTGAAAACTACAACCATACTACTTTGATGTGAAGCACCTTGATTTTCCATTCTTGACTGTGCAGGGAAATACATACAAATCTGGCTGTGAATGTGGTTTATAAATGGCACATAAATCAGCAGGTGAACCCATAACTGCGAGGAACATGATTTTAGTTGGGGAAGCGGGGGTGCTGACTATTAAACACCCCCTCCCCAAAAAATGTTTGAGTTTATTAAATACTTGCGGTGATTGCACCGCAGCAGAAAGGAATGTGTGTCTCCCCGTTGAGAGAGACACTGTGTGCATTTATGCACGAGGCACAGCAGTGTAACTTCATTGATTATTTAAACCTCCCGACACGCCGACAGGATCGGTCAGGATCTAATGTTAATTAATGTTCTGTGTTCTTCTACACATCCGAAAGGTCACACACAGTCCGGGTTCATACAATGAAATTGTTTGGAGTAAAGCAGCTGTCCTCCTGAGAAAGCCCGAGCTCTATCAGAGCTGTCTAAAAAAATATTTCAGAAGCTAAAAGTTTAATTCTGTTTCCTCTGGAGAGTTTCCTCTGTCCTGTCAAGTTGATAACTACAACTAGTAGTCGGCCTGCTACAGACAATTCTAACCGGCATTTGTCAACTGGGTCCATGAGCGTCATCTGAATTGCGTCACTTCCCTGGGTCATAATTACAACAACCGCTAGATAGCATAAACGTAACTATAGGTCGTTTTGGCAGCCTGAATTTTAGACCTATGCTGTTGTTTTTCTTGTGAGGATTTGCTGGCTCTCACATAATTAGGGTAACACTGTGAATAGCCGAGGTTTAGAAGAGCTTTCTGTGGACCCCTGAGAGCTCATCCACATTCTGAAAGTGCTAACACATTGTACATTGTACATACTTTCTCCACCACAACATAGCTGTTAAAAGTTCAAGATTCAAGCTGCTAGTATCTTCCATATTGTAGTGACTTATCACAACTACTAATTTGTCCTCATGACTACATTCCTGAGTAAGTTTTATATGTTTTATATTTGAAAATACCTATTTGATGTTTTATTTCGTCTGGTATACAATGTTAAGAATGTTAAGGATCACAGAGTTAATTGAAAAAGTGAAAAATATGTTTTTGTGATGTCTATATCATTAATTCTGCATGTATTGTGAGCCAAGGGATGTGTCAAAAAAGTAGAGAAAAACAAAGTTATTGAAGCAATTTGCAAAGTTGCTTGCTATATAACAAGTGACCATCTAGACAAAAAGCGTAATTTATTTAATTAAGAAATGTAGGAGATTTGAAACCCATTTGTAAGATGTGGTTACCTTGGGACATACTCTCTGAGCTCTGAGCTGTTTAAAGGCAGAAAACAATATGCAAAATATAACAAGTGTGCAGATTGTGCAAGAACCATAAAATGTTTTTTATTTCTGAAATCTATTTTCAGGTAATACGGTTTGATTTCAAGTTATTCAAAGCAGTGGACCAGTGAAGCAATCACAATGTTTCTTAGAGACTATTTAAAACATTTTGAACCTCACAGTATGGCCCCAGGATGACCCTGCAAGTTCTGCACACAGTTCAGCAGTGCACATTGTTATGCAGTAAGGGACGCACAGAGTTGAAACCAGGTCCTCAGAAAAGCATGGAAAAAAAATCTGTTGCTCATTCTATGCATACTAATGCATACTAATGCATAGAATGAGCTGGTGCTTCATTTCTGCTCGCTCCAGTTGGTTCATCTTACAGTTGGACAACTTGCCTGTCATTTTCCTTTACAATAAATCTATAAAATTCCATAACATAACTTCAAAAGTGCATTGGTGGCAGAGCAGTTGGACAGCATGATTAGAGAGAAGGTCAGAAAGTTCTGCTTAAGCGTCTTTGAACAGGACATTGTACCATTCCCACTGCTGACAAAAGCTACAACTGCAAAAAAAAACCCAGGCAAGTCATGCATTGAAAATGTGCTCAAACCACAACAGAGCATCACTATCTTCAGACTTAACCACCACAGTTTTTACAACATCAGCATTCCCCCAAAACAAGGCTGAGTGAGTAGTGAGAACATTTCCAAACTAAATAAATACACAGGTGCAGGCTGGCATGTGCGCCCATACACACACATGCTGTATACACACAACCTGACACACTCACTCATGCACAAAGCTTGCATGCACACACACACAGCGCTATTAATTATTAATACTTTTCTGCCAGGAAGCTCTTAATGTTGAATGCTGAGGTATGTGAGAAGTCTGAAACACTGCATTACATCTCGATCTCTGCCAGTTCTTTCTCTTTCTCCTTATCTCACCTTCTTTTTCAGTTTGCCTTTTACATCTCCTTCCACCTTTCTCTGTCAGTAAGTTTTTATATCATTTCTCTCTTTCTTTTTCTATACCTGAATAAAATGATTCTATAGACTTCTATTCTTTCTATATAGAGTGATTCTACTATAGCATTAATCTTTGGACTTCAAAAAGGCTGACAAAGTTTATATTTGATGCATTTACAATTATATAACGAAATGGATACCTCAGGCTTACAGAAAATCTGATTCATTGGGGTTCATTCTTTAAATATAAACATAACATAAACTATTTTGGTTCAAAATCTAGAAATATTTAAAATTTTCTGTTTGGTTAATGTGATAATCTTGTCATTACTTCTTTCAAATTACATCCCACTTCATACACGATATGAACAACTCAAGGTTGAGTCTGCTTCTTTAGGTGCTTTGATTCATCACATACTATTTGTCAATCATCAAACTAGACCATTTCTCACCCACCACAGCAGCAAATAGTTTCTATATGTTCCTATATTTGTTGTATGGGTACATACTGTGTAAACACAGGCATTCAGCTCACAAATTCTGGCCAGCATGCTTGATGTTGATATTCTCAAACTGCCTCCTCAAAGGAAACACTGCCAGTCCTAGGAACTGAACGATTTAAATGTGGTTAACAACCGAATGAGCTAACAAGTCGAAACCAAGCAAGCTGCCACAAAACTGATGCAGCAGTGCCGTATCCTTCTTTTCTCCCTGCTACACCATGATTGGAGTGAGTGAGAGAGAGGGAGAGAGTCTCCTTTCTCCGTTCACCTACTCCTGCCCCCTCCCCCCTTTTAACTCCTTGATTTGGGAGAGAAGAAAGAGGAGGTGACAGCCAACACAGGCTCTCGTCAACCTTACCTCAAACCTTCCAGTGTTCACGGTTCACACAGGAGAGAAGGTGACAGGAGGCACATGGATAAAAGCACCACACACACACGCACACACACAGAGGCACAAGTACATATACAGCATGTGCTCACATACAGTACATGTGGGCAGACACACACACACACACACACACACACTACATGCCCACAGATCTCTAATCTTCTTCTCAAATCATCCCCTATCAGCCACAGCAGTCTTCACTGCAAATTGCCCCTGTGTGCATCCAAGAGTGTGTGTGCATGCACATATGTGTGTCTCTACAGTATGGGATTCAACCGGTGGGTTTGTCGCAGAACAACATGTTCTAAATGACTCAGCTACCCATATAGGGATGGCAGGCTCTTCTGCTGATCTTTCACACACCACAAATGTATTGTCTTTTTTAAATGGATCAACTGGATCATCTATTTCTGTATCAAAAAAAATGAAATATGATAAAAACGATAATAGTATCTGTTGACGTATCTTACCTCTCATCTTAAAAAAAATTTAATTAATCTGGTCATCACTTTTTTGGATAAGTGGATATTTCATTTTGGAGCAAAACTCCTCATTTGTAGTATAAAATGTTAGCACACTTATCATGAGCAAGTCGGCCGTCAAGTTGGCCTTGCCATGTCATGTCAGAATGTCTTCAGACACTGCATGATATGCATGTTGTCTCTGCATCAACGTCCAGATGAAATGTTGTGTTGCATTTAATGTACTTTCTTTACACTAGAATGATGTGAAAGTGGTCTTATATTTACATCTGTAAAAAATACAACAAAGTCAACAGCTGTGAAGTTAGGGGGATAACAGGGTGGGTAATTACTGTCTCTGTCTCCGCCACTGACAAAAGATGACAGAGGGCTGAGAGCTATTTAATTAGTGCTGCTACAACATATATATATTCTAAAGCAAAGAAAGTACCATTATCAATCAAGTACCATACATTAGTTCTATTGTGACCTCCTGTAATTATGATGGAGGATACAGTATGTCAAATTCTAAGAAACTTCTGTTTCCTAAATATTCTGTGTGATAAATCACATCTCTCTCGACTTCTCCCTAATTAGAGGTTCTTTTCAGTTATTTACCGTCACATGTCGGTAAAGGGTGGCTCCACCAGTGGTTCTTTTCACATACTAGCGGCTCCTCATGGCTGAGTCTGTAGCCAGAATCACAACCAAATGACACTGTGGATCCTATGGAGAAATCCTGTCCATACCGAATACCGTTGACAGGGATACCAGGGTCCAGACATGAGTAGCTGTCCACTGTAACACCTGAAAAACAAAAATGTTTGAATGTCTAGATGGTATGCACATACAGTACAGGAAAGCTTTATCATGTTTGGTTTTGCTGATCTGCCTAATCTAAAACTCAGATGGTTTGCATCTCCACATAAAGCACCATGTTGTGCAATTTCGGTTATTTGGGTTTTTTTTTTTACAGGTAAATGACTGGTTCATCTTGTGAAAGGGTATGTGGTGGGATATTATTGTGATGTTGTGTCCTGACATCACACACACCCACTGGGAGGGTAGTCAGAGACATTCTGTGAAAATATTTTTCCCCAAAAACATATTTTCCCTACATAGTCAGTATATGGATTCATGTAATGCGCATTTTCTGATCTGTAGATGGACAAAATATGGAGGATGATATCTTGTATTTATGAATGCATGTCCACATGTGCATATGCATAACTGTACTGTATTCATTTCTGACTTACTTTCATACAATATTTTGAAGCCAGCATTCGATCGGCTGTTATCAGTGGTAAAGAGCAGATACAAAAAGTTGCTGCTGCTGAACAGGAACTGTGGCACCTGGGTACCATTAAAAGATCCGACCAGAGGAGACAGGAGGTTGGGTCCATCGTGGATCTCGAGGAAGTCATAACCCAGCTCTGTCTGGAATCTGTGAGACAATACCAGAATATAATTTTTTTTTTTTGCTGATATCTCACTTTGTCAATGTCATCAATGACAAAAAATGACAAAACTATCGATGATCTTCACAAAATGGTGGGTCTGTTTGTTGCATGCATTCCTCATTATTTGTGACTGAATCACTTTGATGGCCAAATGATTCTTAAAACCTGCTAAATTTACAAATTAAGCTTAGCTTTAAAATAATTGTTGGAGAGGAAACATTCACATCTTCAACAATGAAAATCATACTTGTTGTTATTGTGCATATTTTGTTTAATTTAACATGCTACAATAGGACAAGAGTAAAGCTTTATGAAATCCAGTCTTTAATAGTTTTCAAGCCCTCTAAAGGTTGTTGAGCCACCACTGTTAAATGCACATTACAAGGAAATAAATTTGAAACAGAAACGCAAACCATTGAAAAATAATTTTAAAGGATCCTCTAAAGTAGGGGTCGGCAACCTTTTTAATATGAAGAGCCATTTTTAAATTTTCTTGTTATTCAACATTATGGTTAACATTAAGTTTAATTATGACACCGCATCAAAATTTAAATCTTCAATGGATCTGTAATTTTTTTCCATTCATACAGACAACGTGCATAGCAACATTTTTAATAAACATTTTTCTCCCAGTCAGGACATTTTAATTATATATGAGCACTGTACAAGAATGCCGCCATCCTTATGAAAACATCCACATCTCAGTTGAAATCATTGTCCTTATCAGCCTTCCATCAATCTTGTTCACCAGAAATAAACTTAAAAAATAGATTTGTTTTTTTTTTACCCCCTGTGGTTACAAATTATATGCACAGCTCCCATTTCAGCACACTGCTTTCAATGACATTCCCTCATTTACAAAGTGTTGCTATGGCAGCAAATGTCAAAAAGAGAGAATTAACTGTAACAAACAGAAATATGAGCACTATACAAGAATGCTGCCATCCTTATGAAAACATCCACGAGATGAATAAAAGAGCCCCATTATGCAAAACCATGTGTGCTACAAATAAAACAGATGCCTAACAGTGAATTTTATCCCTGGCCCTGCTTTCCTTTGATGAGCTCCATTATCTGGGGGCCATACTTAGTCACTTGTTGAACACAAGCTTCACAGTGGTCAGTTGTCTGACCGACTGCAGGAGGAGCTGAGCACGCCCTTCACTTGCAAGAATATCTGCCCACAGAGATATGTTGATCCGAAGACTGTCAGCAAAGCCAATGCAATGTTCCTGAGACAGCTAAACTTCTCTGGTAGAGATATCCACCAAGTGAAGATGCAAGTTCTGTGATCATGCCCTGCTGTGGTTTCCAGCTGTTTCTGTAGCTCTGCAAAGTTTGTCACCCACAGTGTTGAGCTCTTCAGCTCAATCAGCTGCATTACCATGTCCTGGGTATCCAGCCAGTCTGTCAGAGATAAATCCAGATAAAGCTCTCGGGTTTGATAAAGAAAGAGAACATGGGTCCATGTGTCTGAAATTCCCCAATTTGTGTTGTGAACTCCGACTCCGACTGGCTTGAAATAGTAAAAATGCATAAATTATCCAAAAGTTGAACATCTCAATAAGCATCCACAAAAATCTGAGTGAAAAATATCATACTATTAGAAAACCTAGTTCAAAAAACTGCTCATTTTGTTGTTCAGACTATTTCTCAAGACTGCATAGGTGTGGTAGATAACGTTTTGATTGACACCCGCACCGGCTACTGGGGGCTGGCTAACTACAGTAGCTAACCTGCGCTTCTAACTCACTGAGCCTCGCCTCCAGCATGGCAAAGATATTACATTTAAGTACCATTATCACTAAGGGAGGCAGAGGAATACCTAAACATGAGATAAACTGAGCAAGAGAGAGCAGCAGAGTGAGAGGGAATGAGGGAAGTCATCAGTTACTGCTGAGCTAAAGTAACTAGCAGATCTGAAAAGCATGTAAACAACTGTGTGAGTTGTGAGAAAGTGACTAAAAGAAGGAGAGAGCTAACAGTGCTTGAGTAGAATTAGTGTACACTTAAATGTAGAGTGGATAATTAGCCGCAGTAATGAAGAATATAGCAAAATTAACTGGGTTGAGATGCAGAAACACTACCAATGACACAGAAACTCCAGCAATGAGACAATATGCTTACTGCAGCACATCACGTGGTTTATGAATGGTTCACGTAATTTATTGCGTAATTTTCATAATAATTGTCCGAGCATAACCACGCCCAATTCAAACCCAATATCAGGAAAGTTTACAACTTAAATGACATTTTTATTACTTATCAGATGCTTACTATTATGTACATAAGACCCTAAATTACAGTTAGAAGGCTATTGTGGATTTGGGTTTCCCATGTTCCCCAGTTGCCCAGGTGTCCAACATGTCCAAAATAGTTTGCCCTGCTAGTTGCAGATGGAGATTGAGCTTGTTGAGGTGTCCATGAGAAACATTAGTTTCACAACCCACTTCTCATCCTCCAGTTCTGGATAGTCTTGGCCTTTTTCAGCTAGGAAGGCCTTTATGGCATCAATGCAGCCGACAAACCACTCCAAAACTCTTCCGCAGCTTAGCCCCCTAACCGCTGGGTGGAGAGGGATATCTTTGTATGAGCAATCCATTTCCTTGAACAGGGACTGGAACTGTTGGTGTGTCAGAGCAGATCGCTTAACTATGAAGTTACCTCATTAAAATCTGAATTTGACATCTTTGCACAGAGGTTATTCTTAGTGTACTATGCAGTGGAGTTTTATGATGGGGTGACCAACTTGTTCCTCAATTAATGTGACTTCACATCCACGCTTTAAGCAAGTGTGATGCTAAATACCATGGCTTCTTTCAAACCACCTATCTGCTGCACGCTAACGTTTTCTGCCATTTCTTTAATGCGTCGTTCACAGTTCTGGCTGACATGGGAATGTCTATTACTTTTAATTTTATTGTCTCTTTGTTTTGTAAGCCAACAAACAAAACCTCTGAGCTACAGAGGAAAGCCTCCTTAATATATTTGCCGTCAGTGAATGGCATGTTTTGCAATGCAATGAGCAATGCGTTAGCTTGCTTTGGTAGCATGATTTTTAGCGGTGGCAAAGACTTTGAGGGTGTTTGCTCGCTTCCCATACCTGGTCAGGGCAGGTCTGATGGATTCAACCTTGTCTGCCTCATCTATGAAAGTTTTCTTGTCTTTAGTCTCAAAATGATGTTTAACACTTGACATTCGGCAAACAACATTTTCAAGACATAAAGTACACACAGCATGGTCCTTCTGAAACACAAACTTTTACTTTAGCTTTCTTAAATGGTGGAAATGCCATCATCTACCGAGCCTGCTCTGGCAGCGTTATTTTTTTTCCCACCCACATTCTGTGAAGACCTGCTCCTACTCTGCCTCTGATTGGCTCTGACCCTGAATGCAATCAATCAAACTACTGTAAATAAAAGGCGGTGCAACTGCCAATGGCTGTGAAAGAGATAATTTAGCATTCGGATGAGAGGACAAAAAAGTTCCTCTCTTGCATAGTTATTGCTAGTGTGACACTGGTTAAACTATAGTGTGCCAATGGTGGCACATGAGCCTAAGGTTGCGGACCCCTGCAGCGTTGTCTCTATCATCTATTCCCAGCTGAGAGAGGACAGAATATAAACCAAAATATTACCCTGCCTTCCTGATCAATAAACAACTCTCAGTATTAATTATAGCCTATGAAATTTAACAGATTATTACATTCTTGGTGAATCCCCATTAACTTTAAGTCTTGTAAATCTTTGCTTGTCAATCTGATTCTGATGCATTGGCACAGTTCTGCCTTCAGAGCTCTAATATGGTGAGTCAAAGATTTATGCCACCCACCTGTCAAATGTGATTTTGATGGAGCGTCCAGGTTCTGATTCAATCACCCACTCACAGTTGAGGGAATCTTTGTAGTAACCAGGCCACCCTGGAGACAAAATCACTCCACTGGGGGCTGAATAGTGGCCTCCGCATGGGGCTGGAGGAGGAGAGAGGGAAGAGAGAAGAAAATGAGAGAAGGATATGGAGGACTCAGCAGAAAAAGAAGATGAAAGATGATTTGTTTCAAGACCACCAAAGTAAAGTCCAAGACCAGCTTGATGCCTTGTGAGCAGCTGAAATATAGGCAATGTGTACTTTTATTGTAATGAATCTTCTTGCCCTGATGGGAAATATCTGGCTCTTTAGCTGCTAAAATGCTCTTCTATCTTCACCAGTTTTCGCTCTTTGCCTTGTTGGTCCTGGCCAGGTATCGTATAGTAAAGTTGCCCTTAAACCAGAAGATTTGATGAAAGATGCAAAAGTGCTCAGTAGATCTGAGTGGAACAGTAGAGTCTGATGATAATTTTATGTGGATTTGTCACTGTGAGAGACATCTTACAAATTACATGTACTGTAGTCACTTGATCCACTGGTAATATTAAAATATTGATAGCGCAGCATGAAGCATGAAGAAAAGCAACAATCTTGAACATACTTAGAATAACTGTGTGCAGTAATCAGGTCACAGACTGATGGACACACTTGTATCACACACACATCATTAAATCAGTTCTAC
Organism: Thunnus albacares; assembly: GCF_914725855.1. NCBI lineage: Eukaryota > Metazoa > Chordata > Actinopteri > Scombriformes > Scombridae > Thunnus > Thunnus albacares. The sequence goes on along the minus strand of NC_058124.1, from coordinate 16,613,877 downwards.
TGCATGTTCATTCAAAACACAGATGAACTGCATGCTCTATAATTCTCCTTCATTAATGAAGTCAGATAAATACTTAATTGTGCCATACATAATGCAAGGATGGCATTAAATAGTATGCAAAACAAACATTAACACTTAAAATAAACATAATCATCATTTATAACTCCAAATGAGAATTTTTTACAGAATGTTATCTGTTTTTACATGGTTACATTAGACAGAAGAGATGTGTTCCAGATACCTTGTAAATTTGATCTGGTTCAGCTTTAATTTAGTATCTTAAGTTTATTTGTTCTGGTCGGCTCCTCTTGAATACAAGTGGATTTTCCATCTAAGTAGTTATAGACATACATTAGCTACAATGCCTCTGTGGGCATGAAATGACCTGGAGCACAATTAACATGGCCTTTCCATTGTACCATCAACAGTAGCTCCTGTATTAGAATTATTATGAGTTAATTGACTGTTGTGAAGATATAGTTAAATCACATATAAAGTGTTAGTACTTTTGTTCCATGTAAGATTAACAGGTCAAATTTACATGTCTATTTTTCTGTACTTTCACACAAGCTGCTGATTAGACTCTGCGTTAATGCCACCTTGACAAATTATTATTTATTTAAATGGTGATATAATAATGAATTACTCTGACTCTATATTGCCTATAAATTAAAGTGTTATAGTGAGGAATGGATATGATAATTATACATGAAATAGCTGCAGTCAAATTGGAGAGATTTAATAACTAATGCAAAGACTTTTCTTGACTTTTCAAGGTAGTGGTCATGGTTCCTTATGACTACAACATACCACTATGATAATTATATTCAATAATATATAACATTTATATTAACATTTATATTAGGGCTGTCAATTGATTAAAATATTTAATCACAATTAATCGCATGACTGTCAATAGTTAATCATGATTAATTGCAAATGAATCGCACATTTTTATCTGTTCAAAATTTACTGTAAAGGGATGTTTTTCAAGTGTTAATACTCTTATCAACATGGGAGTGGACAAGATATGCTTGTTTTATGCAAATCTATGCATTCATTGTTGGAAATCACACACAATTGAAAACACAAAACAACAACAAAGATTGTCAGAAACCCTCACAGGCGCAGCGTTTAGCTTTTCAAAAATATGCTCAAATCATAACTTATGGCAAACTCAAGCTCAACAGGCAATAGATGGGTAGATTGGCCATCTAAATTCTACATTACTTCAGTACAGATTAAAGATCACTCCCTGGATCCCTCACTTCAAAAAAGCAAATCACACAATGTAATTGTGTCCAACCTCACATGGGAAATATAAAGGCTCACAAAAACATCCCCTTGTGCTATGGGATAAAAACACAATAATACAAAATAAACCAAACAATAAATAAAGTGAGCAGGAAACAGTGGAAAGGGAGTATAAGAAAGAAAATTACTTTCACTCTTTGGTCATTATACAGGTTGTGTATGTTCGATACGGTGGTGGCTCTCAATGGCAATTCAAGTGCAGTCGTTAGATGCGATCCAAATTATTTCACATAGACCCTCGTCCTCTACAATGTTAATTGACCTGCAAGCACCCATTTAGCTATTACTGTTGAAAGCTTGCTGCTTGTAGGTTTGTCCATGGGTTTCTCTCACACACCATCAAGCATGGTTTGCTGTGAGCGGGATGGTATGGGGCTGACGAGGCTGCTCGTGTTAGCATTAGCTGTGTGCTTCACTCGCAAATGGTATTTAAGATTAGATGTCCTCCAGTGGTAACTCAGTTCACATCGACAGTAACTACAAATAACTTTGGTCCTGTCAACAGACCCATCTGACAGGGCTTTGAAGCTGAATTTGCTATTCAAATACTTTTTTCTTTACACATTGTTCCTTGCTTCCTTGCCATCTGACTTAGAGCTAGAGGGCTAAACTTTAGGTTAAAAATGAACCCCAGTTCTCTGAAACATGAGATATTTCACTATGGGACATGCTCCCTGCGCTGTCCTCCAGAAGCTATTTTACACAACGCCAGTCTTGACTAGCAGACAGACATGATGTCTGCTCCCTAGAGGAGGGACTTTCTTCTGCTATAAAATCCTGACGTAACATTCTCACTTCAGCCTAAAGCCCCGCATATACTCCCAAGTGTACATGTACACGGACAGCTGCGGACACCACAGACGCGTAGTAGTTTTGTTATACTACTTTCTGTAGGACGTGTTCCACACATGCACTGTAGATTGGTGTCTATTGATCGTAGTGCAGTGGTCGCATGGTCACAACAATTTGGAGGCACGCAGATGTCTGCACAGAGCCTACGCGTATACCCTCTGATGACAAAATTTACGTCACATGGTCCCTTGCAGACCATCGTGTACTCACGGATGCAGAAAGTATAACACCGGCTTAAGTAAGCACACCTCTTCCTCGCTCCAGGTAAGGAGGGTGGTCTGGTGAGATACCTCACTCATGTTTCAGAGAGCCAGGGTTAATTTCTTAACCTACAGTTCTCTTTAAACATTTCAACATATCTCTTCAACAGAAACAGCCCGAAACAGTGTCTAAGATTTAACCATACCACAAGTGGAATGACCACATAGACCTACAGGGGATCACAACCCCTTGCTATTATAAGCCATGGCAATACCCCCCACAATCCAGTGTGACAAACGTTGCTTCATAAGAGGTTTTCCTAAATGTGGTGTAGCCCATGACACAAACAGCTGCTCTGATTTCCTGAATTCAGCTGTCTTATCAACATAGGTGCATAATGCTCACGATGGGCAGAGTGCATTAAGCCGTTCATGCCCCTGCGGGGAGAAAGGAGGATAGAAAGGTGACAGCTAAATAGGGCAGTATGATAATGCCGGGTTAAAAACCTTGGGCACAAACGCGGGATTAGGTTTTAGTAAAACCTTAGAATCCCCCATTAAAAACTGCATACATGACAGGTTCACTGACAAAGCATGGATGTCACTATTGCATTTTGCAGAGGCCAAGGTGAGTGATAAAGCCGTTTTAGAGGAGAGCATCTTAAGCGCTACCTGCTACAACGGCTCGAAAAGTGGGCATGACATCGCATCAAGCACCATTGATAAATCCCACAGTCCCACAGGGCTAGGGTGGGTGAGGTTGACATGTCGTTGTCCGATTAAGCCTGGTAGGCCAGCAGCAGTGATGACGCGTTCAGTAACTTCACCAACATGGTCACTGCCTTCTAGCCTTTTTCAGTCATTGACAACTGAAAGCAATCGGCTTTGGAAGGCAGCCGGTGCCTGCCGAAGTCATGGTGGAGTTATGTGTAGGGCAGAGGTGAGATGCCAGCAGAGGTTCAACGGGATGCAGGTGGGAGAAACCTTTTTCTTCCACGTCGACCCAGTCCAGCACCGATCCTCCCTTGACGGGGTTCTTGGTGGAGAGGGGATTGCTCCATGACCGGCTTGCCTCTTGCAGGCACTCAGGAAAAGGATTTCCGGCCATGCAATGCCAAGCTTTGCAGCCTCTCTCTTGCAGACATCATGCAGGTCGATGCCAGTAGTCGGGTTTGGAGATCCGCTGCCACACACATCCATTGGCTTTGTAGCCGGTGGGAGGATAAAGGGCTCATCACCATCCTCCTTGTCCTCTTCAGAACCAAATCTAATAGACTTGTCCCCTGAGTTGGAGTCATACCCCACGATGTCAGCGTGCTCCACTATCAGGCTGGCCTCACGCTCGTCAGGGTTCAGTTAGCGGCTCCCGTGGAGATGGTGTGTCCCTGGAGACTCTCTGCTAACTCCTGTGATGGGGTGTTTGCTACCCCATCATAGGATCTGCCACTGATAGGCTGGCTTGGTGCGCTATCCTGCGTCAGTGAGTCTTGATGGAGAGATGTGCACAATGCTCACAAGGAGCTTGGGATGCTAGAGTGGCCTGGGCGTGTTGTAGCCTGAGACACATAGCACATGCAGAATGAGTGTCTGCCCCAGCAATTTTGTTGCTGTATGTGCACGCCTTTGCCAGTGGCTTGACCATGTCCATGGTGAAGGAAGGTTCAAGCTCTGTCATTGGGTTGGCTCTGTTTGATACGAGAACCGGTAAGCAGCTAGTATGGTGGCTAGCAGTAGCAGCTCCTGTTGGGTGACAGCCCAGCTACTAAACTCAGATAGCTATGCAGCACTGTGTAGAGTTCAGCAGCCGAGTGGTTAGCTCACTCTATGAACTGTGTTGCTAATCTGTTAGCCACACCTGCCATCTGAGAGGTTGATTCTGGGAGCGAGAAGAGGTTTAAGACAGAAGAGAGAATGTTAAGTTGGGCTTTTATAGCAGGAGGAAGTCCCTCCTCTAGGGAGCAGACATCACGTCTGTCTGCTAGTTGAGACTGGCTTCGTGTAAAATAGCTTCTGGGGCACAGCTTGGGGAGTGTGTCCCATAGTGAAATACCAAAAAAAATGTTTAGAGAACTACAGGTGATGCAAGGGGACATCAAAACAGAACCTTCCTGTTCCAACTTACTGGTGCATTACGGCTATCTTCTGCTCCGGCGTGTGGATCAGACAATAGACTTATAATCTAAGTCCTCATAACAGAACCTGCATTCATGGCGTCAAAAAATTGAGTGGTGTCAAATCGAAATTGCATTAACGCATTATTATTGTGTTAACTTTGACAGCCCTAGTTTATATATGTGTCAACGAATGTGTCAACTTCACGTTTGAGTTATAGATCTCTCTCCATGTAAAGCTTAATAGAAAGGGTTTTATATTCTCATATACAACTGCAGTGAGAGTATATTTGTAAGCTAGTGGCTAGTGCAGCAGATTATTAACAGTTATTTCCCTGGACATTTAGGTTAACTGGCCACCTCCACAGTTCTTTCCTTCAGCCGTGCTGACAGCAGATAATTTCCACCTCCTGGGTCTTTATGCTGTAGTAATGATGATATCTTGGATGACATATAGTTCCCGAGTTAACAGTTTAATCAACAATCTAGTCAATATTTACCTTCACATTTAGGGATTGGCCCACTCCACATGACTTTTCCTCTTTCTAACTGACAGGAGATGGTCTCGGTTCCTTGGGTTTTGATAAAACCGTCTTCACAGACCACAGAGATGGAGCTGCCAAGCTGGAAACTGTCTCCAAAGCGGCGAGCGTTGATAGGAATGCCAGGGTCTGGGCATTCATTATGGCCAAATGCTGGGGTAAAAAGTTACAAAGAGACACAGATATGATAAGAAGATATTGGAGATTGTGTTCACACAGAGAGACAGACACATACAGTACACAAAAATGTTATTAGAGAATATGAAACCTATACTTTACAGGCATTTTGATCTTTCTAAGAACCAATCATGTAGATCCACTGCTGCAACATGATGTCTTTGAGGGTTCAGTCCTGGCCAGGAAATGTCTATAAATGTCTCCTGTAATCTGTCTGTTCTGTATTCTAGCCATGTATTTTTATACATTTGCTCATATTGCATTTCTCGTGTTAGAGTATATCTGCATCGTGCTTGGGTTGAATGTAACTTCTGATAAAACTCATGAGAGCATGCCTGCTTCAGGATATGATCTGGCACATCAGATTATAAGGCTGTCAAGTCCAGCTTTGAAATGTCATGTTTGCCAGCACACCAGCAATCTGGTATGAGCAGGTGACAGACATGGTAAAAAATGATAACTGCTGTGACCCACAAAATTAAAAAATGTCATACATAAACAATGTTATGAGCTGAAATCACAGATACACTACACAGAAACTTGTGGACAGAACACTTAAACATTTTGGGAAATATGTCTCTATGTCGTCACACTAACAGTATGATGAGAAGATCATTTTCCATCTCTGTCCTGTATAGAGATGTATTCAGTCTAAATTTGTTCAAAGACTGCAAACAGGGCAAATTGTTCACCTCCATCAAAAATTAACAAACATGCTTTCCAACAAATCCAAAACTACTTTATGTGCTGTACAGGTTGCATCCTGTTGTCTGGCAAGCTAGTCATCAGTAGAATAAGACTCACCAGGGATTTGATCAATACAAAAGTTTTCACAGCTGACAACTTTACAATGAAGACGGAAGTTCTAAAATGCTAACTGCTTCTTAAACCTTAATGTCTTGGTTTCTATTTCGACAGAGGTTAAAGACACAAGATAAGTGTTTAAAAAGGCAGTTTTTGATTTTTTGGAAGGTGTACTGTTTCACTTTTGACGGAACTAGGCTTACAGTTTCCGCTCGCTTAAAGTCTTTGTGCTAAGCAAGGCTAAATACATCCTGGACAACAAACAATTTAAAAGTTCCCAAAAAGTGTTCTTTTAATGCTTTCCTTGCCATGTTTTCCTTTGTTCTGCAACCTACACCTCTATTCTTAGCTGCCGTAATAACCACATGACTCCTCTTGAATCAATAAAGTGTGCCTTTTGTCTTTTCTGGAACAACTCTCTGTGTTGTTAAAGCCTCCAGTCTGATCTGACTTTTACTGTTTGAAAAGAACTTAATTCTAAAATGAAACATCCAGTATTTAAATGAAGAATAATGGTTGTTACAAATAAAATTATAAGCAGCTATTTCTTCTTCTCAGCCATTTTAACTTTGTTTAGAAAATAGTTTGATTTTGATCATGACAAATGAAGTTTAGGTCACAAAATGGTTTAAAGTATGGATGGATATAGAATTTTACAATGAAACCACCTCACACCTAATACAAGCACTAGAGGTCTAGGCTGAAAGTCATGCATAAAATTCATATATGGTCATATGAAATGTGCTGCTGTATATGCATCAGCTTCAGAGTCTCTTGCATTATTCTGCCACAAAAGAAAATAAATTTGACCTTAAATAATATTCTTATTCCTGTCGTAACCATGTATCAAACTTCAACTTGGAGATTTAACCCTATTTTGCAGCAGTATTGAAACTGTATTGAAATAGAAACTTAAAAAAATAAATAAATAGGAGAATGACATACTGCTATAAGTGATATTAAATCCTCTTCCTGACATGGAGTGATCAGCTTGAAACTCTAGCCTCAGTGTGTTGGTATTGGATGTCAGATGGGAAGGACTCTCAGCTCCAGAGAACCTCCCGATGACAACGGCGTCGTTTGTCTCGCCATCTTTCACCGTTAGGGAATCGTAGGGTGCCTCTAGGTCAAAGTCATTAAAGGCCAAGTGGATTCTGGAGCCCGGCTCTGATTGGATGAGCCAGACGCAGTTCATGTTGTTCCCATAGCCTTCTGGGTAATCTGGGGAGAGGACGGTGCCTGAGGGTGCTGTGAAGTTGGACATGCAGGGGACTGTGGGAGGAAGAGGAGTACAGAGACAGGAGACAGAGACAGATAGAGAGAGAGACAAACAGAGAAATAGGGAGAAATGGAAATTTAGGAGAGGAAAGGGAGGAGGGGGAAAGAGATACACAGAGAAAAATATTCTGTTAAATATTCATCTCCACAGCATCATCGGTCATCATCTGCTCCAGGCCATAATAAACTCTGTACTGTCACCATGGTGACAGGTCAGATTGAATGTTATCAACGTCACGGCAGAGTGAATGCCATGGTTTTTGAAAAATTCTTTCCTCTGCAGCCATATACCGGAAAATTACCTACAAATGATTTTAATACTTACATATGCATATGGGGATGTTTGCCGACCACTGATTGTTGTCTTGGCAGGAGATAGTTTTCTCTCCAATCAGCTCAAAGCCAAACTGGCACTCAAACCTAAGGATCCCTCCATTTGAAAAACTGTCCCCCTCTCTTATTCCATAGAGAGGAGTTCCAGGGTCGCCGCAACTCTCCTTGTCTATTTCTGAAAAGACAGTTTCAAAATAAGATATTTAGATCTTTGTGGACCTTCCATAAGTCTGATGATATTGTATTTTTCTCCTTGTAAACAAATCCAATGAAAAGGCTTTCAACTAATAATGAGTTGAAAGGATTCTTGTTAACAAGTGTTGTCTGTGTAGCCAAAGCCTGATGTAGCTTATTCCTCTGTGCTGTAGACCTCCACTGTCATCCAAAAACGATTAAAAATACATAAGTGAGCTCCACCGTTTCACTGGGTAATAAGTTCCTTTATTACAATGTACATGGGTACTGTAGTTCGTTTTGAGTCGATCATACATATACAGCCCTGCTGATGTATATACTAACAAGAGCACCAAAGGTGTATTAATACAAGCTTAAAATATTCCCCCAATAAATTCACTATCTACTCCTGTTAGAGTATCATTTGCCAAGTCTTTATGAAAAATGAAGTATACTGTATATTCATGACTCATTTTTAAAGATTCTGTAGAGATCAAACAGCTTTGGGCTGAGAGTCACAAACTGACTGAGGAAGAGATGGACTAGGGCATAGTTGGTTTTGGTCTTCTCATGGGATTTGTTGAAAATGATTATATGAATATAGAATATCATCAGCCTAATACTTCAACATGGATCTTGACTTCAGGTTCGTAGATACTGTATCTCTATCAAGAAATAATATCTGACATACAGGGGTTGGCATAATAAAGTTAATTGCATCGAATAGAAAAATGAAGCGGCTTAATCACAACTAAAAGCTAGGAGGTAATCTGTCAGAATTCAGAGATAAAAAAAAATTATATTTGTCAGGTGGAAAATATTCATCTTGAAAATCAATCATACAAAACCAGGGAAGAGACACATGAGAAATATACAATATACTGCACAGAACAGAGGGTTTTCTAACACTGCTAACTGGCATACGGGCTTGTAATGCCGACTCAAAAGTGCAGTATTTTCAGTATGTTTACTTCAAAAAATGTTTTTCAGAGTCCATTATCATAAAGTGTTATTTTTTGAATACTCTGAAACTGTATGTTCATACAGGAAGTGAGCCACATGGATAGCTACTATTATTAGTTTCTTGTTTTGACCAGGCGGCAACCTCCGGGGCTGTAAAATGAAGCCAATGCAGAAGGGCCAAAAACTGCAGTTCCTCGAATGGCCACTTGAGGCTGGCTCCAAAAGCGAGTCATTCCACATAGACCCCCATGTTAAAATGCCCAACTTTACAGCAGAAATAAACATGTTTACTGCCTGGTACAAAAAACGGTTTAGGTCTCTATAGCTAATTCCCCCTTTCATGACAACTGTACGGTGAATTTTTTTTATAACTCGCCCGTTTGAATTTTATTAAACCGTAAAGTTATGCATAATGAAGGACATGGCTACTTTGAGTGACAGGTCCGCCAGCCGCTAGGTGGCTTGTTTCAGCCAATCGGCCCCCCTCTGCCTATTTTTGATTAGCTTGGAGTTAGGCAGAGTCACGTACTGCCAAGATGGCGACGGCCGAAGCGGCTCACTTTGAGCTTCAAAACCGCTCTTCAGAAACCAACGGGTGACATCACGGTAACTATGTCCATATTTTTATACAGTCTATGGTCTTGACTGACATCTCTTCAGTCTTCAGTTTTGGAAAATGTGAAAATGATAATTCAAAAAAGATTATGACTAAGCAGTGTCAGTTACATTTAGCAGCCAGCTCTTTCCAAGTCTGTTGCTGGAATCCAGCTTTAACAACATTTGTGCAAACGTCAGCATGCAGTCTTATCAGCCTCAAATACCCAGTGGTGTGAAACACTATGTCATGCTACAGTACAAGAGCTCAAGACATCATCCACTTTGAACAGAAATATACTGCCAACAGGGTAGATTCTTGCTCCAAGATGACTGGCTCTTGGTTTGCTGCTACAGGCAAATTTCTTGAATGCTTCTACTTCTTAGTTCATGTAGCCTAAAGCAAGTTTGTATCCACATCTATCTGTATGCCTTCCTTTCCCTGAGTTTGCAAGTATTCATGGCATCTCTTTTTCCAAATTTAATCTGATCACAAGATTATATAGATAATAATAATAAACTTTATATTTATTATATAGCACTTTTCTTACCAAAGTTACTAAGTGCTTAACAGAACGAAGAAAAAAAAAGAATGAAAAAACAACAATTAACAAAGGAAAAACAGAGATCATAAAACAGATGGGAATAAAATGAAGTTACACAAAAAGATAAACTGTCAGATGTGGGATAATAAAACACAGCAAGGTATCAAACATTCATAAAATCTTTCCAATAAAAGAATGTTTTAAGAAGAGATTTAAAAGACATTAAAGATGCTGCCTGTCTTGATAGGCAGACTGTTCCACAGTTTGGGGGCTCTAACAGCAAAGGCCTGGTCACCTTTGGTCACTAGCCGAGACCTAAGATATAACCAGCAGAGCCCCATCCACCGATCTAAGTGAACATCCAGGCACATAGGGGATTAATAAGTCCTTGATGTAATTTGGAGCAAGGCCATTTAATGCTTTAAAAGTGATAAGTAGAATTTTAAAAATTTTTCAATGCAGAATGTAACAGGCAGACATTTTAAGTTGGCAAGTACCAGAGTAATATGTTCATATCTCGTATCTGACTGATACTGGCATGAAGTGCATTGCAGTAGTCGAGGCTGGAGAAAATAAATGCATGTATGACCTTATGTAAATCAGTAGGAGACAGGGAGAGAGAGAGGTGAAAAAAGCATGACTGGACAACATTTTTCACTTGAGCATCAAAACAGAGATCTGCATCAAAACTAACTCCAAGATTTCTAGAGGATTGCTTGATGTTTTTTGGTCAAGGACCCAAACTTACTGTGAAGCAGGCCGGTAGAATTTGTGGACTAACGGCAATGACGTCAGATTTATCATCGTTGAATTTTAAAAAGATTTGGGACAGTCAACATTTAACATCACTAAGGCAGGCAAACAGATTATCAAGGCTGCTGGAGTTGTTGGTTTGAAGAGGGACATATAACTGCATGTTACAGAGGTGAGAGATACTATGGTTCTAAATGATCTGGCTGAGAGGAAGCATGTATATTGAAAACAACAGTGGGCCAAGGATAGAGATATAGATATATAAAATGGGCAACAGAGGAACAGGCATTTACTATGACAACAGAGAAGGTTCTATTGGAGAGGTATGAACATAGTAGATGTAGAGCAGTTCCCTTAAGACCAACTCAGGTTTCTAGACAGTGCAGGAGAACGGAGTGATCGATCGTGTTGAAGGCAGCGCTCAAATCGAAAAGCACCAGGACTGTGCAGTTACCTCTATCAGCTGTTAAAAGTAGATCATTAGAATCCTTATGAGGGCTGTCTCTGTGCTACAGTGAGCTCTAAAAACCTGACTGAAAACCATTAAAAGTATCATTACTATTCATAAAAAAATATTAATTGAGTTGAAATAACTTTCTCAAGCACCTTAGATAAAAATTGCAATTTAGAAATCGGTCTATAATTAGTGAGTAATAGGAGATCCAAATTAGGCTTTTTCAGTAATGGTTGAATGATTGCATGTTTAAAACAAATGGGTAAAATTACCAGAAGTTAGAGAACTGTTCATAATTAAAAGAATAAAATGATCAACAGAGGGGAATATCTCTTTAAAAAACTTTAAAAACTTTGGATAATATCTACACCACTGTAGATAGAGGATTTCATTTGGGAAATAATTTTATCTAGTGCTGAGATGTTAATGGTCTGAAACTGGGAAAGTGAAGCAAGATTATTTGTTGGAGGTGGGTATCTTTTGTGGATCAGGTGAAATTTGAGACCAAATGCTCTCTATCCACCCAATAAAATGCACAGTGAATTTCTCTGTCCAGCCATTTTCGGGTAGATCTGTACTGGATGGACCATTGAGAACAGAATTGATTACACTGAATAAGACAGATCCTTCTTTGATTCTATATAAAGGTGCCACTGTGTCACCATAATTCTCTTCAAAATTTCGTATATGGTATTTCTGGAAATATACCCTCTATTTCCCCAGCCTTCCTCTCCTTTATTCCCTTGCTCTCCTCTCCCATTTTCAGTATTATTTACAGGAGTGGTCCATGGCAGCAAGCAAAGGTGTGCGCCTGTGTGTATGTGTGTGTGTGTGTCTGAGTGCGTGTTTGTGATGTATTGCATTAATTTCCATCATGACACCGTCTTTATGAGACCCACAGACTCAACCAATCACAACCTGCCTAACTCACATACTTGTGCCCGAACACACACACCCAGCAGAAGAATGGAGAGCAAATTGCTTGGAGAGAAAACAGGCATACTGTTGGAACATTCCTATAGTACTGCCACACACATACCGTACATGCATGCACACACTTTTGCTCCCTAAGTATCACACACAGTGATACACACATCTTTCCAGCTCTCAAACACACACACACACGCACATATAATCCTATTGTGTTTGTAACAACAAGGCTGACAAATTCACAAAGGGGATTAGGCTCCTTAAAGCATATGTATGTGCGTGTGAATGTGTATACAGTATATGTGCGCAACTTCAATATTATGTTTGTGATTGCACATCGAACCCCTATTCCATTCTGTTCCATCTATAATATTCCATCAGGCTCACACCATATTTAACATGGGAATACACATGTACGCACACAAACCCGTACACACCACACAAACACACATGCACTATCTAAGAGAGTATGGTAATAGATTTGGGGAGGATAATAAAACTGGAGAAAAAAGCACTTATTGGCTGTTTCTCTTTTGTGACCATTGTGAAAGTGCTAATAGTGATCAAATGCTAAATGTATAGTTGTATAGTTACATTCATAGTCTAATGTTTATCATATCAACTGTCTACAAACTGTCTCTCTGCAAGTGGCTGTTGATATGTTTTATTTTCAATATGTGTATCTCTTAACAAAAAACCAAAATACATTGACTCATTAAACCACATAAAATAATAATCTAGGGTAACTATAAAAGCCACAGGAGAAGAGGAACTGAGTGGAAAGTCTATTATGCACTCTCAGGCAGGTTTGCAGCGTGAAGACGAAATGAGAAATTCGGCCGGTCTAATTAGCTTGAGGTTGTCTGAATCTGTGACCTAAAGGGAGTGGCTCAAATTGACTTGTTCACACTGTAGACATCAGTGAGGACGGTCTGTTGAATGAAAATGATCTCCTTTATTACTCTCACAATACTGCCATTTCTTCCCTGCCTCTCACAGCTTCCAAACCAGGCCGCCGAGGCGCTTTTGAGGATTGATTTGATAAGCGATGTGTATAAGAAAGACATCAATTTTTTGTTCTCATTAAAACACACAATCTCTGTCGGATCTTGTTACATAAAGCGCACAAAGTGGGTTGATGGTGTAACTCCCGAATACCTGTAACTTTCTTCAAATTGGACTTCAGGATCATGGATAATAATTGGGCTGTTTCCTTTGATCTGGGCATATTGCGGTGCAGAAATACGTCTCTCTACTCTACACTGCTGTAGAAACTCCTCGACTACAGGCCCATACTCTGTTTCATGACCTTGCACCTGTAATAGGCTTGTGATCCCAACATCATCAGTGAATTTCAGGATGTGCCTGTCCTCACAAAGATTCCTGCCATCATCTATTTGCAGAAAATACAGGTGAGAAAACAGTACACCATCTCTCACCATCTAAGAACAGCATGTTACAAGATCTGAATAAATAACTAAATAAATGTTGGATCAGTGAACACACTATTGCTTTAAGTACACTGTGTTACATCAAAACAAGTGAATAAAACCTATAAAAGCCTGCCAAGACCACAAGAAAGGTTACTTAAGAAAGGTTAAAGAAGCATTTCCCAAGCCTTTTTTCTCGATATAGTAAAAACAGAGCATCTAATGAGCTCTAAACCATCTGGAGCTCCTTCTTGATGAGCCTTTCAAATGACTTCATGACTAATGAGGGCCAAACAACATCTTGCATGTTACACGTAAGTACAGCAGTGCACAGTCAATCCCTGTTCATTTACTCTACTTTAAGAAATCCCATTGTTAGAGAAGTTGCTATTGATGTTTAAAATGACCATCAGCCAGAGTAGGAGTCACAACAATTCTTCACAGTCACTGTGCCATACATGATTTGAAATGTATGGAATATATTATTAAGTATAAATGAGAGAAACAATCCACTTTCTGCAATGAATTTTGACTGAATGAGCTACAGATATAGTGTTTCAATATCAGTAATACTGGTGGCTACAAGAGGACTGAATATTACATGAGTCAATAATTCATGACTAGAAAATGAAACGCTGTTTACAGTCCTGTGATTAAGTTAGCCATGCCCTTCACAGGTTACCTCTGAAGCACACGTGCATAGATTTGCACACACACTAACAAGAAAAAGCAGCCAGCTTTGGCTCACCACCTCTATACTATGGTTGACTATAAAATTGAACCACATTTCTGGTTATGCTGTGAATGAATATTTCATGAATTCATATTTCATGGTGTTTCAGTCGCTCTGAATGAAATGCGGTTAATGTTATGTGATTAAGAGACTGCTAGGTACTTTGACAACAGTGTTGCAACAGGATTGAGATCTTCTGGGTCCCGGGGACCCAAAAATCTTATGGGTGCAGGAAATATTTACATTAATGCTGGTCGCAACGGGTGGTCAGCATCTTTATCACAGGATAAGACTTGATGTGTAAAAATATGAGAAGTTGTTATTGAGCCTAACAAAGCTTATAAAAGTTTTGTCGTCTATTAAATAATATGTATGGTACCAAATAAAATACACTTTAGTTAAATTTGTCTCCCTCACGGATTCTTTCATCGACTCGCTTCCTCTATCTCTCTTGCTTTTTAAATTCACACCAGTCTTGTAGTCCACATGATAAATTGAGTTTAAAAGTAAATCAGGAAACAAAATAGCCACCCTTAATCCAATGTGATCTACCAATCTACAAGAAAAAGAGAAAGAGATAGAGTGAAAAACAGAGTCATAGAAACAAATGGAAAGTGAATAAGTAGAAAAGATAAACTGAGATAAACAGGAGTGGTCAGCTAAAAGGCGATGCAAGTAAGGAGAGGCTTTTGATACAGCCAATAGGTTGAGAGAGAAGAAGGCAGAGGCAGTAGGACACAGAAACACTTGCAATAACACACAGGAAAACATAGTATGAATACACAAATGGAGGGAAACGTCAAGAAAACACAGACACATACATGCATACATGCAGTCTCTCTGTCCCTCTCAACATACACACCCCTACCAGTCGAACAAGGGGTCAACTTGGCAGTAAAAATCCACCTTGACATCTTTCCCTCTCATAAAATACATCATATATTAAAAACTGTAAAAAGCAGATGAAAAATCTTAAATAAAATCTCAAAAGTAAGAGCTGACATTATGATGGAATACTAAAGAGAGAAGAGAAGAGAAAAAAAAACAGAAGCCTAAGGAGTGATGGTATAAAAACATTCAAAATCAGTGAATTTTGTCACCAAATGAAACTGTGATTTCATGTGTTTGACGCATAGGCCTTAGCTGCAGAGTAATGACAGGTAAGCTAATAGCATGCTATGAGATAAACCTAGAAACATTTGTCATGAGATGAACACATGCACCATCAGACCCTCTTTTACAACAGGCTGTGGAGCAGGCACTTGACGTTTATGCTGCATTTTGTACTCTCCTAGCACAGTGCTATATAACACAGGATGATGGGATAATGCTAGAGGGATGCATCTATAAAAAGCCAGAGCTCGTGAGAATGAGTCGTCGCCGGAAACAATTTCTCAGAATCACCATTTACATGTATTTCAATAAAAATGGATAAGAGGTGAGGCAAATATTTGCAGTTATTGTTCTGTGTTTTGTATTATTAAGGGCCACCGCATTGAAAAAACACTAAAATGCAAGTAATTATGCATACTACCATATGTACTGCAGGCAGATTTACATTCACCATGAACTTTATTAGGAGCATCTGTGCAACCTAATGCAAACCAACACAACAGCTCTGCCATTAAAATCTACTTTTACAAAGCTTAAACATTTTTAGTTTTTGTTCACATTGTCAGAAAGGTGATAATTCTACTTGATGTTAATTAGGTCGTAGTGGGTGGTAGAGGTGTACTGGAGTGTATTATACTGAAAAATGTCCCTAATATTTTGCCCCCCTTGTGCACCCTGATCAAGCACTGATTATAAACCGGGCTGATTGAGCCGGTGCCTGGTGGGCTCCAACCTCTAATGGGCCTTGAAACCCCCCGCAACTGTAGCCTCATCATGGCTTTGTTCGTTTGTTTGTTTTTATTTGAGTGTGTGTGTGTGTGTTGAAATATGAACCAATGAATGCAGAGTTACTTTATTTGCAAATAAGAAAAATATTATGATTGGTTTACTGGCTTTGTCTATATCATGATGATGATGATGATGATGAATCAGGTCAGGTCAGGTGGTGACCAAGGGAATTTAGTGGCAAGGCCCGCCAGCTGGGTGTGAAAGACGCTTCAAACATCATGGATAACAAATGTTGGACAAGTGGAGCAGCAAAGAGAAAGACAGGATATCAGAGACATTGAACTTTGC
Organism: Thunnus albacares; assembly: GCF_914725855.1. Lineage (NCBI taxonomy): Eukaryota > Metazoa > Chordata > Actinopteri > Scombriformes > Scombridae > Thunnus > Thunnus albacares. Next base: position 16,597,500 of record NC_058124.1, on the reverse strand, counting down.
AAAAACATACAGTCTATCTCCACTTTTTTTCAAAAGCCGGCTTGCTAGCAAAGAGCCTGGAAAGGACGATGCTAACAGCAAAGAGGAGGACAGTAACGTGGCAGCAGACGCTACTAGTTTAGCCGAGCATCAGCATGAAACTGAGGCAGAAAACCACAGCTCTGAGACAGCCAGAGCCACCTGTTCATCTGCCCCACCCTCATCTCTGCTTGAGCTCGACAGGCAGCCACATCATTATCTGCTCATCTGGAGCCGCCTTCCTTAATGTGTATGTAGCCTTGAGGATGTTTCTCACTTTGCCGGTGACAAAGTGCGAAGGGGAGCACTCATTTTCCCACATGGCGAGGATTAAAAATGAACTGAGAACAAGGATGAGTCAACAATGTTTGAACTCTCTATCAATACTGGCAGTAGAGTCGAAACTCGTCAGAGACCTGGACTTTAATGATGTGGTGGAGGAGTTTTTGGGGAGAGAGGCCTGAAAGAAGACCGTTGCATGAGGTAGGCTTTCTCTCATATTATTCAAACATTATGGTCTATCCTAATTTAAGGTATATATTCTTGTCTCTAAAGTGTTGTGTTTATATAATGAAAAGTAGTTGACATTGGTTGTTTTTGGAAAATATTAGGCTATTGGGCTCCAAGATTTTGTGCCCAGGAGCCTCTGCATTCTTAATCCGTGCCTGCCCTTGACATTGGTAATGCATTATTATTATCCATATTTTAAAATGCTGATGATTTTCATGAAATCAAATCCCATTTTTGATGCTATTTAGGATTGAAATGTTTGTTTTTACATTCAGTAATTTTCTTTCTATAGTGGTTTTTATTGGTGGTGGTAGAGTCAGATTGCCTACCTAAGCATGAAGGATTCCCAATTTTATCTCATTAATAATAGCCTCACTGTTTATGATTATTAAGTTACTGCTGACACAAACAAAACATGCTGTAGCCGCTACTTCACATTAAAAGCATTCGACTGGCGAAATACTGCTCGGCTTTTACTGTGAAGCAGCCACAAGAAACTCAATTTGTTACAGAGGTTAGCACCCACTGCGATCATTCACCATCAAAAATGTGTCTACAAAACAAGACAAGGGTTATTTTCGGGATTTTTTCATCAGCAGAGTGATGGAACAAGAAGGAGCAGCCATAGTGAGCTGTGCTCTGATGTTGTGTGGAAAACTACTCATGCAGTGTGCAGCATGAAATTGGCTTTAATTATTATTGACAGTCTCGCAGCTAGAAGGTGTGTTTGTTTGGCTGCGCTATAAACAGACACATCAGCTGTTCTTCTGTTGTTTTTCTGACAAAGGTGTGGTTGCTGTAGCATTAAACGTTGCCACGGCAACAACAGGTGTCACCAAATCAACTTTAAATACAGGTAATGCTCAGTGATCTCATTTAATCTCACTAACTGATTGGTATACTGAGAGGTGTGATGGCTTGTGACAACCATATGTGTTGTTACTCAAGACACATGTTCTGACAACACACACCGCAGTGTATCCGACAGTTCAATCACTATGATGTACAGGTGTCTTTATCTGCCACATCCTTGGTCAAAATGTGGCTTTTCTATGCAGCAGGTGAATGAGGGCAAATGAACACCTGTGCCTGATCCAACTGTCAGGAATCAGCTGGTGCCTCTAAGTGGACCAGAAGGTTTACTCTGTGTGAATACCGCATCAATCCAACTGGCAGCTGCTGCATTTAAATTATAGAAAGCAACGGTGGTGTCCTAAAATCCCACTCTGTGGCAGCCCTTACAATCTCAAGTACGACGTTGATGGAATACTGCTGAAGCCCCTCAGAGATCTCCCAAAAACAGACTTTGCAACCAAAACACAGATTACAAAAAAAGAAGTGACAGTAAAACCGGTGGATACTGTCTATCCTTATCTTACCAATCCTGGTGGCCACTCACCAGCTACACATATCACTGAGAAAGTTAATCATACAATACTTTAAGAGATGGACTTTTCAGTTTATTTTAAAGCTGTATGGGCCCTTCTGCCACCATTACAAGAAGAACAAGATGTGCATTTCTTCTGTCTGCTGTGTGTTTTATGAAGTGATAACACGTATTCACATATTCAATATGTACTATTTATTCCAGAGACAACACAATAGAAATACTGTATATATGCTATCAGTGTGCTGCATTTCATGAGGTTATGTATGAGGTTATGTCAAAATTGACACATGCGATACACAAAATGTATGATCCAGTCACCCTACCCCCCCCCCCCCAAAGAAAACAAAAGTACATTAGTAAATATAAGTAAAATAAGTAAAATCTAACTAATATGTATATTATTCATTGAAAAACAACCTGAGATACAAGTTTTAACCTTGCAGAGTGACCTTTTGTAACCATACCGTGGTTATTTTATTTTATTTTCAAACCAACTCAAAAAAAACTTTAAGTCAGACATCCTTCTGTATAATATATCACACGGAGAAACCCTGGCATGCATCCGTGCATTAACACATTCAGTATCTTTTTCATTTCATAGAAAATGAAAATAAATTCCTGAGACGCTGTTTTATTGTTGATCTCAAAACATAGAGAAAATTTAAGGCAAATATTATGCTTAGAAGGTTTCTGTATATAGACATATTGTATAACTCTTCTAGAAACACAAACATACACACACTGATTTATTAGGCTCTAAAAACTCAATGACACCTCTTTATGGACTGTGCAGAAATATATAAGCTTTTGATAAATTCATTTATTCATACGCTGGACAGAAACTCACTGAAACTTTAATGTAAACGATGTCAATAATGTTGCAGTGCTCACTTCAATCTATAGCTGTGACATGCCATGGTTAGAGTAGACTGAGGGATTGCTGTACACACAGTCTGGATCGCTGTGTGTAAGTGTGTGTGTATGTGATTTGTATGCCTTACAACAGGGAATGGAGTCAAAGTGTTGCCAGGTTGGTGACCTTGGCTTTAATAATAGATGAATGGTGACAAGAAAAAGAGAGGGACAGAGAGAGTCAGACAGAGAAAAGCAGATAGAGAGGGAAAAATAGAAATATAGAAGGGGGACTGGTCATTTGATAGGTGACAGATGAGAAGAGGGGTGCCTGATACAGGAAATGGGTTGAGAGAGAGGAGGGTAGAAGCAGAGAGACACAACATAAGTGCATTAGAGAGCAACTGACAGAGAAAATGTTGTGATTTCAGATGAGAGAATGGGAGATAGAGAGGGGACTAATGAGGAAAAATGAGATGAAGAGGGAGGCAGAAAGAGAGAGGGGAAAGAGGGAGCATGTGAGGAGTGAAAGAGGTGAGTGACTTGGTAGAGCTTCGTTGGCTCACTGATGGAGGACCTGTCTGACACATACACACAAAAAACACACACACGCACATACAGTGTGTAGTGCATCAGTGACTTTGCAGCAAGGCTAGAGTTACTGATAATGTTTATATTTCATAGTCAAGGTCTATGGGATGTGGCTTTAGGAATACACACACACACACACACACACACACACACACACACACACACACACACACACAGTCAAGCCCCTTTCTCACATTTCTCAAAAACACATGCACAACCCACACAGCCACCCACTAACACCGCAAGCACCCAAGTTTATAGTAAATCTCGTGGGTGATGGAGCCAGCACCCACAGACAAACACATTTATCATGCACCGAGTATTGATAGAATTTTTTCAGGGTATTTGGGTTTGAGTGAAGATATATACATCCAGGTGAATGTTTTCTGCGTTTTTTTGTCACTGTAGTGTATGAAAATGTACATTAGAAAGATATATTATTGCTCTGGGTTATTCCAGGATAACAGAACACAGACGATGCTGCAGTTTTGAGGCTGATATTGATATTTGACAATGAAAAAAACCCAAAACAAATAACGATATATCGACCAATATTACTAACATAAGCATATAAAATAAACAAAAAGATCTCTTAAATTTAGTCAAATAAAATAACTATGACCAAGATACATTATTTACTGAGCAAGAAAAGTAATCTCGTCAGTGCACAAACATGTCTTTGGCATTTCTGTTCCGAAGTTTCTTCCTACTTATCAGCCAACATATGAGCCAAAACCAATTTATCTGTGGGATGCTAACACCAGCTGAAAAATCTGGCCAGTCCAGTGAACACCTACAATACCAACAATTTTCTAGCATTTGACTAGTCTTGTGAGATAAATAAAATACAAATGTATCGCACTGGTCTTTATGTAAGTATAGAATAGAATAGACCTATTGTACTGAATACAGACAGTTAATCCCTACAAAGAAAAGAACATCAGATCACCATGCTCGCTCAATGGAGCATTATCATGAGCATGGATGCATTTAAATGGTGGTTCTCTCCATTAATTTTTCTATTGATCCCTATGGGGATATTACCCAGGAGAAATGAATTAGGCTATGTGCAGCTATTGTGATGGAGTTCCTAAGCAGATGCCCTTTATGATTTCAAGTTGGTTTGACCCCTGGGACATTTTTAAACGTGCAGTTCTTTATGTATTCATGGGCTTTAAACTATAGCATGGTTTAGAGTACATTCTGGCTCACACTACTTAAACAAAATCAATGAAACAAGACGTTCGTATTGGTAGAGTTCCTTTAAGGAAGTCAGATTTGTGGTATTTAATAGTTTTACATTTGATTACTTTACATTCTCTACACTATACATTATATGAGATATTTATAAATGCATATTAAATGCTGTCATATTTGAAAATGTAGAACAAATCTAAAATCCATTTGGACTGTATGTTCTTTGAATCACCACATAGTGACTGTATCATTTACATTTCAAAGTGAAACCCAAGGAGTATAAAGGGCAATGATATATCAAAACAATGTGTCATTGTCACACCACTTCTCGAACTCACTGCATTACCAGATTCAGCACTGTGACCTCATTATGACAATAAATCCACAGATGATGACACTCAAATGAGGCACACAAAGTTCATTTCTGCAGCAAAGCACCTCTCTGTGTTTCATGGACTGTTATCAAATTCACACTACATCTATCAAACAGAGAACTTTGGAAAGGTTAATATTTCTTCGTATGGTCAGAGCTGAAATCAACAAAACGGATAAAAACTCAGCTTGTACTTGATATTAAGATGAAGGTCAGGTGTTGCGAAACAAACTAATTTAATTAAACTAAACAGCAAACTAACAGAAAATGTATCTTGCTGTGATAAATACTCTATAGTTTTAAAAATAAAATACTTTCTGTCTGATCAAGGACCTTTTCCTTCAAGGGCTTTTCAGTGAAAGATCCTAAGACACTAAACTCCACAAGGTTGTCTTTTCTTGGAGTTGTAACACCAAAATTTTGTAAAAGCAAATTGTTGATATGAAACTCTCATCTAGTAATGCATCTCAGAATACCAGAGGCATCAGGATCATCCTTATAATGGTCTGACTGGGAGTCTCCCACATGTGAAAGACTATGTCTAAGGGTGGACGTGCACCTGGGTAGACCACAACTTTTGCGGGTATTCTTAAAGAAACAAATCATCTACAAACAAAACCATCAGTACTGCTGGACTCATTGAAGATGACTGACATGTAGTGACCTTTGAACCCTCTGTGTGTTTAAGATATGACAGGATTGCCTGCGTCCACTCCAAAGACAATCAATGGAAGAATCAGTGTCACTTCAAAATCTGTGCAAGCATCTGATCCGCTCTTGGTAAATGTATTTTCTCCAAATTGTTCCTGTGAATGAATTTTCATACATGTGAATATATGAAATGCTCCTATTTTCATATACTGCATGTGCCATGTATGAAATGCTCCTTAGACAAGCAGACAGTGAGGGACAGACAGCTATCCTGGTCGAGGTGACCTGGCTTTATGATTGTTGCCATAGAGACAGTGCTAAAGTTAACAATTTAATAGCGATGTCGTTACTATGGACAAGGTCGCCTGGGTACTGCCTGAATAACTGAGAGTGGTTCAACTCTAGTCTTTCAGACTAGATGCGGCACTTTGATATGTAACTGTTGTGTCCTTGATTGATCAAGTTTGTATTTGTCAATAAATTTCTTTGCTTAAGACATCCATATATATCCATATATATATTCTGATAAAGTGAATGAAATGTTAAGTAGAAAACTAGCAAAAAAGAGAGGAGTAAAAAGTCAGTGGACTGATTTAGTAAAGTCAGTTACACAGCAATATCAAGCCACCATAAGCTACTAGTCATACCAGGAGGTGGAAAAACCCCTAAGTGTGCTGAAGTGGAGCAAGGCTGGGTTTTACTGCTAGTGAATTCAACTTTTCATTTGTAAGAGGAGCATTGCTTTATTTCTTATTTAAAAGTCACAGGTAAGGTACAGTGGATTGCACCATGTGGAAGACGTTCCTTTGTCTATAAACACAGAGTTAAGATAAAATTTACTAAAAAACTTCATCACCTGTTTTTTTAAGTTTGATTTTTTTCACAGCCCCTTCACACACAAATAATCCCCTCACTCTCCTCTCTCTTTTTTTCCACACACAAAAACATTACTCACCTTTATAGTTGATCTTAAATCCTATAGATCCGACACTCTCATCTGACTGTAGGTGAAGCCACATCTGGTGGGTCATACTGACTATCAGGTCAGGAACAAAGCTACCTGATAGGCTGGAACACAAACAACATTACTATTAAATTATTGTGTAAAAGTGTAATTGTCATCACTGCAATCATGGCCATAATCAAATTCTCAAGTGCTGTTCTGAATGTGAACAAATCACTGGAGCAAACTGTGCTGGAATTGAATGCTTTAGTTTAGCTTTGCTTTGATTTTGCAGAATGCTGCCCCAGGAAAGCAAATTGCTCAGAGTACACTCACATTATCTGGCCTTTTTCTTTTGAGAATGCCAGCGCCTTTCACACATGAAAGTTAACAGTGACCGTCTGCGAAGTGAATTGAAATCATCTGCTTTGTAAAGGCCCTGCATCTGTTATCCTTTTGGGCACTGTAGAGCATTTTCAAAATTCAAGAACAGTTCATCTTTTTAAGTGGGGCACACATAATGCAGACTGCTGTTTTTACAATGTGACTAATTACAACAAAGAAGATGGAGAGTTTGAAGCTGTGTTGGCAGCTGACGGCTTACATCAAGAACCGGAGTGAAAATGATACTAGAAGACAACTCGGTAGTAGTTTTTACTCTGATCACTTAGATCTGATATGTTAGTTGTTTTGTGAAGCATTTGAGAAGACTGACAATAGTCCTGATGCTCATGAGGGAACCTGACAATTATAACAAGCACATTTTCCGAATGTTATTACTTTTATATTTCAGGAGTTTATCTCATAACATTACTTTGGTGAAGGTGTTTTGTTGCCATCATCTGCCTGTTATAACAGAACATGCTCCCTATGTATTCACTCAACAAAGCTCCACGCCAACAACTGCACAACAGAGCAAATTCGAGGTCGTCATTATCAGTGGGTGTGTAGCAAACTGTGTGGGGATAGAGGTACAGCATGAATGCATGATTTTCAAGCATGGAAGGAGCTTTGAGTATGTTTTAACTAACTAAATACCTGTTTTTAATTAGATGGGCACTGAGAGTTTATTATATACTAGCTCATGCTTGATTTCATGCCCCATTTCAAAAATGAGCAAAGCGCTGGTTCATTGTGATATTTATATATATACTGTTTATATAACCGCATGGAGAAATAATACAAGCAGCAGAATGCTGCTAGGCTGTAGTAAGTGCAAGGACATTAAAACAGGGTAATGACAATAAAGTATAAGATAAAAAGATGTATAATTTTACAACGTGTGGAATGATGTTATTAGCCTACTAGCCACACTAGCTCCCCGCAGTTTATGCTTACATTTTTGCTTTCATGTCCCACCTGCTTTTAGCTGCAACATGAGTAGATTTTGCCATCCAAAAATCCAGTCTGACCTCACTTTAAGGCTTGAATTATAATTTCAAAATGTCAGTGAAAATGACTTTCCTCTGGAGACTCGACAAGCAGATACTGTACTATTCTGTGTGACAACCATTGCCACTCATGTTGGCGTTCTTAGAGATTTGATACATTGTATGATTTCTCTGATTCACAGATGAATATTATAGTAAAGTCAAGTTTATATATTTATGAAGCTCAAAATCACAAGTTTGTCTCAGCGATCTTGACATACTATAAAACATTCCACACCCTTTATCTTTACACTCTAGTTTTGGATGAGGAAAAACTACACAAAAATTCTCTCACTTGAAATAAAGGGAGGTGTATTAAAGGATAATGTCATACTTACACTTGGAGTATAGTTGTAGGATCTCCCACCTCCCCTCCATCTCCTATCGTCAAAGTATCATAGGCTATCTCCAAGTCAAACTCTTCAAAGTTGATCTGGATTACCTAAAGTTCACACACGAAAAGACAGACAAATGCAAACATCAGTATCATCAAGTCAAATTATTAACTCAACCCGATCAAAGTTGATTTGGAACTGACATTTAGATTTAGGGTCACAAAAGTCTGGGCTACTACAACAACAGCCACAACATATGTCTTCAAGATGCAGATCTTTAAAACAGACTAACATATAGCTGTTAAACACATTGAATTAATGCATCACACATTGTGGTATGATTTCATTTAGTGTAGCAAGAGGAACAAGAAAGAGATAAGGAACACCTCCTGTGCTGCACTGGACACTGTGATAATCAGCACACAGCTCAAAACTCTCATCAGGAATTATTAAACCAACACTTTCTGTTTCATCTAAGACCAGTGAGAAACACATTTGGCAGAGGAGAAGAGAGAAAAGGAGAGGGCAGGGGGGGGAAGAAGAGGGAAAGAAAGGAGGAGGGAGACAGAAAAGGGGATTGGATAGAGAGAAGGAAAGAGATGGAGGCAGATGGAAGAGGGGAGGAGAGAGGAGGAGGAGGCAACAGAGAGGAATGGGGGAGGTGATAGTGAGCACATCTTTGATGCTAGCAATGTAGAGTGTTAGAATATTTATATTATAATATAACTAGAATTCTGACTTGACCCTTAGGGGAAGATTGAAACCTCACTCTGCCTACCCTCCCTCCTCTTCCTCTCCCCTTGTGAGGAATTTTCAGACTTCCAGATTCAATGTTCTGCTGGAGGACTTCAAAAACATCGTACAGGTCTGGGTTTCCTGTATGCTGGTGTGTTAACAGCGCGCATGTTTACGTGCATATCAATAACTTCTTATTTTTGAACATTTGCTTTTGTGTTCTGTATTTAAACATTCTGTTTGAGTCAGACATCATGAATATAGTTTGTTTTTTTTCTCCTTCAGTATCTGCAACTTGATCACCTGGGGACATGATATCATTATGTTGAAGTATAAACAGCGTATCCTCACTATGACGTAAACCATTGGATTGATGAAGAAAAAGAACAAACAGAACTTACAAAAACAGTAGCCATGTCTTTCAACTCACCTGCTGTTTTACTGTTTTATCTTTAGCAGTGTCACCTGATTTGCATTTGTTCATGGGGTAAATTTTCATCTCTCTCACACCCAGGAGCTCAATGATTTCCTGAGTTTACATGTGAGAGCACTTAGTCTGACATTAGTTCTACATGAGATAAATTCAACAACTGATATAGCCACAGCAAAAAAACAGTTAAGCAAGCCGGAGAGCACCAACACAACAATCACCTGAGGAGTTAAACGAGGGGGGCTGCAGAGATGAAGCAGTCATCGCTCATTGCTCACAATGCTGACTCAGCATATAAGGCAGCAGATTGGATTAAAGCATTACCTACAAACCTGCTAAACTCTCACATGAAGACACACTCGCTCACACAGAAACGTACGGCTTTGTGGAGGTTAATGACCAGAAGGTCGTTGGTTCAATCCCCGGACCGGCAGGATAAATCTGCGTGGGATAAGTGAAAAAGCAGCACTTGCTCTTCCCTCATTACCACTACTGAGGTGCCCTTGAGCAGGACCCTTAACCCTAACTGCTCCAGTGGAGCTGCTCAGTGGCTGGCAGCTCATTTAGTTTTCCTGGTGGGGTGACCATAGGATGAATGGCAAACAAAAAGATGATTTACAGTAAATAGCACACTTCATGTGCCCCTTGTTTAACTATGCAGTTTTGAATGGGAATTTGGCCGGACGGGTAAGTTTATCTTCTTATTCTCATGAACTATCAGTAAACAAGATGCTGCAGGGCCTGTTCTTTTCATGTAACACGTTCAATAACAAGTTTAGTTTCAAACAGTCAAACAAGTGCCTTTAGGATGTAACGCTTAAACTTCTCACCAAATTTAACCTTCTAGGTTCATCTAAACTCTAATTCGAAAAAAAAATGTACGTATTTCTATGTTTTACATCCCACAAAAGCAAGCCCTCTGGACATGCACATGCTTCAGTCAGTGTTGTTTAATGCATGTAGTTTTTACAGCATTGTTGCATATATATGTGTGTAACTGCAAACCGAATTGTATTTTTTAGGCTTCAAGTCTATTTTCCTCTGTTTAATTGTGTAATTACAGTAACTGTGTATTGGGCTTAAAGCACTTCTAAAACCCGGGTTACCTACACTCAACACTGTACCTGAACGCATCCAATGTAGACACACAAACAGAGGACTTGCTGCTGCTGCTGCTCCTCTGATAAACGTGCTGCTCACATTACACTTTCTGTGTAGACACGGTGTAAGAAACATATCAGGTGTCCTAAATTGGCAGAAGCTCTGTGTCTACAGATGCCTCTCATTTAAGTGTCTGAAAAGATCAACTTTGTTTAACCTTTTCTAAAAAAGGTTGGTGTTATTTGGCTTACATTTGAACATAAAGTGGGGAGTATTTACTCAAAAAAAACGTTTTTGCAAAGAAGATGAAAAATAAACTCTGGCCTACAACATGATGAAATGAAAAATAATTTTGCTGAATAAATAAAATGAGAGGGGAGCAGAAATTGAGTGAGTTACACGTACTGTAATGTGAACTGTTAGTGATTTAATTAGTTGGCTAGGAAATAGAAAGCATTCACCATGTGGCGTATAAAGACAGAGTGAGGCCTGAGTGTCGGGATGATGGAAACTGGACTATTTATCTCCTTGTCTGCGTCCTTTATACAACACTCTAATGCCACATCAGCACTGTTCACACAGCATTAAACCTAGCTAGAATATCACTACATTACACTGTGCCCATGTGGCTGATGCATGTGTGTGTCTACTGTATGAATATGAACACTGTGCTGAACTCAACTTAGATTGGAGCCTCATTACTGACAATGTGTGGATAAGTTTTCGTGTGCGTTCTGTATTTCTTTTAATGTAGTATGCGTGCATGTGTGTGTGTGTGTGTGTGTGTGTGTGTGTATGCACAATAGATGAAACTGAACACTACATATTTCTCCTCTCCTCTAATTGGTTGCTGTTCATGCAGACATCCATCTCTCTCTCTCTCTGTAGTTCTTCTGCCTCTCTCTAGCTTTCTCTCTCGCTGTCATCTTCTCTGTCTCTCTCTTTCTAATTGGCTGCTGCAGTCCCTCTTTCCATCCATCTATGGCTTCTAGCCAATGAGGCGATAGAATTGGATTTCTGCTTGATAAAGCACTTCCTTTGGTTGTTGTGGAGACAATGAGGTTGGAGGAGGCACCTCCCAACCCATACCTTAATAAGATCTAGGAATACCTTGAACATACAGCTACTGTAGGAATATCTGAAACACCTGGCAAGCGACACAGTCAGTGATGTAAAGCGGGCACAGACAGGGCCGCGGAATAATAGATTGTCTGTGACAGTATTACAGTAAACCCTCTGCCACCGGCTCCCCTTGAACGTGCCTCCGTCTAGATAGTATAAATTGTGCCGTTGTGGGAAAAGCTTGGCTTTAGCTGATGAAGACTGATGACTTGAGCCCGTTGCAACTTACTGTTTTTCCATTACTTCTGTTTCATTTAGTTGAATCCACCAGGTGCCCCTTTTTTACATAACATCCCTGGACAGGAAACTGTTTACTGTTGCTATGCATCACAGTGTTCTTTTACTAAATTTTGAACCTGAGTCCTAAATAAAAGCTATACTGTTTACGCTGTCAAGAAGATGCAGAAGCACGCCATTTTAATGACTAACAGTATAAAGAAGCTGGCGCTGTGCATGCAGACTGATTTCTGTCTTGTGATTTCTCCAACATGCACATTGGATTTCTGTAGGTCTACAAGGCATTAATGAATTCAATGCCTGTAAGTTCAACACAGAAAGACCAACCAAGAGTGTACCATTCCCCTCTTACGGAATGCCCTTTTGTTGCCTTCCATTTTTCATGGTGGTGTTGAATATTCAACATGGCAGCAGTGCAGTAGTCAAGGTGTTTCCGTGGGTTATGCATTTCACTGTGCATGCAAATGCTTATGATGTGACGCAAAGCCAGTTAATACTTAATGCTGTCCCTTTATTAAAGAGGACATGATCTAGCAGCTGAACGTGCAAGCTGTGTGTCTAGTTGCATTAGCAAACTAAAAAAAAATGCTGGACACATACATTTCACACAAAGTTGCCACAATCTTATCTTACATCTTATGCATCATAAACAGATGATGGTGATTGGTTTGAGGTGGCTGATACCACAGGAGATGGGAATATCACAGAAGCAAATGAAAAAACTAAATGAAGGGGAAGTGATGAGAATAGTACAGTAAGAGAAGAGAAGAGAAGAGAAGAGAAGAGAAGAGAAGAGAAGAGAAGAGAAGAGAAGAGAAGAGAAGAGAAGAGAAGAGAAGAGAAGAGAAGAGAAGAGAAGAGAAGAGAAGAGAAGAAAAAGTAAAGTTTAGTAATGGCCATCTCATCCTGCCATCCTCAAGGTTAAATGAGAACAGGAGAGAATGAATTGGCTCTAAAGGCTCATTCTGCCCAAACTAAATGAAGCAATAACATCAGAGAGCTATAGAACCCCATTAACACTTAACCTGAGAAAGAAGAAGCAGAGGGGTGCGCAGACAGAGAGGAATAGGGGGACAGAGATGGAGAGAAACAAAGAGAAGAGAGGGTGAGCGAAATAAACCCTGTGTCTCTTTACCTTCAGAGTATAAGAGGGAGATTGTGAGAAATGTAGAATGTGTGAGAATGTCTGCAATGGAGAGACTGATACGAGTGTAAAAGTGAAAAACAGATTTTTCCCCTCAAGAGCCCTCCTCCTCCATCCCAGTATTCTCTCTTTCTCCATAGTAATTTGATGGTTTCAGGCTGAGCTCTTTAATGAAGAATCTGGGTAATTCTGAGGACAGAGCCTCTGGGAGAGAAGGAGGAGGGATGGGCAGTGTAAAAAAAAAAAGAGAGAAAAAGATGAGACAAGGAGAATGAGAGAAAGGGAGTAAAGTATGAAATGGGGAGAGACGTGTACAAGCACTAGAAACAGCTAGTGGGAGAGGCAGGATCAGTTGAGATTATTCCCTTACTCTGAAAGTGTTGTGGTGCTTGCATCATCACCCTCTTCCTCCTCTTTAGCCTCAGATTTGCCGCCTATCCCTGGTCTCATTGTGTGTTTTTGAATAATACACATACTAAAATGCCTCCACTCTTATTGCCTTCCCTCCTCAGGAGATAGACTGACCACTCACCTGCCCGTTAAACTGGTCCTCATTCACTCATCAGCCTCCTAATTGAGGACAGCTTTTTACTGCCAGTAAGCCAGATCGTCAATGCTGCCGCTCTGTTCTATAGCCATTCTTGCCTGTTATCTCTTGTCCACCTGCCAATTCCCCACTGTTTGTTTGCTTCTGCCACCTGCAGAACATAAGCCTGCTATATTGACCCTTTACTCCACTAGATGGGTCTCTGAATCTGCATTTTTCTGTAGCCACCAATCACCAATAGGCTTGCTAACAGCCAGTTAGCAAAGTCATTAGGTCTTTAGCTAGGCTCCATTGCTACTGAGACAAGTTCACACAATTAATTCAAAAACGGATTTGTACGTATGTAACGTACATCTGTCTGAGGAGGTTAAATATAAGTGAATGGCAAATCACAGTTAGAAGGTTACACAATAGCTTCTTCCATTTTGGACTACCTCAGAGGTCAACACTGTCAAGATGGCTTGCAATGAGTCAATGGCGCAAATTCACCAAATCAAATTTCATCAAAGTTGAACTTGATGTGAAAAACTTGCATGGATTTACTTTGCCCCTGACAGTGAATATGGTGGCTCATTAAATTAATTACAGTGGAATTGCTGTAATTAGTGTCTGCCGGGGCGAAGTAAATCTGTTAAAAATTTTTGCTGTTTTAAATGCTGGTGTGACCAGGCCTTGGCTGAGTCAATATGGTTATAATTGGCCATTTATGTGATTTATTTTCCGATACATTAAAAAGCCTTTAAAATCTTGCCATCTTTAATTCAAGAAATGCAGCCGGAAATGTATGATAGACCCAATCTTCTTGGAATAACTTAAATGTTCTGTCTACTGGGTTGTGTCCTTTAAATCATAATGCGTGTCAGCGTAATATTTCGAAACTTTAAAAAAATAACATTTTTGGAAAAGTATTTCTTTAAATTGATTGATTAATGTCATTGGCTTTATATACTTCAAAGCATCTTTCTTTTACTTGTTGCCAAAAAAATCTACTGGGAAGCAATGACACTTATCTGATGGGAGTGTGACAAGTCTGACAGTCTGACACCGAAGATACTAATCCATGAGAAAGATGTAGATTTACATATTGAGGTTTGAATTTTTACATGGTATGGCTAGAATTAATGCTTTAGCATGTGCCTCTTGTGGGTGTTCCATATGAATATCACAACTTGCACAAAGACATATGAAAACTTGATAGCAACGGGAGATGATTCGGGGTGAAATTAAAGGATCTGTCACTGTTTGTCATGCTCATCCCTTTCTCTTGCTTTGTATCTTCATCTGCCTCTTTAAATGGGATTATATTTATAAGATTTTCTCCATTCTTCTGTCTTACACAACTTTTCTTTTTCATATGTGTCTAACTGACAAATGTGATGACAGCTCCCCACGAAGCCCCAAGACCTGCAGGTCGAGTGAGCTGGAAAATGTTTGATGTAGAGCTCTTTGAGCAGATCTGACCCCTGAAGCCTGAGTATCCAATCTGACCACAACCTAGTCAACCTCAGCTGCAGAGTGGATTTAACTTTAAATTGATACACTCCTGGTCTGTGCAACATCTTGACTGAGCAACATTTAATGCATCTGTACTTAAGAGATCAAGACACAACAACTTACCTGCTATGATGTGGCTTAATCATGCTTAAGATGCCTGTTATTTTTCAAGTGTTGTATTTTTGCCAGAAGCTATCCATGCTGATTTACTTTGCCTCCTCTTTTGTTAACACTGAAATTCACCATAGTCTTTCTTATTTTAAAAAACCTGTTTGTACCATCTTTATTTGAATTTCTGCCACTGAGAATATCAATAATTCCCGTAGTTTCAAGAGGTAAATGTAAGACTGAATATTCAAAGCAGAGTATTTTTGAATGTCTTAAAATATGTCTGTAGGGGATCCTTAAAAGTGACATTTAAGAGTTGATTTCATGTCAGCTGGAGTTTGGGTCTGTTTTTGTTCTTTTTTTGAAGATTATTTTTGTTGCATTTTTCCTTTAAATGGATATTATACTGTCTAGCAGCAGACAGGAAATTTTGGAAGAGAGAGAGGAGTATAACATGCAACAGAGGTCCACAGAGATTGCAGTTTATGTGGTACATGCGCATGACATTTATGATGTAGTGTGATAAAAGACATACATATAATTCAGTATGGTGCATGACATGTACATGATATAGTGTGGAGCATTACAGCATATGATAAGGTGAAATCCTTTAAGATAAACAGCTATAAAAATCACTTGATGTGGCTTCAGTTGAACTGCACATCATTACAGTTGGGGTGTTTGGCAATATCCATAATCATACATAATACATAAACATTCACTTTCAACTTCTTTTACACACACGTGCACGCACACATACACAGCAGGGTGCAGAAGGGCATTAGTACTGTAGCCTTCAGCAGTCACATACACATTGTAGCCTTCAACAGAGAATGTATTGCTCTAGGCCATAAACTAGAGGCCTTGGGCACTGACAGAGAGTTGTGTGTGAGGGTATGAGAGAGAAAGAGAAACAAAGGTTTTGAGCAAGAGCAGAGTGACAAAATGTGCGTGTCTTAAAAAGGGTGTATAGTGTGTATGTGAGCACACACGTGTGTACGTGTGAGTGCGTATGTGCTCACATATGTGTATGTGCGTCCCTATGGTGCTGACGCAGGTGTTGCCATTGACGACAGAGCGGTCACCACAGTGACCCTGAGTGGAATAAGGATGTGTCTCCTGCATACCAATCAGATTTCTCCTGGGACATAAAGCGACCAATCATACCAATCCATCTAACCTCTGGCCTATCGTGTGCCCCTTTGCAGGATTAACCAATCACACAGAATTAGACACTGATATGCTCTGACTGGCATATAATTTAAAGTGCACTCCAACATAACGTTATTATCAAGTGGCATTTCAATTATGTAAAAATGCAGCTAAACTAACTTTGTAAATGCCTGTAAGAACTTTATAAATTCAAATAAATAAATAATTCAAATGGAGAAAAGCCTGTGAGCTGGTTCAGGCAGACAACTCCAGCTGCACTGCCACACTCAAATATGACATACTCTGCTCACTGCAACATACTGTATATCCAACACTTTAAGATGACATTCACTCCCCAGTCTTGCTCTGCCAATGCCGCTGTTGCTTATTTAACATTTCTTAAGCCCCATTTCTATCCCATCATTTACCCGAGGGCATTAAGTTCTCCTGAGGGGGAAGAACTTTTGCAAAATGCTGCAAAGTCGTTACTTTACAAACTACATCTATGTACATATTTTTTCATGGGTATGGCAAGAGTGTATCAATGTGTGTGCAACCCATACACACACATTGTAGAGCATGAAACACCATGTGCCAGATTACTCCAGATGCACCCAAAGTGTTCACTTTTAGTCTGTCCAGTGAGTATATCTCAGATATTACCTATTTTAAAGCTTTGTTTAACAATTAAAGTAATATTTGGCCAGTGGATGACCTGTCTATCTTGACACTGGGCAATGTTTTAAAGTAATATACAGAAATGATCATGTTTCACTGAGAGAAACAAAGAGGGAGTGAGAGAAAGAGACTTACCTTATTAGGATTTGAAGCTGTAATTATCCACACACACTGAGCATTGCTCTCATATTGAATTGGGAAGTTAGGAGACGTAAAGGTTCCTGACGGCCCTTGAAGATTACTGCCACACGTCTTCACTGTGAACGAGAAAAAAAACAACACATAATATAATCGTTATTAGTAGCAACTGCAGAATTAGTAGTGGTATTAGCAATAGCAGTTGTACACTGTTGAGTCTCTGCACTACAATAGAGAGAATTGCCTTCATAATTAAATCATTTAGGTGATGCTTAGCTGGAGATTCTCAGAATAAATCCAGCAACAAAATATTGCATTTGTGGGTCACAGCAGTGGTGCAGCTGCAATTAAAAGAGACACAGATACAATGCTAATAGCTACACAAGAAAGGGTGTGATGGCAGAAGAGAAGAGAAGAGTCAAGTGCAGACAAGACCAGAAGAGGAACAGAAGGTCAGATAGATGTTATTGATACTGTCAGCGACATCTCCCTGGATAGTGGTACTTAATTGGAAGCTATTGGCTGTGAAATACCACAGGATTAGCTAGAGTTGCAGTATTGACTGATAGAGACACTCACCAGCAATTTACTCTCAAAATCTATTGAAAGTCAACAACTTCCAACCACTAGCTGGGTAGTAATTACATTCTATCTTAAAAAGATCTGAAGCATCTACAGCTCAGCATGGGACAACACACGTCTTACATTATGTACACAGTGTGAGAATTCAATGGCATTTGTCTACTTGTGCAATGAAGCTTCTGTATATTTGGTTTACTAGTGATGTAAACGTGTAAAACTAGGTGGTCTGAGTGGAGATTTACAAATGAAGAGTAAGGTAAAAACCTACATAATCCCACTCATTTACACATCTCTATACAAATTCATGACAGCATATTACTATATGTCAACACTTGGGTTTAAAAAGTCATACAAACTTACAAGCACTAACTGTGAAGCTACAGTCAGTGGGGTGTTGAAAATGACACATGCTAGTTGTTCGATAAACCAACTAAGCCTTTATTAGGCTGTGTGTTCTGACTGGATGTGATAGAGAACCTGCTTGTCTGTCCTTGGGTTGTCCTGTTAGAGTTGGGAGGTAATTTTCTGGTTGGTTTGAAGCAGCCTTTGTTCCTTAATTAGTTTGTTCAGTGGTAGGCCGCAGGAACACGTACAGTTAACAGCCACACAAACACACACACACACACACACACACACACACACAAAACAAAAGCACATAAGCATGAACGCTTACATGGTCTCATCTTCCAAACAGGCACATATGCACACGCTGTCACAGTGACACATTCTGCTCAGTCAAGAAACAAATAAACTTAACATGCAAAATAATAGACTTGCACGCACGCACAATTAGTGGTGTCACAGTGCAAACATGTAAGAGCACGCACAAGGACATCCAAATATAATTCATACATACTCAATACACACACTCACACACACAATTCCCAAAAAAGCACTTCCGCTCACACAAACACACCGGCTGCTACTGTGACTTAGCGATCACGAAGAAGGCAAGGGACAAGTAAAAGAATCACACCAAAGGGTGTTTGTGTGTGTTTTTTGGAGTGTGTAATGGGGTGTGTCAGTGAAGTGCTGTAAAGACAGTGTCAGAACAAGTACAAGACCCCTACGAGACAACCTATATCTCCCTTGTCTGTCGCTCTTTCTGTGTCAGTGTTTCCCTGTCTCTCTGTCTGCTGGATCACTGCCTGAGTTCCCCCTGACTGAACCCCAGTTGATGCTTGTTTCTCTAATTCTCAATGCATCTTCAGTTGACCTTCTCTTGTGCTCAGCTCACTGCAATTTATACACTGATAGAAACATAGAGATGAAGTGTGTGTGTGTGTTTGTGTGTGTGTGTGTGTGTGTGTGTGTGTGTGCGCGCACTTGAGCTGCACGTGAGAAATGATTTATCTGCATGTCTTAAAGTGTGTGCGTGTCTTTGTAACTGTGTGCGTTGACAGCTCAATCAGCGTGGACTGAACGGATGGCCGGCCCATCACCGTGCCAACAGCAGAATGGGCATGGTGTTGCTATAGCGATAGCGCGGAGAGAGTTATCACCAGTATTACCAGAGGAGCTAACATCCCATAATTTATATTAAACTCCATCCGTCTCCTGGCCTGCGTCTGTCTCTCTCTCATTCTGTCTTACTCCCAGCGCCTTTTATTCACACTGTCTTGGACCCTCAATCAGCTGATGTCTGTAGTTCATGATTTACATTACACTCGATTATTTGCTCTCAGTGTCTGTTCATCTCTTTTTCTCTCTGCCTGTGTCACTTAGAGGTAGAGTGTAACTTCGCACATATACTCAAGTACCTTCTTTGGAGGTCCTAGTGTTTCACTTGCTGTTTCATATTTCTACTTCACTACATTTCACAGTTAAGTAGTGTGCTTTTACTCCACTACATTTATCTGACAGCTTTAGTTACAAGTAACATTTCAACATGCTGCAATAACAAAATACTACTTGCATCAAAATCAATAATCCAATCATATCATATACTATACACTGGCAGGCCACCTGTGCAATCTAATGCAATCCAATACAATAGTTCTACCATAAATTCTACATTTATGAAGCTTATACATTTTCAGATTTTGTTAAAAATGTCAGAAAGGAGATAATTCTATTTTATGTTTATTATTGAGGTCGTAGTGGGTAGTGCTGGTGTACTGGAGTGTATTATATTGAAAAGTGTCCCTAATATTTTGCCTCATGTATGTTCATGGAGTGGACAAAATATTAGGAACACTTTTCAATATAAATCACCTCCGTACACCAGCACCACTCACTACGACCTCAATAATAAACATAAAATAGAATTATCGCGTTTCTGACAATGTCAACAAAAACTGAAAATGCAGAAGCTTTGCAAAGTTACAATTTATGGCAGAGCTGTTGTGTTGGATTGCTTTAGATTGCACAGGTGTACATAATGAAGTGGCCGGAGACATTTATACATACATATTGAAACATTTTATACCACTCAAAGGTGTTTTTTTCTGCATAATGAGAACATTTAATACTTAAATTACATTCAGCTGACAATACCTCTGTACTTTCATTCAGAAGCAGAATTAAGTGATTAATTTAGCCACTGGAAAGAGCTATATACAGCACACTAACACTAACATATTATCATCTATCATGCTGTTAGTGCGAATGCATTAGCAAACAATATTAAACATCTAACTGACACAAAGTAACATTAGCATTCATTTGGAGTGTTTCTGGCCACCTGTTGAATCTAAGTCCAATATTCACTCTCCTTTTGGCTCTTGTTTGCTATTTGATGTTGGGCGGCTAGCACACAAAGGCTGTCTGGCTGAAAAACTTACCTGTCGCAGCTGGAAATGAGAGCAGATTTGTGAGATGGAAAACCAAAACAATGAGCTAAAAGATACTAAAAGGCTGTGAGGAGCTCAGTTGATTTATCACTAAAAGTGGTATCTTTCATATTACACACTGTCATATTGTGCAGCTTCGAGTAAGATCTTGAATGCAGGATTTTTACTTGTACTGGATTATTTTTACATGATCTCACTTTCAGCTTTGACTATGTGTCTCTCTCTGTATCTCTTCTGCTCCCTCTCATCATTATTTATACTGGCACACAGTATAGAGGGCTTGAAGCCAAAAGGGCCACACTATCATTGAAGCGATAATGAATTCTAGATCAAATTAAAATTTTTGATGAGGTCTATCTGGTAGCGATCTATTTGATAGTGCTGTGTGTGTGTGTGTGTGTATGTGTGTGTGTGTGTGTGCACGCGCATGTGTGTTTATATATTCAGTTTTGAGTTTATATATTCAGATCAACTGGATTCCCCCAGGATTCTCTCTCTCTCTTTCTCTCTCACACACACAAACACACACACACACACACACACACACACAAACAAAAACTGTTGGGATGCACACCAACATTAAATGATGTTTCAGGCGAGGATCACATTGCCAAAGCCTATACTGTAGCTCCAATGCCTTTGCTCACAGTTTCCAAAGTTATGTTTTATGGCTTCAGAGCATAACTGTACCCCATAGGCACTGAAAAAGTTGCTGTGAGAATTTTTTTTTTTTTTTTTTGAGTTTGAATTTTAAGGCTGCACAGTGTTTTGACTTGTTTCTCCGTTCTAGCACAGCAGCTTCCTTTGGTCTGATCTCTGCCTCGCACTCAAGGTCTATAACTCTGCTGCTTTCTCAGCAGGATGGCCTTTGTGGTTAGTGAGTCGTCTCCCCCAGTGGAGGGCTCAAGTTCAATCATCCATACAGCAATACCTGCTGAAGCATACTGTACCAAGGACACTTAACCCCTACCTGTTCCAGATTATCCACCTGACCCTGCACTCTCACCAGAGGCCATGAAGAGAACTGGGAAGTAAGGTAAATCAAATAGAAAATAAAATTGAATCATAAGGATGAGTTTTCAAAAGTACGGAACTTATGAACTGATTTGGAAATGGTATAATAATTGACAAACAATGTTCTCTTGGTTCAAATACATCTTTGGTCATAGAGATGGTTTGTAAGTTGACAAACTTTTTGGTGTACATTTACCATTACATTATTATTGGTTTGGCTCATTCCCTGTGTCACATAAACCTTCCAGCTGTAATTGAATAGATTGCAGTAATTTCTATGTTTATAAACTCAAAAGGCATTCAGATGGTGTGCTACAGGCCTTGGTGACTCTGTATATAAAACAGTCCATCACAAAATGCCTGCAAGCCAATTATTACGTTATTTTTAAAAATGATTATAATGGAAAATTTCTTCATCACAGGAACTTCATGATTGAAGTAAATTAATTATTAAAAGAACATCACCATAAAAGGAAAATTCTCATTAAAGTAACTTTGACAAGGATGATGTGTAACTAATTAGACAGGTAAGCGAAAATGAAAACCTGAAATCCTAATTTTGAAGAAAAGGATTAGAGAGCATCTGCTATTTTCCTGTTGATGACAAGAATACAAATATTATTTGTCGGGCTATCATCCTCATTTTTAGTTACAGTGGCCCCATGTCTGGAGTGGGGTTTTTGTTTTTTTTGTTTTTTTATGGAACCAACAACCCAAATTTAAGTTTGAGTAAACTTTGACCAAATCAGATTGTTGAAGTGAAAACTCTAAAGTATAAAGTAAATATGGTCACACTGAGGCTTAGATCGAGGTGTTGACTCAGATTAGAGATCAGAAGTTTCTGCAATAGAGGCCGAATGGCTGTTTTAACAGACTGCCTACAGGAGCAGATAGATTGACCAATGGACACAGAGAATGATTGATGACATCATTAAGCTGGCACACAGCGTTCCAATGGCCCTCGCTCTGGTTAGAGACACACACAACACAAAAGCACACATAAAGAGACAGTCACTCAGTGTGGTTGCTGTACAGTGCCACTTGTGTTTCTTTTTCATTTTATTTCTTTCCTGTTTGAAGTCAACATATGTGCATGTGTGTGTGTGTGTGTCTGTGTGTGTGTGTGTATGACATATAGGGCTCATTCGTTGATTCAGTATATTCAGGCAGATCAACTGAACTCCCCTGGAGTTCACACACACACACACACACACACACACACAAAGGCAGAGAGAGAGTTGGCTCAGTGGCCTTGCCATCTGTCCATTAATCAAGATGCCACATGGACACTCTCTCTCTGTCTGTCTGTCTCTCCCTCCCTCTCTCTCTTTCTCTCCCTCTCTCTCATAAAGTGTTGTAGGCATGGACAGAAGGACATTGTGATTTGATGGCTACTTTTGTAGTTTATTTTTATTTAGTTTTGTAATTGTTTTATTGTATCTAATAAAGTGATTACCAATCTGTCCCTGTCTCCCTCTTTTAGTCTCTATTTGTTTCTTTCTATTGGTTTACTGATATGGCATAAAGGGCACATTTTCAAGATACATTCACTTTATTTTCTCTCTAATGTTCCAAAAGATGCATTTAGCTGTATTTAAGCATTTTGACATAAGTGACCCTTTAATAAGTCAGCTGGCTTGATGCTTCCTGACAGATTGCCTCTCTCTCAATGTTATTCATGAGTTTCCACTTTAGCTTTTGACTAGTCTGGATGTAAAGGTCAAATCTCAGCTGTGTTCAGCTAGACACAGCTTCTCTCTCATTCCATTTTTGTTCAATAGGATGTAACAAAGTAGGCGAAATAAGGACACAGTACTTAAGAGAACATAATGTTCTTATACTGAGTATCAAATTTACATGTAATGAAACACACTCATGGCTGACTCCTCTATTGCATTAGCTTACCTGTTGAACTCTAACTGTATTTATTTTATTATTTATTCATAAATGTATCAATTCTATTATTTCAATGCAGGAGCAAAGTCAGTGGAGGTGCAAACTGAGGCATTTTCATTGGGATCAAGTACTGTACCAGTCAAAAATTTGGACACACTTTCCTATTCACATGAATGAGAAAGTGTGTCCAAACATTTGTAAACTTCTGTACATATGTTTGTGCTTGTACTTGCGATAATTTCATGGTTCCACATGAACATAAAGTGGATGAAATGGCACAGATCTTTTTGTTGGCCTACACATTTTGGCATGGAATTGCACTGGTATTTGTTTAATTCATTTAATCTTCTATCAAAATACATTCTCTGCCTTCTGTACTAGAGTGGTAAACCACTCAGGTTTCAAGTTTATACAGTGTTAATTATTTGGTGTATACCCTTTAGTAAACAGAAATATAGTCAACAAACAATGACATTAGAATTTTTTTTATACTACAACGTAAAAATCTTTCTGTGCAAAATCATTCATGATTTGCATGATGTGTGTGTAAATTCAAGGTTTTGGAGGTAATTTTGAGTGTATAATCAAAGGCTGTATAATCATCTCATGTTCTCTCCAAGAGGCCAGCTTATATGAGATATAAGATGAGCTTATGTGACCGGCCATTACTGAAGCCCACCATGACACCACCAGCTGATATTATAGTCCTCCTGCTGACAATGTAATCCTGCTTAAGCTCTGTTTCCAGATTGTGTTGCTTTAGCACAAACATTAGCTTGTGCGTCTTCTCACTAAAAACTGCAAAAATTAATTGGGCATATGTGCACTTGCAGTAGGTAAAATGAAGCCTGTTGTGTCACAGCACCAGAAAATCCCTACACTTCTTGATTGGACATGCCAACATGATGTCAATATTATATGCTGGTTTCTATGGATGATGGCCAATCACAGGTCAAGAGAGTAGTAAAATAAAACCTATTACATTAATGATAAGAGTCAGCAACGTTTATTCTACTCATAGTCTATTAGCTTTAAACTAGCCTTTATCTCTTGCCTTTGAGGCATTTTATCTTCACAATTTCAATATTGGATTTTATATTTTGTCCCCAAGGGGAAACACGATTTTTGTGATTAGGTTTGAAAATAGACGAGTACTCTATATTCTACAATTTGCTCTTAAACTAAGCCACTGCCACCAAACATCCCATTTTAAGCTTTTAAGTTATATTTACAATGTTTACACTTGCATAGTATTGTGGTGTTTCTTTTCTGACAGGGGATCTTGGAATATAGCTCAAATGAAGCCTCCGCATCGTTGTCAAAAATATATTTTTCCAGTGTTTCATACATCTCGTCCTTTAAGCAACCTCAGTGTAGTTATTCTGGGATTTATGGGATTTCTGAAGGTGGAAGTCTTTCTGTTTCAACAAAGTGGGACAGAAACTTATTGCATAACAATGACAAACAATATGAGTGGTACAGAGAAATAAACAACAACATTATTGGTAGATTTGTCATGTTATCAACTGTGAATAAATATCATGAGTAGTTATTCCTACTGTTTACCTTCCATAGGTAGCGAAAATTGAGTTTATCCAGCTTGCCGCTTAGTGAACCATAGTGAACCGAGTAACAGTGCCCTCCATTGTGAGACGCTTAAAATAAAAGATCAACGAGTACAGAATCAGTAGTTACTTAGCAACAACCATGTCAAAGGATGGTGCACTTGTCATGGCTTTGTCTAAAAGTTGCTCACTGAACAGTTGTTCGAGCTGGGAATACAGGCAACTGCGTTTTAAATTCAAAAGAACTTTAACAATGCACACCTGCTACTCAGAAGTTAGGTAGCTTGGTGAAAATGTCTCAAACTGCCCACATACTTTTCCTTCAAAGATCCCTGCTGACTGTTTTCCAGTGATAGAGGTCATTCTTTTTAACCATTCACTGCTTCAAGGGACAACATCAGAGACTTTGAGTGTCATTGGCAGTTCCCCTTTGGGGAGGTTTAGCCCATCATCACATGCAGGTAAATGTAAGACTTGATAGGCTTAATCTCAGTAGCTATATTTAATTGCTCATTATAACGTATTTAGTGATGAATCCCTAACAGTCATTAACAATTTTAAAGAGCCAATCAAAGGGTACTGGCACTATAATATCTCTAATAATGAGTTGGATAATAAGGTTGATTGGCACGGACCAATCAAAGCTTATCTGAGACCTAAATGTATTGGCCAGGTTATATCCTGCCAGCTTACAAGGATTTTTGCTGTCATGGTAACAAAAAGCTGATGAGGCTAATGAGGGTCAGTCCCCCTGTGTGTTGGGTCTTAGGAGAAACCCAGGATGGCAGTTGAGGCTAGCGGTTAGACTGTGTCCTTCAGGACAGGCTGACTATCAGGTGTCCCTGAGCAAGATATTGAATCCCTGCAGACTCCCTGGGTACTACTCTGTAGCTGACCTTGCACTATAACCACTATGTGAAATAAAGAAGATTTTCCAGAGGTCAGCTTAGTGTTGCAAAGTTTTTTTTTCACATTTGTTACTTTGTTGCTTAAGCACCTAGTTAGCTGGTGAAGTAGCAACAGCACACTACTCCTACAAGTCTTGCACTATGCCCTCCCAGGGGACCAGGGTTGACAGTAGGGTGATCTCCATTCCACGCAATAAACTATCACATCACAAATTCATCACCCAGGAGTTGCTATATTCATACATAAAATAATGACCCCTATTTATTAAAGTAGCTAAGTTGCAATGGCTCAATTTAATACTTCTATATAAGAGTTACGTTCAACTGTAAATGCATTTTTTTACTCAAAAGTTTAGCTGGTGTTCATATGTTAATGTCTCGTGATTGATTTGGCGAGTTTTACTTTCACAGAAGCTATAATTTACAAAGAAAGAGTAGGTGTGACATGCTTCAGCTTTTCATTGTCTCCTTCCTCAGTTTCCCTGCCCTCACCTTCTCTGTCTCTACTTCTTTCTCCCTTATGGTTCTGTATCTCAGTGATTATTAGTTGGGTGTTAAAGTACTTCTCTCTTGTCCCCCTCCCCCCCCCTCCACACACACACACACACTCAGACCTACACCCAGTGAATATTGGTTTTTATGTTAAAGTATGTGTCTCCGGCCACAGTCTGTAGCCTAGTGAAGGGAGACATGACAAACGACTTTGGCATTTAACATGACAGACGCCCTCTCTGTCTCACTCCCTCTGTGCGTGTGAATGTGTGTGTATGTGTGTGTTGAAAGTCTGAGACTAAAACAGCAGCGGACGTGAAACTGGAATCGGTCAGGCAAGCTGAAGAATAAAAGAAAATGTGTTAATTATCACTTTTATATATTAAGTATTTTGTGTCATTTTTAAAATTGTATTGCAAATTGGTAGTCGATTTGTATGGTATATGGAGCTATAATGATCAGAGTGGTGCTTGTTTATAATAGTGCTTACCTGCTGAATACAGTCTTTATGATACAGAGTGTAATTTTCAGTCCTGAACAATCACTATCATAACTCCCTTGATGAAATCATACAACCACAGCATGTTGGTGAGGTGCTGCACTGCAAACATTGGATTATGGAGTGTTTTGTTTCATAATTTAACAGCCAGAGGCTAGATACAGAATTGGGATTTTTTCCATTATAAACTCAGCACTGATCAACACAAACTCATGTCTGGGAGAGGCCAATTTTGAGGCAGTGTACGTGGGCAGCTTTGCTTGAGTGTTTTCTTACCTCCACATGTGATTACTGCCTCTTTCACCATCTCTGTATATCTGTGTCTGTTATTGCAGTATCTGTAATTTGTATGCTTGTGCAGATGCTATTTCTTACCTTTACAGACTGGTCTGTGGTCACTCCAGGCTGCGAAGACTTCAGCCACTCTCTGGCAGCTGATGGTTTTACTGCCCTGAAGAACATAGTCTTCTCCACAACTGAACTGAACCACGCTGCCAATGCTACATAAAAACACACAATTGCACACAGAGGGAAGACACGACAGAAAAAATGTATATAAAAGGTGTTTGAGGAAAACGTGCTAATGTGTGCAGACTTGTATGCTTGCAGACAGTAAAATTACCTGCGAGCATACAATTTTAAGTCTGTGCCTGTTTGTGAGCGCCAATTGTACCTGAAGTCGTTGCCATGGCGTTTTCCATTCTCTGGCTCTCCTGGGTCAGGGCAGGAGTTAGACGCCTGTCTCACACCACCTTCATTTACTACATAGAGAAACAAACAGGTGGAGAGGCAGGGACAGGCAGGTAAGAGTGAAGCACACACATTAAGTCAAACACTGGTTCCAGAAAGGAAAATCTCCTTTTAGAGACAGCAGTTCATTCAGATGCAGGTAGATCCATGGCTGATGCTAATGCTGACTTTAATTTATTGTTCTACATAATCAAGCCCTTTTCTTTTTATGTTTCATGTGTTCGTGGAAGCCAAGAATAACCTATCATCATCAATGTACATTGTGAATTTGATGTAAACTGTTTTGCTAGGGTATACACATTGCTGCCAAATCAACACACAGAACTGCTTCAATTGCACCCTGGCATGAAACAGGAATTTCAAACCCTCCACTTTTTGGTTTTGGAAGCCTGCCTGCCTCGTCACTTATTCACTGTAGAGAGCAGGAAACAGGCGGAAGGGGGAACAGTTTCGACAGACCGGGAGATAGAAAGACAGACGAGTTAGGTAGGCAGACAGGGATGATACAGCACTTCAGATACGATCTTAATTCTTTCATCTTGACAGTAACACTCCAAACATCACAGTGGTAGAACAGAGACAACAGACAGAACTGTACACATACTTTGAGTCTGCGACATCACGACGAATACCAAACACGCACCTGACACGATGCATCTCTACTCTCTTTCTCTGTTTCTAATTACAATACTGCTGTTGACAGTACCGTACATATGTAGTCTTTCATTTGCCGTTTTTACTACTTTTTACTGTCACTCTGTCTCCCCTGCCTTCTTTTCCATTCAAATAACCCCACAGCAATATTTCATTGGCTTTGCTTAAAAGACACTGCAGTAAAGAATTTTTATTTCCATAAGCCTCAACCACTCAGAGTCTCCGCTTTCTCTTGAGCATTTAAAAGTTTTAATAGTTTCAAGAAACATAGCTGCTGGGTTAACTTTGAGCAAAGGACAGTGTGTGTAAACGTGTACGTATGTGTTTTTGTGTGTGTACATTGGGCGAAAAGCGAAAAAGGAAAAAACGCTTCTGTGTCTTCCCAGGGAAAGCCAAAGGAACATAGCTGTCAGGTAAGAGAACGAATGCAAAACACAAACAGCTCTATTCCAATTCAAAAGATTTCCATTTTAATACTTTCCCCCATTCAAAACACATTGTACATTAAAGCTCTTTTTTTTCTGTGGTACTTTTTTCTAATACTGAGAAGGATCCATCATGTACTACGGAGTTGTTTAGGTAGGCACACAAAAAAGTAAATGCAATACAGTCTCTTAATGAGCCCGAGTCCATTGATGACCTATTTTTACTCAATTTAGAGCCCCACATGACAGAATCTCTTGTACTCTTTCATGTGATCAGGGTGAGAGAAAAGTGATATGAATAATCCTTGAGTTCCCCTAATCTTTCATTCACACCAACGAATGTAAATTTAGGCCACTCTGAGGATTTTTATGTGTATTTTTTTCAGTCGTTCATCCTTTCCTAATGCCTGATGTCAGTAGAATATTACTAGAGGGAGAAACTATCTTAGTGTGCTCAATTACTTCAGCTATGGAGCAAACAAAACACCCCATGGTGTATTCTGATATTCAAATGCATGAACTGATATTCAAATGAATGTGAAACACAACAAATCATGTACTTTGGTGTGGAATGAGATTTTTTAAAGCATCAACTAGATAATGATTCAGTATTTGTTGATCACAAATTTCATTAGTATGATTTAATCCTGTTTGAGCATGGAAAAACACCCTCACTCTCACACTCTCTATATGTTATTTAGATGTAGACTACAATATTTGTAAGACTCAATATTTCACAATATGCTTTTTGCAGATTCTGAAAAAAGGACAAGATTGGTTTAAACTTCTATCTTCATCCACATTTTATGATCCAATGCATTCAGAAGTTGTTTGCTGCTGCAGTAAGTCTCTGTTCACCTCAAGTAAACATTTTTTTTTTAATTTATTTTTGCCTTCATTTGAGAGTCAGTGTAGACAGGAAACGAGGGAAGAGAGAGAGGTGTGACATGCTACAAGGTTCCTCCGGCTGGAGATCAAACCATGGACATTGTGGTTATATGGTACGCGCCTTAACCATTAGGCCACCAGGGTGCCCAGACTTTCATCTTATCTTAAACAAAAGTGCTGATAACAGTTAACTCAGTCGGGTGTAACAAATACACGCCGTGATAATACTGCCCATGTCTGATTTCACACAAACATCCACCAACCCCGGGTGTCTAACAGGCATGTACATGTTTAGTCTGTATCAACAAACCCAGCAGGTGGTGAGTGTGTGTGTGTGTGTCTGTATATGTTTGTGTGTTTGTTAGAGTAGATAGTTTGTTGCTTTGTTGGAGCGGCTAATTTGACCATCTGGACTATTAACACCATACCAGAGGGACTGGTTACAGTATCAGAGTGCTCTGCTCACTCACAAAAAACACAAAAGTCACATACTTACACACATATACAGAAACACGTGTACAGAAACATAAACAACTATATGTGCAGACAAAGACAGACACACACAAAGTTTTGCGCTTCACTGAAGAGTTAACCCAGTCAAAGCAGAGCAACATCTGAACCAATCAGAGCTAGACTAATTAACATACAAATTCACATCTGTAGAATCAAACCTCAACCATGACTCTGCAGCCTGTCAGGAAACCTGGTGAATCTGTGATGCACCGTGTCTCTCTGCTGTGCTTAGCTCAGCCATCGCCTTTCCATCAACTCATACAGTATTGATGACATTCACACATAAACAAACAGTCACACGAACACAAAGTGGACAAGCAAATAAATCATATAAGTTCAAAAATGCATCATTACAAAGCATGCAAACCAAGTAACAACAGGTCTATTTACGTGTATGTGCGTGCGTGTCTCTGTGTTTCGGCATGTAATAGCGTACAGTATGTCCTTGTTTTGATGCATCTGCACATGTGTTTGCATATGTCCCTGTAGATGTTCAAATATGTGCATATGCATGTTCAATATTTATGCATGAGAATGTACCTCTGGGTGTGAAAATGTGTGTGTGTGTGTGTGTGTGTGTGTGTGTGTGTGTATACTGTATATGTAAGTGTAATAAATGTGTGTGCTGTGCTGTTTGTGATTAAACTAGGTGATATAAAAGCATATAAATATCATCACTATTATCTGCAACTGATCTTCATACACAGTATAATGTGTGAGGGAATGTGTGCGTGACAGAGAGACAAAGAGAGAGTGGAAGTGGTCTTGTAAAGAGACAGAGAATAAGAGAAAGAGTGAATTGGATGTAAAATAACTCTAAAATATATGAGGTTGAAGAGGGTACTGACAGCTTTAATAAGTGAAACCTCAAACAAATGTAGTGCTCTTTTTCTTGAGATTCTTCATGCTTTTTGAGTGTTGAAAAGGAGGCTTTGATTGGAATGACATAATATTCATGGAGCCATTTTTGCATTACTGTACTTCAAATGACCTATAAACCATGACAACCATACACTTGATAATTTCCCCTCATGGTGTCTGATTAAACAGTTTCTAAAGTGACTTTTTCGTGCAAAGCTAAAAGAAATTTTGGTGACTCCTACAGAAGAGCAGTAAATTAATGATAATTAATGATAATGTTTTCACTTATCAAAGGTGGACATCTGAATCTTAGCTCAGGGCTCCACATTTGATAAACAATTCTAAACTTTGTTAGAATAACACATTTGCAATAGTGTTTCAATATGCCTCTAACAGTAGAAACTGCAGTGATACCTAAATGTTGTTACATGTCAATAATTGCTTTGATGTGCACAATGACCTGTGTATAAAGGTCTACAAATGTGTTGTAGGTGTATGAAGAGAAAAGAAGGAAAGAGAAGAGAAGGATGAGGAAAGAAAGAAGAAGCAGCATGAGGGGGCGGAAAACAATAGCATAACAGCTGATTCGCATTCCCTAAACAAGCCCCAAGCAAGCCAAAACAAACCATAGTTAAAGCTTATCAAAACAGACCATGATTAAATATATCAGAGCAGGCCATGAAGAGGCATGCATAAACCAAGACACCATGACCAAAATACATATACAAAACATCAAACAACAAAAATACAGCAGGCAGGCAGAATAAAGAAGCAGACTCTTATAAAGGCTGCGCCATTTTCAACATATTTGTGTATAAAAATGACATAAATGTTCACAAATATTGGCACTAAGTTTCTTTGAATTGATGTTACCATGTGTTGTCTACAAAAGCATTGCAAGATTTGTGTTGTCGGTAATCAGAGGCACAAAAGTGTTGAAACTAGCAGCCTTTTTAAGAGACAAAATTAATAAAAGCAAAAACAAAATGAAACAAAGCCAGTCCATGTCAAACCAAGCCATCACACGTCAGATCATTAGCCAAAGTGACATTAAGATGTGAACTCACATATTGAAAACTTGTTGCTGGAGTCTTTGCCAGGGAATAATTTAACGCCCCGCGATTTAAAATCTACTGATCGCTTCACTGCAGAGGAGAACAGAATACAGAAAAGAGAAGAAAAATCAGAGAATAGTTTGAATAAAGAGAAATAAAAAATAGAGATACAGCAAAGGAATTTAAAAAGAAAATGGCAGATTCTTCTCCCTCGCAATGCTGAGAGAGAGAAGAGCGCAGCAGAAAAGAAAGTGACAAAGGCAAAGTAAAAATTTTAAAATGGTGGAAACAAACATCGAGAGGGGCAGAGTGAGAGAGACAAAAAGAGAAAGACACAAGCAAAAAGAGGCAAGGAAGTAGGAGAAATGATTTCAACAATTGCACCATTCAAGGGTTTTTTGTTCATAAAGAAGCTTAATCTTTTTCTCTCTCTGTCACTCAGACACATACATCAGATGTCAAGGTGTTTTGCTGGAAGCCCCATCATATTCTGAACAAAAGCTGGTGAGGGAAATTGCAGCTTTAATCAAAATGACAATGATGCAGCTCTGTAATCAAAGCATTCAGATAATGGTACGTTAGAAAATAAATGGCTCCTTTAATCAAAGTAAATCAAAGACACGAGGAGACAAACTGACAGAAGGATCCCTGTCAGCATGAGCTCTGTTTTCTAAAATGGGTAACATCATTTCATTACAGGGTCATCGGTGTTGTGTTTGTACAGTATGTTACTGTAGCTCAGCATGTATGGTTGGGAAGATAAGAGTGTAGAAGACAAAGTGAGTGGGTGAGAGCTGTATTTGAATCCATGCAGTAATGATAAAAACAAAACACCCCGAGGTAGTCTAAATTTGACCTCCTCTAGATTTGATTTTTTTTTCTGCTCTACTCTATCAAAATGAATGAATATGTCACCATCATAAATAATGAAAACATAAACACAAATATATCTTGTCCTGAATGACAAAGTACAGTGAAAAATCACCTTAATGAATTTCTGATAGAGTGGCTGACAGATGTCGTTTTCTTAATGACCTGATTAATCCATTGAATGGTGACAAATGGCAGATGAGTTAATGGGCTACAATTATGCTCATGTTATACAGTGGCTACATGTGCACATAGTTTGTCCGACATGGTTAAATTACAGCATGTGTATTTTATGCCAATAATTATCCTAATGTTGCAATGCACATGCACATGTGTTAGTGGTGTTCTACTTATCATGTTGACATTACACCAAATCAATTAATGTGCTAACGATTAATCTAATGTAATGTGGCCTCACAATCCATTTGTGTATTATTGTGTTAACTTACCAGCATAGTAATGTCATGTGCCAAAGCGAGAGATAAGAACCCCCACCCTAGAACACTTAATGTGAATGAAAGATGTATTACTACTGTAGTCACTTAATTAATCATTGTAAAACAGATTTTAATATAGCAGATGAGCCTAAGATGAATACACTTGCTAAGCAGCTTAAGTTTTGTTGGTCCAAACGTATTCTGTAGCAACAGCATTAGTGAAATACAGTTCTGTATATCTTTGTGTAGAACCAGTTGTTAACACATTATCATTGTATAAGCACTACTACTTTCAAGACATCAACATTGCTTGTTGAACATGAGCATGAATCACAAACCTATACATTAAATTAGACATTAAAATTACATTGTAGTTACATTACACTTACATTTCTTTAGACAGTCTTTTAAAAGTGATAATACATCATCCTCTATCATAAATTAAATGAAAAGTGATATTGTGTGATCCTTAATTGAACCACACCTACACATGATCACTTTTTCTTATATGATAAACATACTTCATTACACACTAGACAGTAAATATATGAAGGTAACTCACTAGGTTTGCATCGAACCATGAGCAGTGTGACTCAAAATAAAATGCATCTTGTTTTTTATTGTGATTCAACTCCAAATGTCCCTTTGTGTGAGTTGGAATGGGAAATCATGTCCATTTATTGGTGTAAAAAGTGACCAAGAGTTTCTCTTTTAAAAGGTGCAGTACTTGTACCTCCTGATCAAAAACACTTTTTACATAGTTATTTATTTTTAAACTTGACAGAGTTTGCTTTAAAAGCACATTCATTTTAGGCTTTAATGTATTTTGATCCTGTATGTTGTATTATTTGCTCATATTCACCCCTCAAGCAGACTTATACGTTATTTCAAGTTGCAATTATGTTATGCAATTCTGTGTATCAATAAATCAAACTAATCATGAACAAATATGAACATTCCTTACATTATAAAATCATTTCTTTCATAAATTCTCCTGTTAATGAGTTTGCTCAAAGCAACTAATGTATCATAGCTGCTTATAGCTGCCTCTGAGCAACGCACTCACATAAACTGAATATAATAACATTTCAACTAACTTCACAGCAATCCACCTACACAAAGAATGGAATTTGCTTTTCTTGACACTGATGTCATACCCATTCAAAATGAGGGGGCACATGCTTGATATCTGATACAGTATCTCTGATCTCAGATAAAAAGCATCTTATTATAATATTTAGGAGTAGTGATTCATACGTGCCCCATTCATTCATATGTTTTCAGGTCATTTTGCTATCAATTTGGAACAACTAAATATAGCTGCATTTAAACACGTAGCTCGAAAGAATATATAACAAGAATGAAGTGAATACATTTTCTATTCCACTGCATTGCGAACATGACATTAACAATTTCGGATGCATAAAGCCTTCTGTCCTAATGACACTGGATGGTATAATGCTGATTTGTAAACATAAAAAAACACAGATCTCAGCTTAAGTTAAAAAAGCTTCTCTTGAACCAACAGGACAGAAAGGGGTGATATACAATATATTGCATAATTGTATTACTGCCCTCAGATTACACTCGCATTTGAAAATGTCCCAATTGTCAGAAATTAAGAACATTTATCAACAGACTCTTGTTATTTGTGACAACCAGGGGAAGCTCTGATCAAGATCAAAGTCTTACAATCAGGTCTGAAATGTACCCCCTCCCCACCCCCCGGTTAGGCAGCCAAATCAGAGAATCTGGGCCAAAAATAGTTTAAAGTCAAATTTGTTTTTGCCCGTGCAAATTCATTCACTGTATCAAGACCCTGTTAATATGCATCATAAAACCTGTCCCGTGTGAATATGCATCAAAGTTAAATATGCCCATGTTAATATTCTAGCCTACAAGCAGCAGCTTTACTGCAAACAACAGATGGAAGGGCAGCTGCATTTAAATAAACCATATTTATGAACTAAAATGTTGCATATTTAACAAAACTATATATAACTAGCAACAGAATAAACACGGAATTCGACTAACATTTAACAGTAAGTAAATAGACACTTAAGCAAAACCTAGCTCAATAAAAATATACGCTGAACCACATTTTACAACAAAACCATCTTCCGCAGTCTGATGTAGGTTTGTAGTATGGAGCAGTGAGACATTCTCTAAGGAGATGCATCACGCACTTTGGTTGAACTCACCAGCTTTTAGGCTACATGTTCATCGCTGATGTTTTAATGTACCCCCATAAGTAAAGCAAATATTTGTTGTTGTGTACAGTAACGCATGATGTAGAATGAGTACTAATATATCATGGAGAGATTTAAAAACTCTGTCAGACATAGTTGTGTCAGTCAGATTTTCAAAACTGAACATGTAGTTTCACGTGATTAACAAGCAGATATGAGTGAAAGTGATTCATTCACTGAGGCTAATGTATGGTTTTGAGCAGTTTATATTAAATTGGTTGGCTGTTTAAGTCAAAGAGATGAGATCTGATGTAGACAACTACTAATGAATCATAAATGAAACAATCCATGCTGCAAGATATGTTGATAAGTTGATTAATATGTTAATAATAATTAGTAGCTAATACTAAGGAAAAGCTAATACTTTTTTAAAAATTTTAATTGACATGAAATCTACTGCAATTTTCCACTGTTCTGACAATGACTTCTGAAAAAAATAGGATGAAGAGAGACCAGATGATTTAATGTGCATTTCGTAATCTGGCAAGTGTCATAAAGTATAATATGTTAATTCAGATATAAAAGAATATATTTTATATGACATTTGCTTTGTGGTATATGTGTTTATTTGATATATCTAGCTTACTCAAATGTTAATACAACCAGACAGAAAGAATTGATAGAAATGTTAATGATTGGGTAGGCTGCAATCCTCAATATATATGTCTGCCTACACTGAGTTAATCACATTTTAATATATGCAAGTAGTGAGTGCAATCAGTGGGTGAAGACAGTTGTCAGTGCTGTACACATCCTCCACATTTTATGAGCTATTTTGTAACCACAGACCAGCCATCACGCAACATCACCAGATTGTGTCTATGCAAACTAGCTGCATTCATTCAACCAGCTACATTCTCTGCTACGCTTACAGTACTCTAATGATCCCAGTGCTAACGGTCCTTTGGAGACAGCAAAAGCTGAACACCGAGTCAACAATGAAAGCCAGCACTGGTGAAATGCAAGCTCTCAAAATAATATAAAAGATGATAAAGGGGTAGTTCATGGATTTATGAGCTCATATGAACCCCCTGAGGCCTGCAGTGTCTCTGTACTCGGTTTGACTAATGGTTCTGAAGCCAAAGCTGACAAGGAAAAGGACTTGGGGATTTATTTACACAAAACTAAATGGTATATTCCATATGTACTAAATGCTGTCTTTTTTCTCAGCTGTAATTATCCAGTGCAATTTGCATTTCAAGATGTATGCACTTGATCATGAGTAGGTTTGAGACATTATGAGAGTCATATCAAAGGTACCATGCAGTCGACAATATCCAATATGTCAACCTCCCTGAGGGGTATGCTGTCTCACTGCTCGAGTTGAATAATGTTTCTGTACCAGTGGTTGACTGGTGTTTCTTTTGTACTGACTGACTTATTTGGTTGCCATAGCATTGGCTGACTGATAATGCCGTCAGTTGTTCATTAAGAGCCAATCACAGCCCTGCAGACACAGAAACTCATGAATACGTAATGAAGAGAGATGATGGAGGGATGTGATTGGTAGGTTGTGCCGCGGGGAAGGAAACAGATTGTTCATACCTGACACACACATTGACAACAGACAAACAGGCGCACACACAAACACATGTGAAGGGAAGGAAGATAGTGTTGTCTGGATCTAGAAGGAGAACTATGTCTCTATCTTATTTATCTAATTTTGCAAATATAAAATGAAGGTTTCCTTGTATATAAACAGCCCTTCAGGTATGTTTTCGGCCTGCAATGCATTGTAATTATTGCAACACACAGTGTTGAACCAAGTAAAAAACATCTAAACGTATAAAAACACCCTACATGTTCCATATGGTACTTACAAGTTAATAGAGGCATACCTCATACTGGTCACAAGGAGGGAGACATGCTAACTGTGAGTAACTGAATGAATTATTACAGAGGGCAGTAGATAGATCTTCTACGCATCAAAATAGACATTATCATGCTATGTTCAGTTATTGTTAAATGTACACTAACATTAATGAGGAAGCCTGCGGATATCCATTGATTCGTTCCTTTTTTTGAGTTTCGGTCATTGCAAAAACAGTCACAGGTTGGGGTAAGAGTTGAGGTCCCACTAATATACAGCAATGCTGTATATTCGTCTGTAATGCTGCTGTGCAATGCTGTGACATTTTTCATTATACTGATGTTGGAGAAAAAAATGCTTTCTAAAATGAAACTTTGGATGCTGAAACAGCCTATTGATTATGAGATGCTACCTAGAATTCAAACAGGGTGACCATCAAAGGTCAGCAAGAGCAGTCAGTCCAACCTCTGCTTCCATCATGTCCTGGGGCTCCATCATGTTTTGCCCTCTTGAATTAGTTAGATTATGGTTAATAGAAAACTGTCTGGGTCATTTCCAAAACCTCAGATAGGCCTTTCCTTCCACTCTGAGCAAGACAGCCTTGTCATTACAAGCTCACTGTCGCATTTTCACTAACATAATGACATGTATTCAAGCATACTAAAGTCGCTGCTCTCCGTGAGGGATGAAACTATCAACTTTTAACAACCACTTTTCAAGCCTACAGGCTGTGAGTATTTGATACAATAAAGTGTTTGAGTGCATTATGGCTTTAAAGTTTAAATATATGACTTTCAGTGGTGATAAGCCTGTAGCTGTAACTGTTATGGAATGTTTTGTGAAGCCTGATATTTGTTTGGTTTGAATCTGCCATGGTAAAACTTGGAAAGGGTGCCTGTTTGCACAGTGTGATACTACTGAACCTATATGTTTGATTTTAACGTGTAAAAATACAAAAAATGCTGTGAAATACAATAGCTTTGCTTTGAGCTAGTGCTTAACTCGGAGGGATGCAGCCATGTTAAGCCAATCAACAATACCATAGTATAGAAAAGGTTTGCATGTTTTATGATATTCTAAAATGGGTATATGATCTTTTAGTCCAAAAAAACATGGATATCAACTTTAACATAAGGGTAAACAGTATATATCTGTTTATATTAAAGGTATTGTACCTGTATTAATTGTTCCAGCTTTGCATGTGTTGTGAAACTGACGAAAGACCTCTATATTCATGCAGCATTGAGGGTGTGTTAACATTATCAAACATGACTCAGTGCTGGTCTCTCGCATGAGAGGCCGCATGTTCTTCAGTGATGTGCGGTCAGGGTAGGCAGGGTAGTAGGCAGTGCCTCACCAAAGCTAAAAAGGAATGTTGAGATTAAATGATTATAATTTCTTCATATTAATAATTCAAAATTTATGAATTTTATTTATTTATTTAGTTTTAAATTTTCATTATTCATAATTTGTCTCAGGATTACACACACTCCGGTAAAACTAGTTAGAATTGTTGTTTTAAAAGTTTTGTTTGCTCCTTTTTGCCACAGCTTTGTTGGGCTGTGGCTATAAGTTTGGCTATCAGCAATTCAAAGATAATCATTAATTATTTAAATCAATAAAATTATGAATAAGAATTAATAATAACGTGGCACCACCCTGGACTCAGGGAAAAAGATAGCCAATTCAGTCTCAAAGTGTACTAATCTATGAATTTGGGACTTTGATTAATAATTAATTTAATAACTATGAACAAAATCACCATATAAGTAGTTAGTTATGGTTGAAGGATTTGGAGTTCTTTACAGAGCAAGGGTTAGCAAAACTCATTCTTGTGCAACATTAAAACAGACAACAGGTATATCCAAAAGCATTTATTTAACAAAGGGTAAAAGCAACACACAATACTAATCTAGTTAATCTGTACCTATATACAAGTGTGTGTGAGTGTGTGTGTGTGTGTGTGTGTGTGTGTGTGTGTGTGTGTAGAGAAGACAATAGCAAGATGGCTGCAGTCACCTGGTGTCTGAGCACATGGCATGCTGACAATTTGGTTTTAACCTCTTAACTGCGTAGTTCTCTATTCAAGGCCAATTGGTTTATGCTAAAGGTGCCAGGTTAAAACGAGGTTAGTTGCATGCAAGGCCTAGTTACTGGATGTAACGTGTTAAGCATGCTAACATTAACCTAGTGGTGTGGCTATGCAGTAACCTGACTATAAGCAACAAGGACATCACAACAACAGTTCAATGTATAACCTTAACCAAATCAATACATGTACAGTACATTGTTTGAGTTAAACATTCTTGCTTAGCCGTGCTATGCTTCACTGTGTTGCTAGGCTATGCCCAGTTGTTACCTGTCCATGAAGGAAGAGATGCTTTGTGGCGTTCTGCTTTGTAGCCGGTGAATCCGTGGGTGAGTCAGGCTGTGAAGGCTTTGGCTCTGAAGCTGAAAGATGCAGGCATTGCTGGGGAGACAGCACTCCAGTCGTATAGAGAGCCCAGGTCCGTCTTTTGTGTAGAGTTAGCGGCAAGCTAACTCCATTTCGTGGCTCCTGTACTGGTTAAACTGGCCAGCAGACTTGTGTGTTAGCTGCTGGCACAAGGAAACTTAGTTTCTGAGTCTTAGGCAGGCTCTCGCTTAAAGAGCTTTAACTTAAAGAAGTTTAAGGCCATGGGCTGAGGCAGAGGCTATCTGTGCCTCTGTCTGCAGGATTGGTGCAAAGGCCAACGTTTTCATAGATTTGCGTATGCATAGTTGGTTTTCACACTGTGTTGAATGATCAACAATGAGGCAAAGACCAACCCTTGCTGAGATCTTCTGTCACATGACATCCACTCCTCCTTCTTGCTTGCATCCTTCCCCAGTACCTAGTGCAGATAGCTTAACTGTGGCAGTCAGCATGGATATTTCTTACTTTAAAAGATTTTCAACATTGTCTTATGAACAAAAAAGAGCTGTGGAAACACCTAACCTACAGAATCTTACCCAGCAGAAGCGGAGAAAGATTATACAAACTTTTCAAACACAGTGGTACCAAAAGGATTGGATAGGTGGCTGCAGCCAGACTAGCAAGCTTTCTTGCTTTCCAAGCCTACTCCTCCTCCAGCAGTGACAAGAAAGGGGGATACTGTGACCTGAACTTACCAAGAGCTCTACTGAGGCATGAAAACTCCATAGCCTATGTCCACTTTCAGTTCTTCAGAATGAAATACTTAGCTTGTAACAGGTCTTTGAAACTTGTCTCCTTTCCTTCTTGTGTTGTAGTCCTCAAAACTGCTGGGTATCTCAAACCGTAGCGGACACCCTAACAGTTTCGGAGTAGACCCCTCACCTCATTAAAGACTGCTCATTGCTTGCTCACTTCCTGGGTGAAGGTGGGGAGGATGCGAATCCTGTCGCCGTGGGCTGTTGTCACTGACTTCATTTCTATGGTTTTCTTCAGGATCTCCTCTTTTTCAGAAAAGTGGTGGCATCTCACTACAAAGGTGGTTCATTGTTGTGGTTGTGGTGTGCCTTGTCCAAAAGCAGGGGGCTTCTTGAGGTTCAGTGCATCTTTTAGCAGGCTGGCTACAAACTCAGTTATATGTTTGCCATGTTCTCGTCCATCTTCGAAGGACTTTGTAATTCAACCTGGAGTTGGTCAACCTGGCTCTGGAGCTCTGCAGATTGGGCTACTGCCTTTTCTTCTATTTTTGCCTGCAGGTCTTTTTTGAGTATATTAATGGCTTGAAACACCATATGTTGGTTGCTAGCTGTGGTCGTGTGTTTCTTTGTTTGTTGCTTGGAGATCAGAGCTAGCACTATGGCTAGCACAGTGCCTCTCTGCCGCCACTCTGACTCTTGTTCATTTTGCTTCAATATTGATTTAAAACTTTGTTTCAGACTGTCAAAACATCAATTGTTAAGCACTCAGCGATCTATGGAAACAACTTTTAAGACGCTAATGCACAAAATAAGAGCAATATGATCAAATTTTAGTATTTCTCGCGAGGAGCTCAACAACACTCTCTTTACATGCTGCCACTCTGGCCAGAAGCCCCAACATCTGAGATTTTAGAGAAAATATTTACCAATGATGCAGTAATGAGGATCCTCAGAAGACCCTGTATATTTTTCTCTGAATCACACTCTCTCAGTCATCTTTAACTCTTCTCCTCCTGTTTTAGCATTTTTCTGCATGCCCTGTTTGCTTCGAATGATCACACCTTTACTTTTAAGTCTACAAAACAGATTTAGACATGAGGATTCTAGTGAGGTTACAGTTAATTTTGTGCTTTTAATCATCGTGTTTTCAAGTACACTGTGCCATTCTGACTTTCAGCATTGCCAGGATCTCTCCACTCTTACTTTTCTGCTGCATCCACCTCCACTTTCTGTGATGTTAATGTTCATTAATAAGAGCCAGGCATTATTTCTCAATGTTCAGACTAAAATACGTACAGTAAATGGAACCTCTGGCAAACATTCAATTGACTAGATGGCTGACTGACTGACCCGCTAACTGGCTGACCGCCAGACTGAATGGCTGACTGACTAGACACTCTAGGCTTTTACCTGACACTGTTAACTGAGCTACTTACAGTAAGTGCAACAGTAGTAAAATTCTGGTTGACTGGATGACTTTGTAAATGACAATAACTGTACAATGTAGGAATTTTTGGTGGGTTCCATGTGTGATGGTGTGCACTGCAAATTGTTCAAAGGGGTCCAACTGGAACAAAGAGGCACTGTTTGGCTAACTGAATAGCAACCAGTATGTCTGTGTATTTATGAGGGTTGAGTAAAATAAAATGGTGCTGTGGAATGACACCTAAAATGACAATCAGAGTCCCATAAAGTGAGGGGATTTGACTAAATCCAAGACAATACGATTAAAATGGGGATGCTTGAATACATTTCCCTCACTGAGTCCATTTTTGACACTAACAACACACGACTGAATGAGATTCATTGGCTGTATTTTTAATTGCTTTAAAGTATACCTGAAAACACGATGATTAAAAGCACAAAATTAACTTTAAACTCACTAGAATCCTCATGTCTAAATCTGTTTAGTAGACTTAAAAGTAAAGGTGTGATCATTCGAAGCAAACAGAGCATGCAGAGCTAATTGCTAAAACAGGAGGAGAAGAGTTAAAGATGACTGAGAGGGTGTGATTCAGAAAAAAATATACAGGGTCTTCTGAGGATCCTCATTAATGCATCATTGGTAAATATTTAGTGCAGCAGAGTTGCAGCACTCTGTTGCTGCTGCAGAGTTGCTGCTCTCTGCTATAAACACACGTAGCTGTTAGCGAGCAGCTGCTCTCATGTCTCCCCGGTTCTCTGT
Organism: Thunnus albacares; assembly: GCF_914725855.1. Taxonomy (NCBI): domain Eukaryota; kingdom Metazoa; phylum Chordata; class Actinopteri; order Scombriformes; family Scombridae; genus Thunnus; species Thunnus albacares. The sequence continues at coordinate 16,554,729 of NC_058124.1, read as the reverse complement.
GCTCGTTTTTGGCAGAAACTCTCCTGCTCTCTGCCTGCTCAGCCTGCTCTCGGATGGTAGGCAGGTTCAGTCTCATCGTCACACACATGCTTTCTCTCTCTTTCTTGACCGCACACTGCGCACTGAGTGTGGAGCTACGCGACTTGTTTAACACAATTTAGTTTAGAAAACATCTTAAAATGCTTGAAAAAAAATGAACTCCATTGAATTGTTATACTGCACGTCCTAAAGTGAAATTAGCAGTAATTCAGTTAAACCTCTTTTGAATTTATTGAGGCATATTTTCAGGTGTATTTCAGAGTATGCTGGAATTTATGAATTTCCTTGTAACCTTGCAACCATCACAAATGTATTCTGTAACTGCTTGTTCCAACTCTTCATTCAAGCTACAGTATGATATTTACAAAGAATGAAATACTCAAACCAAGACAAAATGTTCTTTTTTTTTAAAAAAAATAGCTGTACCATTACATCCTACATGAAACTGAAACCACATGAAACTTGATGATTTTGCCAAACCGTTGAGACCCTTGGTGGTAGTGCTTTTTTATTTATTTATTGAGGTTGAATTTATTTATTGATATATTATTTACTATTATTATTACACACAGGGGCAATAATTAATAAATGTCATCAAAAATCAGCCAAAATAGCCTTAAATGATGCCGTTTTCTCTGTTTTATACCTGTTAATCACCCTAAGTTAGTCACATCATGATTCGGCTTTTTATCACTTCACAGTTTACTGCAACATTTTTCAGGTCTATTTTTATCATTCAGTTTTTAACATCCTTCATATTTTTGTACTTGATGCATGTACTTCTGGCTGGATGAGCCATTACCTTGATGGCTGTAGCTGTAGCTTACTGGTAGCTAGATAGCAGTGTGTGACTCACCCACTGACTGAATGTGTGACTCACTAACTGACTAGGTGTCCGTGGCTTTCCCCCTAGTTCTTATATAATAAGAAGATATAACTAATTGCATAGCAATACTGTTTTGCTTGAAAAAGTATGACCCTGAAAATAATAAAAGTTGACCTATTTAAAGGGTAAAGTCACTGTAAAATTGTGTTCTCGTGTATTGTTCCTGTGGCCATTGACAACTCAGAGATTATTTGGCAACATGATTCACTGGTTTCTAGCTTTGAGGGTAGAGCTGTTCATGTTCTTTTTTTTATTTAACAGGCAAGATGAGTGAGAACACATTCCCACTTCCAGCTGCAGCCTAGGGGTGAGAGTACACACCCAGTCACATCTGGAAACTGCCTTGTTCTACCACAGCCTTGGCAACGGAGCAGCTGGGTTTCAGCACCTTGCTAAAGGGAACTTCGAACAGTTTTCCCAGCCAGCCCACAGATTCATACTAGCAATCATTTTCTTCTATTACCCTCAAGCTACCACCAATCCATTATCAAAATTTGATCTTCAGAAATTACATGCATAAAAGATCAAACTTTTACCATAAGTAATCCAATCTGATTTGTTGTTTCAGTGTAAATGCCTTTAGGTCTCAAATGGTAATTACACTAATGAAGCTTTTTGCAGAAGTTCAAGCAGGAAGACAATTATTGTTCTAATTTCATCACACTGGAGCTCCTTCAATTATTATCCAGAGATTTCAATGGGAATTATTTGCAAGCTTTCTTGTCAACCAATAATCACCCTCACTGAAGGACATTTAAACTACCTTATCTGTTATACACTCTCTTCTGTCTATGCCACTTCACCCCTCCATCACCCAAGTGTCAAGGCCTCTTGTATGACTTCCAAGGGGGGATGTCTAAATGGCTGCTATTTATAGGGTTTTACCCATTTAAATCAATGTAATTGACAGGAACAAAGTCTCTTGAGTTATTAAAATAGATGGATTTACATGTGGTGTCTTTACTGATTGAAATACAGTTGAAAAAACACCCAGTTTCTTGGAACCCCCCTTACGGCAGCTTTTCCCTAGAGACCAGGCTCACTAAAAGAGTGTTTTAGTGAGCCTGAGTCCCAGGGTGAGGCACCACACTCACTCAGCTTGGGTACAGTCTGTAAACGACATGATGCAAGTACAAGGATGATTAAATGAACTTACAGCAGTTCCCATGGTGAGAAAGTACATCCATTCTGATTTCATCTTGGCCTCCAAGAGTACTACAGTAAAGGCATATAGCGTGCTTCAAAACACACTCAGAAATCACATATTAGAGAGAGCTGAATCTTTAAATACATTTTAGTCCTGAGGTGAAAAGCATTTACTTTTGCTCAAAGACTTTGATATAGTCGAATAATTACTGAGCTTCAGTTAAACATACTAATGGACACTTAATGGCTGTGGTTGTATTTAGCGGTGAAGAAGACAGTAAGTAGCAAAGAGATAATGTATGACATATTAACAGTTCAGTTAACAATGATATAAATGTGAACATTACATTAATTAACAAGACAAAAAAGTGTGTAATCTACTCTGATTGACTCTGCTCACCTTTTGTAAAATTTAAGACATGATATAAACACTCATTTAAATTTTCTAGGCTTTCTAAATATTTGGCCATTTCCTTAAATATTAATAGGGCTGCCTGAGATTGGAGGAATAAAATGTAAATTATATAAATAGAAGTGAATTTACTCTTTAACAAGAAAACTATGCCTTAGAGAGAGATATCTGAATTGAAAGAGTTAATTCCTTTAATTTAGGTCTATCAACATTTAGCCGATGGCATGTTTTAAAACCATTATGAATCATTTTGAAACATCAATTAAGCATTCAAACACACAATTATCTTAATAAATTTTATTTAGCCATGCGGTGAAGCTGCAGGCTTTGCGTTACTAAACATACTCATACATGAACAGGCTTTTCCTGTGTCCAAGAACACAGCTATGCAATGCATCCAGCTACACACACACATATGCATGTGCGCGCACACACACACATATGCATGTGCGCGCACACACACACACACACACACACACACACACTCACACACACACTCTCCCTCTCTCTCTGTCTTCATCCCGGGGAGAACATGATCTGATGAACTGATCTGTGCAGCTCTTTGGTAATTTACCGCTGGCTCTACTGTCTCTGCAGCATTTTGATATATGATATAATTCCTTTTGGAAGATAAATGTTGGTCTCACAGATGAAATCTGACAATTGTAGCTGTCACATTAGTTTGTCTGAATGTAAAGTGAAGCTTCATGTTTTTAATGGACAGAAAAACGGCGCTGCTTCTGGGGGTCTATACGTACAGATATCACCCCAGTTCAATAAATATAAATGTATTAAAATGAACTTATCAGTCTATATTGCATTTCGTTTTATTTTATTAAGCCACATAACAGTTAAGATTTTTATAATAGGTACATTCTAGACTGAATAGCATAATTCACTGCATCTCTCTGTCAATGAGGTAATTTTTTTTGTGAGAAAAAAAGTGTTAGTGAAGCTTTGAGTTGAAATTATTTTGTCACAGTACAGTCGGGTAGTTGTGTTGAAGCTGAGCTGCTGCTGTCAGCAGACAGAATGATCGTACTGTATCCTCCAATCCTCACAAGTTTGTACTCACGAATCGAACTTGGCAAGTCCGAACTAGCAAGTACACAAGTCTGAACTTGGCATACTTGGTATTGAGAAAGGCCTTGTGTCAAATTGGCTTCAGTCACAGCCTGGCACCCTTCCTGGGGGTTTGGTTGCCATGTGTCACCTGTTTCTTTGTTGGTGTCTGTCTCTTCTTCTTTTTTTTCTTTTTTAAATGTCTTCTCTGAATCTCCTCACTGTTTTACCTCCTTTCCTCTCTGTTTCTCTGCTGTTGTTCCTTTGTAATATTCTTTGTTTTTTACAGCCTCTCTCATCTCCCCAAGTTTGTGCAAACTTGGCTATTAATCAATGGGAGATTACTATTAATTCAGAGCTCCATAATTTGGACAGCAGTAGAAGGAGGAGGTTTTATGAACTGAGTGGGGATGACCTAATGTATAACACACACACACACACACACACACACACACACACACACACACACACACACACACACAAAGCCAGTCTGTCCAGCTAGCTGGCAGCACCTAGAGCCAAACGTCTCCCTCTGAGGTCTCATAGCAGTGTCTTATAAACTAAACTAACCCTGCCAATGCAGATTTGTTCATTTAGTCTCTCAGAGACATATTTGGAATTGTTTTCATACAGTTTTTGCGACTAAACTAACCCTGCCTGAAGGCTTTGCCATTATAATTTATTCTGCTGGAGACAAGTAGAATTTAGCAGACCAGAACAACATATGGTTTGCAGGGTGGAATAGACAAAGTAAAAAAAGGGGGGGAATATCACCATGTGGAACTATTTATAATAAAGTGGAGTTGATGAAGAATGGTAATTAAATAGTAAATTTGAAGAGGGTAGAACATAATAAATGCAGCAGAAAGGAAAACAACAAAAGTATAGTGGAAACAAGAAGAATAAAATACAACCTAATATATTCTTCTCAGGTGAAAAAACATTTAATGAACACTTAAATGTAATTCATTTGTAAGTTTCCTTTCCTTCCCAGTGGTTTACAGGTGGTTCCACTGGGGATGAAATCAATAGGAGATCCATCAATCATCTTGCATTGTCAGTAGTGACATTGGCAACGGTGCAGTCAGAATATTGATCTATCCTCAGTTCATACTGACACTGTTGCCAGGTTTTTTTCTAACTTATAGTGCAATAATATTAAACATATAGATCAAAAATAAATTCTGATTATTTATTGCAATCCATATTGCATATTCATGTAGCGTGAGATGTACTATGACATGATACATTTTAATGAAGTGTGAAGATTTTGAATCAACAATCACTTAGCAGTTATTTTTTTCAGCCACCCAGCTCGTCTTTCTGCTAATGTTTAAGAACCAGCGAGGTAATGGAAATGACTGACAGCTGACAGTAGACAGTAGCCAATCAATCACAAGCTTGTTATAAGAACTCCACTAATTAATCAGCTAACCTATCAAACTGACACCCTTCATTAACATGTTGATTAACCTTTTAAACTAATTAAGATCAATTAAGATCAATTAAACCAATTAAAGGCAAATCTCAAGGGGAGGGGTCAGGTTGTCAGTCAGTCATGAAGAAGAATGTCTGAAAGAGCCAGAAGGAGAGATGGGGAGAGACGGTGGATAAGGACAAGAGGAGAAGATCGGAGGAGAGGAGGGGAGAGGGAGAAAGAAAGATGAGGAGAGAAAGAGGAAGAAAAAATAAAAAGGCAGTCAAAGAGAAGGATGAGAGAGAAGAAAGAGATGTATTGGAGAAAGAGGAAATGTGAAAAGAGGGATGAGGTTTAATAATGACTTGAACTTTAAATTTTAAAAGCTCCTTTCACACATTGTCTTTGATACTCTCTGTCTTGTACGAGTGGGAATCTTTGGAAACCTCATGATTCTATTCAATTATGATTGTTGGCATCACAGTTCAATTCAGAATCGATTCTCGATTCATAAAGGGGGACTAGTTTCAGTCTCTTACTCAAGTGCACTCTGTGCCAAACTGTTCACTTGTGTTTTTTGCTCACTAAATTGCAATATGAAAACATAATGGCAGTTACGCACACTGGTCTCGATGACGGTCACTGTCTGATGGACAGAGAGTACAGCTTTCTTATTTAAAAAGTTTGATGCAATCATTTGGGAGCATCCTACAGTCTGCTGCCTGTATGAGAATAATGAAATGAAAGTGTAATTTACTAACAAAAATCACCGCCTGAATGTCTTTTGTTATATAGAGGTTGGTGTGTGTGTAAGGGAAGTTGTTACTAACTTTATCTCTCCAGCAGTAGATTGTACAGTTGCAGGTCATTTGAAATGTATGACTATGGACCGAAGATTTCCTTTGCCCAACCAGAGGTTTTGTAAAGAGGTCCAGTGTGTGTTGGTTGACTGATTTTTTTGTTGCTGCTGGAGTTTGGTTGCCCACTTTTGGTAACATCATAAATTACTTCTTGCAAAGCTAATTATTAAGTTACATTAAATTACATCCAAAATCCTTTTTTGTTCCTTCAACACAACGTCATTATTGATGCACAAAAATCGATATTTGGATTATTAGAACTGTTGAAGATTGTATCCAGATTCTTATGTGAATCAATGCTTTCCTCACCCCTAATGCATTGGCTAAAATCACTTTTTTAATTTTTTTTTTTTTTTGGCACTTTGCCTTTACTAGGTAGTTCAGGGTGGAGACATAAAGGACATTCTGCAAAAGTCCTATCCAGGGTCATATCCAGCCTAATACGATGATCATATCCACAGATTAGAAAATTATTCAGAGTCAATATGAAGCAATTAATGAATTAGTTGCAGTTTTGATTTACCTCTTTTAAAGTGGCCTAATTGACCTCAGTCCTTCAAGTATCACAAGAGATCATATGGTACAAAATTTCAACAGTCATAAAGGAACCTTTATCAAACCTCTTTTTTAGGTGGGGACAGGAGGTCTTTTAAACAGGAAAACAGCTGGAATCAATTAAAAAACTACTAAGCAAGTAAAAAACTAATTGCATTCATTCTTCTGTAAAATACTTCAAGTGGCCACATACATGTAAGGGTTGAAAAGCCCAAACAGAAAAAAAATGTGTACAGTTTAATTCCAGCAATAGGACAACATTCCTACAGTGACTTATCAATCTCCAGAGATGTCTGAGGCAATGATCCACATTTCTACTTCAATTGGCAGTGTCTTAACTGCTTAATTCTTATGTAGGGAAACCATGGCCTGTCTGTCAATTCAAAGATGTTCAGAGAGGTTTCAAAGTAATGACAATGACAGCTGGCAATAGCCCAGTGAAACTGGGCAAATGACCATATTCACCGTCGAAAGCAACCATAGTGGGGTGGGGTGTGAACAGAAGGGAAGGGAAGGGAAGGGAAGGGAGGAACAAAGAAAACTTTTTATTGAAGCACACTCACATTGTGTCACATCGTCCTTCAGTGTGGTGCACCTTTTGTGTCTCCTTTACACATGACATATAGAGAGTAATATATGTATGTATTATGTGTGATTTTCTTTGACAAACATTCCAGACACTGAAGCAGGGCACAGTTGTTGGGACAGAACGCGGCACAGGCTCTGCACCTGAGTGGTGGCATTTTGGATGGGTGCACATTGTATTTTTCTCGCCTGAGTCTGCTTGGTCTTTTGGTGACTTGCTGTGAACTTGGATGTACTGAAGTGAGAGGCGAGGCGCAGTAGGGAGTGTGTCAGTAATAATCAAGTGGCACAGTGCAATTTCAGTGTCAAGCATGACCATGATTTACGCTTCTGCTGCCCGCCTACTCAGACCAGGTCAAGGACGCCTAGAGGAAGGCACGCTGTACTGCTTCTATGACTTTAGTTTACTTAACTTTATAACAATAAAAGCAAACTCAATATTTAGCTTGGAGGTTTTTCTATTGAAGTGATTAAAGTGGAATAGATAGTGTATTTCAATCACATCCTGTTTCCAACTGAGCCACAGGTATCCCACATGCCTCTGGCCATGAAAATATCAAACATATCCCTCGTACCCTGTGTATTTTGTGAAGTTGAATGGACTTTATGCACCATGCACTAATGATTCACAAAAAAGGGCCAATAGTGAGTGTTGTGAAGTATACAGCCATTTTGTGAAAGAACAAGAGGCAATCTGAGACTAAAACAAAACACAGGAGAGTATGAAAAACAAGGAAAGTGTACAATATAAACCCTATCTGTTCCAGCCTGTGCAGTTGTTTCACACATTCAGCTCTCATTATTGCTGTTGGGAGACATGGACGTTGCCAAATGAATTTCCAAATGTTTTCCACTAGCTAGGGTCTGTGTCAAAGAAATCTAACTGTACGTGTATGAGCAGTTACCCGAGAAAAAATAAAGAGAGAACTAGATGAGAGGGGGGGGGGTCTGTAGTAGAGAACAGACAAGAAGATTGGAGTCAACAGGCGTAATTAAAGGGAATTAGAGGCAAGATGATAGAGAAAAACTGTCAGTTGAAAAGGGAAAAAAAGGCAGCAGAGAGAAACACAAAACAAAAAGAAAAGAAAAAAGCAAAGAAGCAAAAGCTGAACCTTGAAAGAACTATCATTAACAAACACAGAGATCTGTAGATAATGTATGTATAGGGCCCAACAAAATCATAAATGAACGCTCTTTATGTATATGTGTGTTACATGTGCATATTAAGATGCCCATCTCTGTAGATGTAATTACATCTTACCAGTCTTACCTTGATAATGGGCGCTGAAACCACGGTAACGGTGGTTGCTATCAGTCACGAAATGCAGTCGGAGCCAGTTCTTGTTGCTAACGATGGGAGAGGGGACATTACTGCCTGACAACCTGAGAGAAAGATAGAAAGTGGAAAGAACATTTGTAAGAAATGGGACAAACACACACAAACATGCTAACAAAACCCTTCAACCTTACCAGTTTTTCACCTAATCCAATGACAGACCCTTGGGATGAGCAGAATGACCAAATGTTGCAAAAATGTCCCCTCTCTGAAGGTCCTAAACTGACTGACTAAAGACAGGCGTATATACCATACACACACACATACATGTTCAGTATGTGCACAATAAAATACTTGTCATTAAGAGGAAATATCATAAAAGGTATAGCCGTACTGTGAAAGTGTGAACAAAGCTGAAGTCTGTAAAACAAGTTTGAGAGGCTGTAAAAGTGTCATTGCAATAACAGATACTAAATATCAACCTAAGGTTCAGTTTACTTTAGTTTTCTTTTACGTTCCCCATCTCACCTGTGTGTGTGTGTGTGTGTGTGTGTGTGTGTTTGTGTGCAAGAGAGCAAGAGAGTGCTCAGAAAACACCTTAGTGTGTCTTTGTGGGTGTAGCTGCTGTCTAAAATGAAGTGAGGACAAAGTCTATTGAGTCTGTAGTGGCACAGACTGAATTACAGAAGTGGGACCAAGAGTGCTCAAATCCAGGCAAATCTTTCCAAACGAAACATTGCCTTGAAAAGAGAAAAAGAGAATTCAGCTATTTATTTGGAGCCCAACAGTGTGCAGACCTTTCTCCTTTGTGCCCTGCAGACTGAATTACATACAGCGTAAGGGCCAATACAACCAGTCTGTTTCTGTTATGTTCTCTCCTACTGGTGTAACTGGGGATTATGCTGCACGCTAAGGGGTCCCTCAACATCTCATAATAAAGTAAGAAATGTATTTCTTATTCATGGTTCTTGCCATGATTTCCCCAGCTGGTTAGGGGATGCGACCCTGCAACTCTGATCACAAACTCAATTCTCGTGGTGGTTTCTAAAGCTGATGTTAGTAGCTGGTGTTGTACTGGACATATTATTGTGATTATTACTACTTCTAATATTTTGTCCACTACTATTTATCTATGCCATACTTCACAAACTGCATATACAATGAGGTTTCAAACAACTATGGGGCTGTCAGACTGCAACATATCACTTTTAACAATATTAGCTTCTTTCCACTGAAACAAGCTAATGTACTGAGGCTTTGATGACACACAGAGCTAGTAGATAGGACACAAATTGCTTTCATCAAGTTGTTAGTATAAGATTCCCTAATAAGCTGAGGAGATGAGCAAGCCTCTTGTGGTTGTCAAAGTGAAGCGGGCAGGGCTGTGTCGCATTCCGGCTGCAACGCGGTATTGTTCAGTGCTCGGTGGAATCAAGGCGTTAGAGGAGGCGACTGCCTTACAGCTGACACTTAAGAGAATAAAACACCCTTGTTCCTGTATGACTTCAAATGTATGCAGCTCAAATACAATCTCAGCTGGCAATAATCCCTGTCTATACATCAGTCTTTTGATGCATGGTGCTTTCATCTTGTAGTATGAATCAGCAGGTGATGTTTCTCTCTTATTATATTTTCATAGTGTTCTTTTTTAGTAAGCTTGACTGTTACATTTGAGACATAGGTAGGCACACACATAAATACTGTAAAATATGAAGTGATTACATTCTCATGTTCACCTGCCTCCTTCCTCAAACCCATGCTGTTAACCTTCACAGCCCATTAATATCGACATACATACACAAACACTGTCTGTTCACACATACATGTATAGTGGCATTACTGTGTAGTGGACATACACTACTATCCAACACTCATACCAACTAAAAACAGCAGTATAAAGTGGAGCACAAGAATGCTGAGCGGGTGTTTTAGAAGATGTGTGTGTGTGCGTGAGAGAGAGAGAGAGTGAGAGAGAGAGACAGTGAGAGGGTCACCTTGTGCCCTAGATCAGTAGGATTCTCTGATGTCTGCTATTAGTCACACACACACACACACACACACACACATACACACACACACACGCACACGCATACACACTGGCACAGATACACAAAAGCCACCTGATTTACAAACAGTGCCCACACAATAATACCATAAGACAAATATGAATGTCGGTGAGCAACATAAATTAAAAAAAAAATGTCCTTAGTATGCACCTATCACAAGAAAGTGGTTTTTATCACATGCTCTGGGGAAAAGGAACACTGTAATAGCATCATGTATGCTTCATTTGTTGGGAGTGGATTATTGAAGTCATTCTGTGAATCCATTTTGTTAGCTACACTGGAAAGAAAGGATATACTGTACATATAGTAGATATGATATATAGATGTATAGATAGTAGCGATTTCCCATATCGCTGTATATTGCTTCATTCTATTTGTCTTATTCTATCAATAAACAGATACATATATTCTCAGTGAGTGTCAGTCTTGTAGATGAAATTCAGAATCACTATTGAAATTGTATTTAAATCGAATGCACTATGGCAAATCAATGCTGAATTAGTCTATTAGCTGGGAGGGAAACCAGACAGTAAATGAGATGCACAGGGTTCAGATATTGTAACTGCTGGGCTGCCAAACAATAATCACTGACATTGGAGTCCCTAGATTACTCACAAGACATTTGAAATTGAAAATGTCAAATGGGAATCTGTTTATCAGTACAGATCTGGATGAAAAAAAATGATTTGAAAGGTTTTGTGATTTAATACATGAAAAATAGAACAGAACCCAAAAAACAAATGACAAACATGAATGAATCCATTATTATGTGATATTAATATTCATAAACTAGTAGGCAGTTTATGAAATAAGAGATGAAATAACAGAATAGATATTTCTTCTAAATTGTCGTTATTGATGTCTTGTTACAGTGCTTTAGTGCAGTATATTTTCTATGCATCAGCTGTAAAGGATTATGATGCATATTTTATAATCACAAAATACAGCACTTCCTCAAAATCAATACACTTACACCTTTTGGACATTTCAGAAACTTGCTCTTTAACCTCCAAGCCTCTACATGTAATTGTTTTACATAACTGTATTTTATTTTACATTTTAATTATTTTAATTTATTTATCAAATTATCTACCCTGATTGGGAAGTTTTAGGGCTTTTTATTAGCTAACTGTGGTATTGCCTTTTCTCTGTTAGTATATCTCTTTGTTGATTGACTTGAATGAATGGATGAATGAATGAATGAATGAATAATAACACCGACAGGCACAGAAACAAGATGAGTAGCAACTCTCAAGAGACTCAAAATAGATTAACCTTTTCCTAAGCGGGAATTCTGAGTGCTAGCCTCAGCTTAGACCAAAGCAACAGAGACAGGTAATGTCAGACACACAATTTGATACAGGCTAAGAAGAAAAGAAACACAGCTTGAGGATTTAATTTCTTGATACTATAGTTGGAGCTCTGTTTGTAGGTCAAGCTCTCCATTTCCCTCTCTCATCCTTCCCCTCTTTACTTCCTCTTTTCCTTTCCTCCGCTCTCCTCTCTGTCTCTCTTCATATGTGTGCTATCTCTCATACACATATTATTCATGTTTACAGCTCTTAATTCACTTCCTGCAATGACATCATTACCCAGAGTGCATCATTAAGGGTAGAGAGTGTGCATATTCAATCTGTTCCAATATTAAAACAGGAATTAAATCATAAATCTATACAGAGAGCACGCGTGTGTGTGTATGTGTGTGTGTGTCTGTGTGTGTGTGTGTGTGTGTGTGTGTGTGTGTGTGTGTGTGTGTGTGAAGTTAAATATTAAACTGCGTGCTCAGGAAGCACTTAACAACTTCTAGCTGCAGGATGAAGGTATAATTAGAAAATTCTGTCTTGCAGCAGTAGCTGGAAGGTCAGGGAAACAAGCTGGCGACTAAAAAGGTCACCAATCTGGATCCCCATAGGAGCTTGTGTCAACAAGTACTGTTGTGATGCAGCACAGTGAATGGTCTCAGGCATGAATGCACATGAGGTTGAAGGACAATGAAACTGGAAAAAGATAATGCGCGCTTAGCAACTATTTACATGGATAATTAAAGCTTCAAATGAAGCTTCAAGCAGAAAACCTAACACTTCCAAAAAAAGAAAAAGAAAAATCAGCTTCTGAGCTACTGAGAAGTTAGTTGATTTTCCCTGAGTGGACTATTGGTATTGCATTATTAAATCATTAACCTATGCTGATGGCTTATGACTGCGTTAAGTGTTCTCCCAAGATATCTGCTATGAAAGCACTTCAGAGGAGCTCTGAGGTATTATAGATTTTCTTCATAGATCATTTTCAGATGGTCTCCAATGATTTTTTTAATACCATGGTGTGAGAGGGTGTCCAAACAAAGCTCATGGGACATTGTATCTGCAAGAAATAGCAGACATATTCCTCAAGAAATGTAATTAAATATGAAAAAAAATTAAACAAGGGTTATTATAGGTGTACTAAACTGCTTTGCACTCCATCTTATTGACAGAATGAATGCAACATATTTTAATATTCATCAATAAAATGTGACTTTTCATAAATAAGGAAATCAACCACCAACAATGGCTGTTCCCAGAAATGTGCACAGAGGTGAAATCACAACTTTTGTTCTCTAAAAATCATACTCCCAAAAAACATGTTTATCAGATAAACATACTAAAACTAATGAAAGCTTCCTGTGTTTTATGTTCAACTACAGCAAGGTAAAATGGAAAAAGTAAATACTGAGATGGAGAGTGAGTGTGTGATCATTTATGTGTGTGTGTATGTGTGTCTGAGAGAGAATATCAAGTAGAGAGTTGCCAGAGGGAGCAAGAGAACATAATTGATTAAATACACTAGACCAAGAGAGCATCTCTCCCTCTCTCCATCTCTCTGTCTACCATCCTCCCATCCATCCTCTCTTCCTCAACGGAAATACAAACCAGCTATTCCACCGACAGTATGGGAATGAGAGAGAGAGAGGGAGAGGAAGGAAATAAAGAAGCATGAGGTAGAAAGAGGGCGGAAGGAGGCAAAGATCGATGGAGGTATGGTGAGACATGGAGAGAGGGAGGGGGGGGAGGGAGGAAGACACACAGAGGCTGACAGAGGTACACTGGTTTGTTTCTTAACTTGTTAATTATTAATTCTAAGCATTTAAGCAGAACGTAATCACAAAACACAAAAGCAGTATTATTAGAGAGCAGATTTTAGTGCGGTTAATTTATGAAAAAAACAATGTGAACAAGATTCAAATAAAAAAAGGTAATTTTCTGCTATGTTGAACACATGACAGGAAACATATAATGAAATGAAGACCTTCGTTTTGGGAGTTGTAGCAGTTTACACTGATTATACAAGTTTAGAGAATACAAAAATAATACAAAAATCAGCAGCAAAGTGTTTTTCCAAAATTGACTTCTGTTAAGTTTCAAATATTTCCTCCATTGTACATTGAATGTTTCAAATACAGTATTATTTGCATTTACAGGGATAGTAATTCAACTTGATTTAGATCAAATTTTGACACTATGCGACTTATTCATGTATCTTAGCTCATTCGCAATGGTTCAGTCAACTTTCTTTACACCCATCTTGTTCTATACTATAATGACAGACAAAGTGCAATCTGCAGATTGTGATAGCACCTCTCACACATTTAATTACTTCAAATTACTTGGCAATCACTGTTTAGTTGAATTACCTGATGTTATAAAAGAAGCTTTATCAACTTTCAGAGCCTTATGCTGTTGCCTTGACCCAGAGCTCCTGATGAACACGTCTTTCAAATGAATAGAACATTCAGTCGTAAGATATATATCAACTACTCTCTGGTGAAAAATGCAATTGTAGTCATCAAGGTCTAATGTTTATGTGCAGTCCAACACTTATGTGAGCAGTTGCATTGTTCACTATGGACGTTTTGCTGAAAGTGTTTAATCTCATACTGACATCTTTCACAGCACGGGCCGGAAAGATGGATGTGTGACACTGGCAACTTGATATTTTGCTCCTGCGACTGTCCATGTGAAGAGGTTAAGAGTGTCTACCTGCTGTCTATTGAATGGATCTCTACACATACGTAGAAACCTTACATCAGTGATCATGTGGATTAGAGAGCTACTCTACTAACTTGTGTAGATATGTGTGTGTCTGCCTGTGTGTGCATGTGTGTGGCTATTCATTAGACAGTAGGGGAATGCTACTTAATCAGGCAATCTGTCTTAATAGCCTCCTCTAATTAAGACAGGTGGGAACTGCCACACACATACACCCGCAAACACACACACAAACACACACACACAAAAAGAGTGAGAGAAAGAAAGAGAGAGAAGATGCTCATTCACATACTTGTATGAACACCAAGAAATGCACACACACACACACACTCACACTGCATGAGCGTTGTGCTGAATGTAGTCTTGGTGGAACCATCATCAATCAGTTTATAGAGACAGACAAGTTTTGTGTGTGTGTGTGTGTGTGTGTGTGTGTGTGTGTGTGTGTGTGTGTGTGCACGTGAGTGTTTATATGCATTGTGTATAATGTGTTTGTATGTGTTTTTCATGTGTGTGTGTGTGTGTGTGTGTAGGTGTTAGTGTGCTTGTGTGAGTGTGCCTGCTGTGTCACTATCCATCAATCTCAAGTGGGCAGAGAGTAATCAGTGTTCACAACAGGACCCTGCTCTGTCTCTCCCTCCCCTCCCTTTATCTCATCTAAATTTCTCTCCTCCTCCTTGCTCGCCTCTTCATAAAGCAGCAAGGTGTTTTTAAACCAACGTGTTCACACCAACAACTGAGGGCTGAAATAAAACATGAGTGGGTGGGTGTGGATAAAATGGAGAAAAGAACATTCTGACACTGATCATTTAAAATTTATGCATTACCCTTTATCTCAAAATCCTTAATTGCGTATACTTCTGGGGCTGGTTTTCATAGTTTGCTCCGAATAAGAGAATTATTAATGCTACAGCATATAATTACAGACAATAATTTGCTTCCAGTGTTGTGTTAAAGGGGAAGGCCCTTTGGTCTATGCTGGGTTTTTCAAGTTTGGTGGGGAAGAACATGCCTGGCCTGCACAATGCTCTAAACTCAACCCCATCCAACATCAATGTTGGTCTGACTGCAAGCTAGGTCCTATCACCCAACAACAGTGCCTGAGTTCACTGTTGTGCCTGTGGCTAAATGGGAGCCTGCAGCCATACCACAAAATCTTGTGAAAAGCCTTGACAGAAGAGCGGAGACTGTTTTAGCTGTATATTAAAGGAGAGGTTCACAATTTTTCAAGTCTGTCTTAAAACAATTGACAGGTGTCCATATGAACATTGAAACAAGTTTTGCTTGCTGTAATCATTCCTCCTGTTCATATTGATTACATTTTGACGAATAATGCATTTAAAAATTTATCTGTAGCTGTCCGAATTAGTACAATCCAGTGATATCTTCCACAATTACAGTCTTTTTAGTTAAAAAAATCCCTCTTTGTGTCTTGACAATGTTTTTCTTTTCAGCCTTTTAGTAACAAAAAGAGGGAATCTGGCACTAAAAGGACAGTAATTTTGAATTTGACTTGATTTGACTAATTTGGATGACTGAAGCCTCATATTAAGCTTTAAATAAACTTGTAAATACATTTTGGGGGACTGTGGATTTTGTCCCCCATCACTTACAAAGTGCATTATGAAGGGATCTCTGAATGGCCAGTATGGACAAGAGGAATGATTATGGCAAGAAAAATGTGTCAGTGTTTATTTGTTACTATGGTTTTAAGACAGATTTGAAAAAATTGCGAACCTATCCTTCAGTGTCCATGGTTTCAGAATGAGAAATTCAACATTTTGTATAATGATTGCATGTCAGCATACTTAAATGTAATATCTTAGTACTGCTTGAAATCATGTTGAGAGCCCAAAGTGATGGGTTCAATTTTGGGAAACCCTGTTCTTTTAATCATGTACTGTGATTTCCACTACTCGCAGTGCTATTCTGAACAAGCTGACTGAGAAGCCCTATAAAAATCTATAGTGAGCATACAGTGGTGTGTTTATCATGCAAGAGATAATGCTAAATTAAGCTCTGATGGAGCCACTTTAAAGAGTTGACAACAAATTTACTGCTAAATAAATAAAACCTAGACTAAACAATATAGTTTTCCAAGCAGAAACAGCTGAATTTTGTTTATTATCGAGGGAAATGCCCCGTTAAAACATTTTATACCATCTGTTGGGTAATTTATGCATGTGACGGCAGAGCAAGCAGGTTGCAAATCTAGCTAGCTTCTTCTGCTTCTTGATGTGGTGGAAAACACATTGCCAATACATAATGTATTGTAGTACATCTAAGAAATTTACCAGTCTTTGTTTGTTACACAGTAGTGCTACAAACCAGTTTCAAAATGATACTTTGAGTTGTTACCATACTGATGTCTGTCTACTTGTTGATCTGTCTGAGTAGATCCAATACAAGGCCTTAGCCCAAGATCAATAAAATGTGAAGATATGATGTCAGGTGAAATTGAATATGCAGTTTGTTTGTTTTTTTTACCACAATTATGTTCCTTTGAATGCAAAGAGGAACTTAATAGAGTTTAAAACTATTACTTTTCTATCTCCCTAACCCTCTCTCTCTCTCTCTTGTCTCACCACTTTCCCTCCTCGTGTTTTCTGCTCCTCTCTTTCTCCTCATGTCTTCCTCCTCTCTCACATTTCTATTGCTTTCTCTCCAGGGTTTACCCTCTGTCACTCTCTGTGTTCACGCCTTTCTTTTAGCTTTGCCTCCTCCCAGAAGCCATTGCAATTCTGGGAGGCTCCCTGTCTCTTCTGAAACTCTCTTTCCTCTGTGTGTGTATGTGTATGTGTGTGTGTGTGCGCGTGTGTGTGTGTAGCCTGCGGGACAGCGCAGTAATCAGAGCAGAGACAGAGAATGGGAGAGAAGGGGGATGGAGACAAGAAGAGGGAGCTGATGTTATTATCATTACATTATATTATATTATAATTTTAGCACCCCAGCTGTCACTACCAGTGGCTGACTGTCCAATACAGTTCACTTTCCAAGCACATACACACACAAGGACAAATCCAGTAATACATAAAACCAAACATAGACACACACATACACTCAGACTGGGTTTAGTACAGAGAATGATGATAGATGATAATTAATGGTGGTAGAAATCATTTGTTGTGGTCTGGCCTAACTACATATCGTGCTCCAGTGGTGCTCAACCTCTGGCTTGGTCTCTCGGGTTTGGCTTAGCATCACCTGGAAAGGTTATTTGCTGTGGGAATGGTAAATAACAAATTTCACCTGCAAAACACTGCTCCTGTGGTAATGACATGTATTCACTGTAATTCATATCTGACATTGTGGTCTACATGAAAACAGTATTTCATAGAACAATATTTCACAGCTCTTGGACAAGGCCAACACAGCTATGCTTCCTGCTAATGTACTGGAGCAACGAACAAAAGTAAAGCAGACTCTGCAGACTCCATTCAGTGCATATTTTATATTTCAGCCTAAGAAACCTTCAACAAAACATTATAGTAAGGAAGAGAACATTAGTCATATCTCTGACCCTGAGAAATGTGTTTTAGAATCTCTGTTAGCCATGGGCAAAAGTTTGGATGACAGTTAAAACAAATACAAAAATGGCAAAGATCAAAAACATGTAAGATAATCAAGATGTATCTCTGTCATGGTGCTCAGTATAATAAGTGCAAAAGTTGCAGATGCCTTACAGCCTTAGAGTGGAAGTGACCTATTTTGGGTTTTTTATCCTGAGTAAATGTGTCTAACCTGACTTTGTTTGCATAAACACTATAATCTAATTATCATACACTAATCTAATTATAAACCTTACTTTGATTCAAAGAGTAATTTGATTAAGCTGTTTACATGCATAGCAGAAAGAAGATTTATCTTAATATATCCATCTTAATGCAATCTTGCATACTGTGTGTTGATTGAATTAATGGTCATGTACCTTTTCCCCTATAGGTAACAAATAAATTCAAAAACTGCTTATCTCCTTGGCTGCCTTTTTCAGTTGCCCCTATGTAACAATTTGGTAGTTTGTCCAGATTTGAAGTTTTAATGCCAGCAATGAAAAATACAGTAGCTGTAAAAATTAACACTTTTATATACTGGGCAAACTGCACAGCTTGTGACAACTCAGATGGACAGGCTTAGTCAGCATATGGTGTTTACATTCCCAAACAACTCTCCATAATGTGACTAATTTCACAGTTCTCTACATTTCATGCCTATAGTGAACACTCTCTGTATGACCTGGAAAATATAGGACCTTAAAGAAACGCTGGATTAACGCAAAATTGTTGACATGGCTTTAGTCTAATTGCAGTGTTGTCATGATCACATTTAGATATGTGTACAGGTAGCAACTGTCAGATAAATTTTCTTTGTGCTTGTCTGTCTCAGTCTGTCCTTCTCTGTCTCTTTCGCTCTACAACCTCTTTCTTCCCCCATGAGTCCCCCTGATGGCTTTCTCTTCCTGTGTCTCCCCCTCCATTCCTCTTATTCTTCTTTCCACCTCTCTTCTCCTGTCAACTCTCATCTTCCCCCTCTTGTCCTTAATTCTGCAGCTCTGCATTCGTCTCCTCCTTACCTCACCTTCTTACCTCTCATCTCCACTTCTCTCCTGGCTCCTCTTGTCACCCCAATTGCCCTTTCTGCTCCTCTTTTCAACCCATTCCTCTCTTGTCTCCTGTCTCTCTGCCTCTCTTGTCTTCTTCTGCGTGACCTGACACTCCCTACCTAAAACACCATGACACCTCTCTGGCTGTCCTCACATTTTACTCTCCTCTCCTCTCCTCTCCTCTCCTCTCCTCTCCTCTCCTCTCCTCTCCTACAAATAAAAAGGCATGGTCCCAAAAGATTCCAGTAATTTGTTTCAAAGGCTATCAAAGATGTAGGTTAATATTGGGATAGATTTGCTTAGACATGCCCAGACAATAGCCTGGTAGACCTAAATTATGCTTTGGGCTACCAGAAATTGGATTTAGAAAGTGGTGCCCCCAGAGAAAAAAGTGTGAAGGTCACTGGTATAACCCATCCACAGGAAAATAGTCTGAATCATGAACCTGTTTACAAGCTTTCCATGAGAGTCATTTGGCCTATGAATGTGGCTAGTAATGGATTCTCTGGAGTCCTTCCTGACTCTAAAATGACTGGTTGATGTGATTTGCAGCAGTTTTTGGGAAACAGAAAAAAACAACAACAAAAAAGACTTTTTCAATGTGTTTGAAGTGTCATTATATCGTGATGGTGATAGCCACTAATTCAGATGGAACAATGCTGGCAAGAAATTGAGTGCTGTAGAATTTAAAGCCACACATAACAATCTGCTGTTTATCTAATTTAATGTATATAAAAAATGTGAGTCAAGAAACAGCATGAAGCCATTTATACAATTTATTATTGTATAGTACTGCTACCTATTTTATAGCCTACAAAGTACAAGAATGTGGCTCAAATTTTATTAAAGTGCTGCAACATCCCATCCGCAGGTGCCATTAAAAACTTATAAATAGCATCTACTGATCAGATACTCATCCTTATAAACAGCTCCCATGTGGGCTGATACCTTTGTGGTATATGTTTGTAGGCTAGCCATACACAGCTATATACTAGTCCTTTACGTCTAAAGTGCCCCAACTGCTTTTTTCTCTTTTCTCCACTTTCAATTTGTGTAGTCGAAAAACAGCAGTGCTGCCATGGTGATACTGTCTTAACAATGTATAGCTGTTATATGATTAAACAAATCTTTAAGTAAAAGACTCTCTGACTCTGTGATCATTATCCCCTCAATCATTTGAGTTCTTTGGTTAAAATAAACTCACCTCTCTCATACAAGAGTAAGATTACATGGTTTTATATATCATGAGCAATGATTTAGAGCAGTAATGAAATTGTTTACCACAGCTTTTTCTGTAAAATGCACTGAGCTGCCTGCTATGCCTCAGCTTGGGAATTTCACCAATTTAAATCCAATTCATAAAGGCTCTGACCTGCAAAGATGTTTCTCCAAACAGGTAACAGTCATTACTGTAATAACAGCAACATAAAACCCTTTTGAACCTCTAGACAAATGGATGCTGATTCAGAGGTCTGGAACCAGGCTAACCTGGCTCTCTGTTTGTGTGTATTCATAAAATTGTGTTTCTCTGTATCTTTAGATACATATTTGAAATAATCTGATATGTGTGTTTGTTGTGTGAGAAGAAGGGAGTGTGTGTTTGTGTTCAAGGTCACCGCTCAATTTCCTATTCGGGATGGTGCTGCTATCCCAGCATCCTCTCTACCAGCAGCATTGATTAGTACTCTGCAAGCATAACACCATGCATTTGCACACACACATACTGTTTACACGCACATACTCCACCCACACACACACACACACACACACACACACACACACACACACACACACACACACTCATAAGCACACACTTAAACTCTCCTTGTCTCTTACACACATCTCCTTTTAAATCTCTCAGACAAATGCTAATGCTTTGAGCAGAGCAGCGAGAAAATGCATCACTTTTCAGATCTCTCGTGCATTACTGTGTGATGATATTTGTAAAAACTAAGAACCAACACAGCAGAATAGTCCAAATCTGAGCCGAGTGAAAGAGCAAACCAATTTCAACACTGGCACAGGATGAGTATATTTTGATTGATGATGTTGGAGAAACAGGGTTTGTATTTCATAGTCATGGACTCATTCTAACTGTAGTTATTATCTGTTTCTCTCCACATAAAGGTGTAAATTCACCCACCCAAACAGATGCAGTGAAACCACAGGTAATACAGTAGGAGGGTTGGAGAGATGTCAATCAAGCACAGTGTTCATATGCTCACATAGTGCTGGGAAGGAGTCTAATTAGGCAAAATAAGTGACACCTGTGTGGGTGAATCATAAGTGTGTATGGCCTTTAAATGCTAAAGGGTTAAACCAAAACAAATGTAATATTTCATAGTATAGTATATATAGTATAATATATTTTATAATTTATAAATACAACAGAGATCACTTCAACTTTTGTTTTTTTTGGTAATACTCTGAAAAATATATTATACATACTTGAATGTATTGTTTACATGTTTCTTAGCTCCCACCAAATTATCCAGTGTAATTCGTGGGAACTTTAGCCTTATATAAATATGTTTCCTACATTACTGAATAGTCCATTCTCAGTCAGTGTATGTGAGTTTTAAAGTTTCCACATCACACTTGTGTAAGTTTCTTATTGGACCACGGCTGGTTCAAAACTGGTTGTAATGTCACAAATCATGTTTGTAAGCACATGTCTTAAACTCAGGATGAAGGTGAACACAGAGAAACTTTACTCCTTCAGCAGATTAATGTGAAAACAGCCTTCTAGGAAAAAAACTCTGCGTATATATCATTCTGCACATTGAAGGTCAAACCATCCAAGTGAAGTAACAATAATTGAGACACATTTTGAGTGGAGGGGGACTTTAAATACATTTGTTTAACCACAGTCTTCCTTTTTTGATGTGACCCTATTAAGTGATCATACCTGTGTGTGTTTGTGTGTAATTAATCAAAACCCTTTACAATTACTAACAATTGCTTTTTTAAGGAATTAAAACTGCTTGTTTTTCTCATGATGCATACGTTTATGTTCTAATGTTAAAGTCATTGTTGTAGTACTCGAGTCTGACTCTTCAGGACTCAGAAGTTGGAGTCCAGGACTCGGACTTGTTAATTAATAAAGAGGTAAAAGGGTTTTTTGTTTTGTTTTGTTTTGTTAGTTGTTTTTGTAATACATTGCAATAAATTGTTGTAAAAAGACAGCCAAATTATAACAATACTGTTTTTTCTAAATACAGAAAGATGCTTTATGGAGCCAAAACCAAGAATAGACATTAACAGTAAGTAAGATTTGACGGATTTGACTGAAAATAGATTTCATTTTCAACGCCACAGTAATGGAGGGACAGAAGCCACATGTAGTTACTGTTTAGATTAAAGACTAAGTTTTGCTGGCAGCTCAGGATATTATAATTAACAGATTTACATTGACCCCCTTTGAAAGGGCATGAAACTTGAGAATTATTTTTTCAAACATGCATACTTGAATATACTCGATATATCTGAAAGCCTTTGAATAAATGTTCGGTTGCATAAAGCTATCACTTGTCTCCTCTTTTGTAATAGATGTTAAGGGTTATGTGTTTTTAAATGTAAAACTCATCTGATCTCATTACTGGACCATTAAGATTGAAGACACATTGTTATTCACAGTATATGTCTGCAATTTATAGTTGTTTTTATTATATCAGTAAGAAGAAAACTTTTCAGTTGTTGTAACATTAACAATAATAAACTGTGCATGTAGATTACAATAGCAACACTGTACAAATACTGTATATTACTGTAGGCCTACTAGTATCAAAATATAAACCTAACATTGTACAGCAGAATACTTTAATAATTTTTACAGAGATGAACTGTTAAAGTAAATTACGGTAGTGACACTGTAAAAAAACGGTAAAATACTGGCAACTAAAGCTTTCAGTAGTTTACAGTAATTTTATACGGAAATTTGTTACAGTGTAGGCCCTTTTACTTTGGCATAAGCTATTTATCAGAGATGCACCAATTGGTCATCCACTGATCTAAAACAGCTGGTTTTTAGCTGATTGGCCATCGTTGACTGGCAGATCTGTCTCAGATTTTCCGCACATAGCTGCGCTATGGTTAACGTCACGCACACAGCAGCAGCTGCGTCACAGACAGTCTAGCCACACACACACACACAACATGCACATCGCGCACACAGCACACGGACAGTACAGACACACACACACACACACACACACACAACACGTTGTTGGTGTTCTTCAATGTGAGTGAAGAAGACACAAAGCTCGCAATTTGTACTTACTACTTAAATACCTTTAAGTACAAAAATCCAAAAAAAATCTTAATTAATTATAAAAAAGGAAATCAGAATCTGCAAAAATCGGAATTGGTATGTCAGACTTTTGAAAAATTGGAAATCAGAATCGGCCATGAAAATTTCAATCGGTGCATCATTAATATTAATATGAAATGGTGACAGCTGTCATTTTTGTTTAATGTAGACTTTTTATTTGTATGTCAGCTGTTTGACCATGCCAGAGTGGAGCACTGGAGCCCATCCTAGAACTCGACTTTGACTCGACCTTGATGACTCGGACTCGGACTCAGGTAATGGGGACTTGACTCTGACTCAACTCAAACTCCTCTTCAGTGACTCGAACATGGACTTGGACTCGAACACTGGGGACTCCAGACAGAAATCTCGACAGATTTCTGATATATCTGTCAAGATTTAGTGACTCGACTGGTTATAGTTATCAAAATATGCAGTGATCACAGGGTTATCGAAATCTACAATTAAAAGAATAGTAACCTGCATTTTAGTGAAATTAAACAATCAATTACAAAAGATAATGTTTGAGGACATTAGGTCTAGTGTGTGCCAAGTACATCATACACCAGTGAGATACTCAGATTTGCTCGGGACTCGAGGAAATTCTTCACATTTCTCTATTGCATTGCAGTTGTAGTAAGTGGATGTTTTGATTCATGTGTTGCTGTATCAAATGTGATGATGATGTGTTGGCACTGATCATAGGCTTCACTATACTGTTAAAGTGAAGAAGAAGGGTTGAGTGTGGGAGGATTGGTTAAATCTTGCCAAACTTTCACTAAAACAGATGCTGTTACATGCCCTTGGCTCACAGTGTTAGCGACTGAGACACTCAGTATACTGAACTGACTTATATCATCCACAACTGTCAGTAATAAATATGTACATGGTGAGCTGCCACTGCCTTAGCTGCTTTCATGTACTGTAAGTGAATAGCAGAGATGAATCTTCAGATTTGTACATATTGTACAATGTACATATGTGAATATCTGTGTCCCACAGTGGCTGAATTAACTTTCTGTCAGACCAACTTACCTATAGTTATATGACTCCAGGCGCTTGGCGACAAGGTTTTGACTTCAGTTCAAACCTGACAAAATTAATTCTTAGTGCCCCTAAAAACAAATCCTAGACAAGCAGGAGAATGGCAAATGACAGACTTTGAATAGCCCATTCTAGCAATACCATGAATTTGGTGACAGGCTGTCAAGTAGGTGCACCTAAAAGAGCATTAAACAGCAAGCTATTTCCTGGACTCATGTAGAGAGATATAAGACATAAGATAGAGAGAGAATGGAAGAGAGGAAAATAGACAGAGACAGACAGACAGCATAGACAGCTAGAGCCAGATAGCTAAACAGCTAGATAGCTAGATGAGGGCAGAGAGCGAGAGACAATGAGAGAAAGACAGACAAACAGAGGGGGAGAGATCATTCTATTGAAGATGCTCTACTTGGTTTCAAGGGCAACTAACAACAACATATAAAACTTGTGTGCGTTTGTGTGTGTGTGTGTGCACGTGTATTAGTGTGTGTAGTGTTAGGCTAGGATTACAGGCACTTAGCTCACAGCGATATACTTCTCTCATAGGCACGAGCACACCTCTCTGCATACCGATTAGACACAAGTGTATGTGTGAGAGAGTGCGAGCAAGTGAGTCTCTGTGAGTGTGCATGTTTGTGAATGTGTCTGTATAACAAACCACACTGTGTGTCGCCGTGTGTGAACATGGATGTAGGCTACATCTGTGTGCGTCATTGTGTGTGAGACTACTGTTGTCAGCCCCGCAGCAACTGATAAACACATAACAAATTCTCCCACACTCACATATTAGCAAATCAGCCATTAGCTGTCTCTGCTAATTGCCATTGGAAATTAGCATTTTAGCCATTAGCTCATTCTGCCAATGCAGATTGCCAATGGAAATTAGTATTGCACTCAGTGTTGTGAGTGAATTGCTAAGGAATCAGCAGCGTGACTTAGTTTTCAGAAAAACTGACCATGGCCCTGACCATGATTAGATTCATTTGAAGTGAAGAAGAGCCTTCAAATCAGTTTTTATGAGAAATATTGGAAAAACTTTGTCTGGTGAAAGAGTGAACAGGGCATTTTGTGAGTTCAAGTTAGGTCACGTTTGAGTAAATACCAGGGCTTGACCGTACCAAAGAGGTTAATTGATGTCTTTGTCTTTGTGAGGAATATTCTTGTATTGAAACCTTTCATGAAAGCATGCATCCTTTGATTTCCAGTTGACTGGGTGTTTATTGTGCGCACAGTAAATAAAGATTCTCTCATTTGCACTCTTTCACATAATGCTGTTTGGAGATAATGTTATGAGTCTTGGAGAACTTCTCAGGGACATTCTCATTAGCCAAGTCATCCTCCAATGCATCCTGAAGTTGGCATGTAATCTTCTGAATATTTATTTGTCCACCGTCACCTCCATTTTGGGATTGTCCTTTGGTTGTTATATGTAACATTAAAAAATGAATATCATGAAAAAGTATCAAATATCAAGACCAATATTGATAATAAAGTGTGCGTAACAGTTTTCAAATGTAAGAATAATGATGGAAGAGTTTTTTCAGGATTCACAGAGGATTGAGACTGCCATGGAAGTCAGTCTCAGTCTGTCAGTCTGGAGACATTTTCAGGTCTGAGTTTTACAGAAAACAACGGGGGAGGGTCTGTTTCGGATGCATGCATTTTATGGCAGGAGATGAATATGAGTGATAATACAGTTAACAGTCCCATCAAATAGCTACAAAACCAAAGAAAAGGTTGGCACTAGATCAAATAATGGCTGAACATGCTGGAAAGGTGTTGTTTATTGTCTTTTGTTTTGTATACAGCACCTAGCCAGGATTTTCATTGTGCGAGTATTACGTCAAATAGGCCTTGGGAACACAAAAGTTACAAAGCAAAATGAGACTGACAACAACAGATTCCTGACTATTCAAACAGAAACGGCTAGGTCTGATTCTCTGGCAGCTGAATGCTACCGTTGGTAATGACATTCACATTGATGCAAGTCTGTCGTCTAGACCACCTCAAAAAAAATGTCCCTTTGATCCCTACCTGTTACCCTCTGTCGTTGAAACTTCTGATATATCTTGTAAAGTTGTTATTTAAAGTATTTAGTATGCTACCTGCTTAACAATGTCATTTCAATGTGTCTCTTCCCTCCATAATCATCATCATTCTGATAAGACAGATAAATAAAGGTTGTTTACAGAGAAGGATGATGGAAACAGTATTGTTTACAGAGTGACAATTTGTCAACATCAGGCATCGGGAGTTTTTCATGGGGACAAAGAGGACAACTAATTCTACTGTACATACGTGGATGTAGATTTGTCACGCAGTACTTGTAACTGCTACACACATGCACACTCATTTACGAATGCATACGCTTACATGCAAACAAGCACAGACACTTTACACAGTCAAAGATGCATACAGAAAGACACATATGAGAGTTCCAGTGGTTGATCTCGACTCTTTGCATCAAACCTAACTAGAAAACCATCTTAACCTCCAAGCAGTTTCAGCCCCTTTTAGAGCCATAAAATGTGAAACTTATCCCTGCTTGACGAAAGGAAGTCCTAGATCCTTTTACAAGAGAAAGGCGTTAAGGATGAGGACTTACTGATTGATTTGGCAAATGTACAAAGGGTTACACCCCCAGTAATGTCCATGATGAGTTACTGAGCCCAAAGTGATGTTAAATTAAAGCTGCTATTTTGTCAGAACATCACTCAAAAAATTAATTTACAAGGATATTAAATTGAGAAAACCAGTAAATCTTTACATTTAAGTAGTTATAATCAGCAACTATTTGCTATTTTTATATGATAAATGTCCTAAATTCTCTAATAACTTTCCAACATACACAGCAGAGACACAAACCTCAGCCAAACTATTCTCACAAATATGCGTACAAATACCTTGATTTTACGCTTTCAAATTGCATGCAGTGCATACACCAAAGTCATATTTTGCATGCAGGTGATACGCCACATTTTTAACCTTTTCGCATGTCCTTTAATACTGTTGGTTAGGCACAAAAACGCCGTTGGTTAGGTTTAGGCAGAAAAATGCTGTTGTTTGGATTTAGGCAGAAAAACGCTGTTGGTTAGGTTTAGGCACAAATACCATCTGGTTAGGGTTAGGGAAATATCACGGTTTGGGTTAAAACACTAAAATGCAGTAAAAATTTCAAAAATGCCAAGCATGATGTTTAAAATCTTTTTTTTAAATGCCCACACATGACAGTAAAAATGTCTGGTTGGTGGTCTCGTACAGTGCCCTTCTGCTGCTTTGCAGCTTTTTGCCAGCTGATTATCTAGCCATCCACCCAACCCGCCTCCTCCTAATGAGCCAAAAATCACCTAATAAAAGGAAAGAAAGTCATATTATATGATGTCACTTCCCTGGGAAGGATTGACGCATCATCTGCACACAAAATTGGACTTTGGCGCATGAACTGCACACAATTTGAAAGTGTAAAGTAGTGTAATTTGTACGCAGATTGAAGAAAACAGGCTGCTGCAGTACATTTATTATGAAAATATACAAAATTTAACCTAATTCCAGAAGTGTTGTACTGGCTGTGTGGGCCACTGGAGTAAACAAACACACACGTCATTTCCCTAGAGCCATCTGGAGATGATGTATTCTCTCCAATACGGTGCATTATTCTGCTGGAAGTATTGAAAAAAAGGCATACTGTGGCCTTGAGGGGATGCACCTGGATGGCAACAATGCTTCAATGCATTCTGGCAGTTAAACAATGCTAAATTGGTACTACATGGTCTAGTGTGGTCTAGTTCATGTCAAAAAACATTCTCCAGACAATTACAACTCCAAACTATTTACAGAATGGAAGCATCCATGGGAATAAGCTGTTTATACCAAAATCAGACCCTGTTAAGAGGATGTCTCAAAAGAACATTTATCCAATCCTTTAGGGGTTCAGTTTTGGTGATGTTATGCCAAGTGCATTGCCTTTTGCAATGTAGCACATCCATTGCAAGGCTTTAAGAGCTGTTCTTTCTGCGATGCCCCTCTGAGCCTTGCATCATCTTAAACAAGCAGTTTCATGACTTTTTCTGGCATCACTGATGAAAAAGACATTCTTAGCCACAATACTACTTTGTTTTCTTCCCAGGTGGGAAGCCATTAAAGTCACATATTTAAATTAGATGTTTTGTGCACACTGAAATTTACAATAACTGTGTGTGCCTCACTGAGAAAAACACACCTTTTCTGAACATGGAGGTCTTACTAAAATGGATAATACAATTTCTTAATGTGTATACCTATCATTTTTAACCAAATGTGATTAATTTTCCACTAAAATGCTATGTTTGTGCATCACTATCAATAGGGAAAAGTATACATTTATTTACTTATATATTAATTATACTGTACTGTGTATCCACTCCTCAAAGAAAACTGTGAGAAAACTCTGACCTTAAAGCTGGAGTGCGGGACTTTTGTCTCCCCCTTCTGGCAGTGAGAGTAATAATAAAAACACATGCTTACATCATAGGTTCCGCCATAAAACGGTGGATATGACTCATTTCACTATCAGAATTTGATCCATTCAGTCCGTTAACATTTGGAAAGTCTAGAAGAGCCGCACAACTAATTTATTTTATCCCCCGTTAGCAGAGTGCTAACCGGAAGTTAGCCGCTTGGCCAGCAGAAGTCTCTGGTGCGCATTCAAATGGCCAGTGCGGGAATGTCACTACTGACACCCGAATTAAAAACTCAGTATACTGTGAAATACAGAGAGATCTACCTGGCAGTGATAGGCTAAATCAGCATTGTGTGAACTCACTTGGCAAGGGCTTCAATGTAACAGACGTTCATTTATATGCAAAAGTTCAGCACTGCAGGTTTAAATAGAGTCAGTTTAGCATATTCAGGGGTAAGTGGTAAAAGTTTTGCTACAATCTGTATGTCTGAATGTCACTGCTCTTTACTCAGTATAAATCTAAAACCACATTATTATTGTGGCTGCTGGAAAAGACCCATCATCAGCATGAGAAACCTAGACAGTGACTCCAGGGTTAATTCAGTGAGTAAATAACTACAGAGCAATATAACACATCTAACTACAGCCAAGACACCGGTCAGACTAAATCACACAGGACCAGTCACCCTCACATTATTCCCCAAAGGCCAACAATCTAACTTCAAGCAATAAATATTGGTTGTAAATACTCCTGAGAAGATGATTTTTCACAGCAGTGAGGTTCTATTTTCTCCCACAGTTCAAAATGAAACCTAAATCTTGACACTAATTACTCCAATCAAATGTGTTTATGCTTCCTTTAAAAATGTAATATTGTTTATTTCTCTCATGGGAAATTAATGACACCCATAAATAACATCTTGACTAACTGGGTAAATTAGTCAAAAGTTATACGCTGCAATAAAAATCAACTTCATGGACAAGTCAATTGGAAAGTAAATTATCTTCAGGAAAAATATATTATTGGTAATTGTTAGTAATCGACTTTTTGCATGTATGTTCACTTGCACAAACAAATGTATTGCCATTTTGGCCAGAATTCTCTCAAAAAAGAGATTTCAAATTCATTCAGATATTGAAGGTCAAAAAAAGTGAACTATGATTCAAAAATAAATAGCTATACCTTTGCTTTATCAATTTAATCAGTCTGTATTTGATAATTGTAAGATTGTTCAGTCTGTACTGTACAACTAGATCATGTTAAAGTCAACTGTGGAATGAGAACACATTTTGTTTTTATTAAATATTGCATTTCTGACAAAAACATAACATTTACTTAATTGACAAAATTTAAATGAAAACATTACTTAACCTTTAGTTAACTGTGGCATGTTAGTTTCATGCAGTTTGTAAGAGAACAGTCATGTGAATAACTGCATGTGATAAAATGTGACCATCACAGTATGATCAGTGCTAAGTTGTTTTGAACCAATATTCTCCTGCATATGCAGGTACCCTGTGCTTTTTGAAACATGACTGCAAGTACACACTCACACACACATATACACACATGGGTACACATGACTGATGGTGTGCACCTGTATAGAAATACTAATATGTTCCTAAAAGCAGTTGCCAGGACATTATTACTTCCAAATCAATTATACACGCACACACTCTAATATCCCTGACCATGATTAGATTCAAATTGGTTACAGCAACAGCAATGGCTGATCAATACCCTAATTTACCAACGATCAATAAGCAGTCAGAGCAATAAAATATTGTTATGAGTGAACCATCTGAAAACACGAGAAAATAATAGAAAAGCACAGAACACGGCTAAAAGGCTAAGTAGCACAGATCAGTTAATTCTTTTATAAAATACAAGGCCCATGCAGGAAAGAATGTACATGAACGTGTGCATACATGCACACACACACACACACACACACACACACACACACACACACACACACAGACACACACACATCATATTTCATTTTTTGTGTGGAAAAAAGTGCAATACATCCAGAACAAGAGATAAAAAACTATACTTTATTTCTGTATTAATGTTTTCTTTTTATTACCTGTTCTTGCTTGAGTTCTAACTTATTTTTATTACCTGTTCTAACTTTTTTATTACTTTACTCCAAGTGTGGTTAAATTGTTCCATAAACTCAGCAGCTATGTGACTGCAGAATCTTTCCAGAAATGCCAGGTAGAAATGTTGACAAAATCCTTTTGAAAAAATATATAGATTAGAACCACCATCGTTCAGATGTCACTCATGTTGTTTGTCTGCTTTGTTGTTGTTCTTGCTCAGTGGTGCATGAAGCCAAAAAAGTTCAACTTCTAGCTTCAGTAGATAGTGCTAGTCTGCAGATAGACCTACTTGGAAGCAACTGACTGACTTCAGCAGGGTTGCCAGGTCTGCAGTTTTCCTGTGGAATTGGGCTACTTTTGAAGTGCTGCCACAGAATTTCATTTTTGTCCGTTGGTTGAGTAGGCCTATTGTGCATGCACATTACATGAATAATATCTATAAAAATCCATATTTTAAATGAAATAATTTATTTATAACTAAATCCTACCAAAGTGACTCCAGATCAGCACGTACACACACACACACACACACACACACACACACACACACAATGTGCTGTACACTAAAAACACACACTGGCATACTAAACATTTATGGTGTTAATTTGTAGATATTACAATACATTTGGCAATGATAGCAAAGCTGTTGGACTGTAAAAGCAGTGTATATGGTTTGGCAGAGGGATATTTTGAGTTCTGTTATTGGGCTGGTTTTTGGGTATCTGGCTAACTGACTAAACTTGCTTTGTGGAGTACCATCATCATGGATGTTTTTTGTTTTTTAATAAATGCTGACAAAAACTTTACAGTTACACAGAATATAAATGAAAGATGCTAAATATTTAATTGATGAATAGTCAATACAATATATTATGGCAGTGTATTGCTGCCAGGCCAGAAAAAGGATCAGTATCACATTATAACATGAAAAGTTTATTGTTATTACAAGATATTCTGTTACTTCTTATAATGTGAAACGATTCATGTTATAACTAGATAAGTTGGTCTTGGAGATGGACTAATGTTAGATAACGTTACTCTGGTTGTGAACTGGCACTTAGTCTTTTGCAGTGAATTGGCATCAATCAATCAATCAGTCAAATATGTAATCAATAGCGCAGCATTTATCTGGCTGTTTTTTTTTTTTTTGTTTTTTTTTTAGGGTACTGTTGGACATTCCAAAGTTTAACCTGTTAGAGTAATGTTTACCAAATAGGCTACATTGAAGCAGTATAGTACCTGTCTGTGCTTAAGAGCTGGAAGTGTACATAACTTTAATGTTTATAACTATAGAAATACACACAGCTTTTTATTATCTGACAAGTTTTTTCACAACAGGCCTGTTCCTTTTAAAGCTGTTACTGCTTGATGATTTCCCATGGAGAGCTATGAGTACAAGACCTGTGGTGTGTGTGCGTGTGGGTTTCATGTTATAACAAAGTTATCACATTATAATGTGAAACATTATAACAATAAGGTAAGTTATAATGTCAATACACTTCCGCAGTATATAACTTAAGGTATGATTTTACCCAAAAATCCAACATAACTGACACAAATAACCACAAATCCACAGTGACTGGATACCAGTGGGCCATTTGCTTCTCTTTTCTTCAGCTTTCAGCAGTCTGTAAAGTCTGTAGATAGCTCCCATTTCTTGTTGAATCTATTTTGTCACTCGCACAACAGTTCTTTCCCATTTTAGATGTGTTTCTTTAAGTTTTCGCTGCACGCTCAGACTTTCTACCACGGCAATGAAACAAGTGACATCTGTACAGTATACAGTGGTACTTGAAAGTTTGTGAACCCTTTAGAATTATCTGTATTTCTGCATAGATATGACCTAAAACATGATCAGATATTTACACAAGTCCTAAAACTAGACAAAGTGAACCCAATTAAACAAATGAGACAAAGAAAAAAAACATTTTTTTCATCTTTTTCATTTATTTATTGAGGAAAATTATCCAATCTTAAACATTTGTGGGAGGCAAAAGTATGTGAACCCTTGCTTTCAGTAACTGGTGTGACCCCCTTTTGCAGCAATAACTTCAACCAAACGTTTCCAGTAACTGTTTATCAGCGTTGCACATCAGCTTGGAGGAATTTTAGCCCATTCGTCCTTACAGAACAGTCTCAACTCAGGGATGTTGTGGGCTTCTTTGCATGAACTACATGCTTCAGGTCCTTCAACAGCATTTCTTTAGGATTAAGGTCAGGACTTTGACTCAGCCATTCCAAAACATTATCTTTCTTCTGCTTTAACCATTCTTTGGTAGAACGATTTGTCGTTTAGTGTCTTTGTCTTACTGCATGACCCACTTTCTATTGAGCTTCAGTTCACAGACAGATACCTTGACATTTTCCTGTAGAATTTGCTGGTACAACTCAGAATTCATAGCTCTATCAATGATTGCAAGCTGTCCTGGTTCAGAGGCAGCAAAGCAGCCCAAACCATGATACTACCACCAACTTGTTTCACAGATAGGATAAAGTTCTTATGCTGGAATGCAGTGTTTGCTCATCGCCAAACAGAATGCTTCTCAATCAAGCCAAAAAGTTCGATTTTGGTCTAATCCATCCACAGAACATTGTTCCAATTACCTTCTGGCTTATCCATGTGGTCTTGAGCGAACCATAGACAGCAGCAATGTTCTGTTTGGAGAGTAGTGGGTTTCTCCTTGGATCTCTGCCATGAACACCGTTGATGTTCAATGTTCTCCTGATGATGGACTCATTAACATCAACTGTAGCCACTGCAAGAGAGACCTTTAGTTTCCTGGACGTTACCCTGGGGTCTGTTGTGGCCTCCTGGACTATTACATGCCTGCTCTTGGTGTGATTTTTGTTGTTTGACAACTCCTGAGAAGGGCAACAATGGTGTTGGATGTCTTCAATTTGTATATGATCTGCCTGACAGCCGACTGGTGGAGCCTAAACTCTTTAGAAATGGTCTTGTACCCCTTTCCAGCTTGGTGAGCATCAACAACTCTAAGATCCTCAGAAATCTGTTGTGTTGTGAAGCTCAGAGTTTTACAGTGAAGACCCAGATTTCTCTTCTTTAAATAAGGCAGGGCCTCCCAGACTCACACTTGATTGTCAACCCATTGATTGAAACACCCAACTCTAATTTCCCCTTCAAATGAATTGATAATCTTAGGGGTTCACATACTTTTGCCACGCAAAAATATGTAACGTTGGATAATTTCCTCAATAAATATATGAACAAGGGTAAGGTTTTTGTCTCATTTGTTTAACTGATGTCTCTTTATCTAGTTGAAGGACTTGAGTGGAAATCTGATCATGTTTTAGGTCATATTTATGCAGAAATGGAGCAAATTCTAAAGGGTTCACAAACTTTCAAGCAGCACTGTATGTCACAAAACTTCAGCCCAAGTACAGGTGGCCTCTGTTATACCACTTACCACATACAGCCTGCCTGTCCTGCTACATACAATGGGTTTTAAAATACTCTAATGTTAAACACATCAACAGATATTTAGATATTTCAACTTAAGCCTACTTACCTTTGTGCCATAGAATAATTGATGTTCACAAAATACATGCTTAATTATCAGGCCATCCGATCTGAACCTTGCCACCCACCCCTGAAATTTTATTGCATCATAAATACGTATTTTTCATTTTCATCGTCCGACTAAATGTATGCCTCTTACAACTGGAGAACTGTCCTGTCCCCTTCTGCAATTTAACACTGAACCGTGACTTATCCCTCGATTGCCATTCAGAGATGGTTGTGAAACTTAAAATACAAAATCTGACACAGATACACGGACAGTTCTGCCACATCCATAATTTCACGTTGCTCAACAGCACAATACCCAGGACTGACAAACATGACTGAATGAATAAATAGGGTAACTCACCAAATGGTTGGTGGTTCAGATCCCTCCACTTCTAGGTAGTCATACTTCTCCTCTGTCTGGAAGTCTGTAAAGATGACAGAGATGGTGTCTCCAGGTTCGGCCAATAGGATCCAAGTACAGTCGGCCTGGTTACCATAGTTGCCGGGGTAACCGGGACTGGTCACCACCCCACTGCCGCCCCTCACAGTGCCCCCACATGTGTCCTCAGCTGTCAATCAAATCAGAGTGACAAATAGAAAACCCGGGTTAGGGAGAGGAGGAGGGACCGAGGGGCGGACTTTTTTTTTAATTAAATTTTTTGCTTTTGGTTAAATTTCCACAGCTATATAAGATGGGGCGGATCAATTAGCGAATATATCAGTTCAGTTTATTTACCAAATTAGCAATTAAGATCTAATTTTCAATAGTACTACCATTATTTCTAATCCACTTTGAATGCAGGTTAGCCAGCCTGGCTCCCCACCTCTCTCTCCCTATATGAGGTGATTTTTTAAGTCACCTTAATTTTAGTATATATACAGGTACATTCCTTGCTCTCAACTCTTAATGTTATTTTGTGGCTTGAATGTTAGCAATGGGTGACTTTCTAATGACACATAATGTAAACTGTCAAGTCATACTAGCTAACCATATTGTGAAAATATGGAGCTCTTACATCACTCTTCAGATATGAAGTAGTAAAAATAGCACATAAATGGTTATGATAATCAGTTCTCTGCCATTAAGTAAGTTGATTTCGCTGAATGATGTTTTCTTTTAGTTAGAATCGGGAGTGGGGTTTAGGGGTTAGGCTGCAGTTCCTGTCACACTCAGAGCTGCTGTCCTCTCCACCAATAAGAAACTTAAGTTTTGCTTTTTTCAAATCACAGAGCTCCGCTCTCGTCTCCTCCAATCACCACCAAGGAACTTTAGATTTGACTGTGTCCCAATTGGCTGGTTTAGTGTCAGTCTATCAATTAATCCAATTAGTTTGAAAACATATAGACCAGATGTGATGATAATTTGTCTTTTTTTCTTAATTGTTGATCACATCTGATTAATAGTATTGTAATTGATAGTAGTACTGATTACTGTATAACAGATAAAGACACATGGATTGCGCTGTGCACACGGCATAAATTATACACATATAATTTATACAGATACACTCACAGAGAAAAAACATACTACATTGGCCCTTGTGTCACTGGGACATTGGTTGTGTGGTTTTTTTAAGAAGACTGTGCTCAATTTACTTTATTCAAAATACTTTTTGAATAGGTGGATGTTTTTAATTTGCAAAGCAAACTGAGCACAGCAACGTATCCACTGCCCCAGTGATTAAAGATACAATGTTGAACATTTTTTGCTGAGAGCGTACAAGTCCAACTGTAAACATGTTATAAATTATACCTGTATAATTTATAGTTATACATAAAAGAGGCAATACTGTATGTAACACACTCTTACATCAGACACGTATTTTCCTTCACACCAGTGAGTGCAATTTGAGATGACATGTGATTTATATTACTCTACAACATACCACATGTTGATATTATCAGTATTTATTGAGAGACAGAGATACACTATGTGTGTTCTCCTAAACTGCACTCACTGATAAGCTGAAAAAGACACATCCTTTATAAGAGTGTCGGCAGGCACTGTCAGATATACATGCACATCCAGGTGGTGCTGCCTTGGGGGATGCATGTACAGATGACAGAGATAGTAGGGACCAAGCCAGACTCCACCCACAGGAAGGGTAAAGAGAATAACTGTGGTCCGAGAATCACATCAAGCAAAAGACGATAACCAATAGAAATGAATAGAGACATTAGCAAAAGATATTAGAAATCGGACAGAACCGAGTGCACTGAGTAGAGACAGGAAATACACAGAGCCTAACAGGGGAACATAAATAGATATGAACAAACAAAGACAAACAGAACTAGAGTAAACAAAAAATAGAGAACCAGATTAAAATAGGCAAACGGTTGGTACAAACTGTGTCAAATACGAAACGAGAAACAGGATGAAATAAAAGAAGTGGTTTGAAAGGAATTTCAAGATAGACTGAGCTTTTTTCAATAGATCAATAGAGTGTGAAGTTAGGAACAATGCACGTTTTTGGGTTTTTTTGTCTCATTAGGAATGTTGCTTGTGTCAAAATGCATTGACATAAGCAGACGTTCAACATTTGCTGAGATGAAAAATAAGACGTGCATTATTCCAAACTACAGGTGCTGATGTATTGAAAATGAAGTAGGGAAAAGCATTATTTATTCATTAACAATTCATTCACATAAACAGATTCATGTAAGCCACTGAGTTAGTCAGACAGAAAGACAGACAGACAGTAAGACAGACAGACAGACAGTAAGACAGACAGACAGACAGGCACTGACAGATCATTCAGTTTTCCAGATAGACATTCATTCCAAAGCTAGACAGCCAAGGAGATTTGTGTAAATCAACCAACATCCAGAACCAAGACCTGCTGAGACCTCCGTCACATTTGCAGGAGAGCAATGATACAGTAGTCTGCATGTATGTTTGTGTGTGTGTGTGTGTGTGTGTGTCTGCACAGTGGGAGACGGTACTGCTTGCAGGATGACAGCTGTCACAGGTTTATCATGACAACAGGACGTCCGCAAGGACTGGTGGACACGCACCCGCATGCACGCGCACACACACACACATACACTGACATACACACACGCTCACACCTCTTACAGCCCTCCAGCTTATTGATGTGCCTGTGACAGTTGACAGACAGCTAGAAAAGCCTCAAGGTGCACTGATGTGTGGCTCTTATTCAAGAAGAGGAAATGAACTTGTAAAATAAAAAAGGATTAATAAACAAGTGAGCAGCGCTCTTATGTGCAGCAGACCTTTGGTGGATTTGACATTATGATATTGTAGCATTAAGGTCCTTCAGCAGCGATGTTTATAAGAAGCAGGCTTGAATTCTGATGTATATCTGGAGGAAATTTGAAAGCCATGTAAGGACTCAATGTGATAATTTTAGTTGACACATGATGCAATTAGGATCCTCACTAAGTCTGTTGTGTGTCATCTCGTAATGGCAGGGCTGTGCAGAGACCGCTTCAGGAGCAGCTGCTCTAATAAAAAGGGACATTTGTTGCGAGTTCACAGGGGGAGGGTGAGAAGTCCAGAAACCTATAGCCAACACTGATTACCTTCTGTTAAATGTTTGTGCATCAGACATGACATGGAACCAGTCAGCTTTCCATGTTGCATCTGCTAATTTTGGATACAGCTTACTCCTGCTCCATCAATCATGATGGGTGTGACAGTGTTAAATATTACTGACTGTACTTCTACAATTTTCTGGTCCCATCAGTTCCCTTTCCGTTGCAGCTGCAGTTTAATATGAAATGAATATACCACATGCAGAACAAAAAGATGTTATCTTTCAGAAGCAGATAGCAGTTTCATGTTTTTTAATATTAGTTTTCTTTAATAATTTAAACAGCTTGCCTTTTAACTGTATAGAACAAATTATCTCAATTTGTAATCCTTCAACATCTGAACAGAGTTGAAGAATGGGATTTCATTACATACAAGTCTGATCAGCTTATAGCAGAAATCTTTAAATCCAATAAGCATTTAAATTAATCTGTGTCTGACAACAAAGGAGCACTGAGGTCACTGCAGCTACATCTGATCCATAATGGAGCCTGCTTGAAAATGTGACACACAATACTTACTTTAAAATTATTACACAATGATTGATAGTGAAAATAAATAAATAACTGTGGTTGCCTTTTAAAACTGACACATCCATGCCATATTTAGTAAACAAAAACATGTCCAAGCTATTGTATAATGGCTTATGGCTATCCCAAAATGTCCCAATTAGAGCAGTAAATTAATAGCGTTGTGAAACATGCCATAATTTCAGCTTTTTATATTTCTTCTTCCAATCCTATTTTTTTATCCATCCATACACCTGTCCATGCACCCATCCCATTTGCCATTTCCAGGTCTTTTCTACATATTTACCTGTAGCTAATAATCTCGAACATTAGCATTCATTTTGATGGACTTGAAGCTCACAGTGGTGCACTACATAGTCTTCTTGGTTACAAATATCATACTTGACATTTGATTTGTATTAGGGGTTCATGTGTGCTACTCCTTGAAATGTAGAGGCTTAATTTCTTTTCATCGTAATCTTTGCTAAATGCAAGACATGACACCCTTTTGGGCTCCTTAGCGTCTTTTTTAAAGCAGGGTTTTTGAAAAGCACTTGCATTATGAGATGCATAACCCATGTTTTGAGATATTACATGTGAAAGAAAAACAAATCAAGAAGATAAATGAGCATAAGGGGATGATCTTCTTTTTCAGATCAGTCTTTCTACTATGATTTCATCACGGGGGCCAATTTGAGTAAATCTATTGGTAAGTGAGGGCTTTGCTATCCGGCTGCACTGATCTGCTGTGTTCTGTTCTCTGCTTTTATTTTAGACGGCACGGTTTTGGCAACCTGGGGAGGCTGAGCTCATGCTCATGCTCCAGCACGCTGACCCACAGGAGGAGGGAAAGTGTGTGTGGAGGAGGGCGCTATATGTGTTAGTTTGTGTGTGTGTGTGTGTGTGTGTGTGTGTTTGTGCGAGGAAGAGAGAGGGAAAGAGTGTTGGCCATGTTGTTTTCATTTCTCCTCACATCAGTGAGCTAGTATTGCCCTTTTCTTTGCCTTTCCGTCCCCCGCTCTCTCCAGTTGTTGCTGTATCACCACCTCTCTATTCTTTCCTACTGGTCTCTCCTCGCTACACCCCTCC
Organism: Thunnus albacares; assembly: GCF_914725855.1. NCBI lineage: Eukaryota > Metazoa > Chordata > Actinopteri > Scombriformes > Scombridae > Thunnus > Thunnus albacares. Next base: position 16,515,226 of record NC_058124.1, on the reverse strand, counting down.
TCTTCCCTTTTCTGCATCAAGATCTTTTTTTTTTTATAGTAGAACAGAAAATCTCCTCCTCTACACTCCTCCTATCTTTTTTCCTCCTTATCCTCACCTCCCTCCCTCTGTTCTCCCCTTTATGCTTCCTTCTCTCTTCCTCATACATCCTTGCCTCTCACCCTCCCACTCTCCTTCCTCATCATTCCCCCTCCTAACTGTTCCCATCTCACCCTCCCTCGCTCCTTCTCTCTCATGGCCTGGGGTGCTTTGATCACTCGTTCTTAGCCTCCTCTCCCATCCGTTCATCCCCTCTTCCCCACTGTGCTGTCATCAATATCGCAGTCATCTGAGGATTCCTTCTTTATCCTTCTCTGTCTCGCTGTGTCTTTCTTTAAGATCTTACTCTCTCTGCATTTCACTCTCCGTCTCTCATTCTCCGTCTCTCACTCTCCGTCTCTCTCTCTCTCTCTCTCTCTCTCTCTTTCTCTCTGCTGATTGATTTTATGTTTAATGGCTTTTCTGGCCTCATCTCTTTCTCTCCCCTCTTTTCCACTTGCCGTTTCTTCCCCCTCTTCCCTTCCTTCTGTCCCATAACTCCATCTCTTTTCTGCATCACTTTGATAGGCAGATCACTATCACTAGCAGATTCGCTGTCTCTCACAAACACACACACACAAACACACACACACACACACCAACTTCAATCACAGAAGACCCAGTGTGCTGTCAGCCTCTAAGGATTATGGGCCATCTACATCATCCTCTCCTCTCCTCTCCTCTCCTCTGTCTTCAGGCTGCATCCATCCATCCCTTCTGCTCTCTTATCTACATCCACCCATCCATCCATCAACCTCTTGCCCCTCATATGCTGTAAAGCTGAATATATATAGCTACCTCTCTTTCTCCCCCATCACTCCCTTCCATACCTTTCACACCTCGGTTTACCTGCCATGAATGACTGAACAGACAGGAGTGTGACTTTTTAACATGTGCACATCACTGATCCAGCATTTGTTTGTTTTTTAAAAAAAAAAAAAAATTAAATGTATTTATTTCAGTAAGTCACAAGATGCTAATCGGGCTTTCTGAGCAGCTGCACTGTGTGTGTGTGTGGTCTTCACTTGTAGTCTCAATGTCACTTTCACCATCCCGTCCTGCCAGGATGCATTAAGTGACAGTTCTAGATGCATAAAAATCAGATATTGCAGACAGATCCATCAGATCTCTGAAACTAGTAATGGAATTGGTTGCAATGTGATCATAATCCAAGTCCATTTTTGAATGTGGTCCAGTCACAATGTGCACATAATTAATGCAAAGAAAGAGACGGAGTGAGAAATGTGATTGTAACTCATACAATCTGATTTTACGGATCAGAATTTTAAGAAATTACATGAAACATACAAACTATATTAGAGTGAAATTACATGCTCTACAGTCTTGAATCTCACTTGTGCCCTTTTTTGGAGACATACACATAAGAGATTAAAAAAGTTACTTGCTCAAATTTCCAGAAGTGACCCAGGCTTCTTTTCCATCCATGAAATGCGTGTTATGTATAATGGTCTGTTTTAATTAGTTTCAATTAGTCTGTCCATTTGCTCCATAGAATTTTATTTCTTTTCCCTCCAGAAGAAGAAGGGCCAAGATGCTTTACCTTTGGTCCAGCACTGTGTGTAATGGGATTTTTCAAGCGCAGGGTGCAGCTCTTTGAAGCACAAATGAAACAAATCCACCTTCAGAACTTCCAGGGAAGATGTCTGACTAAATCTTGTTGTTCAGGAAATAATTTTTCAGTTGATTTAGTAGTGTGTATGTAAAATTATGCATCAGGAGATCAGTGTTCGCACCATCTGGTCTTGTAAAACGGCCTCATATTCATTGGCCGCTACTCGACCATGCAGCTAACATGTGGGCTAAAGGCATCTTTCATTTTGCCAAATGTAAACCCATCTGGATGCAGAAAGAAATTGTGATATATGACACATGCTCTCACATGTACAGATATTATCCTCCTCACATCCAGAAAGTGTTACGGTGTCGTTTCAGACCTATCATAAATACCAGCTTTGGGAAACTGATGATAAAATTTTTAAAGCTGCAGGGTTTGCGGGGTTTACATTTATCCTGTTTAGATTCTGTGTATCGCTTGTCTGCGAGCTTCAACTTGTGACCACTGTTTGTTGATGCGGGAGGCTTGTCATGACTGGAGACTGCTCCCCCTCAGGTACTCAGGTATCAACTGTTTTATGTCTTCAGAGATCTGCTGCCACATTTTCATGAAAGTGATGACCGTCACACCACATTTAAAGCAGACAAATACCCACATTCAACTCCGTATGACTCATCTGTGTAGCTGCCTTCGCAAAAGTGATTTAGTAACTTCAAATTCAGTCACTTTTTATGTGGCATTCCCATTACTCTTGCTTTCCCTCATATATTGCTATCATATTTTTCTATCCCTCTTCTAAATCTTGTTAGAAGCATATTGGTTGTAATGTAATGCTTGCCAGCATTACATTTTAGACGAAGTCATAGCGTTTAGGGCATGCACACACACCCACACACAACTAGTAACCACGCTGACCTTCAGCTCCTCCCACCATCTGTCCACAAATCAAAGAACAGATGCTGTCTGCCAGTCAACTAACAGCCTGACATTTAGACCAATTAGGGCAGAAGAGTGATATAATGTTAGATCACCAGAAGGAGACAAAGTGAGAAGCCACTGACTGATAGATAGATTGCTATCATGATTATTATTCTTAAAGTAGCCTTTGACCCTGACTTACTGAATTATATTTAGTTTGCTGGTAAAAGATGTAGTGAGATAAATTTTGAATCTCATTATACTGTGATTATTCTCTTCCCAGGATTGATACAATTTGACCCCTGCTATGACCTCATTTAACTAATATCAGGGTAAATATGCCATGGCTATTGCAGAATATGTATTGCACCAACCAGGACAATCATGTTAGTGTTATACTGGTTTCAGAGGACAGGATCATTAAACTATTATGTTAAAAAAAACACCCCCAGAAGTGGTAGAGATTTAGTGTCTTGTTCAGGAACACTTCAGCAGTACAGATCGTTTGGTCATAGAGCGGTGGCCCCATTCACTAAACCACCCTGCCCCAACAGAAAGAAAGTAAAAATTACTGTAAAATATGGTACTAGATGAAAGGAGAGGAGAAGAAGGAGGTTAGAAATGTTAAACTAAATGACAAATCAATTGAATGAGAAAAAGAGAGGAATAAAAATATAGGAAATTGAGGGTAAACAAAAAAAGGAGCAGAATGGAAAAGTAAGACTCTCTCCGCCTCTCTTGCCACCTGACTCCAGAGCAGCACTTAGATGGATGAGCTGTTTTCTCATTTGGTCATTAAACAGAGTTTCTAAATTATCAACCGTAACGACAAACTCCTAAAGTTGTGATTTATAAGTATTACCTCTCATTCTTTCACCCTCCCCTTCTCCCTCTCTTTTATTCTCGGATAGTAGGTGTGTCTGAGAGAGTGTCTGCTTATGTGCATGTTTGACAGTGTGCGTGTGTGTGCTCACCTGTGTCCGTCCCTGGTTTTGTGTATGTGTCTGCCTATTTCAATGTGCTTTCATCCGTGTGTGTGTGTGTGTGGGGTGGGGGGGGCAAGCTGGAAGGGGGACAGAGTGAGAGAGAGACCCTGGGTGTCAGTGAGTGTTAAATGTCATCCCTGACATCTTAAACAAATAGCTGCGTACTGAGAGTTTAACGCATCACAGCCCTGACGAAATACATTCCACTCTTGTCTCTCTTCTCCATATTCGCTTCTCCTCTCCTGCCCTTCTTTCCCCGTCTATCCTTCCCTTTCCTGTGTGGCCTGTCGGGGCACACACAATTACATTTTTCTAATTATCTACCTACTTAAAGATCGGTTGATAGATTCAGAATCATAATGTGTTGAAAAAGCAAACTACGCTAACTATGCTAGTCAATATAGTTCACTTGAATGTGATTAGATGTTACGACCGAGCTCGTAACCAAACAGGTGATGCATCAGGAGCATGACCAAGTGTTCCGCCTGAACTAATGCAAACTAATGCATGCAAGCTATGTGACACCATCCTCACTTACACACCATTCAACTGATTGATGGTAGAATAGCATGAAATTAGGAAAAAACAGCAACTGTTTTGCAAAAGTTTTATGAGGAAGGAAATACATTCAATATATCATTAAGCCTCAGGGATCCGTGCAGTACATTTTGGTGAGAAACACTAAACATAAACATAACTGTGTTGATTTACAAGAAAAATCCACAGGGTGCCTTTAACTTTCTTTGTGTGTGACAAACAAAGATAAATAAGATAACTGTTGTATTAGAGAGGGCATGTAGAAGAAGAGAGACATACAATGGTCAAATGAAATATAGATGACACACTATGAAAAGTGATGTGTCTTTCTAAAGAGAGGATTATTAGATTACTGTCACCAAGTATAGTCACAGTAATAAAGTACTGTCACAAAGAATTTGATAGCAAAATGCCACATGTCTCTCATGATGACAGTCTCTCAAAAATGCTTATGAGACAAAACTTTAAATGGCCGATTTCAAATAGTTTCTGACAGGCCATCTATAGACTGTACAGACTTGAAATGGCGACTGCGATATGTCCTGACACAGATCAACCGCCATAAAGTCAGATCAGTATGCTAGTCTATATCTAGCTGACATTTAGACCTGAATAATCAATATATAGACAATGAGATACTGATCAATATCAATAAGAAAAAGTCCTCACATGTAAAGTTGATCACATGTACAAAACACTTCATTCCTTCTCAGTGTGTATAGTTGACCCTTTTTGCTTTCCATAATCAATACTTAGGCATGAAAATGCAGATCAATACAACCAGTTATGTCACAAGAGATCAGCAGGACAAAGGTGTCTAAATGGACATCTCGTCTTGCCTTCAATAATGTCAAACTGTGCATGAATAACCAACTGCAGTGAGACTGTTACTGTCATGAAAACTGATCATTTAGTCTATCTGCTTCTGCTTCCATTCCACAATCAAGATTGGTATAAAAGATGATACCCCAAGTATAATGTATATATTTTCTATCTAAATTATCTAGTTTTATTATCTACCCATGCCGATGATTAATGAGAAGCAATGTTAAACTTTACTTTGCTTGATGTATTTTCTTAAAAATGTCATTATACTAAAATATTTGATATGTATAGTTTCTAAAGGTATGATGATGAGTTTGTAAACCTGCGGCCTGTGGTAATTATTATAGCAATTACCATGTCATCCGCACTGAGAATCAAAATAGTCAAGGTGCAGTATTTATATACAAGGACATGTAACTGGATCTGTATGAAGTGAAAAATGTTGAATGACTACATTTTGGAAGAAATGGATGATAAGAATCGTTCAACTGGTTCTGTTTGTGAGAATCTGTGATTGAACAAACTTTATCTTGCAAGAACAATATACTGCAAGGTATATAAAGGACAGGAAGAGGAGAAACAGGAAGAAGGGACAAAGAGTGATCAGAAGAGATAAGGAGAGATCGAAAGGAAAGACAAGTAGCAGAGAGAGAAGGGAGAAAAGTGCAGCATCTATGACGACTTTAAGACTCTCATCCAATTAGTTTTTCATTGGTGACAATAGAAAGTAACAGAATAAGAACGACAGCAAAACAAAGACATACTGTATCTGTGATAACCTTTATGTCTATGCTTTTATCTGTATTTTTTGTTGCTTTTTAAAGCAATATTATAAACCTCAGTTTATTTCATGAATACATTTTATTTAACCTGACTTGTGAGAAAGAGAAAATAACATTCAAACACATAAAATGGTACTTTTTTTTTTTATGATGCCCACTCTGGAATTTGAATATTCAAAATATGTGACATGTTTTCAACAACTTGTAAACAATCTCTGCAGTGATGTCGATATTGACATTGAAAGGTGCACATAAAGACAGAAGGAGTCTGTTGTACCGAAGACATTCGAGAACTGCCTCTCATGAATTTCTCCATAGATGAAGTTTGATAGTTACAATGTTCCCATCTATCCCCATCACTCATTACTGTTAACAGCAGCCATTATACAGTCCCATCCATACAGATGCATTAAGTTACAATTTGAGATGTTGTATTTATCATCCAGCTGTCATAAAATTCTGATGACTACTGATAAAGATGTGTGTGAGAGAGCCAGGGAGAGAGAGCCAGAGAGAGATGTTAGCTGAGGGAAAGACAGATGACAGACAAAACAGAGATGATGACAGATGATTTAATGAAGAACTGACTTGCTGGAAGGAAAGAAAACCAATTAGAAGACACAACAGAAGCATGGAGCGAGGGAGAGAAAGATGTGGAAAGAGAGGCATGAGGAGGAAGATGGATGAATATTGGATAGAGATGGATCAAGGCAGTGATTGAGAGGACTAGTGAGAACAATGGAGACATGAGAAGAGAGATGGAGAAATATGAATACAGGTAAAGAGCAACACCGAACACAGAAGTAGAGAGATGCGGATAGACACAATTGTGATGCAGACAGAGACAGTCGAGGAGAGAGATAGAATTGCACGAAAGATCGATGGATGGAACGGTTTAAAGATAAGAATTTCAGATTATATCGCATTGAAAAAGAGAGAGCGTTGTGATGTGTATATGAGGGAAGATGTGGAAGCTCATAGGGATTGAAAGTAAAATGTCTTTCAAGGCTAGAAAGGAGCTGAAAGAAATCCTCTAAACTGAAGACATTTTGTCAGTGCTTATTTTGCTCAGAAGCTAGTTTGAATTTAGGAATAATGGTTTAATTAAGCAAAAATTATTATAGTGAACACAACTCAAATGCAACAATAACATGAAAAAAATGGGTCATTGGACATAAAATGGAAAACCAAAGGATGAAGTGTGTGAATTTGTGGGTCTGTCTGTCTGTCTGTCTGTCTGTACAGGCCTCTGAGCATGTGTGTATCTGGCTGATACTCAAATGGTATCTGAGTATTCTGAACTCCTCGTTCCTTGTGGTTTTGTCTCATTCAGTCTCTCTTGAATGTTCAATGGAAGGAGAGAGAACAAAGTGCTGGAAACTTTCTTTTCACTGCTGCCTGAAGCACTTTGTTTTCTCATTTTCTATCACTTTTTTGTTTTTCCTCCCACTCTTCACCTTCTCAGTTTCTGACCATGAACTCTGCCGTAATTCAATGTGGTTACACACACAGCGCTGCTGAATGAGCGAATATGAATTAAGTCATCTGCCTGTTTTCTTTTCTACTTTACATCTTCTTCTGCACGGTCCTTCTCTCTGTCTGTCTCCATCGCTCTCTTTTCTTTTCTTCACCAGCAAATGTTCACTCCAACCATCACTCCATCTTCTTCTAGTAAAGGTCCATTTCAAGTAGTTTTAAATACACCCTGCATGTATATGTATATGTATGCATACGTGCATATGTATCTGTGCATGTCTGTTGGCGGGTAGCACGCATTTGTGAACATCTGAGAGTTAGTGTGTGTTTGAATTATTTATGAAGCCTAAGTGTTCCTCTGGGAGAAATGCAATACAACACGAATCTACTATCTTATTCACAACGTGTCTATTTATATGTTTCAAACATGCAACGCCTGAGGAGACTGAGGTCTTCAAAGCCTAAAACTGGACATTGTGCAACCCATTTCCATAATATATAGTTAATCGTTAAAACAATGTTCACAGTCTATAATCTTCATATACAGTAGTTATACAGCCTACTGAACAGTGTAGAGCTATCGTATGTCTTACCCTGGCATGTACATTATAGAATCATCTAATATTGTCACTGTCTGTTTAATATTCCAGAACAGTCATATGATTCTCAATCCATGGCAACATTGTTTAACATAACGTAACCTTCAAGAAAGGTTTGCACTCGATCCCAGGCAAAGACGACACTCTCAACACTCCAAAGAGGGCATGGATTGAGGGTAGTTGGTATAATGTCATATTGCAACAGATCTATGTCAAGATATGGATTTGGCTATAACATCTCTTCCATTATTAAATACATTTTTTATTATATACACTCAAATTGCACCACACGCAGTGCAATTCATTGCATGTTATCAAGTACAGCTGGTAAGTTAAAAGCAAATTACACTTTCTGCGTTCCTATGTAGACACCCATGTAGTATAGACAGAACTGCATGCGTCTCTACTGTCTGTATCCACATCTGTGTCCTTTTTCGAGCATAGCTGAACTTTTAGGCCAATGGTTGTTGCCTGGAGGTCAGGGTCAGGATCGAGATAAATATTAAGGGTCATGATAGAATAGGAGAGAAAATTAAGTAATATCTGATGATAATAAAATTATGTTTATTTTTTCATACTTTTTTCCAATATTTTCTTTTTTTTTTCTTTTGAAATACTGTATAATTTCACCTCTCTATGCTCCAATATTACTCACATCAAAAATCTGAGCAGAGAAAATGATGATGACAAAATGGTTGGGAATCAGTGAGTTAGCAATACATGAGATTGTACACCTAAACAATTCTTCACTTGCATGCTAAGTAAAGAGGGGTGAATAAATAGAGACAGACAGCACTACAAGCCAGAGACAAGCTGTGTTGGAGCGGGATGCTTGTAGAAATGTTTCCTTATTGTTTAAGAGCCTGATTTTACACAGTCACACAAAAATATTGTGTTCGTGTGCATGCGACTGTTATTTTGACACAATGTGCTTTTCATTAACGTGGATTATCATGTGTATCTGTGTGTATTTGTGTGCACTAAACAGTGGTATTTCTGTGACTGTGAGTGTAATTGTGATTATGTTCGATAGTGTCTTTGTTTTATAAACACAGATAGTTGTATTTGTATGTTAAATATTGTGTGTGTGTGATAAAGGGTGTGTATCGCCGAGTCATGCATAGGTGAACAGCCTGATTGCCTGCTACATTGTGAATGAACCAGTCATGCATATTGACTACTGATAGACACACCAAAACCCAATGGAGAGTGTGTGTGTATGTGTGCATGAACCTGACTGTCATATCTGTGTGTTTGTATGTGTAGGTGCATGAATGTGCATGCTTCTGTGTAAAAAAGCATGCATGTCCACACATACCATACACATATGTCTCTATCTGTATCTCGGTGTATGTGGGTGTTCCTTGTTTGTTTTCAAATAGCATATAAAATGCAGACATGCCTAGTTTAACTAAATGGTTGCCCTGAAGCCACACTAAACAAGCAAATCATGCATGTGTAGTGGCATCTCCTCAGGGAGTGTCTGTCTGTGTGTTTGTGTAAACGTGTGTGTTAGCTATGTGTTGTTGGTGCATGAAAATGAATATGAATGACTGAATTCATGTCAGTATGGTGTAGTGTGGCATTTCATCTATTTTCATTTAGCGGCGGAAGGCAACCACAGCAAGAATACGATCTCCGCTGTTTAAGACAATGCAACATTTCAGAGTCATTCTAGTGGTAGTATGAAGTACTGTTCCCTCAGCAACCGCGATGTGTCTACCTGTGATACTGGAAGTACTGTATATACATAATTAAGCTCAATATTTACAATGTGTTGTTCATCACGATACTATGTAAAAACTGTGAGCTTAGCAACCTGCTCAGTCATCAAAACTGTGGCAAAAGTGCAGTCAAAACTAAAATCCCCCTCACCAGCACTAATTTAAAAGAGGAAAAAGGGATGCTGTTCTATGTGTTAGTAAGTCATAAAAAGTGTAGACCTGTAACTTTTTTGGGAAACTACTTTCCAACACATGTCATGTCTCTGAACCCAGTGGGGGTCGGATCATTTCCTATGCTTTCAATGTGAAAAGTAGAAATTCTGAATAACTCTGCTGATGAGGGTGTTAAAAATTCAGCACTACAGGTGGAGGATAGTTAACAATCTCTAATTCCACAGTACCTATTCTTTCATCTATATCAGAGGACGTGCACTGTTTTTAACACTTGTGTGGCTGTCTCTCTCACTGTCTGCCTTTATGTCATCTCTTAATCTACAAAATGGCTTCATATTGGCTAAACGTATCCCACTTAATGCGCGTCCTCCTTCTAATGCATTATGTTTTCAGCATGTATGTGATGCTTACTGTTGTTTCTGGTCTTCTCCATGTGTCTCCTTTTCTCCATCTGTGTCAGCTACAGAACCTCTTTATGCTAAAACTATATTATGCATGCAGATAGAACGCCTAAACAGCGGTCTCCGTGGTAACCCAAAACACATCCATCATCATCACCATGACAACCAGGGATAGAACCGTCAATCAGCACTGTCCCAAGGGAATCTAGGATAAGCCTATACACCCACATCTTTACCGACAAATACAGATGAACGAACACGTCCGCGTATGAGCACATGCACACAAATGTTGCGCACACACAACCGAATACATATGTACGCAGACAAGACAGTGGAACAGACACACACCCACACACATACATACACACACAGAAAACTATGTTGTCTAGGGTATTTACCATCACACTCCATCAGTTGTGAGATTACACACAACTTTATCCACACACTCGGTCACACACACAGACACTAAAGTTGGGCATGGCCAGATCCATCATAAACTGACATACAGCAGGTTGGTGCACAAGGGCCCTTTGCCATGAGGGGGCCCATGAGCAGATGGCTTAAAAATACAGCCAGCCAACTTCTTTTTTTTTTTAAATATCTTTTGGGGCATTTTTTTAATGCCTTTATTGGATAGCCACGGTTGAGATATGACAGGAAACAAGGGCAGTTAGAGACAGAAAATCAAACCACAGACATTGCATTTACATGGCATTTTTTGCATGGCTATCCAACTTCATAAGATTTGTCCATGGGGATATAATCACTTCCTAAACAGCAGCTACATAATTTAAAAACTGAAGCTGTTATCTTTTATTCTATCTTATTTTATTAATGCTTATCTTGTGTCATCTTCGCTCTTTATTCTTTCTTTCTTTTTTCTTTCTTTCTTTCTCTCTTTCTTTCTTCCTTTCTCTTTTTTCTTCCATACATTTTTCAGTCGCTAACTACTTCTGCATACGTTCACCTACAGAAAGCATCCAAATATCAAAATGTTCAGCTCTTTAAAGACAGTACTGCTATCATTCAGATTTTTTTATAACTTTTATACTTTTTTATATAATTCTTAAATATATATTGTATTAACATTTATATTTAAGTATTTATGGTTAAGTATTCATACTTAACATGGTACCTCTAGCGCCATCAAGTGGTCAGTTATTACGTGTTTTATGTTTTGGCTAACAACTTATGAACTGTGAAGCATGGCAAAATAATATTTGCACACTGAGTTACTTTGATGAAGCTGATTCGCCTGATATAAGCCACGCCCATTTGCACCTGGAAAAATTTTCTGCCTTTTTAGATTTTTTGGTAAACACATGCTTTGCTACTTTTGGCATATATTTCATCTAATCTTTACCAAACTTGGTACATATCATATTTAGATATCCCTGAACAAAAGTTTGTTTTTGGGTATCACTTACCCTTTGTCTGTAATTGGTTACCAAGCTTTTTAAGGCGTGGCCTGATGCACTTAATGCGCCATAACTCTTCAATACTAAATTGGACTACAACCAAATTTGGAAATGTTGCACATACAGGCACATTGCAGAAGTGTGTAACATTTCATACAGTTCTACCCAGAGGGGGCGTTTAAAGTAAAATTATAACACGATTATTCTGCAAGTTCTCACAAGTTCTCCATGAGAATGTGCATAACATATTGAATCATGGCACCAATAGCCCCACCTTGTGGTCTTTAGTGAAACACCACACTATTTATTAACTGCCATATCTCTTTAATGTAATATTCCATGGTAACCAAGTTCAGCAAAGTTGCACAGATGGGGACACTGAACAAGTTTGTAGCATTTGATACAATTTCACCTGTAGCTGGCTCTAAAAGATTTTTTTTCTTCAGAAAATGCAAAAATTTTAGTTAATTTAGATTCAATTATTACCTAGCCTGAGAAAAGTAAAGTAAATGATGAATTAACTCTGATCTGAACCCTGCTGCTCTGTTGTTTTGTGATGTACTCTCAATAAAATGCCAACAAGAGTAAAGTTTTGTCCTGAATGTCTACAACTCCCTCTCACTCATGCTTCCTCTCTGGAGTGGAAGAGTAATAAAGTCTTAACCTTTCTGCACTTCCTCTTCGTTTCTCACAGACATATCCTGACCATAACCTTTTCCCCCCTCTGTCTCTCTTCCACTCACTCTATCTCTCTGCATCTCTCTCTCCCTCTTGCTTTCTCACCATCCCTCCCTCTCTCTCAGATTAAACTGTCTATCCTGCTGTCCCCCTTGAAATCCCCTGTTACACACCACCTCAGGCTGTGTGTGTGCATGTGTGTGTGTGTGTATGTATAAGCCAGACATGCTAGCTGAGCATTAACCTGTCAAAGTATCAAGAGACAGGGGAAAAGGAGAGCAGAGAAGAGAAATAGAGCAAAGGGGAGTGACAGAGAGAAAGTGAAAGAAAGAGGGAGTTGGGTCAGCAGACCCAGAACTCGACATGTTGCTAGGTAGTGGAGGTGGTTCTGTTCCCATGGTAACATTTTCTCGACTATACCGCACAAACTGTGTTACACACACAAACTTATGTGCATTTAAGTATGTACACATGTACATATATCTGTATGTTTTCATATACCAATCCTGCATGTTACTAACTGGACTTCTTCTCCAGAGTTCTTTGTGCTTTCTCATCCGCAGGAAACCCCAAGGACCAGGCTCTGGCCCATGACCGTGGGAACATCCTTCTCCAGCCGTCACTGCTGTTTGTCACTGCTGTTTGTCACTGCTGTTTGTTGTTACTAGTCATGTTGCTGTTGTTGTTGTTGTTCTGCTTCTGTGTCCCCCCCCCCCACCCTCCCTTTTTTTCTCTCTCAACCCAACAGGTCAAAGCAGATGGCCGCCCACCTAGACCTGGGTTCTGCTTGAGGTTTCTTCCCATTAAAGGGGAGTTTTTCCTTACCGCTGTTGCCAAGTGATTGCTCACAGGGGAATTGTTGGGTCTCTGTAAATTAAAGAGTATGGTTTTGACCAGCTCTATGTGGATAGTGCCCTGAGATGACTTTTGTTGTGATTTGGCGCTATATAAATAAAATTGAATTGAATTGAATTGAATATTCAAACAGAGCATACACAGACATACATAATGTAGGGTATGTCCATCATTCAGGAGAACATGAATTAACACAATTGTTTGTTGCCTTGCCAGTACTTTGAGACAAACATACCTAACTGACAGTGCTGACAGCAAAATATCATGTTGTCTATCAAAGTAACATGTATAATCTGTCCGTTTCTTAAAACACTGCTGACACTGCTTTATATTTATGATATTTAATCATGAATTGCTTTCTTGGCCCCACAGATCTTGACTTTCAGCATACTCACAACTATAACTGTAAGATGTAACTAAAATGTTGCCATACACCCAATTAACTAACATCAACACTGTGACTTCTCCCGGATTAAATATTCAAGTACACTTTCTTCAATTAATAACGCAATTATTCAATTAACACAGAATACTATCACCTCTACAGTACTAACAATCATAATATCTGTGAAGTATGTCATGTTTCAATAAATCCACTGATCTTAAAACTGATCTTTAAATCTTCAAATAGGTGTATAGCTTTAACAAATCTCTCCCTCTGTGACAATGTAATTAAAAAATGTGTCTGTATATACAGCGGTTTCTTTGTGTTATGATGGCAGCCATGATTATTGTCCTATATTGTCCATGTAAAAGACTGTTTTGCTTGTCAGCCATGTGTATCTTACAGATGTGACTAAGCAGCCATGACTAATCTTCAATCTTTTATTCCCTTCTAAAAACAATGACATACATATACACAGGTTACAAATGAACACACTCACATACTCAAAGCACACACATAGTCTATGCATATGCCAATATATAAGGGTACCTAAACCAGGACTCTTTCACAGTTGCACAAACAGCTAGATTAAAATACAAATTCATAATGCCGGACTTCACACAATAGCGGGGAAGACGGCAACAACAAAGCATGGATAAGGAGGCAGATTATGCATGTATGCAACATTCAAATAACAATGGCTATTTATGTTTGACCATTATAACAAACAGTGCAGCTGCAGCAGAAGAGCAAATTAAGGGACATGACCAACACTCCAGTGGTCAAGAGCAACATGAGGAGCTTTATTGAATAAAATGAGATGTGCTGTATGAAATAAATTGTTGGAAAATGCAGGCACTGTGGCTGTGCATAGCTGTGTAAAATCACTCGCATGTTAGCCAAGAAAACTTGACTAGCAGAGTCACTATTGGCCACTCTAATGGATAATATAAAGGGGTCTAGAATGTGCTGAGGTTTGAGTGTTGCCTTAATAGACCATTTAAGTCTAACAGAGGACAATTTTGGAAACAGAAAATTGTCAGAATAGGCCTGGCCAGAGGTAAACTGTTTTTTTTTTTTCTTACATCCTGCTGAGAGGAGGTTCCTTGATGGAGGGCAGGTGATAGCTGATGACCCTGTCCATCCAGACATACCTTTCACAAAATCCCCGAGGAAGCTGTGTCCCAGGAAATAGATGGAGCATTGAACATTTTGCCGGTCAGTTATCAACATCCATATTGAATACAAGGATTGCACTGGTCTGGTCCAAAGTTTAAAATGGTCTGGTCCAAAGTTTAAAATATAATGTGCCATAATACAATGTGAGAGGCAGATAGGCTTGGAAAGAGGAGAAAATCCATGGCACCGTTGGCCACAAGCCTTCACACACACACACACACACACACACACACACACACACACACACACACACACACACACACACACACACACACATACACACCACACACATAGACAGACACACACACACACACACACACACACTCAGACATTGTGAACATCCTAAATCGTTTAGTGGCTAAATGGGCCCCTGCTGACTACAGCACTGCAGTACTGCCACTACTGTGTGTGTGTGTGTGTGTGTGTGTGTGTGTGCACGTGTACGTTGTATCCTGGTTGTGTATGCATGCATATATGTGTGTGACTGTGTTGCAGTGTCAGCAGACTTAACAAGGGAAAGAAGCCATCATGGTAAACACATTTTTAAACCAATCACATTGCAGTTAACTAAAGTACATCTGACATAAACCTTCTGCCAGCTGACAGAAACCTCATTCTGTGCCGCCAAAATCCGTGCGCTACGAGTAAATTAGGGATTGGAAATAAAACCACTGTGGTAATTAAAAAAGAAAACATACGTTTTATTAGTGCGCCATTGTACTCACTGACAACTAAATTATAACACCGATGTGATAAATACATACTTTCTATAGAGACAGTTTTTAATGAAGGAAATAAACATCCAAAAAAAAGAGATAAAAATAAATATAATTACTCTGTGGATTAAAAGTATTATCTTAATGGTGCAGTAATAAATAACAACACTGGAGGTGCCATGAAGCAGCTGCAGGGGTGTGATGTGTTGTGTTGTTGTGTGCTGATAACTGCTAAGGACTAACTTGTTACTTGGTATCTAATTTCAGTATATACAGAAAACCAGGTACTCTGCACCCTCTGAACAACAAGTTTGCGCCACAGGTAGGCTAGTGCTGCACCTGCTTCAGGTGTTATGGTTACAAGAAAAACCACAAATCTGCTGATCACACAACCATACACTGATGCAGTGTAAGTTTGCCGCACTGATGCTTACATGAGCAAGTACTAGCATCTTGATGAATAAATTAATAGGTTGTATTAATAAATGAATAGTGTCTTAGTCGAATCTTTTTAGTACCACAGGCTTCAACACAGGCTGTGTGTCAGCTTGGTGATCCAATGTCTGTGTAAGTTAAGTGCAATTAAGCTACAATATGACAAGCCTTTTTACTAAATATTGGATTTTTCTTTTCTGTGTTGGTAGGATGAATAGGATGTAGGTTTCATTTTCCAAATTCTTGCTGTATAAACGTCTGCCTTCGTTTATTGTAAATACTTTTGGGTAAACAAAAGTAAACTTTCAACAATGCTGAAAGGTTACAAAAAAAACATAGGCTTGCCACAGCAGATTGATTATTCATTTATTCATTCATATATTTTATTTATTTAAAAACTCAGAAAACACATTGAGGGAGAACCCTCATTTTCAATGCTGCTGAGGTACAGACAAATAATAAATGCAGACACAACTAAAATCAAATAGCAATAAAAGCAGAATACATGGCTATATCATTAAAAACAATTTTGAGGCTGAACATTAACAGTAATGAGGTTCCTGGGACATGCACCAGATTGTTGACTCATAGGTCATCTATAAGTGACATCATGGGGATGTTGAAAATGTCTGTGTCTGGTCCGAGTCCAATAGAAAAGCTAGCAATGTTACATGTGAAACCAAACAGATAGGGACTGGGACCCGAGGACTTCAGTCTCTGACGCACCAGTCATTTCCGGTCACAAAAGTTGCGGGATGGCAAGGTTGGTTTCTGTGAGGAGCACCTGAATGGAGGACTCTGTATGCTTGGCAGATAGCATCCAAAGTCTAGCTTTGTGTGGGTGGAGACCATCTGAGCCACAAAGTTCCCCCCATTCCCAGAAGACATTAAAATTATCGATAAAATCCAAACACCTAGAGCATCACAAGCAGAGGACAGCCAGGTGTTCATACTAATCAGGCTGCTGAAACGCCCCATTCCACGGCCATATGTATCTACTTCAAGGTGGGATTTTATTATGTCTGGAACTTTGTCTGCAGTTTCAAGCACTTTGGCGCTGGGGAAACAGAGAGCATGAGCCTTTCTGACTCTCATGTTTCTGATAATGGACTCTCCGATTATTAGCGTTGTCTGAGGCTGGGGACGTTGTGGTGAGGTGGCGTTAGCAGCATCCTGGTGATCTGCAGCAGCATCTTGGTGATCTTCAGCAGCTGGGTGAATCACTGCTGGCTGCTCTCTCCGACTCCGTGAGGGAGCTCCACCAGTGAAGCTGAACCCGGCACTGTGTTTGGCGTGCACGGCACCAGCCTGTGGCCCAGGGCAGTGATGAGCAGTAGACAGAGCTACAACCCTCCTCGATGGATGGCCTGAGAGTAGTCCAGCATCAGGTGCGGAGGTGATGGAGAAGAACCTGTCACTGGCCCATGGCGCCAAAGCGCAGCTGGCATCTGCCTGGATGCAGGGTACTGACAGGCCAGTGGGGGGAAATCCTGCAAATCCAGGATGTCTAATTTGTTTTCGAGCTGGATCTCCTGAGGGTGTTGAAAGCAGTAAGATGGCTTGCCACCATGTTTACCAACATCAACGACAGACCAATCTTCAACAGATTCATGATGGGGAGTAGAACTGACTGGGGCTTTGGGTTTAGCTCCCAGGAGGATCCAGGGATCTTTAGGCTGGTTAGGGGCAGCCTCTGGATCTCCAGTGGTGATGGAACAGGACCATGGAATAGTGGTGTTGTTATCAGGTACCGGAGCTGAACAGTTAGAGAAGCAGGTGGGACCAGTCCTGTCCTGGACATCATAGCCAGAGAAGGCCATGACAGAAAGTTGTTTAACCTGAGCAGTAGCAACAGTCGAGATCTCTAGGACAAGCTTTACTTCCTGTCTGAGTTCAGCACCCAGACAAGAGAACAACAAGAGATGTTGTTCTTCAGCTTTGATAAGATAAGCTGGCAAGACTCACACATAGCCATAACGTTAGTAGATAACAGTTCTTTAAAAGACTTAAAATCCACATCCAATGACTAAATTTCTTCATCTGGTTAAAAGATATAGCTAAAAACGACCAAATTGAGAGTATCGTAAAAATGTGGTTAAAAATGTGATAAAAAAATAGATAAAACGTCAATAACAGAGCTTCTGGCAGGTACACAGAGACACCACCAGATGCGCAGATTAATAAGAAATAGCGAGGTAATCAATATAAAAATGTTAGACAAAAATATTTTCCGTGTCTCATGTAGCACATGAAAACAATCTAAATTACTTGGCTGTCTCCCTCCACTCCCTTCACCATTTTTAACTCAAACTGAAAATTGTTAACTGTTGTATGCTTTGACTGAAAATACACAAAAGGAGAAGAGGCTGTGGGCAGACTTTAACTTGGCATTTAAATAGCAATCACTCCATAAGCTGTGATGCCATGCTATTCTGTTAGAGGAGCATTTTAGACTATTAAAGCCACAGCCTTGGGGTCATGAAAACTACTGTGCATATAAAGAACTGGGTGGAGTTTCACTACAAACACAGGAAACACAAATGTTGCAGAGGGGAAGGCTTTTACACAAAATAAGTGCTCACATCTGTGTATGCAAGAGAGCATATGTAAGAGAAAACTATAAAACAGAAAGAGAAGAAGAAGGGGATGTAGTGGAAAAGAATGCAGTAGTAATTGTGAAAATGTGAGCTTGTACATGAGCTGCAACGGCAACCTCATATGTCATTGTTAACTAAAGTTTACACAGCACCCATCATCAGCATCAATGTAATGTAATGAAAGGAGAGGATAGGAGAGGAGAGGAGAGGAGAGGAGAAGAGAGGAGAGGAGAAGAGAAGAGAGGAGAGGAGAGGAGAGGAGAGGAGAGGAGAGGAGAGGAGAGGAGAGGAGAGGAGAGGAGAGGAGAGGAGAGGAGAGGAGAGATACAAAATGTGCAGTGCAAGAAAGAAGAGATGACAGGAAGGGGAAAGAGGGGAGAGAAGTTGAGAGGGAGAGAGGAGAGAGGTAGCAAGAATTGAGCAGGTCTGCAGAGAAGAGATAAGAGTACTTCAAGTGTCACTACAAGACTGGTACATTGATCTGAGAGAGAGAGTGAGGCAGAGAGGTGGAGAGAGAGTGTTTCATTACTGTGAACACAGTGTTTTGAATATAATTTCAAATGCTGCACTATTATTATGTTATAAATAAAACAAACATTGTAGCTACCTGCCACATAAAGAAACAATTTGTTAATCCGGTATGCCAAAGCCTTCCGAAAGTTCAGATCAGGACCACATATTGCTTTAGACTTTTCATATTTTTCTGCTTATTCTACATTTTGAGGTGTCTGGAAGTCAGGAGCTCTCATGTCTAGCCTTTAGTCTACAGTGCTTCATAAAGTTTAGTAAGTGTTTTGCCATAATTACTTTGTTCACTGCAGTTCAATAAACATCTGTCATCAGTATCAGTGTACTTTGTTTTTAAATTTGTTATTGGTATCACTGTTAATTAAGCACACCAAAGCACCGCTTCAAAACGAAAATTAGTTCTAAATTAATTGCTGGCAGTTGTATAAAATGTGCATATTTCAAACATAACACAGATTGAAGACAGCATAAATAGCTTCACTTTAAAATAGCATTCAATTAATCTTTATTAAGGTAAACAATATTTCAACACAACTGGCAAACATTTTTAGTTCACCATAAACTGTTCAAAAAGTAAAACTCTTGCCAAGTCAGTGATGAGGCAGACTTCTTCTATTTGCAACTTGGTTTGAGTCTTTCCTAAATTAAAAGTAAAATATGCCTATATTTGGACTGGTTAGGACAGTATAGTATAAGCTTATAATTGGGTGTTTCAGAAATTGCACAAGGACGATTACAGAAATTAAATCCCCATTCTGTGTGTGTATGTGTGTGTGTGTGTGTGTGTGCGTGTGTGTTGCATGTGTGGCAAGCGGTAGGGCCGGGTATTAGATTATTAAATGTGTCAATTTTTTTGCAATGTTGGGAACATACGGTCCTGGATTATCTTACTCTCTACCTGGGCATCTACTTTATACAGTATGTGTGTGTGACACTCTCTGTCTGTTT
Source organism: Thunnus albacares (assembly GCF_914725855.1). NCBI lineage: Eukaryota > Metazoa > Chordata > Actinopteri > Scombriformes > Scombridae > Thunnus > Thunnus albacares. Next base: position 16,495,411 of record NC_058124.1, on the reverse strand, counting down.
GGTGTGTGTGTGTGTGTGTGTGTGTGTGTGTGTGTGTGTGTGTGTGTGTGTGTGTGTGTGTGTGCATATGTCTCCAGCTGCTTGGATCAGCAGAGCTTTACATCCACAGGGAACCATTAGCAAGATAATAATGAGACCATGGAGGAGCTCACACACACACACACACACCCCTCATGTGTATATGTGTGTTAGAGAAAGGGACAGAGAAAAAAGAGAGAGAGAGAGAGAAACAAACTTGCTCCCGTCGTAGACATAAACATCATGAGCAAATCCTTTTTCTGATTTGTTTTATCCGTCTTATGAGTCATTAAACTGGGGTTTGTCATGAGGGAAATATAGTGAGTGTCAGGATGTCTGAAAAAATGTGCAATTTAGAAGTTAAAGCACTTATGTCTAATGTACTTTACTGTGACGTCTGATACTTTCTGAATTGTACAAATGCAGAAATACGTTGTTTTTTTTCCTGCCACTGATTTATTTGATTACTCAAATTCCATTATGATTAATTCATTGAAGGATCATTCTTCTGTTTTAAAAAGTATATAGCAGTTTTCATTTATTTATTTATTTTTTTTGTTTTGTCCTTACCTACAAGGTGGCTATCGATTTCAGTTTTCAATATGTGATGAAAATCACCATGTAAAGACCGAGACCTGATAAGTGCTTGTAATCCATCACGGTGGACAACATGCTTGGTTTTACCATATTTTTGTTAAAGTTATGGGATTGCTGTGTATTATTGAAAGTGCAGACTTGTGGTTTCTTATAGTCTATTCAATTCTGGATCCAGTTCCCAGTCATCAAACTACCCAGATTTATTAAGCTCAGACGCTAACAAATCTCTTACCAAATCTTTTATCTCTCCTAACCTTTTTTATTAGCAAGAGCAATGGAAAGCATATTGGTACCAGCCTTTTCATTTTCAGGCAGCAGTTGCCATAGTTGGTTGAAATGACAGACATCACTGGCAGCAGGTTAGATAATCTGCAGTTAATTAATGTTAATTCCATATCACTGCTGCAGCCAGTGTCTATGTTCAATCAAAGATCAGTTGTGAGTGAAAAGACACATCACTCTGTAACATCACTATATGACCATGAGTGGAATTCGTTTCTGTAGTTCAACAGGGACCAACTGAGTAGAGACTCTCCTCAAGAGAAATCACCTAACTCATCATCTCACGTGACATTAAGAATATCCCAGTAAAATGTACATTTCAATCTAGTCACCTTAATAGACAGTATTTGGAGTAAGTTGCTCATGAAGTATAGTAGGCTGTAGCTGTTAATTGAATGTGTCAGATACATTTAACTAACATTATGCTGCTCGTTTCATTTTCAGGTTGTAGGCAAAGGCTGTGAGCATTAATTTGGCTGCCACTAAAAACTATAGTGTTTCTGCCTTCTCAGCTATCAAAGGCTGATTAGACATCTTGAGTTATTTTAGCCTTTAGTTACTTGCAAATGTTGAAAGGGGATTTCAAAAGGGATTTGAAAGGATTCAGATTCGATAAGTGGTTTTGATACTGGAATTGAATTTTATAAAATGCTATCAAACCCCATCCCAAGTGGTCTTACAGTTTTATATTGCTAGTTGGCGTCCATACACTGATGGGATATTCCAATACCCTAGACCTGACACTTGACTGTCAAACAACATCACATTCAGCTCTGTCTTACATAGACATAAAAAGGCAAATATTTAATTGGTGAAGAGGATAAGGTAAATGTAGCAGCATCTCAGGCAACTTCAGGTAGTAGAAAGGTCTTCTGTTGGATTTAAACAAATAAATGAATATACTTTTTGAAGTGCTTTGTTGTACTAATTATCTTGTCATTTTTTAATGTTTCATAAATATATATAAAGAAGTTTGATTTCAGTTCTTCTATATCTGTTGGAGTAATCTATAACCACAAATTATTTATCATCACAGACTAATCTTGTCTTGTTTTGTTTCATAAATGATTAGCTGAAGTGATAGGAATGAGGAGCAGATGCTTCACAAATAAAGCAGTTTAATTAGTAATGGTGTCAACACCTTTGTTATAAAAGTACAGATTTCCAACACTAATGAATATCAGCTAGAGAGCTCTTTGACAATAAGCTACTGATCTTCTTGAGTGTATAAGCATACTACTACTTTGACCCTTGTTCTTCCAACTGCAATCATTGATTCCTAATGCTTATTGGATAAGGTCACTATAAAAAATCAGCTGTTTGTTCTTCAAATTTCCTGAAAATATAAACTGTTGGAGAAATGTGATATCTGCGGTTGATATATAGAAGTTCTTTTGACAATTTCAAAAGTTTCAAAACTCTTTGATTCTAAAAATATCAAGGATATATAGAGATGAATATAGTTGTTAGCTCATTTACACACATAAACAAACACTTGTGAATACACAAATGCACATGCACAAAGACACACAATTATATGCAGATATAAATCACATATCACCATCACATAAACATACAGCTAGTCTGAGTGTCTGTGCAGCATGTTTGACAGCTCGGCTTGAATCTTCTACACTGCAAGGGGGAGTGTGTGTGTGTGTGTGTGTGTGTGTGTGTGTGTGTGTGTGTGTGTGTGTGTGTGTGTGTGTGTGTGTGTGTCAGGATGGAGGAAACTACCAGTGCAAACACTATAATCTGTCAAAGCTAAGTTGAACTATAGTTCATACTACTTGACACACACTTACTTTGTGTGGGTATCTGATGCATGAAATGACATTGAAATAACACATAACTGAGAAAATAAAGCAGAAAGAAAAAGCTTAACTGTCTACAGCCTTAACTATTGTGGTTTTTAGTGTTTTCTGGAATAGATTTTCTCTTTTAAAAAAATAGAAATCTCAATACAAGGTCCAACTTACTTTACTTGCAACTACTTTAACTACATCCCCTGGCCTTCCTAGGTGGATGGAGTTGCTCAGTGTATAATATATATATATATATATATATATATATATATATATATATATATATATATATATATATTCACTTTTTACCAGTTTCTAAACAAAGCGTTAAATCCTCATTAGATTCCTACCCAAACATTTAAAAGAAGTGCCTTAGTAGTACATGGTTGACCTTTTATCTGTTAGTATTTTATCCACTATGTCGCTGGATGATAAGAGCTAATTTCCATGGTAAAGTAACAGTTCCCACATTGTCTCAACTCCCATCCTACTGCTACCTGGCAGGTAACATGAAGAAAAGCAACATGAGAAGAGAGGGCAGCTGGAGAAAGCAAAGAGGATAAAGAGGCAAAGAAAGAAGAAGAAAAGAATAAAAGAATGCTGCCTGGAAACTAACGCACTTGTGACAATAAAAATACTACCTTAACGATCTAACGATTTCACCTAGCAACAATTCTAGTCGGCCTAGCGCAAAACACACACATGCACACACAGAGTCACAACTACATATGGAAGGCCTCCTGGTGAGTATATCAATTTGAGAGTGTTGTAAAGCTGAAGAGTTTTCTTCAACCTACATCTGCTTTAGCGTCCTCTGATTTGGCTTTTGGGATCTGAAGACGATGTGAATAACGTAAAATTAATTTCTGCCCTGAATCCTGCTGCAAAATGACTCACTAACCTTTATAAGTGGTTATTTGTTGCTACTTTAGACCAGTGACTGCACAAACATTTACAGTGTCTTCATATAGGTCAAGCCAGGAAGAAAGGAACAAAAATTGGTCCTTACAAATAATAAGTGTGTTTACTTGGTCATTTTTTCACACTTATGATGAAACACTTATGATCTGTGATCTACACTAAGAACATGTGAACTCACAAATGCACATATGTGTGCACAGTTTTTAATAACACAATAACACAATAACTCCATTGGAAAAAGAAGTTACCTTATTTGACTCCCTAATTAGCATACTAGTTGTATCCATAGCAACAAGTGTTACCAGATTCTCAACCAATTATTCATTTGATGTTTTCTTTCTTTTTCTTTCTTTCTTTCTTTCCATGTTATTTTGTCCTTTCTTAAGCTAGAATGAAAAGAAACAATCAAATAAGCGTTTTTATGTCGTCCTTCCTGTCAGACTTCTTTCCAGTTAAGTTTTAAGTATGTACTGCATGTCTGTGTATGTCAGATTATAGTCATGGCTGTAATACAGAATCTGAAGAATAATGAATCCTGCTGTAAACAGACAAGACATTGACATTCTTAACATTGAACATATAATGAATTAAGTGCACTCTGTTCTTATATGGCAGAAGTTTTTGAGACATTGCTGGTTAAGAACAAAGTAAATATTTATCCAGCACAAACAGGTAAACAGCAAAAGTATACATATAGATGACAACGTGTACCCAACTGTGTGTGCGCACATGTGTGTGTGTGTGTGTGTGTGTAGATGAAGTTGAAGTTGGACAGGGCCTTGAATCGTACAGCTTCAGGATAAAAAATAAATTTTTTCCTTTTAATTTGAAACATTTTCAACTAGCACACATGTCTGTTTGCATCCACTCGCACCTTTTCATTGACTTGTATGCAGTCACACTACCTCTAGAATCAGCCTCATGTTCTGCTTGAACAAACTCTAAGGGTTACGTAAGGGCACAGGCTTTTGTTTGGGCCAAAGTATGACTGCAGTGTTCTTGCTCACAAGAAGGAAAATTTGCCTGATCAGACTGCAGCAGAATTAGTACTATGAGCTCAACCAATAATATGCACACCCCTGTGAACACACAAAAACATGCACCCAAGCAGCAGCAGCAGCAGCAGCAGCAGCAGCAGCGGCGGCAGCAGCAGCCTCAATCTTGTTATGCTGACTACACACACACAAACAACCACACACACTCATTTCATTTCCGTTTCTCAGCCAGTCTAATTTCGAGTTTTGTCAGAGCACATTATTACTTTTTCAATTCCAACAATAACCCCCTACTCCCTCTACTTTAAGCTCTTCCCCCTCCTCTCCTCCCCCGTCACTTTCACTCCCATTTGTGTTGTCCATTTCCCTCTCTCTCTTTTTCTCTCTCTCTCTCTCCCTCTCTTTCTCCTCCAAATGGTCTTATTGTGACTTAACGACATTGTACAGAAATCAATTTGTGTTCACGTTATACTCATAGTTATTCACAGCATATTAATGCACATACACAAACTTGCATAAGTTCAAACGCAGTTATTCTTAAATTCTCTCGTCCTTGCACCAGCAAACAGAGAGATGCACACGCTAGTATTCACAGATACTCTGTCTCTGTTTGTCTTTCTCTTGCTCACTCAGACCACCCCCATCCCACAACACACATTCACTCGATTCATGAATATTCATAAGCGTATTCTGTATCTGTGAGATCATGATAAAAAATTTTCTCAGGGCCAACGTTGCGCATGTGTGTGTACATTTGTGTGAATATGAACGCATTGAATGCTAAGGGATATTTCTGTCTTGTAAATAATTCTGCACCATCTTAGCACACATACTGACACTCATACATAAACTCACAAACACACAGAGACTCTCTCCGTCACACTTATATACCTCACATGCTTTTCCTACTGCATTAGTGTGATGTAATGTAGCTGTGTAGTATGGTTTTCCATTATATTTTGCTCATGGTACTATATAAGACAGTTTGGGTACAATAAAAGTGTGCTGAAACAGCATCCTTCGGATACTAGCCCAATTTCAAAGGGTGTTTGTCAGACTGGTTCTGCTGTTGCTACAGTTATACATGTCAAGTGAACTGTAGTTTATTTGTTTATCTCAAAATTCCAAGTCTTGTGTATTAAAAAACAACCAATCCAACAAATCTTCCTTCCTCTAGTTGCTCATCTAGTTGCTACGTTAGAGGACTATGGTGGCCACCTGTCACAGCAAATAATTGATCATTTTTGTGGGGTTTGAGAACTTCTCAAGGACCCAACAGCAAGACTGCTAAACTTAGAAAAAAATAGGTAAAGTAACTGCATTCTCAATAAGAAAGGGGGAGGTCAAGTCTAAGGAGAATGCAAGGATTATAATATTAATAATCAACATTGCTCTTGCTCTAAATTTTTACCCACCACTTATGCCCACATCCAAAATTAATGGTATTAAGTATTACCAGTATTAGCAGGTGAGTAGTTGTCCCTTAATCTGTGTTATTAATTTGGGATTGTATACATCAAAGGTTATCTACATAATCTATAAAAACAAAAACATGGCATATGGTGTACAAAAAGAAAAAATATTAGCAGTGGGACTTAAGAGAGATAAGAGAGCTCCGCTCATATCAAACTGAATCCCAAAATTACTATGTCTTTCTAAACCACTTAAACCATCATTAGGGGACTTGCATTGCATTATAAGATGGTAGTCGTTTTAGGCCTGTTAGAAAACAATCTAATTTGCAATGTGATTGCTCAGTGGTGGCAAAGATATTCAAACATGGAAAATAACAATTAACAATACACTATATATATATGAAATGAACAGTAAAAGTGACACCTGTTCAATGCAGTGTTGTCCAACACCATATGACAAATACTTTGTAAAACCCTTAGTAATTATTTCAGACCATGGCGAAGGCTCAGAGTGAAAGGCAGGGGATTATGTAACCATAACCAAGAGAGAAAGACTAGCCGAATTTAATCTCCAGTCCCACTGGACTGCATATTTGTGAGAGCGAAATCCAAACTGAGACAACATTCTGTTTCCACAAGTAAGTCAAGTGGATTGAACTAGGGATGTTCTTGGTGTAAACATCCACAACAACACATCCTCATTCCAACAGAATAGGTCTATTTCCAATGATTTCCAAAATAACATGTATGAGTGTTTTCATTGTCGTTATTAGTAATTTTTGATAGGGACCAGAAGAACGACCCATAGGACCATTTTATAATATAATGATGTTTTATGGTGTGACAACACTGTGGTTAAGGTCTGGTTAGGTTTAGGCACAAAAACCACTTGGTTAGGATTAGGAAAAACTTATGGTTTGGACACCTGAGCCGCGGCGACTCACAGTGAAAAGCACTGGTGGAATACACTCCTCCTTGTGAGGTAAAACACACCTGAGCCACGGTTGGACGCAGGAGGCCAACAGTGGTCACATTTCACCTTTTTGCCATCCCCCCTACCCACCTCTACCTGCCTCCCCTTGATAAGGAAGTCACCTTATATTGATGTCATCTGAACTGCGTCATTTCCCCAGGTCATAATTACAAAGGCCGCTAGATGGCGTAAACGTAACTATAAGTCGTTTTTGCCGGCCTGAATTTCAGACCAATACTGTCGTGTTTCTTGTGAGGACGGGCTGTCTACAAACCACCCTTTCTTGTACCGCTGAATGTAGGAGCAAAATGTGGTCTGTTGATTTCACCTCCAACATGCTTTGGTCATGAAGGTGAAAGATGAATGTAAAGACAAAAGTTGAAAGGAGTAGCGTCTTAGCATTCTGAGTGAGTGAGTTTTCTATTCTTCTCTATTTTATTCATGATGGACACATGATCATTTAAGCACAGTGTGCATTGTGGATAATTGCTAATATTTACATTTATGTAACAGTAAGAGAAAAGGGACAAGATTACACACACACACAAACAGAAAAAGAGAGAGAAAAAAAGAAAAAGAGAGAGCGAGGACACATTTCTGGTGATATTGCTAAAAGCATTGCATTTCAAGTCATTTGATTGCATAGCTGAATAATTGATAGAAAGCTATGGTATGAATGCCTCTAGGTGTCACCACACACACACACACAAGCAGAAACACTCAAGTATACAACTCTCTGTGTGTATGTGTGTGTGTTTGTGTGTGTTTGTATGCTTTTTTGCGTAATGTGTGTTCAAGGGGAGGAGGTGTGAATAGTTGTGTATGTGTGTTTCTCCGAGTTGCAGTGAACGTATTAGTAGCTTAGCTCCTCTTAGCCTTACTGACAGAGTGACAGAGACATTGCTAATCCAGCACTGACAAGTTGCCATTTCTCCCGCTTCCCTCTCTCCCCCTCCTCCCCTTCATCCTTTCCTAGACCCAAATTACAGTTCACTGCACAGTGAAATATGTTGTGCAACAATTCAGCACATTGTTGTATGTATTAAACTGGTTTTGGATGACACTGTGGTGCATGTGCAGGCAGGGTGAATTTGAAAAAAGACACAAGTATTATACACACTTGTAGGATCCCATCCTAACTGAGTATCCTCAGATTCAAAGTGAAGAAAATTTACATGTCTATTTTGCATTTTTGTTTCCTCTTGTGATGTTGGAAATACAAACTCTGTTATTTATTCTTTTACTTGGCAGTGTCTGTTGTCGACATGGTGTAAAATGATTGGACATAAAAATTACATAACTAGTGACGAGGATCAATGACTCACCGGATGTAGACTATGGGTATAAGCCTGCCATTGGCTGCCAATTTCAGACGGCATTCTCCTCCCCTTGTGCTATCTGCGTGTTACTGTTTTCAAAATCCCTGTTGCTACATGAAACAACCCCCGAGCTAGCAACCTACACGGTAAAAATGGCAAGTTATGTTTGTCTTTTTTATCAGTAAAATTCGTATAACATGGTCAACATACATATTTTACTGTTTTGTGTGGCGTTTTCTTTTGCGGGGATTTAGCCATTTTAATGCCATCTTAAACAAGTCCCCCCCCCCCCGACACTATTTTGTAAGGACACGGTTGCTGCATCAAGGGCTTAGCGCTGCCCAAGACGATTGTTATTGCTTCAAAGAAATACAAACAAGCCAGAGCATGTTTTCCCCTTATAGCAGAATGATAGTAGGTGCAGCCAGACCTTTCTCCAACACTGGCACAGTGCTGTGGAGACAGGTCTGGCTATGAGAGACTAGGATCAATATAACCCTGTTGGCATCTGACTGTAAACTCTAATGCGGCATACTACATAATATGAAGCAAAATCCGCTGGACTTGCATTTTCAGCCCTCATCAAAGATGCACTATCAGTTCCACTGAGCAGAGAAATCAGTTCTAGTAAACTTCTGAGAATGACCAAAATGTCATATGAGTCATCGGAGGTCACACAGCAGCCTTTTGAGCCATTAGCATCAAATGATTAGAGGTGTGAATAGGTCAAACTGCCAAGATGAGATGATAATCCTTATGATAATGACTCCTCTCCATGGTAGTTAGCTGGCATGTTTCGTACCACCCAAGGTAAAGATGTTACAACAGTGCAGCATATCACAGCGATATAAATTAGCAGTCCTCAGCTCTGGTTAATAAGAATATGTCCTTTTTAAACCATCTTTCTACTCAATCGTAGGTGAGCGTATACTAGTGTAGATTAAGGCCTAACTAAAGATTTTTGCTTTTTCATGCTGTGTTGTTTCCTAAGAGGATGCTTAATCTCACCAATATACAAGTCTATACGTTAGTAACTGCACTTAATAGCACAGACAGGGTTATTATGTTTGTTTGTTATTATGTTGATAGTCATTTTTGTATTGACAGTTTTGAAAAATATTGAGATATTTTAGAGAAGTCTGGCTATATACCAGATGATTTCACTGTTTTCATCATCACTCCATTGAGATAAACAAAGAACAAAATCAGATCATCAGGTCTGCTGATTTGGTTTGGTTCCCTGTCTTTTGGAGTGTTGGGTCCTGATTATTCCTACATAACTTGGGAGTGGGAGTGAATCGTTATAACGTCCGTCAGGTACAGGCTGACTATAGAGGGAAGCTAAGCCCTGTCTATACAAAGGATTCATGTACTACTTTGTTGTGTTCAAGCAAAGATCCAATAAGGGGCATATCTTGCCTGGATTGCATTCTGTTTGATCAGTTTGGGCTCCTGCTGTTGGTGTTCCCCTATGGTCCTGTCCACTGTCACCATGAATATTGGCTTGAATGCTCCCAGTGTGAGTCCTTGAACGTTGCTGACAGTCTGCTAAATCACTGCTGCTAACAGTGAGTCTGAGTACAACTCCCTACAGCACTCCCAAGGTGCTATGGTGATCTACACCTTCTGTTTCCAATGATTGTAAGCAATTAATTGCCTTCTTACTTTGTAGCAGTTGGTGGTATCTCTCTTGTTTATCACCTTGCTTGTATCACTGAGGAATGTACATACCATGAACTGATAGTCTTCCAAGTTCAATACTGTGAATACACCCCCTCTCTCTCTTGAGAGGATGGTGATGTTTGGGTCCCTTCTGAGAAGTGTAAGTGTCTTCTCCTGTGTGTTCTTCTTCTGGATGGATGACTCTGTGTTGCTTATCAGATCTACCACTGGCATTCAACTGGAGCTGCAAAGTTCAATCTCTGAACTAAATTACTGTCCTTGCCTTGGCAAGTTCTGGTCATTGATGTTACTTGACAGTCATGAGAGTTACTTGAATAAAATGAAGGGAGGTATGAAGAGACACTGATTAAGCTGCTTTGATGAGCAGTAAAACATCTTCAACTCTTTTTTCATCTTTTTTAGATTTTATTGGACATCTTTCTGCCTGTAGGTTGGAAATGAAGCTTTATATTTTTTCAGTGAGTTTCAAGGTATGCCTGTATTCATGGCATATGCTCATGTATTCATTATTTGTATGCGGTAATTGTAATTTGCTTTTTTTTTTTTTTCAATACATAGTGTCAAGTAGGAAAGTAGCCCTGGGAAGACAAAAAGCCTTCAAGGGCATAGTCACCTATGAGCATAGTCATCAGGAGCCATGAAGTGGTCCTCTTTCACTTGTGGTTCCAATTTAATAAAAGTGACTTTAAACTTCATTTTTATTGTGCAAACACATGATCTTTATGTGCACACATATAGGCTGCTTGATTTGCATACACCTACGCTATATGGGGAATGTCTCTTGGTATAAATATACAAAGTGAAACAGAGTTCTTCAGCATACATACTGTTGTGTGGCATAGCATACAGCACTATGTACACAGACCATCTACACCTACCCCAGAATCCAAAAATAGACAATAGCATACAGTGCACTCCGCATATTTGCCTCTCTCCCACACACACTTTTTATTACACAGTCAGTTATGCAGCATTAGATACACACACTATATACACAAGCATTCTTGGATTGCCTGCCTCACTCTCTTTCACATACACATCCAAATGCATGCACAGTCTGTCTGTCTTTCCATCTCTCACACAGAAACACATATAAACATAAAGTATATGAGGGGTTCTCTTCCAAAATGCTGTATATTTTATTTTGAAAAGTCACTTAATCAGAGTCAGTATTTCTAAAATATGTGTAGAGGATAAGAATTTGGTCAAGTATCATGTGTTTCATCATTTGTTTTCATTCTGGCAGAATTTTCTGTGAATTTTCATGTTAGAATAAAACCCTTCATATAAAGTCATGCACATACACATACAGTTTAGTCTTCCGTACCTCGACAAATCGGAGCAGGAAAGTCCCAGACGGCTGTGTTTCCAGCATTGGTGATGCAGGTGAGTGTGGCATGGCCGTCTAAGACATAACCAGGTACACAGCTGTACCGCACACGGTCTCCCACAGCGAAACGGCCACCGCCACTTAGCACTGCTTTGGGTGGGATGCCAGGGTTTCCACAAGATGTACTGTGGAGTTCTGCAGAGGAAGACATTAAGAGAGAGAAAGAAGGAAGGAGAGGGATTTAGGTTTTTTCAATTTCTTTTTCGAATTAATTTTACTAAAATGTTTAACGATGCATTACCCCTAACTAAGCCATCACTCAACCAAATAATATACCCAGCTCTTGGTCAGTGATGCGTCCAATCCAGAGACTGCTCTTACAGTCCCTGTCCACATGCTGTGTCTACCATTAAAAACACAGTTTCATGGTCAGAAAAGAGAGCCACCTGTGGTGATGCCATTAAAATATTACACACATTGTCACAGCCTGCTCTAAATTGTCACTCCAAGCACACATATAGCCAGGTTCTTGGGCCTATAGTTCTTTATAACACAAATTGGCAAGCATGATGACTGTAAAAGGACATTTTGACTGCACTCCCAGGCAAAGCAGACTAAACTCAGCCCTAGAGAGAGGGAGGGAGACAATGTGAGTGTTTTATAGTTAACACATTTTTCCCTCTAGGTACATTTACAATTTTGTGCCTGAGACATATGCACAAGTGTGCATATAAACATCTGTACACCGAAACACACATAAAAAAAAACACACACACACACACACACATACACACAGCAGAGAGAGGAAGAGAGACAGGCAGAGGGAGAGAAGCGGTATTAGAAGCCATAAACCAGGAAGTAGATGGGAGAACAGGGACCAACTCTGGTCTTATTGTTTGAACTTGATTGATACAACTGTGAAACTGTTGAGACAGATAGGGGGTTAGGGAGGGGGGTGAAAGAGATATGGGGTGACGGGGAGGCAAAAGCAGAGAGAGAGACAGAAAGAGGGGGAGGTTTAGAAAACGAGAGACAGAGGACGCTCGCCAATCTCCAGCCCTATTATTTCAACATGACAGATAGAACCATGAAACTACTCAGACAGAGGGAGGGAGGGAAGGATGGAGAAAGGGAAAGGGAAAGAAAGACAGAAATCAAAAGTGGTAGTGAGAAAGATTATGCTCAGTATGTTCCCACATGAAAGGTGGCAGATTTTCTTAAAATGTCATCAGAAAGTTTGAAAACCTCACTGCACTTAACTCCTCAAACTTCTGATATGTGTGCAATAATCTTCAAATGAAAAGCTAGAGTTTAGCTGCAGAGGAATCTTACCTATGCTTACGGCCAAAATGTGTAATTATGATTCACAAAGCAGACAGAGGATAGAGAAGATAGAGAAGATTTGATGTCAGCAAATGAAGCGATTGAGTGATTCTTAGATTGGTTGGCTGATTGATTCATTTATACAATGACTTTATTTTCACACCTTTTCAATTTCCCTCCCTCTCTCTACCATCTCTATCTCTGTACCTCAGAGAGGTGTAGCCACAGTGCTGCTGATTGCTCAAAGGGTTATGTGCACATTTTGCATTTCTCAGTGATCACGCACTAACACAATCTTTCAGGTGCTTTAACCCTTACATACTGTTCAGGTCAAATTTGACCCATTTTGACATTTTAAAGCAGTAAAAACACCCTAAATAACCTTCTTAAACCCATAAACCCTGTGACTGTTCCTAAAGTGGCCTAGAATGTACAAAAATGGGAATATTTCAAAATTATTTATTTTTGTGCAGCTGGTACAAACATGTGTATATTTAGGGTGTTCCGGGTCAAATTTGACCCATATTTATTCAAAAGCATCCTTGTCACTATAAGGTAAAGAGTGGTTATGTGAAATCTTAAAACAGTGAACTATAAATTGGCATGTCTGTGTATTCCTGTGATTGGGACAGTGGGGACAAAGCTCAAGGGGGATATTGACACTGTCACAAGAACTGCCTGTGTTCCCACCATATTGCTGAGTTCCCACCCAGGTAGACATTTGCACCTGCAAACAAGCCTATACAAAGTCACTAATAAAACCCATCAATACTCATGCAACCAACATAGTGGTTGTACAACATAGTCCTCCCTGTAATGGAGGGCAGCTTTCATTGTGCTATAAAAAGTACCTGAGCCCCTATTTTACTGATTTGGTGGATCTGTTATTCCACGATGAAAAATGAGATAGTGAGTTGAAGAGAAAGTAAGAGGAGGAGGACAACATAAAGAAAATGGAGGAAAGGTCCTTTTGACTTCTCGCATGCAATGGCGACACCACCTTCCCCACATACCAGCCACTGCAGCACAATAGTCTGAATCTTGCCCTTAATCAGTCTGCGGTCCCATAGTCAGTTGCCACAAGGGGACAAAGGAGAGGGAAAAGCAACTTTTGCACAACAAAAAAGGACTGTAAAAGTAATGTTTTTTCAGTAATGTTTTTTTTTTTGCAGTTTTGTTAGTTTGAAATTTGTAAACCATTTTGTTGTTTTGTTTATTGACTAATACACTCAGTGGAGAGTTGATTGTGTACAATTGACAGAAAAATAGGGCATGTGGTTTACAGGCAGCAATGATTGATGGTTTTAATAGTTATTATGAAACCTACCATAGAAGTATACCATAGAAATAATTATGGCTGTTTTGTGTTCATAATATAGTGTGATTGTGAATGTATTTTCTCTATAAAGGAAGGTTTCAAACCAAAAGAAATACTCTCTCTGCTCTCGCTCTCTGAACCCCCCACCCCCACCCCATCCCATCCTCCTTATCTCCACGCAGACACTCAGTTACAGAGAAACACACACTTAGACACCACACTTGGACACACACACACACACACACACACACTGGCACACAGGGTCATCCATCACAGTGGCGACCCGCTGTGCTGTATTGTGACTGGATGTCAGGTTGGCCTGGTGTTGCGACCTGTTGGCCTATTGATTTTGCCAGTCAGTGTGGCCCCACTCAGTGTCAGGATGTTTGTGGTTTAGAGTCCTATCAGACACACATTTACTCTTGCCAACACATACACACTCACAGAGACGCATACACATACAGGGACAGGGTCAGTGCTTTCAGAAACACACGCACACACACATACACAAACACTTTCTTAAATCAGTTTCTTCCATCACCTTCTCATTCTTTGCTCTATCATCTACCTTTTCCACAAAGTTTTACTCTCTCTTCTTATTTTTCAACCTTTTTATCTTTTTATTTCTTTTTATTTTATTTGATCTTTCCTTCTTTCCTTTCTTTTCTAAATATATTTCTGCTCCTTCTTTTATATCTTTCCTTCTCATATGCCGTGTTTTTTCTGTCTCTCCCCCCTCTTCTCTCAACGCCTCCTCCTGTCACACTCCACCCACCACCACCCCTCCTGTTCACATGCTCCCTCCTCCTCAACAAAAAACTTGGATGGCATGCCAACTTCTTCTCTTCTCCCTCTCTATCTCTCTCTTGTTCCATCCATACCACTACAGTCTATCACCCCTTCTGTCCATCCATTCATTCCTCCTTTCTTTCTGTCCCTGGTTTATTGTGAACATCACATAGTTTCATTACACTAGTTTATTCAGTAGCCAGCGGCTACACCACGCTCCTTTTCGTGGTTTATTGCTGCCTGCCCTCTCTTATTTATTCTCTCTTACCCTCACTTCTTCTTACTCTCTATTCATTCTCTTTATATATCTATCTATCTCTGCTTCTCTTTTCCTATCTCTACCTCTCCCAAGTTTACCATAACCATGATTTCAGTCTCAGTTGCTTCATTACAAGCTGCTGCTTTTATGGACCATCTGTAGAGCTATCTGCATGCTGCATCTGCATCACACGCACACACACAGGGGCAAACAAAGGCCTGCCTGCAGAGAAAACACCAGCATGCAACTACAGTAATCTTTCTACCACACACACACACACACACACACACACACACACACACACACACACACACACACACACACACACATAACCATTTACCTGGCTTTTATTTCTCCCTAGATAAGCAATTACAGCTCAGTCTAGGTACAGGGAACACGAGACGAAGAAGGAAGATGGGGAAAAAAAGAAGCGAGAGAGAGCGCGAAATGCTTGAAAAAAAGAGAGAATGCTGCTATGCTTTCAGAGTTTTTAGTGAGACAGATGACACTCACCAAAAACTGCAGACTGGAGGATTGGAGAGGGGGAGTGAAGGACAGTAAAGACAGAGGGAGAGAGCGAGACAGAGAGGGAGACGAAAAAAGAGAGGCAGAGACAGAGAGGGATGATTCAACGAGTTTGGAGGTTTTACACCTCCGTCAGCAGTAACTTCTATAAAAGATGAACCAAGTTTTATACCAGAACAGAATAGATGCTGAAACGCTTGAAAGTAAAGCGTAGAATCTGTTACACGATACCGTGTTCTTGGATTTCCATTAACTATATCTGAAAAATGGTTTTCAGAAATTCTTTTCAAGACATTTTCTGTAAAATATGTAAGCTTTATAAGGAGTGTAACAGGCCAGACAAATGAGTCCTGAGGTCTGTAACAAACAGATATGTGTTGTAGGGCACCAAGATCTATAAAAGGTTTCACTGGCTGTCAACTTTCAAGTCAGTTGCCTGTCAGTTTGATTTATTCAGCACTTTGACCAACTCTTTTTATAGACTTGTGAAGAACTTGTGTCATAAAACATTTTAGTCAGTTAAGTTAATGAAATTTTATGGCATAAGTTGTACATCATTTTTTGTGGGTCGGGTGGCCTCCTTCTGACAATATCAGAAACAAAAGCAGAGCTGCAGTTTCACATTGACAGTTCACACTACAATACTACAAGAATGACATTTTTCTTTTCTATTTTTGTTTTCAAATGCTTTGAAGAACAGGTCCAGATGAGAGTTGTTGTTAATTTCCATTTTTGTCTTACAGTATTAGTACACATCACTGTGGGTTATTTGCTTTTGTGTCTAAAGGCTTATTTTTAAAAGAATGCTACAGGAGTCAGACAAGCAGACGATTTGATACGTCCTCCTCCATATCAATCTGTCTATAATTTTGTCATCCTGTTCTACCATGCTGTATTTCTGTAATTTTGCTATCTCTATTCTGTACACACAACATCTATTATATGTCTGTCCATTCAGGAAGAGGAATCCCTCCTGTGCTGCTTTTCTTGAAGTTCTTCCATTTTCCCCTGTTAAAGGTTTTTTTTTCCCTTATCCAAACCGAGGGTGGAAGGATAGACCATGTTGTATTGCTGTACACATTTTAAAGCCCCCTGAGGCAAATTTGTGATTTATGATTATTGGGCTATACAAATAAAAATTGACTTGACTTGATTTGAATCCTATTTCTTTACAACTCTCACAAGTGTTCCCAAATGCGTCTATGAAATGTGAATAAAATGTGGGGGATTTTCAGCCTGGCATTAGCACTCCAGTACAGCTTGGCAAAATGCGATTGCCAGCTACATGTTAACAGTGATGGATTACCGTTACCAACTCAATCAGAGACCTCTAGAGTTGCTAAGGTAAAATGTAATTTGGAATTGAATGTGAACTGGCGAGTAAAAACAAATTTAAAAATATCTTCAGTCATGGTACTGTCAAAAATAATTTTAAGAAGAGAGGGAATGGGAAGAAGTATTTAAAAAAACAAAGAAACAAAAAGCCCTTTAATGTCTCAAAAATGGCAATAAGAGAGATTTTAATGTTTAGCCACACCTTTATAAGCTATTTGCTAGTTAAGCCCCACCATATTTGGTATTTCTTACAATACAAATACAACTGGTTTGATTTGTTAAACAAATATACAGTATATACAAGCTGACACCAAAACACCCATAGGACTACCAGTGTCCTCGTACTTTTATTTCATCTTGCATATTAGTGCAAACATACTTCAGAAATCTATGTTAGAATAACTTTTAACTAGCTGGAATGTGTACATGTGACTAGAATACCCATCAACAAGCACAACCAACATGTGCACACAATTTGAAAAGTTTGAATGTAGTTGGCAAAAATTCGGGGAAACTTAAAGGAAAGTTCAGCAGAGGTTTAAGAGGTTACTGTGCAGTTTCGGAAATATTGGAATATTATGGTTGAAGAAAATAAGGCATTTTTGTGCCCATTTCCTTCAACTATAATACAACCAGATATTTGTAATATTGACAGTGGAAAGACTTTTCCCCAAACAATCCCTCCACTGTTAGAAAGTTGCTGCTAAGCTGTCAAGCAACTGTCATTCATAGTGGGATTCAAGCAATTTCCTCAAATTCTAACTATGACAGCTCAACATTCACAAAAAGGATAATAATGGAATTATTCTACAAGGCTGTGTGCTTTTTAATATGAAGAGATTAATGCCAAGATGAGATATTCGCCATTTGAAAATTGTGACACCTCTCTCTACAAAAGCATTAATGCCACGGGAAAGCCCATTATCAAGGATCATGCTAGCTAGGCAGATGCTGAGCAAAAGAAAGACTGCTAGGAAGGAAATAAGGAAGGGAAAAATGTAACATTTCCTCCTAGGTGTGGATACATGATACACAAACATATTTTCACTCATAATTTAATGGTCAGACAATAATATTTTATACAAGAGCTAAGAGATTGGGAACTATGATCAATTTTATATCTATTTCTAATTTAAAAAAGAGTGTAGTTAGACAAAAGTGGCCAAATAAAGTGTCAAGAGTTCATAGGTGGTCACTGGTTTACAATATTAGTTAGGGCAGAGCACACTTTCTCCTTCACTGTTAGTTATTACACCGGCTGTTTGTGGCAATAAAATGGACTAACAGACAACAAGAGGCCTGTAGAGATATGCAATAATGCAAGCAGTACAACAAAAACCCACAGTTCTGGTCTCCTCCACCCATCATCATCCATAGTCCAATAAGAGGAACTGCAGGGGGTAAGCCTACAGACTCTATTCCAGACAAATTCCCTTTGAGTCTCAAGTTGACTCCCTGTGGTGAAGCACGGCAGAAGTGACAGAAACATGACTAGCCATTTAACACCATTTTTTTTCCCATTCATGTCCTGGTCCAGAGAAGTAAATTTAGATTCAAAATGGCTAGTCACTTACACAGGCACAAAAAGAACTGAACTTGAAGGGGTAGATTCAGCGAATATGAAAGAGAATTTTTTAAAGTTTAGTTTAGTAAGAGTTTTTTTTTTTTTACTCGATATAGAGAGGATAATTGAAGAATCGTGCCTACTCTTGTCCAGACAAATGAATGGCAGATTTTATCATTCAGATTTTTTTTCAAAGCCACTGTCAGAGGAATTTGTCAGATAACTGGTATAAGTAAAGTTCTAAACTTTTCAGTAATGGGAATACCTAATTTAGACACAAGTACCTAAAAACAGTCCGCCTCTGCAGTATTTGTGTAAGGATAATGGCCATATTACACCTCTGCAGGTTACAGCTGGGAAAGCATTGAGGGTATTTGGCTTCATACTGAGTCCCATTTCTGCACCAATCATCCACTTGATTTGTCATTACATGACCACTTAACACTGAAAGTTCCAAAATGCTCCACCACAGCTCTGTATTTTTGGTGAAACTGACAACTTGATGATGTCGGCACAATTTAACTGCTTTAATCATGCTGCCAAAATACTTTGGTTGCCTAATTAGCTCCTCGGGGACTAAGCCAGAACCATATTTGGTCATAATTTGGACGGGAAGAGTAGCAACGAATGGTTCAATCCAAAATACAATTGTGCACAACTTACTAAGGGTTTTTTGTTGTATTTTACTACTTTTACTACATATTCAATAATCAACAAGACTGGAGCTTCCAGCTTCGATCTTATTGATGCAGAAAGTAGTGTGTCCTTTAGTGAAAGGGCACAGTGTCAGGGTGGTGGATAGGCTAGAATTGCATCAGACTTTCATGGCAGAGACCTGAGTTTGTGTGTCTGTCTCTGACCAAAAATTAATGTTTTCTTTTCCTTACCATGATGACAGTGTCGCCAAGCATTTTAGTCACTGAAACCTTAATCATACCCTATCCATACTGTAGTTGCCATTCACTGATATTGTAGCTATATTAATGGAAAATGGAAAATATTAGAGACGAACGTCTCTAATAAATCCTGCACACATACAGCCACACACATATATTACATACACATATTGCTCTTGCACCTCCCCTCAGAAACCACTTTTGATTGGTAGCTGCTTGGTGATGGTGTAATTATAAGCAATTATGATTAATTATGAAAACATTAATGGAGGGAAAAAGGACTAAGTGGCAGCACAGGGTGTGTGTGAGAGATTCTCAGGGAGAGTTGGGGGTGGGAGGGGTTCCCAGATAGAGTAACGGCTGTTCATCTGGCAGCTGTGAAGATCAGTTTATACACACACAACTGTGTTGCTAATGATTGTAGCTTCTAGTGGAGATCAAACATTATGGACTCAGAGCAGCAGACCACTAATATCTCTCTGGGTTTATTACATGCCGCAATACAGACAATCAAACACGCACACACCACTCTCCCTGAAGGTATAAGCCTCAGTCTTGAGATTTGCCTTAGTGGTGTCTTGATGCTCTGTGTAAACAAATATTATCTGTATTCAATATGGTCTTGAAACAACTTCAAGCAGCCAAGTGGCCTTACTGGTGATCCTCTCATATGCTCTCTAAGCACAATACAAAAGTACAAATATTTGGCTTATGTTCACTAAACCTTGTGTCACTCAACCATTGCTGAGTACTTTTTCTCTGTCTAATTTTCAAGATACTGGTCAGCTCAATGTCAGATATATATAGTTTTTATAGACCATTGGGCATGCAAAATGATTTCATTAACAGAACCAATAAGAACACACTTTGACATAAATACAGTGAATAGTGAACAGTTAGATCCTCCTATGATTTGCAGTTAAAGATGCATTGTGTAGAATTTAGCGGCATCTAGCAGAACGGACTTGGCAGAAATGGAATATAATGCTCATAAGTATGTTTTAATTAGTGTATAATCACCTGAAAATAAGAATCGTGTTTTTGTTACCTTAGAAAGGCCCTTTATAGCTACATAGCTAGAGGGTCCCCTTCAACAGAGTCCGCCATTTTGCACCAGCATGTTTCTACAGTAGCCCAGAGCAGACAAACCAAACACTGGCTTTAGAGAAGAGGAAGGGGCTTGGAAGGGGAGGGGCAGGGGGAGGGAAGGGCTATTCCGCTGGTTGCAAACTGCAAACTCACCACTAGATGCCACTAAATCCTACACACTGGTCTTTTGAGTTTCATACAGAAATACACAATGAGAGTCAGCTGTCTGCGGATGCAATTTAATGAGACTGGGTGAAACAAGTTAATCATTTTGGAGGAAGACAAAATAACCCTGTTCAACACAATTACCTCATTTTTAGGGATAGAATATCCATCTGAGAACGTTAGCTGAATAGATGTACTCAGGGTTTTTTTCAGCCTTGCAATTTCCCTCTATGTAATTGAATGAGCAGATAATGACGGCTGTCTGACTGCTCACAAAGAAACATGGAGATGTCAATTATAAGCCCTTTACCTCCACTTCACCAGTGTGCATGTGTGTGGGTGCGCTCTAGTGTCTGTGTGTGCGCATGACATGCATGTGTATATACAAGACAAGTGTGTGTTTGTGTCTATGTGACCGTATGGGTATAGCTCCTTGATGTGGTGATCAATGTTTCTCTGAGGCCTGGTTCAATAAACCATTAGATTTCCCCCTAAAGACATCCTGCCAACAGAACTTCATTAGACACACTCACACACATACATACAAAGAATAACAAAAAATACCACGCACACCCCCTTCTCTCACTAATTGTCCTGTGCTTACAGCCAGTAGCCATCAGGACTGAATAAGATCATGAGTTAGTTTGTTTGAGGATGCTTTTTTGAATCTACAGCAGGAGTGTTTGATCTGACCTGAAAGGGCTGACTCTGTCTTTCCTGAATACCAGAACAAATCAGCTCCATCGCACTTGATCAAACAAAATGATACAAGGTCTAATGTTTACAGACACTGCAAAAACAGACAAGCTTTTTATTACATAGATTTACTGTAGATGATAGTCATACTGAGGTAATGCACTGGGGTTTTTCCAATTAGGATCTTTGATTAACTTAGCACTGGGAAATACAGGTGGCGCTTTGTGTCCAGCACTGTAGTTATTTAGTTCACTGCAGTTTAACAAACTGTTTATGTTCTAGGGATATGCAGAGAGCCCATTATTTGTATTTGTATCTATATTTGTTGCAAAATTACTTGTATTTGTATTTGAATAAAAGTGGAAAGAGGCTTAAAAATCCTGTTTTTGTTTTTAATATGCTTTTAATTTTAGAAAATTAAAGTGTTACAATAAGTGTTCATGAATAAATTACCTTATGAAGGAGGTCCCCACACTGGGTCTCTGACTGGTGTCTCCCAGAACTGCACTGACTACTGAGCTAAAACTTTGCTCATTGCAATTGCGCAGACAGACCTGTAGGTATTTATACACCCATAACACAGAGACAGCACAGCATGCAACGTGTAGGGGAGAACTTTAAAGGCGATTCTTGCTTTGCACTTTTCATTTATTGCCTAGTTTTTACAACCTAACTTTGTGGAAAGGAGAAGGGGAACAACAGGTTATGGAGAGTCCCTTGGGAGCACTTTGCTTATGTCAGTAGCTCAGCTTTATTTCTGGGGAGCACCCCCAACTCTGGGAGTGATGTCCAAATTAAGAAATGTGCATCATGTAGCAGGTGGATGTGACTCCCCTCAATGAGACCTGCTGATAGACGTGACAGCGGAGCAGAGGAGAGAGATTGAGATAGCGATGTAACTGACATGCATGCTGGTATTTGACATGGTTTTTGTTTTTCTTCCTGAAAACAACATTTGTATGAAACAAATTTTCATACAAAAAACACTATTTGTACTTTGCCACATAACATTTTTGCATTCAGACTTACTCCTATTATGTTCGGTACAGATTTTTTCTAGATCAAGGCTGCAGTATCACAAAGATCAGACCTATAGAGGTAGAGCTAATATCAATTTTCTCTATGCACAAAAGTAAGCTTGTTTATATTCTCAAATGTCAGTATACCATTAAGCTCTGACATACCATTAGTCCTTAAATCAAGTGGTTGCGCTGATTTAAGTCAGGGTCCTGATCTGCCTTCCTCTCTTTCTAACTGACCCTTCTCTTCTCTGTCTTGCACATCCATCTCTCCCTCCCGCTTCTTTCCCTCTCTTCTTCTCTTATCTCTTCTCACAGCTACCCCTCTCCTCACGATTAATTAAAACTCTGTATGTGTGTGTGTGTGTGTGTGTGTGTGTGTGTGCGTGTGTGTGTGTGTGTATGTGCCTGTGTGTATGTGCCTGTGTGTGTGCATGCTTATGTGTGCACATCAGGCTTCAGTATTAATTAAAGGTGTGAATGCTAATTGTTCAGATCAATAACGGGTCGTTAGGCCTCAGGGGCTGACAGCCAATAGGAAATCGTTATGTGTCTGACATCACTGTCACTCTGCTAAAGCTGCACTGCACTGTGACACATGCACACACACTCATACATGCCTGCACTTATACACACAGAGATTTGCACTTACACTACTGTGATGTGGAAAGATAGGTTCACCTCAAAGGTTGTGAGAGAGACAGAGAGAAAGTTTAGATGCAGAAGAGGTTAGCAGGACACAACTGGCACAATAGATAGAAACCTACTGTATGTCCCTAAAACTAAATCAATATCCATTAAGGAAAGCAAGAGACAGAGCAAGAGAGAGATGAAGAGAGCAAGATCAAGAGAAAGGGAGAGGAAGAGAAAGGTTTTCAAAAAAGAATCAGATGCCATAGTTGTCATTGAACAGAACTGAGTAAATGAGTGTGTCCTCTCAGAAGACCTTTTTGTGCTGATCAATACCAGAGCACTCTTTCTCTCCCCTACCATATACACACACTTTCCTCCCCTCTATTTCAATCTCTCTCTTCCCTTTAGTCTCAGGGTTCTAACTATCAGCTGTTGTCAGTATTGGTCAGATAGATAACTAAGACATACTTTGACTTTGAAATCAGAAGAGAAGGAGGTTGTACAAAAGGAATATTACACAATTGGTGATTTACTTGATGGCATAAAGACACGTTGCTCTAAAGCTGGCAGGCGGCCAGCTCAAATTACTAGCTCAAACCCACCCTCCAATTCATCATAATCATCATACTCCAACTAACCTCCAGTGCCACCCTTCCACCAATTACTTTTGTATGAGATTGTGAACTTCCAACCACTACTTATTCACCACAACTTCAGATTCTCTGTGTGTGTATTCCATGGAATTTAAGGATTGCATTCTTTCCTATGCTTTCCTACGTAAGCCCTCTCACACACAAGATGTCTCACCAAGAAACTCGCTCAACACATCTACATTGCCGTTTTTATCTTAATGACCCTGTGGCCTTCCCTCCAGCTCTATCCCCAAGACAAACTAGACAGTTTGTATTTCTACTACTGTTAAGGCTGTTGATCATTTCATCTGACATTTTGCATTAGGGGTGTAATGTACATTACTATCTTCAGGGGTTAGTAGAGGGGCTTTTAGTGTTGTCACTTTCCTATATCTCTAATACCTTCAGACAGATCTAACGTTTGTCCTTAGTCAAACTGACACCAAGTCAGCAGACATCAGTGGAGGGCTATGCATGGTTAATGCTGTTAAGTGGTGTATGAAACATTAAGCGGTAACCCATGTACAGATTATTGCCTGTCTTTGTCAAGGTGTGTGTGCATGTGTGTGTGTGTCTTCCGTGATGGACAACTTCAGCCATACTCTGGTGAGTACTGTGAAAATTTAATAATAAAAAAAAGCACAGACTGAGTTTTCCAAGAATGTGTGTGTATGAAAGAGTCTTCCCTCTGCTGATATAATCAGTGTGTGTGAGTGTGTTGCTTAACTGCACAGTTGAGGTGAGCTAGCTAGCTAGCTCTGTGGGTGTGTGTGTGCCAGCATGTGTGTGATATCTAATAGCTGTGGTTACTGTAGCGTGACTTATTAAATTTAACATCAAGAGACCCCCTGGAAAGCTGACTGACAGATACCCGCTCGCATACAAACACACACACACACACACACACACACACACGTTCACACACACTCAAATGTAAAGCTACCAAGCTCACCTTAACTGTGAAACTAACCAACCAACACAGACACAGCTGAGTAATCATCATACATATAAAGGCGGTGATTATATCGTGTGTGAAAACTAAACAGAATGTAAACTGAGGAGTAGAATTGTTGCATTGCCTGCCAACAAAATGAAGGTTAAAGAACAAACAGAAATAAATGGGTCATTACTAGGGCTGGGTATTGGTATTCAGTACCTTTAAGGCATCAACCAAAGTGACCCAGTACCAAGTAGTATCAAAACTTCTCCAGTCAAACGATACCTACATTTGATCTTTTTTGTATCCACATCCAGAAAAAATTACTATTCGTATGGTTTTGCTTGCAGCCAATTACTGTAAGTGTACTTCGATTTAATGTGACGTGTGATTGTACAGTTATTTAATAAATATTTCAATAATTTGAACACTTTCAAAATGTATTTGTGTAGAAATCATTTGGATGGGGAGGAGTGGTGGCATTTTTTGCAACTGAATGCTTCCATTCACACGACGGGTATCGAATGAAGTAGAAAAAAAATTATTGAATGAAGTACTCTGTTGGTATTGGTATCACTTTGAGGGTACTGGTATTGTAATTTTTTAAATGATACCAAGCCCTAGTCATTACCACACCAACAGGTGCCAAAGCACACACTACTAGTTTGTTTTCTCATTAATGCTTCACCCAATTATGAGTGCTGAGGAAAATGGACACCTTAATTAACAGGGCCTACATTAAAGAAAAATGTAAGCACTGAAGTTCAAGTTGAAGGATAGGGATCCAAGAACAATATTCCTTGACTTTGTGAGACAAGCAGCTGTAGCTGTTTCGGTTGAATGCTTTCCATACCTCACATGAGCCTTGATCCAAAAGCTGATCAATGGAAGGCTTAAAACAGGCTTTCAAAATTATTCTTGTGGAAGTGATATCAAAATGTACAGCATGGTGGCACCCTTTATGCTGAAGTACACTTGAAGACATAAGCAGCTGGCCTCAGCCCTATTTCGGTTCTTTCAACTCGTTTACATTCTGTCCCTTTTAATCTTTTCTTCTTCTTTCATCTCGCTCCTCGTCCTCATCTCCTCCGTTGCCACCAGTCTTTGTACTATTAGTGCAGTACAGTCTAGCATCAACCACCACTCAACACGTGTTCCTTCTGCACAAGACTAACGCATTTAAGTCAGTAACAGAGCACCACGACTGTGTTGTTTGTGTGTGTATTTGGGGATGCACAGTCGCTGGGGAATCAATTTGTAAAGAAGTCGTCCTTTTCATCACAGGACAAAACTTCTCTAATTGCAACTACGTATGTTATGACAGATAGAGACATCACAAGGCATAACTCAGTCTCCTATCCTCTGCAAAGTAAAGGAGTTATTTTAATGAGATTTACTTGCTTTTCCAAAATCTGGTTTTAAGATAATATTTTCCCTAAAGATTAAAATATGGGAATTGCAGCTGTCTTTCATACAGTTTTTCCCCAGTTTTACATTGATATCCAAACAGTAGTGGCCTGCACACAAAGTTCCAATTCTCTGGTAGCATTAAAACGTATTGAAACCATTTAACAATAAAAATTAAAAGGGTTAAAATATGCGATCTGTATTTTTAGAGACGGGTTCTCTTCCAAGTGAGGGACTGTTAATGTGTCATATATGCATGACGCTTTTAAAACCATCATCTGACCAGCTCTGCAAAGGAATTAAAATATCAACTCAATTAAGAGAATACTCAATACAAAATTAAAATTTCCAGTATGTCTAGTTAAAATTGCAACATCATAAAAAAGTCAAGTCTAAAATTTAATACTGTGGGTTAGACTTCATGTTATGACGCAATCTGTAAAAGCGGAAGTTTAATTTATTAAATTGGGCAATGCTCCAAGCATATACTGTAAAGTGAGTGAAAATCGTTTCATCATCAACACGTCACCATCAAAATCCTGTCTTATTTAGGATGAGGTCAGTAGTCCGGTCATTATTGCTCATGTTAATATATTAATTGTGAAGAAACTTTTCTAAGCCTCAGACTTCAAACTGAATCAAATGACCAGCCATCAATTTCAGAGGGCAAAAAACTAAATCTACCGAGTCAGTTGTTCATGAACAAAGCCAGTAGTGCTGTGTTAATTTCCACTGCTATAAAGCAGTTCTCCTTCCAAGGAGACAGTAGCCGAGATATTAAAAGTAGTGGAAGAGGGAAATAACAAAATCTGCTGATAGAAAGCAGAGCACAGGGGCTGGAGAATACAGCGCTGATAGTCATTTTAACAATTAATTAGACGATTAAATATTAAAAGAAAAACCTCATGGAATGCCCTTAAATAATGAAATCTGCTGATGAGAAGCAGCTCAAGGAGGTTAGAGACCATTCAGTCGATGTTCCTTATCACATTTTATGGGATGGTGATACATTTGGTGAAAACCCTCTTTGATTGGCTGACAGTATCGAGGGATATGTTTTGTCTGAATGCCGCCTCGGAGTTCTGCCTGACTCACGGAATCAGAAACTGCCATGTCAGCATGACCCTGCTCATTTTCTGGTTATGCTAATCAGGTGACATTCCTTGCTGCTTGGCAGGAGGAGCTGATTGGATGGGCCGAGGTGGTGACCCTGAAGGAAGGCCGTTTGATTGGTTGGCTAATATAAAGCTGAATAATGGACTGACATTGGCCAGGAGGCTGTATTATTATCAACATACACTCACATACACACTTTCACACACACTACTGCAGCACATATGCACACTTCCACACCCACACACACACACTGATAATAACTATATACCAGAATAGCCTATATTTTAGTCAGGTGGCCAGTGGTTGTCTGACAGACCTGAATATCAAATCAATATGTCATTTGATGTAATTTCTATCCTGTCTCGGCACGGAGGGGTCAGCTATTCATTATAATTCCATCATAAAGGTATTTAATGTCATTCAGATATTAGGTCAATATATCATTTGCTGTACTTCCTTTAGTGTCAAACGTATATCTTACCAATCTAGTCACAAGATTTTACTCTACACTTTACTATAATTACATTATCTGGGTACCAGACTGAGAATTTTTGGACTCTCTCTGGCATTCAGACACCTATCCTTTCAAGGCACTGAAACATTTGGCAGCTTCTCAATATAAATCCATCATCAAATTAGTCTGTTGTGTCCAGGTAACACATTAATTTGTCATTTGCTGGACTTTTGTGATGTGAGGCACCAACAGTATCCTGCCCAGCTAGATACTAAGAAGTTTGACAGCCATTTGCTGTAATTACATTATCCAGACATCAAATTGATACATTGTGTGGACAGTCATTGAAGGCCTAACACTGAGAGATTTGGCAGCTATTTTCGTACCATACCATTATGAAATTATATACAATGATCTGGATAACAAGCTAATGTCATTTGCTTTTGACAAAGGCGGATACCCTTGTGGAGGCCAACTTCTTTCTGAATTACACTGAAAAGCTCACATATTGTTGGTTGCTTTATGTATTAGAGGGTTTACATGGACTTTCTTTGGTGTCACGCACTGATCTTGCTTGTCCAGACAATGATATATCCTATACAGTGAAAGAAATACAAGTATTTGATGTTCTCCACACTTGCAACTTGTTTTTTTCCTTCACATTGGGAGCCAGAAAAACAAATGTAAAAAGTAAACAACAATGCAATACCAAAGTGATATTTTAAAAAGTGTAGTGACAAAACTCTTTTCTGTATCATTGTGTTTGATGTTTCTGGGACTTGGTCCATGTCCTGTCCATCTGATGAATAAAAGGGTTAGATGGACAGGCAGGTGGAGACATGAATTCAAAAACACCCATATTTTCCTTCAAAATTCTGTTTCATACAATCTGTTCTCCACACCTGCTTTCACTATGTGTATGTGTGTGTGTGTGATTGTTTTGGATTGATGGCTGCATTGAATCTGACCTTGCAGCAGTTGGAACAGTGAGGAGCTACATTCACACTGTAGATAATGAACACACACACATACACACACACACACACACTCAGTCACACATACACACAGCTTTAAAACAGCATTGATTTCTCCTGTTCAACTAGAAAGCATTGAGCGCATTGCATTATTACAGTGAGCTCCTTTTCTCTTCTTTTATCATCTCATGTTCCTTCTTCTGCTCTCTCGGTACAGTTTTGCTTTTCTATTTTTTTCTGTGCTTAATTTTCATTCTTAACTCTTCCTTCCTTTACTTTCTTCCTACTGCTTTTTGTTACTCCTTATATTCTGTATCTTCCTTTTCCATCTTACTCCTCTCATCTCAAATCCTCACATACTTCACACTTGTCTGCTATACACATGGGAACACATAGGACACATACATATATATTATGCACACACACACACACACACACACACACACACACACACACACACACACACATATACACACCCCTGTCCAGGACTGTAAAAACACTTTTCTCCAGGGACAGAACTGACATATTCTATCTCATTTTAAATTTATGAACTGAGTCACAGCTGTACATGTGTGTATGCACACATAAAGGTTTACTTCTGCATTGTGTGTATTGCAGGTGATAACTATGAATAGTGAGCTGTGCAAACTGTGGGAAAAAAAGGGCAGAGCTAAATAAATAGATACAATGTATGAAGAAGAAAGAAAAGCAGATAGCCATGTTAAAACTACTAGTATACGTCATCATGTCGTCACTAGTATCTGTATTTCCCTCCCTGGTCTCTTGGCATATCATATAGTGAGAACATTTTAAATATCTACTTACAACTTAGCAATATGCTAACCTGGAAGAAAAAGGGTATTCAGATGTCTGTTCTTTGCTGATGACACTATCTTGTTACCCACAGTAACATCAATAAATAAAAACATCTTAGTTCTCCAGTAATTTACCAGAAGGCATCAATTAACTGGTGAAAACTGAAGATCTAATAACACCTATGTGGTGAGACACTGTCATTATAACATAACCAGACAAGAGAAGAAGATTATACTCTCATCACAAATTATGATGGCTAGATACAAATTGTCTCCTCTTGCTGCGTTATTATAAAATGAGAAAACTGTGGTAAAAAAATGTTACAATAAATTTATTAACATTACACTTACATAAAAAAGATATATTAGTCCATTTTGGTCAATTATATTATCATTACTACAAAATATCACCTTCAAGATTGCATAGACTGAATGACAGAAAGAGAGAGAGAGAGAGGAGAAACAGATGGATGGTAGATGATAGAGGAGTGGATATTGTCAGTCCCCTCAGGTCTCTTTGATAAAGATCAGAGCAACTGCAGCCAGAACCTCAATCACATACGCAAGTGTGTGGACGCACAACCACACACAAATACAAACACTGTTCACACTTGTGCAATATATACATCACTGATGCATACCCATGTAAGCAGACACACACATACACACACACACACACACACACACACACACACCCTGCTTGACTTTTACACTCAGATCATGTTCAAGTCAAAGAGACCAGAGCCAAAATCAATCAATCAAGTGCTGATAAGGGATCAAGGACCAACAGAAACAAATGGTGGAATGCTCCTTTAATGGCTGCCTTTAAATTTGTATGCAAACACATTTCTAACTGAGAAATAGCCCCATGAGATGCTACTCTTCAGTCTTCACCGGAACTTTGTCTATCAGCTGCACAGTCATTCATTGGCTTCTGTTCACTGCGGTGACTCACAAAGACTTATCAAGTCTGAAATATCACTGGTGCAGGAGATGAAAGCATTAAGAAAACTTTCTCAGTGAAAGCTGAATTCTAACCTGAAATGCAATAAAAAACACTGTGTTTACTAAAACTTTAAATTTTGCCAATAAAGTACCACAATGGCTACTGACCACATGTTTTATGGAGCCAGAGGGAGCAATGGCCTTCCAGGAAACTGGCCAAATTGAATCCTGCTGGTCCTTTTTGGTTTAGTTAACTGAGTTTTTCTTCTCATTTTTTAGGCTGCTTGTCAAGTTAAACTTTTACAAAATGTGCCACCCTTGATTGTTCCTCATAAGCTCCACTACAGTTGACTGTTATATAATTATATAGTGATGGCTAATCATTTGTTCATCAAAGATACTTTAATTACATCAACAGATAAAATAGACACTGAAACATTTTGTTGGTGGCTATTGATTTACACACAGAATCATAACAACCACACATTTACAAGCACTTGTCTGCCTTCTACAAAATAGTTTCCAAGAGTTTTCATTCAGCCATGGCAGTATTTCAAGAAATAAATTTCATGGCACACAAAGATCCCTGTAAAATAAAATAAAAAAACACTAAATATCTCAGACATGTTCATCCATATGTGTGCGATTTGCGAATGCATTATCATTCATTAAATCAATTTCCTTTATTACTGACTGTATATATTAGCATTGCTCTTGTCAAAAAACATTTAATCTTGTCCTCTTACTACTTTGTTGGGTTATTTATCTGTTCAGTTTCCATCAGGCATCCAGTGTCAAAGTCAGTCCAGACTTGAGATTTCAGTGGTAATCAGTACATAGCATTTGTCCATTCAATTCAATTATTCAACTATTCATTTTTAATACTATCCATTTGTCTTTGTGCTTGCTGAGGTTTTGAGCTGACTGAACTGTGTTTTTCTCTCCTCTCATCAAGTGAACAAATTGAGGAAAGTTTGTCCTAAATAGGGGTCTTTTTTGAAACTCTGAATTCTGAACCAATCCAGACTTGGACTTGCAATCTTGTAACTCTGGCAGATGGGCCGACCCACCTGGTGGGCCACAAGGCCACCTGCAATGTGGGAAAAAAATTGTGGAATAAAAAATTCGACCTGCCACAGCCCGCTTGATGAACAGCCCATCTGACTGGGGGTTACACAGTCCCAATTGTCAATAGGCTACCTATAGCGTAGGACAGATGCAGGAAGTGCTACCTTCATCCACCCCCCACCCCTTCAAGTGAATGTGTCCATCCATGTCAGAGGTCGAGCGGAATTATCAAATCAAGACAGAGAGGTTGGCCGATACAAATGGATAAATATCCCAAAAATGCAACTGATGTCACTGCCACCCAAAATCCTATCAGCATTCTAGCTGCAGTTATAACATTAACAGACCACTGCCAAATGAAGAGGAGGAGGAAAGAGTCTGGACAGATGAGCAGGCTGATTCCAGTGGAGAGCAGGGCAAGAAGAGGAGGCCACTGCTGAGGACAAGCAAAAGGTGCATGACAGCCTCCCAGCAGGTGATACTGCTAGCTCATGTAGTAACAGTGTTAACAGCGGAGCTAGGCCGGAGGGGATTCATCATACTGAGGATCCTGTCCCACTGAGACAGATTGAAGTTGTCCATTTTGTATGAATATGTGGTAAGAACCAGCACCGAGGACACAGAAGATGGAAATGGGCAGGGACAAGGTGAAGAAGAATGGGATATGGTGCATAAATCTTGCTCATCATGCAAAAACTGCCCAATATGCTGTTGCCAGGAGCACGGAGCACTACATCACAAGAGCATCTTGAAGTGTTCATGCTTTTGGCTACAGAAAAAGATATCCTTATGGCTTTGGACACTGATGGAATAATCAACAAGATGGCAGAGAAGAGTGCACTGATGAGACGTCTTTTCACCACCTACGGTAGGACATGCTATTCTGTTCTATTTACTGTTTAAGGCCGCTGTGCTGTGCTGTTTTTTTAAATGATGTCAAGGCAAGAATGTTATTATGGCTCAGCTGATTAGTCACTCTGGGTCTGCTCCAATAGGGTGCAGACATGCTGCTAATCACAGCCTGACAATAGCAGTGAATGAATATTTAAATAGTGTTGGTAGCATGAAATCCTGACTGTTAAGCCTGATGTGTGAATTGCATCAGATCAGCTGTGAACACAATGTTGGATGATTGACTATAAATAGAGAGCTGTTAATTAATGTCCAATTTCAGACACATTTCCAGATCATCATTAGGCTAGGCCTATAGCAAAGCTTTTGTTCAGTGTGAAAATTAAGTTTTGGCTACTTTGTTTCATGATGACAGCATTGCATTTTGTCACAGACTACATTGCGTATGTTGGAGAAAAATGAGGCCGGTCCAGACGAAAATTTGCCAGGGCTGGATTTTGTTCCCAGTCCAGCCCTGAACAGATCTGAATTTGCTTTTATCAAAAACAGCAGCACAATATTTAGAATCTAAATAGCAACTCCAAAATGATAGCCAAAAATTTCATATTTGCAGGGTGAATGTGAGAAGTAGAGAATAGCATGACAATATTCAATCAGTCTGTAGTCTTGTTTTTTGTCAAAAAAATTCAGAACTTTGCATCTTTTAGAAAATCTATGAGCCTTGGCACATCTATGTTTTGTATAGTATATGTGCTGTCTTGTGATGCCCAAATCCTTACAGTATTGAGTTTCTTTATGTCAACAGAATAATATATAAGTAATATCACAAGAACTGATCATGTGACTTCACCAGACTTATGTTATTTATGATAGTTCCTGTATGTGTAGCTGCTGTAAAATGATAGACAAACATCATTTTATAGATACTGAGCCCTGACCTCTACAGTAAGTGAAGTGAAGATTTCTACTCGCTCCCTTCTAGAAAATCTAAATAATTTATATTATGATGGTAGAGGAGTCTGTGCAGGAAATGACTGCATGACCAGAAGGTCACTGGATTGGCTGGAAGCCTCTGTGAGTAAGTAACGCTCTTCATGATATTATGTGGAAGCGATGGATAAATGCCCAGATGGAAATGGGTCCATCAATGCCACTGACATCTGGCCGGTGAGAGCTCCCAAAGCGTTTAACCTGCTGCCAGCGACTTCTGTTTGTTTGTAAAAATACAATTTCAACCCAAAAAAACAAGATGAAGGGTAAGGAGTGGACAGATTGAAAGGTCATCCATCCTTTTATCTTATCTCATACAGACTGACTTTCTTTGAGACTTTCTCTACCCCTGCTTCAGTCAGAATTTATGTCTCCAGTTTCTTCAGAATACAGCGAGTACAACTGAATAACCTTCCCAAGGAATTTAGGCAAATTCTTAAAATGAAAAAAAAGATTTAATGTAACGTGTTTGAGTTTGATTTGTTTTTGAGACTTTGTAGAAGCATGTTCATTCTGCTTTTGTTTACTATAGAAGAGGGAAACACCTTTAGTCGATTTCCACTGAATTCTTCTTTTTTACCTCCCCTCTCTATATTTTATTAGTCTTTGTTTATGCCTTCTCTTGAGACACTTTGTAATCTCAGGTAAGTGTAAATGGAGGTAAAAGAAGTGTATTACAGTGATATCATAGAGGGAAGAAAAACAAGCAGAGGAGAAAAGGAGGGAAAATCAGAAGTGAAGAGAGGTTGGGGATGAGTGGAGTTAAATGAAATCTCTGCTGACTTGTTAGTCACATGGTAACACGTTCTAGGATGAAGAATATGTTCTTCAGTCCATGTTCTGAAGGAAATTATTACATGTGGGAGCTGTGTGTCTATGCATGTACAGTGCAGCATGTCCATGTCCGTATATGTCTGTGTCTTTATGCATGCCCATGCCTCTGGACACTTGGATGTGTCAATGTACTGTATATTGTATGAATGTGGGTAATGTACTTTTATGTTTGAGGCTAACATATACCGATGTTATTTTGTATGATGTGTCTATGTATGTGGCACAAACAAGTGTTTGGATTCCCACAGACTTCAAAGAGGGTGTTTCTGGCCTGCATTATGATCAGAAAATGTGGCTGTTTCATGTTCCGTGCCTGTTAGATGTCTGCAATATGTTATTTCTGCAAAACACACTGCAGAACATGGTTCAAACAAAGCTCCAACATTCTCTTATCACATCACAATTACTGGCCTAGAATGAAGAGAGAATTTTACCTTTTTACTACTATTTTGTTTACTATTTACTTCACTTTTTCTTATTCTGTTAAGATATAAAGCACAAGCCAATAAAGGGAACATCCAGTTATATAAAAATGAGCAAAAACAAATGAAGATGAACAAGGAAAAGGTGGAGCAGAAGAAGACAGAGGAGGAATGACCAGAAAGAGGAGGAGTGTGTGTGTGTGTGTGTGTGTGTGTGTGTGTGTGTGTGTCTGAATGCTGTGATAATCTGTGATTCAATGTAATGTCCTCTGAAGTGATGGAAACATGACTGTGTGTGTGTGTGTGTGTGTGTGTGTGTGTGTGTGTGTGTGTGTGTGTGTGTGTGTGTGTGTGTCTAAGTGCTGTGATAATCTGTGATTCCGTCTCATCAGCACAATATCAAACTGCCTCTGACATCACGCTAAATAATACATCACTCCCTTTTCTCTCTGTTTCACACACACACATGCACATATACACACTGTATGGTATGTGCCAGTGTTATGAATAAGTTATGAACTGACTGAGTCTTCAGAGGAAGAGGAAGGAATGTTCATGGAGTCCAACAATCGCATCAAAGTGTATCCCACCAAGCAGACAGGCTGAAAAGGATGGAGCAGCTCTGACGTACCTTTGCCCTGCCAATAGCAAAACTCCTTCCTATAGTGCAATCACCCCTGCTTAACTTTTTTTCATGGATTCCTGTTTTATAATGTGGATATAATGCATACCTCTGTACCACTGTTTTGTCTTAGATTCTATGTTAATCCATCC
The DNA here is from genome assembly GCF_914725855.1 of Thunnus albacares. NCBI lineage: Eukaryota > Metazoa > Chordata > Actinopteri > Scombriformes > Scombridae > Thunnus > Thunnus albacares. The sequence goes on along the minus strand of NC_058124.1, from coordinate 16,460,245 downwards.
ATCTGTCCATTTATATCCATTCCTCCATTTTTTTCCATATCCCAGTCCAGGGTACCATGGTAGCAGCCTGCACAAGGTAGTAAAGGTATCCTTCCCCCTATCCTCATCTTCCAGCTTCCTCTGGGCTCCCAAGGCAAGAATCCCAAGGCATTCCCAGGCCAGGTGGGATATGAAAGCCCTTCAGCATCTTCTGGTCCGCCTCAGGGTATCTTCCTAGTTTGATGTGCCTGGAGTACATACACACTAGAGGGTCCAAGAAGCATACTCATCAGATTGCCAAATGACCTCTATTGACAGAACTGACATCAGCGGGTGTCCAACTCTGGACCCTCCACTTGCATTGTGAGCAGATTTATTTTTTTAAATATGCAAGATAGATAGGCAGAGCTGACAGACCTGTCAACAAACATGGTAGGTCATATACTTATTTTGCTTTGCCGGCGAACTGCTCATCTGTAGCTTTTTGCCGGGCTTGCTTAAGAGAGCAGGAAGAGGCTGGTGATCTTTCAACTTGTTGGATAGATTTTTTTTCTAAAGAATGCTGGCCAAACTGCACACCTTTCATTACACCACATGACAAGATGTGGTTTGGCTGACCTGATAGCATTCTGACTGCAATTAAACCTGTCCAGTCCTGCAACTGTAAGTGAGGGATACAGAGTACTCTGTTATGGGTAGGAACATTTGTAACATGCAGAGCCAGGCTCCCAGGTTATGGGTGCATAATGCAGAATATACCTGTAGGCATTATTTTTTAAATCTCCTGATATAGCCTAGCATAGTTGCATAACAAACTGGACTCAATTAAAATATACCTCATGCAGCTACATGAAAAACAACCAGAGAGAGGCACTCAAAATGCATGGCATCAATAATGCACATCAAGTTTAAGTTATTAAGGGGGCAAAATCATTATCATGATTATTAAATGATTATCTGTGCCACCATAACATGGACCATAAGTAATTACTTAGCTACAGTATTGTTTGTATTGACTTTACTTTTTATGAATTTTTATGTTTGCTATCTGTATTCATACCAACAATACATTCTATGTGTAGCTGTGTCTGTGAAATTTGGGACTTTCTTTTTTTTTCTGCCAATAATGAGGGCACACAGTTTTTCTCTCTCATTTCTACTCTAGAAATGTATTATTGACAGTGCTTAGACGTTACCTGCAAAATCTAAAATCTGAAATGGCTCCAGTAACAGATTAGGCAGGAGGATTACATAGACTAAGGATGATTTGCCAAAAATTGTCCAAATCTGGATGGATCATTCCTTCGGAGTAAATCTCCTCCTTGCTGTATAAATTTACAGCCTAGCTGTGTGTTGCGGACACTATGAGATGTTTAATATGGAAACGTAGACACATCATCAGCATAATGTTGCATTTTTGCAAATGCCAAGTGTGGTCTGCCTCTCTGTCTCACCGACTCCTCCTCACACACACACACATGCAGAGTAAGTCAAACAGCTGAATGTATCAACAGCAGGGGCTCTTCAGATAAGTCCCCTGGAAGCTCTCACTGAGAGCAAATTCTTTCCATTTCACACACACACACACACATACACACACACACACACAAAGGCACACAATCACATAGATGAACATGGGCCAAGTAGCAAAGAGAAACTTGTGCCAGTGAATGAATCTGGGACAAGTGCTTGGACATACAAGTAGCACAAACACACACACACACACACACACACAAAATAATAACAGACACCGCATGTGTGCAGATTTATACCAAGACACTTTGCAATCAGTGATATTGTGATTATGTGGTGCACCAGACACACATATCAACAAGATGAACACCCACCAACCCACATACAGACAAACACTGCAGATGCCCATAGAAGGAAGCAAAGGGACACACAGAGAGGCAGTTAAGCAGTGTGTAATTTTCAACAGCAACCAGCTGTGACCAAACACTGCGTGTGTGAGTGTGTGTGTGTGTGTGAATGTAAAAACGCTGTGATCTGCAAGTTAGTGAACAAATTTATAACTACAGATTCAATTTACATGTAACCTTAAACCAGCCATAGTTCATTTCAGTGGGCCATTTTCACAGCAGACATTTTGACTCATTGTAGTAGGAGAAGCACAGGTGTTGCTTATAACATTAACAATGGCTCAGTTCAACATGCACAATACCAGGACCTTGAAAGTAGGCCAATGGAAATTCAGCCATAATTTATTTTATTATTTACACCTGTGCTTTTTAGATAACATACAATTTTCTACATATTAGAGGGGCCAGAGCCACACCGCTATTTTTTTGTGGTTCTAACGAGTGCTAACCAGTCCTCTGCCATGGGATAATCTCAAGGTTTTCAGTCTTACCACAAATTACGCCAAATGAGAAACTAATTAGTGAAACAAGCCAGTATAGTCGGCATGAAAGCATGAACATGTTTTATAGGACATCATTTCTTTAGAGGGAACATTCCCCACTGTGAACAAAGCATATGTGCCATTTATTAAAATTCACTTTCCACACTATCTTTTGTCATTTTAGTTTCTTGAAAACCCTATCAACAGTATTCTGTAACGAGCCACAATCCACATTCAGTATTACAGCCCAGATGAAACGGCATTTCAATGTAGGGACAAATTTGATTTGAACATTGAAAAGTGGATGTGTCATATTGAATCTTAACTCTGTGTGCCGCTAAAAGTTTTGTTTTACTGGAAGAAAACATGATTGGATTTTGATATAAGAATACAAAGAAATTGATTTTTGTTGTTGTTTTTTTTGGCATATATTGTTAAAAAGGTGCACAACATGACCAGGGATGTGATCTTAGAGGGTTGAAAAGTCATTTTTCATTTCATCTCAACTAGGGATGCACGATATTATCGGCACGTCATTGGTATCGGCCGATAAAAGCTCTAAAATGAAATATCGGCATCAGCGAATTCTGCCGATTATGAGAGGCTAACGTAAGCTGAGAGGCTAGCAGAGCGTTAGCCGCAGCATGACCGGAGGGAAGCACAGCCAGCTAGCCTCTGCTAGCCTCTCAGCTAACGTTTTACAGATGTCTCTTTTACAATGTTAGTCTATGGGGAAAAAGCTTTTTGGGCTGCAGGGGGATTTTTTGCTGCAATACCGCGAGTGGCCACTGAGAAAAATTGGCTGCAAGGCTGAGCGGCGGCGACCTATCCAGCTCTTATTATACATCCATGGGTGAAACAGTCAGTCAAGGAACTGCTATGTTCGGCTGCACAGATAGGAAACATTTCGGCTGACAGGATGTACCACTCTGTTTGGGGGGGGGGGTGGGGAACCCTCTTCTTTTTGATTTATGACGGCGGTTGGCAACCAGCGTATTAGGTGCATTACCGCCACCCTCTGCTCCAGAGTTTGGATCAGAGATTAAATCCTACATATTAATCCTGTCTGTCTAATAAACTCAAAGAAAACTACTGCTCCACCCACTTGGCAGGTTCATTTAAGTTTTAATGCTGAGTTCCTGAACTCCAGGCATCGGCAATTGGCCACAATAAGTTGGAAATATCAGCATATCGGTATATCAGATAACGGCAAAAAATCCAATATCGTGCAACCCTAATCTCAACTTTAATAACCCAGCAGTATACAGGATGAATACTATCTCATACACCATCTGTGTACCTCTGCATCTTTAATGATGATGATGTGTAATGATACACGTATGTTTATAACATATACATGGATATAATTAATATTGTACCTATGCGTAATGACTGCATTATATAAAACTGTGAGTGCATTATGTATTGCCTCAGAGTGTCTCACACTACGTCCTTTTCAATGACATATGGAGTTATATATACACAGTAGACAGTACTGTCACCTTGTCTGCGGTCTCAAAGATCTGTTCAGTGAATAGCAACTAACTACATGATTGTTTACTTATTTGTTTTCGCTGGTTTGTTCAGTGTCATGTGTGCGCCTCCGGTAGACAGTTATGCTCTTCTATTTTATGCTCCGGAACTAACTGCCTCATTGAGGACATCAAAGTTTTTCTAATCTAAATCTAATCTGAAATCTTTAATGCACACAGGACATGGTGCTGATACATCGTGAGTTCTAATTTTAGCCATCACTTCAACCATTCATATCTCTTCTTTCCTCTGTGAAAATAGCACCATTTTTGCAGGGCCTATGGGAATAGGGCAAAAGGGGATGCTTGAGCTACCCCTGGAACAGGCCAAGTTCCCTCTGGAAGCAACATTTTTCTTTGGTGAAAAAACTAAAACTAAACTTTTTGATAAACAGTGAATATAATAAGGTTAATTTATATTAAATAATAATGCAAAAAGGATCTTTTTAAATGTTTAATAAAACCCCATGTGTTGCAGACAAAGGGTTTGGCTGTATTAGCTAAAGTTAAATAATGTGAACTTTAGTATTCAATACATTGGCTTTGGTGGGTTGAAATGGATCAGTTTGCTATGAACCACAAATCTGATTGATTGGTGTCCTGTGACAAAGAACCCCCCACAAAATGTCTCTGACTCTGTCCCTGCACATCTATAATACAGAGCCTTCAGTATGCTCACATTTTAGGTCCTGCTCTGTCCATGCTTTCCTCTCCCTCTGGATGTGGGAAGTCTGACAACCTCCCTTGTTGAAGGGTAATGAACTTGTCACCCATTAGTGAGTCATCCCCTGTGCTGAGTGGAAAGGAGTCATAAAATGTGGATTGAGTTTAGAACACGGCAGTTCTCCTTGAAAACTTTCTGAATCTGAATGGCCCCCCAAAGATTTGAATCATCTACTCTATGTCCACACTAATATAAAAAAATAACAAAAAAGTAACATTTTTAACATGTTTTAAAAGTTCTGTATGTGGTATTTTGTGTCTAGTATAATAAATTGTCTCAAGTATAATGTGTCTAGCAAACATCAGCAGGAGTTTATGGTAAACAAGGTACAGTTCAACCACTCAATCATTTCTCCACTTGACATCAAGTGGCGTACCAAGGTTGAATTGTTTTGATGTCTGGATCCTGCTAACTAGCCAAATGCTGCTAGCTCTCTCCACCTACACCAGCCCGATGTTACAGTACCCAGAGTGGTTTCTATCTACATTGTTCCCATTGTTCAACTATAGAAGTCAGCGCTGAGGTATAGCCTATACATTCTCACACACCAACACATACAGACACGCTCTGACCTTCATAGTTGAGTTTGAAGCCATGTGCAGAGACAGCAAAGTCACTGGTCAACCTCAAGGAGAAGACATTTCCTGTACTGGTGACTGGGGGAGGAACCTGGAAGCCTGTTAACCTGTAGAAACACAGAGAAAGACAGAACATGTTATTGAGATTACTGCATTTAACATTCAGGAGAAACAACGCCGCCTCCAACAGGGCCTTGCAACATGTAAACCTATAGCAAGAAAGAAATTGGCATTTTGATTTACTGACACCAAAATATACATTAATCAGTACAAGACAGATAGAATATGTGAATCTTATGCTGAGATGAGCTCAGAAGATATGTATTTGCTTATTTCATTTCATTTAACCACTTAATTATAGGTCAAGAAACTCATAAACCAAATTCTGTAATATTTCTGAAACTGTCCCATACATCTAGTAACCAATAATGTAAATTTTATATTGGATATATTAACTTTTGAGATCTTTAGTAAGTATTTCCCTTTTTGCTTCCTACAAATAACATCCTAATACAATTAAACATTAACTTTTAATACAATTCCTCTTTTAATATAAGTTTTTTGACAAAAAATGTCCTGCACTTTCAAGAAACTTCTCACGAACTATAACTGCTGCTCATTATGTGAGACATACACACTGACTTCCAGGAAATGATCTTACTCTTAAACTTTGCCTGTTTGATTACACCCCTGTCCCTGCTGTTTGCTCCTTCAAGTACCATTGCCTGACATGGAGCCTCTGAGGCAGAACACAAACAACCCTCCATTATTTGAAAATATAAAGAAGGGCTGCAATAAAACCGACTGCTGGCTTTTAAATAAATCAAGCCACAAGATTAAAGTGTACCAACAGAAAGGTGAACCCTGGTCAGCTAACCAGTAATACAAAAATGGGTTTGTACACAGATAGGTAAACAACAAAACCAGAGTCAAGTAAGGCAAGGCTGCCTTTATCTGTACTCCATGCTTTTGAGTTTGTCCTCCAAAAATAGGCCTACACACAACTACCCAGGTGTGCCTTCAGGTTTTAGATACCTCGAATTAAATGAGGAAGAAGAGAGGAGGAGTGATGTAAGGCCAACTTTTTTCCAGGTATGGAAAAAAAACCCTGTTTCTACCACTGCAACACATTTTTTTCTTGTCCTGCAGCTACAACTCTTCCTCTTATTTTACCTCACTCCTTCCTTCCGTGCTTTCTCTCTCTTTTCTCCTCCTTTATGTCTTCCTCTTCCATCAACTCCACTCATACCATCCTTTCCTCCAGCATTAAGTCAACTAACTCTTTCTCTCTCTTCCCTCTTTACCTCCATCCACCTTCACACACTTCCTCTTCCCTTTCTCTGTCTTCCTCTCTTCTCTCTGTGGCATTTATCTCTCTTTTTCCTCTCTCCTCTCCATCTTTCCCTGGCATTCATACATCTACCTTGTTTTTTACTTCACTATCATCCTCTTGACTGTCTTGCATCCTTACCTTTTCACCTTTCCTCCCCCATTTCTACTCCTCCTCTTCTTTCATTGTTTTCCTTTCCTTTTTCTATCTCATCTCACTTTTCTACTTATGTTCACTTTCTTTAAATTTTGTTACCCCTCACCTACCTTCACCCCCTTCCTTCACTAAATGCAATTCATGGTACTTTTAAACAAAAGACAACATCTAATCATACTTTTCAGTATTAAGCTTGTAATTTGGGGAATACAAATTCTTCATTCCTTAGAACTGTGTGCACCTTACTGTTAAGTGTTTTCTTCTTAGCCACTCATTGTGCTTTCTGCCTTATCTTTCGTAATACAAAGCAGACCACTTGTGGAATATCAGACGCTACTTGACATAGGAGACCAATTAAATGTTCTCCTTGCAAATGTTTGTATCTGTGATTTCAGAAAGAGAAATTATGTCTGTCTGCGACCTCGACCTTTCACAACCAGTTGAACATTGGAATTGAGATTTTAGCATAACATGCAACTCCAGTTATGATAAAGTGTTTCTGAAACATTTTAAAACCTTCACACAGTGGAGTGGTTTACTTTAATTTAGTATTCCCTTGCCCTGTCCCTCTTCTCAATCTCATCTTTCTTTCTCCACATTTTAATTTATTAAGCTTTCATTCAGTAAAAACAACCGCAGTTCCTCTAAGAACCTGCCCTCTCTCACCTGTGTTTCTGTACTTCCTCTCAACCCCTTTTTCATCTTCTTCTTCCTTGCTTTTATCCTCCACGTCTTTTCATCTCTCCATCCTCCTCTCGATTTCTTTCACGCTCACACCTCCTTTCATATTGTATTCATTCTCTGCCCTCTCTTAACCTCTCTCCTCATCCCTTTATTTCTCTCCCTACTCTGTTTTATGCTATCTCCCATCCCTCCTCTTATTTTTCTCCAGTTGAATTTGTTCTCTTCCTGTACATCCACTTTTCTCTAATCACTCTGTCCATCCACCTTTCTGTTGATCCAAACTGTGCTTCACCCCTTTGTGCATGCTTCCATCTCTGCCACCAATTGCTTTGCTGTCTTGTTTTCAGTTTCCTCTGTCTCTGTTATTTGGCCCTTCCTCGCATCTTGATTCTCATTTCTCAGCTGACTCACTCCCTTTTTCTGTTCTTTCATTCTCTCTCATCTAGTTCAAAACCTCTCAGAGCACAAATGGTGGCCACTTTCTTAAAAGCCCCTAACCATTTCTTTAATCTCTCTAATCTATATGTTATCTATATCTCTCTGTCTATTCTGCTGCCATCCTGTTTTTGGTCAATCTTTCCTCTCATCTTCTCAACTCTTTACATCTCTCTTCCTCTCTCTTTTATCTTTTACTAATTGCTTTTCTTTGTATTATTTGACTACCCTTCTTAACTTCCTTTTTCATTTTTATTTGATTTTGCAACGTTTCCAAGGCCAACATGAAGGAAGAGCGCTTGTATGATGTACAATTGCGTTACAATTTTTCCAGAATGTGTGGCGCCATGGTTACACTTATGGACATCAAAATATTAAAAGTAAGTTGATCACACCCACACGTATTTGTATTTTGAGCTTGCAACCACATTTATGAAAATACAAATATGTGCTATTTTTCAAATGGTTCTTGGCTGCGTGTTCTTCCATTGTGTGTCACATTTCAGTTTATCAAGATATGTCAGTAGTCCCAGTGAAAACAAAGACAATGAAACAGTGTATGCATTTATGTAACTGTAGGGAGCTCCTTGATAAAAACGCAGCAAGCATAACAAAGCAAATGTCAGTTTATGTAAATAAACCTCCAACCATTCTATTCTCTCTCGATTCCTCTCTGATATCTTATTTGTAATGCGTCACTCCTGCAGAAGCAAACTTTCAGCACATATGTACACACACCCACATACACACCCAGTATACTACATTTTCTATGTATCAATTTATGTTTGATGTTATGCATTTTGAGATTTATGGGGTAAAAACAATATTCTTTTACAGAAAGTGACAGAGAGATGAAACAGAGGGTCGCTGACATTCAAGGACTATTTCTGGGCAAGTGTGTGTGCTTGTGTATGTATGTATGTATGTGTGTGTAGTGTATAAAGTGAAATCACATTAGCGAGTGAATGAAGAACTAGCTAATATCAGCGCTTTCTCTCTGTCTCTCTCTCACACATGCACATACACACAGATACAGACACACCATTCTCTTTATTTTCTCCAAAAAAGCAACCATGAAGTCTGGCTAATGCGATTGTCAGACCCCTTCTCTCTGTTTCTCTTTTTCTTTCTCTCTCTCCCTCCCTTGTATCTGATGGTGTCTTTATTGCCAACAGGGAAAATAGATTTTTCATATTATTACTGCCATGAAAGACAAAGAAACAAGGTTGAAGAGATAAACTGCAAAAATAAAATAAAAGAAAGAGGGATAAACAGAATCAAACAAGCAGTACACAGTCAAGGTTTTGTGTTGTGATGAAAAATAATTTCTCATATCAACTTGTATCTGATGTGAACTGCATAATTTAATCACATCAGTGAGTCATTTGATATAGACCTAAAGACATGAATTTACATATGCTTGGGACAGATATTCATGGGAGTGGTGTCAGAGCCTTCCTGGACCTAAAATTCACCAGTTTCATGTTCACAAGGTTTATGTAGATATATCATATAAATACCCCCACAAAGATGGGTTGAACGGAAGTAAGGTACATTTAGTTTGCTTTGGTTTGGTTTGGTTTGGGTAGGATGGGCTTGTATTGTTCTGGTCAAGCTAACCTTGAGCAAGGTAGTAAACTGTTACCTGATCTAGGTTCTGCATCCTGGCTAACCAAGCATTCGGTCACAGGTTGAAAAGAGCTTATTTCTCTTGGAAGATCAAAAGTGTGCACCAAATCAAACCAATTTTTTAAAATATTTGCATAATGTAGCTGTACCTGATTAATATTTGGTATGGTGCTGATTTGAGGATACTGTATGGAGTTGGTGCAATTATCATATCAAAACCATAATGGACTAAATGCCTACACCTTAACCTAACCACACACACACACAAAAAAACACATGCATTAAATCTAGAAACAGCTTTTATTCACTGTAAAGATAAGACAGAATGTCCTCACACCCCCACAATGTTCTCACTACATTATTAAGCCAAATCACAGGGAATGGTTACAAATTTAGTAAGTCAAATGTATTTCTGAAGCTGACCACATAGAAGCAGCTATAGCTCTCTCGTGCATTCACCACACGTGTACAGCTTTATATACTTAAATATTCATTGTTGAGCAACTCTGAGTTGATGTCTACCATGCCAATGTACTTGTTAAATGGAAAATAGAATATGGGTGCCAATTTACATTTTTGTTCTCATCAGAAGTAACAGTTAGACCTCAGTATTAAAGTCTGTACCTTAAAGGCTGTTTATTTTCCCTCAGCTAGTGTCAGTATGTGCAACTACCAGTCCCTAACCACCAAAGTAGCAGTGCTGAGAGACCACTGGGCGTGTTTGTCTGTGAGCTAGAGAAAGTGTCTACATCTGTGGGTGTGTGTGTGTGTGTATGTGTGTTTTATTGAGTTGATACTGACCCAAGCCCTGACCCCACAAACCAAAATACTCTGAACCTCTTCTACTCTCAGTCTCTCTCCATGTTCCTCCATCCATCTTTTCCTTTGGTTCCCTTCCTCCATTCCCACTCTTCCTTCCTGACTCTTTCCACTGGGAAGGTGTCAGTTTCCTAACCATTTACTTTCTTTCCACCCTTCTCTCTTTCCCGTGAGGCAGTATATGTACATCAATATATCCCACTGCCTCCTCTCCTACTCTTTTTCTCTACCTGTCTTCCCACTCTGAGCAACATGAAACAGTGTGCAATATATATTCTTTTGTCTTAAATGTGAACAGAAAAACTGTACTCTTTAGATTTTTGTTAAAATTGTTGCAATTTTAAAGTATTTGGATTTGAGCTACTATTTTTGTGTCTTTTGTGCATGACATGAAAGAAGGGGTATGATGTAGGACTTGGCAATAATTCAGTATTATCACTTGCCATCTTTTAGCACACTTATGATGTGATGAAATAATAATAATAATCATGAAACATAATACAAACTGTCTTTAAGATACATGTCTGGGATTGACATTGGAATTGAGCAACCAAATTAAAAAGTATTTGATTTTAGAAATGTATTGTAATCTATAGTCAGATGTAATTAAATGAGACAAATTTAAATTTTATTTGAACTTTTTGCACATGTGTAGATTACTATTACTATTCTTTTGTAATATGTACATTGTTTGACATTGTTTTCAGTAAAATTGGATAGCACTACTTTCAAAAAGTTGTAGATGACTATTGTTGGATATTTATCACTATTAGTTCAGGTAGTCATAACTACAATATCACCTGATATTTGCAGTTATGATTTTCAGTTGTTTATTTTTACATCATCAAAGTAGAGATAATATCTGCAATCGATATGGATGATGTATGACTATGCATACAAACTTTTTCAAATATTACAAAACATAATGGGTTATGAATTTTTAATTAGCCACATAATCTGTTTTCTGGTTTTTGATCTATGAAAATGTAGAATATATCTGTATGCAGATGATACTGTGCTGAATTTTATTGTTATAAGTGTCAGTCACAAAATTTAGCTAAACAAGTAGAATGAGATTACTTTGAACATCTACTATTGATTGGGGCCTTCAATTTCTCAAATCTACTAGATAACTGATACTGTAACTTATTTCAAAATGACATCAAATGACTATCCATACATTTTTGAAGGCAATTATTACATAATGAAACCTAATATAATCGAGTTATTTAGTATTGTGAACAGCATATTTACTTTATTTCTTGAACATCATTTCCTCTCATTTCAGTGCCGTTTCATCATACAGTGCCTAGTTAATATTCATATTATCATCAGACAAATTCTTTCTCACACACACACACATACAGTGCACACACGATGAGAGAGAGAGAGAGATGTTTCAAGACCACACTGTGTGTTCAGTTCACATACAGTGGATCATAATTTTTCAGGCTGAGTGAGGAGTAAAGGGCAAATGGACATGTACTATATTCATTTAGATTCTGGATATACCTTGACCTGGATTACAGAATCTTCACAGATATATAGTTAGATATTTTTTTAAATTTACAGTGTAATAAAAAGGACTGTGTGTTAATCTACTCCAATAACGAGTTTAACTTGAGAGAAAAACATGTTAAATGTAGCATTAGTGAAATACTCCGTGTGACATCAAAAAAGTGTAGTTAAATCTCTTCTTTCTTTTCTCCACCTTCCCTCACCTCCACTTCACATCCAGTAGATTTATTTCCTCTACTCGTGTCCAAAGTTCAGGGTCTGTAGTCAGTGATTGATTAACAACACTAGCCTGAGTGACACACACACAGTCATTTTTCAGGTTACAGTACATGTGGTCAATAGTCACTGGTGTGTCTTGTAAATCACTCATTCGCTACCCACCCTGAACCCTGTGCGTGTATTTCGCTGTGTCTGTGTATCTGTATGTGTGTGTTTCTATGTGTGTAAAGGAGGGTCCTTGACCGTGGTGGCATGCTATCCATTAAATTACTCACACACACGTAAATTCAGAAGCACAGACAACCAGATACACACAAACACAAAGCCCCCTAGCCAGGTCACCCTTACACCCCACTCATTGACCACCTCCATTCATCAGAGAGAATGAAAGACAGAAAGAGATGTTAACTCTTTAAAGCCTCTAAAATCTATGATAAGCTTAATCAAATATTTAATACACTCAAAAGAGAGTGAGAGGGAATGAATGTGCACAAACTGTAGCTACTGTGAGGCCATACAATTCAAAAATGAATAAACCATATCTATTAAGACAAAGTAAATATTTAACCATGACACTGAATCAAAGAATATTCTGACTCAGTGGCCTCTGAAAACACACACACACACACATACACACACACACACACACACACACATTGATTCACAAAAAGGCAGAGTAAAACTTGCCTAAACCCTAATACACATATGCTCGAATGCACATGGACACACATTCTCAGCGACACCAGACTGAGAGTAGAAATAAGAGAAAACCAATTTCCTTCCAGCCGATAGCATCCAGTGCTCCTACCATGCACGGCTTTGTCTGTTGGCATGTGTTCATGCTTGCCAATGTGCATGTGTGCCTAAAAAAAAACAAACAAACAAGCAAACAAAAAAAACTGTGCATCGGCCTGCGTGTGCAGTCCCTACTTTTATCTTCCCATATGTCAGCAGTGTGAGTCTACCTGCCCAACCACGTACATGTGTGTGGGGATGTGTGTGTCACTCTTTGTCACACTTATTGGCACCCAGCAGTTCAAACATCCATTCCTTCCAGTCCTCCTCAGCATTGCTTTGATGCCCAGGGATGATAAGCCCTTTTGTGGTGCATCGTGACGGAGGGGGGGGACTCATCCCAGAGCTTTGGAGGTGACAAGGGCCATCACTGCTTTCTGTGCCCCCCCGAGGAGAGACACTGGCTGGGGTTGAATAGTGGATTAACTTACCTGTCATGCAGAGACTCAGACTGAGACGAACTGATGCACGTATATAATTGTAGAGTGGAGTTTCTGCCTCTTTACGTGTTGTTTACACACAGATTTCGCAAATTTAAAACATTCAGGCATGTGATTGGCAAAAGACAAAAAGCAGGTAAATATACAGAGCACAGAGCATGGCACTGCTTTGCCCTTCCCCAGACACACATATATAACCGTATAAGTCATTTATTGAGTATATATCGATAGATTCAGGTTCCCAAATCTGAGAATTTGCTACCTTTCTGTTGTGTTAAATCATCCAAAATTATATATTGTGGGTTTTCTGTTGGGCGGAAAAAACAAGTAGGTTGAAAAAGTCACCTTGGACAGTTTTCTGACATTTTACAGACCAAATGACTCATTGTCATCTTAATCAATGATGATAATCTTTCATTGCAGCTCTAATCAGATTAGGATTATAGTCTAGATTAAATTATTAGTTGTTCAGTCTGTAAGGTGGCAGAAGTCTGCTAAAAATGTCCATCTCGCCTTTCTAAGAGTCCAGAGGGATGTGTTTGAATGTCTTGATTTGTCAATCAACAGTGCAAAACCCAAAAATAATCTGTCACACAAAAACTGCGACTGCTGCAACCAACAAACTCCACAAATCCATTCAACAGCTCCACCATCCACAGTCAGACATACACACCTGCTTATTTACCACCAAATTACAGCTAAAAACTCTAACTCTAACTCAGCTAACGACTGATGCTGCACTGGTGTGACTGTTTTTCAGGCTAGCGAAACATCCTGGTGCCAACTATTTACTTGCATATACCAACCCATTAGCACTCCAAGCTCATAACCCCCACCCCGCCCCCCCAAATATTTTTTTTACAGATCTGCATGATCCACATTGGTTACATGGGTTGCAAAATCCTGAAGAATCACATCCCTGAACACTTTTGACTGTGATTTTTAGAATATAAACATACAGGATGCTATTTCTTTCAACTTATATTAGTAGAAATTGATTAAAAACTGTGTAAGAGAAATTTCTACATGGAATACCCTTTTGATACCCACATTTTTTTCATATACGCAAAAGGATCCTTTATTTGTCACTCTCTAACAAACTATGCTGTACATGGACCATTCACTTTAAATATGTGCCCATTACCAGGCTCAGACTCAGAAAAGGTGAATAACTTAAATTGATAATGTCAACGGGCACAAAGAGACACTGGCAACAACACCAGCCTATACCCGGCTGTGTTGAAAACAGACTTATTTTGAGGCAGAGCAGCTTTTGTTGAATGGACATGGTGAACAGTATCCTTCCATTGTTAAAAAAATAAGTTGTTGGTTGCACTATTAAATGATACATGTTGTGTACCTCCTTCTGCCTCCCTCCATCTGTCTGTCTCTGTCTTTCTCTCTCTCAGGCAGTTAGATAGATAGTAAGTGCTGCCCCCCTGAGCAAAAGCTTGTTTAGGCTGCTGGCTACCCCATCACTTACTATTAAACCTGACACGCATACATAGAAAGGGGCAAACAAACACATGAACACACACACTAAAAGGGACACACACGTTAATGCAGGACACACACAAATGTATGTGCATGCAAGTGTGCAGACCTGTATTTTGTAGATAGGTAAAGACAGATTGCATGTGTCTGCTGGCATTTAAAGGGGATGTGTCAGGGTTGACAGCACCTTAAAGGGACAGTCGTTACAGAGATATATGGATGGAGGGAGACAAGAAGGAAAGAGAAGATGAGATGGGATGGTAAGAGAAAGAGGGGGAACGTAGGAGAAGAAATATGATGAGAAAGAATACACCCAGACCCAAACACACACACAGCACACTCAAAACACACATTTAAAGACACAAATTCTCCCGCAAAGAAATTATATTCAAAAAAAGAAATAAAAGATATAGAAAAAAGTTTTGTGGAATAAGTAGGACAATGACTCCAGTTACCCGACATTTACGATTTAATTGCTTATATTAAATAATAAATGTCATCATGATACCAATGTTATATAATGCTTCATAGATGTAAATTCATAACTTTAATGAAATTCATGATGTCAGTAAACAACTGGCAGTCACTGAAATCTATTTATCTATGTGTCATATACTAGAGAGCCAAAGTCTAATGTGCTGTAATACTCAATTTGCTGTCAACTGGTAAAAAAGTAAAAATGGTAAAAAATAAATAAATAAATAAATAAATAAAAAAAAGGTCATGTGCATAATATAAATTGGTAGAAAAATATTAAATCATAAATGTGGTTTAAAATGGTTTGAAAATCAACATAAATCCACACAAAATAATTTATGAAGGAAAAGCACTGCTGCACCTATGAGTGGAAATGGTCAAATCTGTGGCATTTCTTACTACACCTAATATGGAGAGAAATAAGTCTCATTACAAATGTGCATTTAATGAAAACAACATATACAAATGTATATGAGGATTTGTACATAAATTATGATAATCAATAATGCACCCAATAATGAACAGAGCATGCAGCAGACACTTGATGGCAGCACAAGCAATATTTTAGCCTGCATGTAGTTACTCTTTAAATGAGTTTTCCTACTTCTGTCAATCACATGACTCATCCTGTAAATGATCCCCTTTCATTAGTTAAATATATCCTTACATATGATAGACAGAACATTTCCATTGTCTGAAGTCAGACTGTCTAAGATACCTTAGTATTGTAGTCATATCTGTATCTGTATTCTGTATTGCTGACATTGTGCAATTTTTATTCAGTTGGTATGCTTCGCCTGACTAACAGCCAGGCCAGCAACAAGAGTATTAAATATATCCGTTTTGCTCTCAGACTTTACCCATCTCATAATAATATATTAATGTGCAAAATAATGGGTAATCCTTGCCAGACCTAACTGAAATTGAGCACTAGCTTGTAAGCCAACCCCTGTAAAATGGCTTCTTTTCAGAGAGACACTTTGATAATATTAGGTTTGTTTGAAATGTTAGATCGCAGATGTTAGCCAACCGTTGTTATCTTTATAAGATTTTCATGTTTTGTTCGCAAAAAACAACAGTATTCCTTTCTGTCTGTGTGTGTCTGTCTGTACTGAGGTATATAACATTGCCTGCAGTAATAACTACCTCTTTGACTTGTTAGAGGCAACAAGCATCCACACCACACAGTGTCACAGTGCCAAACAGTGGACTCACACATGCTCACACATTACAAAACTACACACAGTCATGCAGCGCACAAATGTTGGCAAATACTCAGATGTACATGCACATGCACTAAGCGAGTGGTTAAATGTTAACATGGCTTGATGCCCGGAGGCTTTTGGCCTACTGTTCCTGTTTAAGGAAAATAACTTTCATGCCAAACACAAATCCAAATTAAAAACAAAGCCAACAGAACCAAAAGCATATTCCCCACACCCATGTGTTCCTTGTGAGAAAATGTGCCAAATGAAGGTTGGGATAATCGTAAGCAAACAATTGTATACAAAAGGTCAATTATATTTTCAGAAAATAAGAAAAAACATTTGAAATATAAGTACTAACTACATTGTAGTAATAATTCTAATGTAGGTTTATGTATGAAAATGTAAATACTGGCCTTTGTAATGGCAGAGCCTAAATCAGTAATAAGAGGGGGAAAAAAAGTTACACAGGACATCCCAGTCCATCATCATGAATTTGTAGCCTTAGTACCACTCAAGCTACTAATTGACTGTCACAAAACCAGTTTCTGTCTGCTACAGGCAGCACTGGAGTGAACTGGGACAGTTCTGTTCTGTGTAGAACATTTTGAACTTCACACTCAGGTTAATATATGGCCAATCTGCTTCTTGCCCAACTCACATCCCCACATACTGAACTTGTGGACAGATAAAGTGTTAGTTAGGTTTAATATCTGAATAGACTTTGTTCTATATTAGCATTTAGAGTTGAGAACCAGAAAATACCAACTAAATCACCCTAGGGTGTTCTCATCCTCATAGTCTTGTTAGTCACGGCTAATACAGTGCTAAATAATACCAGTACCATTTACTGCATGTACGTAGGTGTACAAGTGGTATAATCTACTGAACATACAATGTGAGTCAAAGCATTTGCATGCACTGTAGCAAACTGAATACATTAATATGAATGTCATTAAATGTATCCTCATGAAATGGCAAGTGAAAGTGGTATCCGGTACAAAGCCTGTGAATTTCTTTACATCGATAGCAATGGACCGACCGGAGTCAATGACTTTAATTTGCAATTGTGTGAAAATAAATGGCATTCTTCTTTCAAAATCACTGCTTTAAGAATCAGCAATAAAATAGTTTAAGCTCCCAATGGTCACTGAAATGTGTGGGTGTGTCTTGGGATTTCCAGTGTGTGTATGTGTGTGAGTGTGTCCTCCTCCTATGTTAGTTAGCCCCAGGGCTCAGGCCGTATTCTGTCATCTAGTTTTAATGTTTAATAACACAAGACTAGTACACTGTACTGCATTCTAATGACTTGAACACACATAGACATGGGCGCACACACAAAGCCACACAAAAAGACCTATTAGTGGGCTTGTTGGAGCTAACAACATTTAAAGAGTTGGGAATAACAATGGTCAATATAGAGTGGAATGACATTTTACACACACACACACACACACACACACACACACACACACACATAGTGTATATAATTCCCATGGTCCAGTGAGGATACACAGGCTATAATGGTCAAGTGACAGACAGTGATTAATTGATACATCAACACTGTGTGTATTCACGCATGTGCATGTGTGTTAAGGTCACTACATGGTCTTTTAATTGAATTCTTGTGTTTCTGTCTTGAAGGATAATGGAGAGAGCAATAGAGCAGAGAGAAACACATTGTTCTAACTCTCTCTGTCTCTGTGCCTTTATGTTTGACTGTCTCTGCTCTATTCTCTGCCTCTCCCTCTGGGGAGGAGGCTGGAAGTGTTACGCGGCCACTATATGTAATCTTTAAACATATTCATCTGCATGAACGTGCACACACCTAAGCAATTAACAGAATGGCTATATTAAATGTTTTACAACGTAGTGAAACTAAAAGATTTAATGTGAGAGAGATTAAAAAAGGACTGATCACAATCAAAGCAGATGAAGCTCTCAAAAGTCTTGGATCCTATAATTTCCATAATGCAATCTTTGCCTTCCCAGCTTGGTCAATGTTCAACTTCAAACCCCCAGTTTGTAATTCAGGCTTTCTGATAAAAAATTTGAAGCCTCAAGCCCAGTCTGAGAAAACTCTGGTGAAATAATCAGTGAGTCATCAGTCTCACATCAGCAACACTTTCCACAGAACAACACAAAATAAAAGCTTATGATCAGTGACACAGATCTGCACTGTCTGACCCATATTTTTCTAATATGGTACCATCCAACCATCCCTGTTACAGCTATTGCCTACAAAGAATTACAAGCCGGGTCTGGTCTGAAGATTAGTCTTCTGTTCAGATAAAAATACCAGATTGTAAAACTTTAACAACACGTTCAGATAGACACACTACTGTAGGCCTACGCTATAAATCTGCATTGGTGGTCACGATGAATGGGCCAACAGCATCAAACAACCTGTGTCCACACCTTTCTCCAAACTTGGCTTAAACAAGGATTTGAAAGTGCCTGGCTTTGGTGAATAGGCCTTTTTATTTGGTACAAAGACTAAGTGCAGTGACATTGACATTCAAATAATAATTTAATCAACTTCCCAAAGAGCGACAAAGAGATAAAGAGCAAGTAAAAAAGAAATGGAAAGATCAGAACAATGACTGAGTGGGCGAGCATGAGAGAACAGAAACTTAATTTTATTTCAAACTTAAGTAATGTAATAATTTGTCATTCTAAATCAGGCACATACTGTCTTTGCTTGATTTTGCATATCTAAGTAGTGCAATGTAGTTCAGACTAGCATGGACAAAATCTTCATTGTAAGCAATGATAGCAGTGTTCAGTTGTACAGTGAGACACGGTCACAGACAGCCAACTACCTGGATCTGCACTGAATCTGAGCCGCTCTGGAAGTTTTATAGTTTCCCAACTTTTTAGGAATGTTGGTGCAGGTTGATGGGTGGAATGATCAATTGCACAGTATGATAAAATAAAATAACTCAAGAGTATACCTTGAGAGCATCTCATAATCTGACATACTTTGGATATTAGAGTCAAAAGGAAGATACAAATAAAATCAAATAGGACAGCACACTAAGGGCTTTAGTATCATGTACTTGTCATTTAAGTGAACTTAAACTTAGACATGTAGCCTCGAGTGTCCCGAGATCAGTGAAGATGGAGTTAATATATCTTATCATTTTAGCTATTGCAATACGGCAATTCTGCTAGCTAAGAAACAAATAGAATATTCAACAGCACATTCTAATAAAAAAATAAATAAGTAAATAATACTGCTCCAAAATGTTTATGAGTATATTTTTTTCTTTCAGTACAGCTTTGGGTAATTTGTTGTTTGCATTTCTGGCTAAAGGAATCCCAGTAACTGAATAACCTGCTGTAAACTTTGCTTGTGTCTTTGATTTGAACAAAACTCTCTTTAGCAAGTGAACAGCAAAATAATGACTGGTTGCTCGATGATTAGTACAGTACTCATGCAGAACAACAGTTTTTGCATTATTTGAACTGAAAATACATTTAGTCTACACTTCTCTTCTGCACTTCAATGTGGAAAAAATACATAAAACCATGTTAACAATTAAAATAAGAAAGTTGTATATGAAGAGAGAGAGAAAGAGACAGAGAACAGTACAGGCATACAAGCTTAGACGCACTAACACAATGCAGTTTAAATAAATCACTGCTGAGCCTAGTCAGAAAACTAATCTTTACCATCTCTTACGTTTTGCCTTGAAATGGCAGTGGAGACAGAAAAGCAGCACTGGAAAACAGAAACAGAAACAATGTACGTATGAATGAGTCATTGCTGTGCCCCCCTGTTTGTGTTATGTGACATACTGAAGGGAACGATTCCTCTGTTTTCCCCTCGTCGGTATAGAGTACTGGTGGGTTCAGTGTTCAAACTGAATGACTCATAATAGTAGAGCTTCAGTGTGGTTGCCTTCATATAATAAAGAAGCATGTCTCTTCCTGCCCACACAGTTCACTACTAAACTCCAGAGGGACGGTGGGTGCGAGACTCGAGCAAGACATTGTTGTCTGAACAAATGCCAAATACCTATAAAAAGTGTGCCCTCCAAAGATAAAGAAAAAAAGTGCTTATTTTATCACTGACAGGCATATCTGTGAAACTCTGAGGAGTTTTTACAGGTTTCAAGGGCCATGAGAGTCCACATCCTGATTATCAAACCAATCTGGGTGGGGAAAACAGTATTTCAGGAACAGAGACATCATATCCACAGTGGCATTAACAGTGTGTATGCACAAATCTGTGCTTGAACTGTGCATACAAACGTTTTAAGCACAAATCTGGGATTCATCAATATGTTCTTACCTGAATTCATTCTTACTCTGCCTTAGACCATGCGTACGCACAAATCATAAATGTCCCACAGTCTTAGAAAATGATATGGTCAATAATTATTCAATGTAAACAGTATATTAGAACCACAATTATTTAAAAAATGATTGGGCCTAAAGATAATTTGAAAGAGTGAAATTGTTAATAATACACAATTCATTTACTAATGATACAATTAATAGCTGAGACATTGTAATCTATAAGTCATCATCACAAATGCAATGAAATTATTAATATATTAAAATTGTCCTGTTCCCACTTTTAGATGACAATAGCTTATATATATCGGAGTTTCCATATTGGAATGTGACAGCGATTAATTTCCCCCATCAGATTTGGCTGTGCCAGCTATATGCAGCTGGTTAGCCAGCAGCCTGTTCAGTGTTCTCACAGCCTGACAGTTCAGTGGTGGCACAGGGAGGGGCGCTTTCAGTACATCACAGCCTGTTGTGGACAGAGACAAAACATGATGCGCCCCTGGTGTAGCAGCAGAGATTTATTTAGATCAATTCCACAGATGTACACATTTACCGACTTTTTATTTTGTTACGGAAGTACTACGTGGTAGTGGTGCAACGGATATGTAGGCTGTATACAGGATTCACATTTGGGCTCCAAACTGTTGTACCAATGACATATTTACCAGTCATATCTGCCTATTCTGGCTTCTACTTCTGAAACTATTGTTTGCATTTCACTAGCAGTGAAGTTTTTCTACATTTTTACCATCACGGTCCTCTTTGCAAAGAGTGACAGCTCTCTCCACTGCTGCACCAGAGCTTTCCTTATGTAGAGAATTAGGGGTGTGGTAGTATGCTAATTACTGAGAGCAGGCACGCGCCTGTCCATTTAGAATGATTCTGATTCACTAACATACTCACGGTGGTAAGAGCAGTCAACCACAGCAGAAATCTGGTGTTCTTTTTCAAATAGTGGAGGGGAAAGTACCCCAAAACTTCAAATTCTCTAGATTACGGCATCCGATGAAAAGGCCAGTCCAGTAAGCAGCAAGAGACAGAAAAATAACTTTAACATTTCTCTCTTTCTCCTCCTTGTCCCTTCTACATATGTCCATTTCTAGTTTTCTCCTTTCCTCTTCTTCCCTGAAGTCATCCCAATCTGGCCTCCCTCCCACTCACCCTCCATTTCCCTGCTTTCTCTTCATCTCCCCCTCTGCCTTTGTCTCCCTCTCTTTAATCTGTATGTATTGCCAGCCAGTGTCTCCATTCCTCCCTCCAGGGGCAGTGGGCCAGTTCTGTGGCTGATCATAGTGATCCCTCCCTAAGGAACAATCTGCCTGACACCTGGGTGACTGCCCTGGAGGAACTGTGTGTGTGTGCGCCTACGGATGTGTGTATGTGTGTGTGTGTGTGTCAAGGGGCTAATGGGCAGCTTGAGGGGATTACCAGTTTAGCCATTGGGATTACTGAAACTTCACACACACACAAACACACGAAGACATACACATATACACACAAGTCTGTCAATATTACCAGACAGAAGAGTCATCCAAGGTGTACTGGCTGACTTGTTAGACTGTCCTGGCTCTCATTAGCCCGCCATCCAAAACAAATAGGGTTAAGAAGATTCAGCCATGGCCAGGGCTAAGTGGGTCTCAGCATGGCCATACACAACTCAACAGGTTTAGCACTCAGAATGAAAGCCCATTTCAAGTATCGGTAGTCTGTTTGGAGTTTCGAGGAGCAAAAAGCTAAATGCAAGGCCCATGCAATGATTTAATGTCACAAATAATTGCATATGGTAATAAACTCATAGAGCAATAAAACCACAATCGCAGTATAACCTAGGCATATATTGAATCTGTGATGCACAGTGAGTTTTTTGGGAACCTCTGCTGTTGCCAAAAAAAATGAATAGATTATGACTCTGAGCTTCTATTTTTTTGAGACCATTGCGCACACACACACACACACACACACACTCACAAACACAATTGCCTTGTTTATTGCCACACTCAGATTTGCAATGACAAGGCAAAGGTTTCACGACAACTGCCAACTGCCATAAGTGTTTGTGCGTGACTTGTTCATATTATCTGAAATCACAGATGAATATTCATGAACTGGGAATTGCAGGTAATTGTCTTTGTCCTTCCAAATCAGTGGTTGTGCTGCCAAAAACTAGCTAATTGACAACAGGCTATAGAAAATGTTGAGTTAGCACTAATTTAGCAGTATTTGTTTAAAAAATAAAAGACACTGAAACCACACTGATCTCAGTTATGACTCATTTTTGTTAACATTTAGTCCCATCAAGTCAATTAAATTTGTTTATAGAGAACATTTAAATACAACAAGAGTTGACTAAAGTGCTTTACTGAGACTGGGAATTACACTCAATTAACAACACAGACATAGTTATATTGAGCTCCATATTATTAGAGAAACTACATTACAAACATATCATAAGTCAAAGTTTCTACTATGTGGTGGTACTATCACATGTTAGTGCATAGTGCACAGTTAAATGCAAACACTTAGACACGGACAATCAGGTAGGTATTTGTCTATATTGATGGGCCAAGGATGTGAAGTGGTGCACCTTTTCTCTCATAAAACTGAACAGACCACTCACAGAAAATACGGAGAAAAAAAAAATCAATTAACGCCTGCCCCAAGTGTATTAAATGCACGCAGACATAATCTCAAAGGGATACAGTAGCCACAATATGACACAAAGAACAGGAGCTCCAAAGACTCGAGAGAGATATATCACCTGGGGATTTGACTCCTGAATATTGTGCTGCAGTGTTAATGTTATTGTAATGGTTATAATTATAATCTGTGCCAAGATGAGCTGAAAAGAACAGAGCTGGTTATCAGTACTGAATAAATGACATTTATAGAAGAACTGAGAGAGAAACAGATGGGGTGGGGGTGGGGGGTTGAATTAATATTGCGAAAAAAAGAGACACAGAGGGGTTTAGAAACAGACATTAAGAAACAGAGAGATGAAAGATACATTCATTCAGAGAAAGGCAGACTTAAACAGAAAGACTGAGACAGATTGTGGGAAAGAGAGATGATACCAGCGAACGTATATCAAGACAGGAGTAATAATGAACTGAAAGCTTAAGTTCAGAGAGAAAGTAAAAAATGAGAGACAGAGAAATTATGTCATTACAAGAAAAGGATTAATGATGGATGAGCTAAATCCATCCGGATATTATATTTCAATGAACATATAACACCCCCGCTCTGTGTCTTCCCACCTTATGTGTCTCTGTAAACTTTGACATAAAAAACTGACAGTAGGCTGCAATAAGGTATTAAAGAGAGGGGGAAAAAAACACCATTCAAGAAAAACAGTTTGCAATTGCGAATGTTTTAGCACCATCCCTGTAGAGACTCAAATTTAATGTCGTGCCATTTCCACAGCACTGCATTCACATTAAATAGAAATATTGATTTCTTAAAGTTACTACAAGGAACTTTTAACTGGTTATGAAACAGTCTCATGATGCCTCTGATACCTCTATATGACCTACATAAGCAAAAGAGACCATCAGTGAAATGATTGGCTATTTCTATAATGTTATTCTAAATGCCTGCCACCAGGTGGTGTAGTGAGGACAAAGCAGTGAATCTGAAAAATAAAATGTTATTTTCACAGCAGTTACATTCTAAAGCACAAATAAACATGCCGACAACTCCACACAACCCTGCGGAAGGTGCTGCATTGCCAGATTTGGTGGTGAATGCAGTCTTACATGTAACCTAGGTGTATGAACAGTACTAAAACAAAGTTTAATTTTGCCTCACCATCATCGTATTACAATTATTAATCTT